>NC_141693.1:666580446-667289207 GCF_964263255.1 Lissotriton vulgaris
TTAAAATTTCATCAAAATTGACCATTTTGGGAACGTTCGACAGCTCCGCAATCATAGTTTTTCTTTAGAAAATTGATTTTTTGGACTCTACTAAAAATTATCCAAAATGTCAAATGGATCGTGCCTCAAATTGAATAACCACTTTTTAAACCCTCACAGTGACCAAAATTGCCATTTTATAGAGTTTTGCTTACTCAGAAGCTTCAATTTTGACCAATTTCAGGCACAGAAATGACTTTAAACACATTTATTTTAGTTGAAAAAGTTATAATTCACATCCAACAGTAATTTGCAGTCAAAAGATTAAATGTTAAAATTTCATCAATATTGACCATTTTGGGAATGTACGACAGCTCCGCGGTCATCGATTTTTTTTCGTAAAATTTATTTTTTGGCCTGCACCAAAAATTATTAAAAATGTCAATTGGATCGTGCCTCATGTTGAATAACCACTTTTTAAACCCTCACAGTGACCAAAATTGCCATTTTTACAGAGTTTTGCTTACTCAGAAGCTTCAATTTTGACTAATTTCAGGCACAGAAATGACTTTAAACACACTTATTTTAGTTGAAAAAGTAATAATTCACATCCAACAGTAATTTACAACCAAAAGATTAAATGTTAAAATTTCATCAAAATTGACCATTTTAGGAAGGTTCGACAGCTCCGCAGTCACCGTTTTTCATCAGAAAATTGATTTTTTGGACAGTACCACAAATGTATCAAAATGTCAATTGGATCGTGCCTCATGTTGAATAACCACTTTTTAAACCCTCGTAGTGACCAAAATTGCCATTTTGACAGAGTTTTGCTTACTCAGAAGCTTTAATTTTGACCAATTTCATGCACAGAAATGACTTTAAACACATTTATTTTAGTTGAAAAAGTAATAATTCACATCCAACAGTAATTTACAGCCAAAAGATTAAATGTTAAAATTTCATCAAAATTGACCATTTTGGGAAGGTTCGACAGGTCCGCGGTCACCGTTTTTCATCAGAAAATTGATTTTATGTACAGTACCACAAATTTATCAAAATGTCAATTGGATCGTGCCATATGTTGAATAACCACTTTTTAAACCCTCACAGTGACCAAAATTGCCATTTTTACAAAGTTTTGCTTACTCTGAAGCTTTATTTTTGACCGAATTCAGGCACAGAAATGGCTTTAAACATACTTATTTTAGTTGAATTAGTAATAATTCAGATCCAACAGCAATTTACAGTCAAAAGATTAAATGTTAAAATTTCATCAAAATTGACCATTTTGGGAACGTTCGACGATCATTGTTTTTCTTCGGAAAATTGATTTTTTGGACTGTACCAAAAATGATTCAAAATGTCAATTGGATCGTGCCTCATGTTGAATAACCACTTTTTAAACCCTGACAGTGACCAAAATTGCCATTTTTACAGAGTTTTGCTTACTCAGAAGCTTCAATTTTGACCAATTCAGGCACAGAAATGACTTTAAACACACTTATTTTGGTTGAAAAAGCAATAATTCACATCCAACAGTAATTTGCAGTCGAAAGATTTAATGTTAAAATTTCATCAAAATTGACCATCTTGGGAACGTTCGACAGCTCCGCGGTCATCGTTTTTCTTCAGAAAATGTATTTTTTGGCCTGCACCAAAAATTATTAAAAATGTCAATTGGATCGTGCCTCATGTTGAATAACCACTTTTTAAACCCTCACAGTGACCAAAATTGCCATATTTACAGTTTTGCTTACTCAGAAGCTTCAATTTTGACCAATTTCAGGCACAGAAATGACTTTAAACACATTTATTTTAGTTGAAAAAGTAATAATTCACATCCAACAGTAATTTACAGCCAAAAGATTATATGTTAAACTTTCATCAAAATTGACCATTTTGGGAACGTTGGACAGCTCCGCGGTCATCGTTTTTCTTCAGAAAATTGATTTTTTGGACTGTACCAATTAAGATTCAAAAGATCAATTGGATCGTGCCTCATGTTGAATAACCATTTTTTAACCTCTTGGCTGCTAATGACAAGGGTAACTCGTCATGGACTTTCCATTGATTTCAATGGAAATTAAAGAAGAATCCAAATAATGCCTTAGCAGCCAAGAGGTTAAACCCTCACAGTGACCAAAATTGCCATTTTTACAGAGTTTTTCTTACTCAGAAGCTTCAATTTTGACCAATTACAGGCACAGAAATGACTTTAAACACATTTATTTTAGTTGAAAAAGTAATAATTCACATCCAACAGTAATTTACAGCCAAAAGATTAAATGTTAAAATTTCATCAAAATTGACCATTTTGGGAACGTTGGACAGCTCCGCGGTCATCGTTTTTCTTCAGAAAATTGATTTTTTGGACTGTACCAATTAAGATTCAAAATATCAATTGGATCGTGCCTCATGTTGAATAACCACTTTTTAAACCCTCACAGTGACCAAAATTGCCATTTTTACAGAGTTTTGCTTACTCAGAAGCTTCAATTTTGACCAATTTCAGGCACAGAAATGACTTTAAACACATTTATTTTAGTTGAAAAAGTAATAATTCACATCCAACAGTAATTTACAGCCAAAAGATTAAATGTTAAAATTTCATCAAAATTGACCATTTTGGGAAGGTTCGACAGGTCCGCGGTCACCGTTTTTCATCAGAAAATTGATTTTATGTACAGTACCACAAATTTATCAAAATGTCAATTGGATCGTGCCATATGTTGAATAACCACTTTTTAAACCCTCACAGTGACCAAAATTGCCATTTTTACAAAGTTTTGCTTACTCTGAAGCTTTATTTTTGACCGAATTCAGGCACAGAAATGGCTTTAAACATACTTATTTTAGTTGAATTAGTAATAATTCAGATCCAACAGCAATTTACAGTCAAAAGATTAAATGTTAAAATTTCATCAAAATTGACCATTTTGGGAACGTTCGACGATCATTGTTTTTCTTCGGAAAATTGATTTTTTGGACTGTACCAAAAATGATTCAAAATGTCAATTGGATAGTGCCTCATGTTGAATAACCACTTTTTAAACCCTGACAGTGACCAAAATTGCCATTTTTACAGAGTTTTGCTTACTCAGAAGCTTCAATTTTGACCAATTCAGGCACAGAAATGACTTTAAACACACTTATTTTGGTTGAAAAAGCAATAATTCACATCCAACAGTAATTTGCAGTCGAAAGATTTAATGTTAAAATTTCATCAAAATTGACCATCTTGGGAACGTTCGACAGCTCCGCGGTCATCGTTTTTCTTCAGAAAATGTATTTTTTGGCCTGCACCAAAAATTATTAAAAATGTCAATTGGATCGTGCCTCATGTTGAATAACCACTTTTTAAACCCTCACAGTGACCAAAATTGCCATATTTACAGTTTTGCTTACTCAGAAGCTTCAATTTTGACCAATTTCAGGCACAGAAATGACTTTAAACACATTTATTTTAGTTGAAAAAGTAATAATTCACATCCAACAGTAATTTACAGCCAAAAGATTATATGTTAAACTTTCATCAAAATTGACCATTTTGGGAACGTTGGACAGCTCCGCGGTCATCGTTTTTCTTCAGAAAATTGATTTTTTGGACTGTACCAATTAAGATTCAAAATATCAATTGGATCGTGCCTCATGTTGAATAACCATTTTTTAAACCCTCACAGTGACCAAAATTGCCATTTTTACAGAGTTTTTCTTACTCAGAAGCTTCAATTTTGACCAATTACAGGCACAGAAATGACTTTAAACACATTTATTTTAGTTGAAAAAGTAATAATTCACATCCAACAGTAATTTACAGCCAAAAGAATAAATGTTAAAATTTCATCAAAATTGACCATTTTGGGAACGTTCGACAGCTCCGCGGTCATCGTTTTTCTTCAGAAAATGTATTTTTTGGCCTGCACCAAAAATTATTAAAAATGTCAATTGGATCGTGCCTCATGTTGAATAACCACTTTTTAAACCCTCACAGTGACCAAAATTGCCATATTTACAGTTTTGCTTACTCAGAAGCTTCAATTTTGACCAATTTCAGGCACAGAAATGACTTTAAACACATTTATTTTAGTTGAAAAAGTAATAATTCACATCCAACAGTAATTTACAGCCAAAAGATTATATGTTAAACTTTCATCAAAATTGACCATTTTGGGAACGTTGGACAGCTCCGCGGTCATCGTTTTTCTTCAGAAAATTGATTTTTTGGACTGTACCAATTAAGATTCAAAATATCAATTGGATCGTGCCTCATGTTGAATAACCATTTTTTAAACCCTCACAGTGACCAAAATTGCCATTTTTACAGAGTTTTTCTTACTCAGAAGCTTCAATTTTGACCAATTACAGGCACAGAAATGACTTTAAACACATTTATTTTAGTTGAAAAAGTAATAATTCACATCCAACAGTAATTTACAGCCAAAAGATTAAATGTTAAAATTTCATCAAAATTGACCATTTTGGGAACGTTGGACAGCTCCGCGGTCATCGTTTTTCTTCAGAAAATTGATTTTTTGGACTGTACCAATTAAGATTCAAAATATCAATTGGATCGTGCCTCATGTTGAATAACCATTTTTTAAACCCTCACAGTGACCAAAATTGCCATTTTTACAGAGTTTTTCTTACTCAGAAGCTTCAATTTTGACCAATTACAGGCACAGAAATGACTTTAAACACATTTATTTTAGTTGAAAAAGTAATAATTCACATCCAACAGTAATTTACAGCCAAAAGATTAAATGTTAAAATTTCATCAAAATTGACCATTTTGGGAACGTTGGACAGCTCCGCGGTCATCGTTTTTCTTCAGAAAATTGATTTTTTGGACTGTACCAATTAAGATTCAAAATATCAATTGGATCGTGCCTCATGTTGAATAACCACTTTTTAAACCCTGATAGTGACCAAAAATGCCATTTTTACAGAGTTTTGCTTACTCAGAAGCTTCAATTTTGACCATTCCTGGCACAGAAATGACTTTAAACACACTTATTTTGGTTGAAAAAGCAATAATTCACATCCAACAGTAATTTTCAGTCGAAAGATTTAATGTTAAAATTTCATCAAAATTGACCATCTTGGGAACGTTCGACAGCTCCGCGGTCATCGTTTTTCTTCAGAAAATTGATTTTTTGGACTGTACCAAAAATCATCCAAAATCTCAATTGGATCGTGCCTCAAATTGAATAACCATTATTTAAACCCTCACAGTGACCAAAATTGCCATTTTTATAGAGTTTTGCTTACTCAGAAGCTTCAATTTTGACGAATTTCATGCTCAGAAATTACTTTAAACACAATTACTTTAGTTGAAAAAGTTATAATTCACATCCAACAGTAATTTGCTGTCAAAAGATGAAATGTTAAAATTTCATCAATATTGACCATTTTGGGAACGTTCGACAGCTCCGCGGTCATCGTTTTTCTTCAGAAAATTTATTTCTTGGCCTGCACCAAAAATTATCCAAAATGTCAAATGGATCGTGCCTCAAATTGAATAACCACTTTTTAAACCCTCACAGTGACCAAAATTGCCATTTTATAGTTTTGCTTACTCAGAGCTTCAATTTTGATGAATTTCATGCACAGAAAGGACTTTAAACACATTTACTTTAGTTGAAAAAGTTATAATTCACATCCAACAGTAATTTGCAGCCAAAAGATTAAATGTTAAAATTTCATCAAAATTGACCATTTTGGGAAGGTTCGACAGGTCCGCGGTCACCGTTTTTCATCAGAAAATTGATTTTATGTACAGTACCACAAATTTATCAAAATGTCAATTGGATCGTGCCATATGTTGAATAACCACTTTTTAAACCCTCACAGTGACCAAAATTGCCATTTTTACAAAGTTTTGCTTACTCTGAAGCTTTATTTTTGACCGAATTCAGGCACAGAAATGGCTTTAAACATACTTATTTTAGTTGAATTAGTAATAATTCAGATCCAACAGCAATTTACAGTCAAAAGATTAAATGTTAAAATTTCATCAAAATTGACCATTTTGGGAACGTTCGACGATCATTGTTTTTCTTCGGAAAATTGATTTTTTGGACTGTACCAAAAATGATTCAAAATGTCAATTGGATCGTGCCTCATGTTGAATAACCACTTTTTAAACCCTGACAGTGACCAAAATTGCCATTTTTACAGAGTTTTGCTTACTCAGAAGCTTCAATTTTGACCAATTCAGGCACAGAAATGACTTTAAACACACTTATTTTGGTTGAAAAAGCAATAATTCACATCCAACAGTAATTTGCAGTCGAAAGATTTAATGTTAAAATTTCATCAAAATTGACCATCTTGGGAACGTTCGACAGCTCCGCGGTCATCGTTTTTCTTCAGAAAATGTATTTTTTGGCCTGCACCAAAAATTATTAAAAATGTCAATTGGATCGTGCCTCATGTTGAATAACCACTTTTTAAACCCTCACAGTGACCAAAATTGCCATATTTACAGTTTTGCTTACTCAGAAGCTTCAATTTTGACCAATTTCAGGCACAGAAATGACTTTAAACACATTTATTTTAGTTGAAAAAGTAATAATTCACATCCAACAGTAATTTACAGCCAAAAGATTATATGTTAAACTTTCATCAAAATTGACCATTTTGGGAACGTTGGACAGCTCCGCGGTCATCGTTTTTCTTCAGAAAATTGATTTTTTGGACTGTACCAATTAAGATTCAAAAGATCAATTGGATCGTGCCTCATGTTGAATAACCATTTTTTAACCTCTTGGCTGCTAATGACAAGGGTAACTCGTCATGGACTTTCCATTGATTTCAATGGAAATTAAAGAAGAATCCAAATAATGCCTTAGCAGCCAAGAGGTTAAACCCTCACAGTGACCAAAATTGCCATTTTTACAGAGTTTTTCTTACTCAGAAGCTTCAATTTTGACCAATTACAGGCACAGAAATGACTTTAAACACATTTATTTTAGTTGAAAAAGTAATAATTCACATCCAACAGTAATTTACAGCCAAAAGATTAAATGTTAAAATTTCATCAAAATTGACCATTTTGGGAACGTTGGACAGCTCCGCGGTCATCGTTTTTCTTCAGAAAATTGATTTTTTGGACTGTACCAATTAAGATTCAAAATATCAATTGGATCGTGCCTCATGTTGAATAACCACTTTTTAAACCCTCACAGTGACCAAAATTGCCATTTTTACAGAGTTTTGCTTACTCAGAAGCTTCAATTTTGACCAATTTCAGGCACAGAAATGACTTTAAACACATTTATTTTAGTTGAAAAAGTAATAATTCACATCCAACAGTAATTTACAGCCAAAAGATTAAATGTTAAAATTTCATCAAAATTGACCATTTTGGGAAGGTTCGACAGGTCCGCGGTCACCGTTTTTCATCAGAAAATTGATTTTATGTACAGTACCACAAATTTATCAAAATGTCAATTGGATCGTGCCATATGTTGAATAACCACTTTTTAAACCCTCACAGTGACCAAAATTGCCATTTTTACAAAGTTTTGCTTACTCTGAAGCTTTATTTTTGACCGAATTCAGGCACAGAAATGGCTTTAAACATACTTATTTTAGTTGAATTAGTAATAATTCAGATCCAACAGCAATTTACAGTCAAAAGATTAAATGTTAAAATTTCATCAAAATTGACCATTTTGGGAACGTTCGACGATCATTGTTTTTCTTCGGAAAATTGATTTTTTGGACTGTACCAAAAATGATTCAAAATGTCAATTGGATAGTGCCTCATGTTGAATAACCACTTTTTAAACCCTGACAGTGACCAAAATTGCCATTTTTACAGAGTTTTGCTTACTCAGAAGCTTCAATTTTGACCAATTCAGGCACAGAAATGACTTTAAACACACTTATTTTCGTTGAAAAAGCAATAATTCACATCCAACAGTAATTTGCAGTCGAAAGATTTAATGTTAAAATTTCATCAAAATTGACCATCTTGGGAACGTTCGACAGCTCCGCGGTCATCGTTTTTCTTCAGAAAATGTATTTTTTGGCCTGCACCAAAAATTATTAAAAATGTCAATTGGATCGTGCCTCATGTTGAATAACCACTTTTTAAACCCTCACAGTGACCAAAATTGCCATATTTACAGTTTTGCTTACTCAGAAGCTTCAATTTTGACCAATTTCAGGCACAGAAATGACTTTAAACACATTTATTTTAGTTGAAAAAGTAATAATTCACATCCAACAGTAATTTACAGCCAAAAGATTATATGTTAAACTTTCATCAAAATTGACCATTTTGGGAACGTTGGACAGCTCCGCGGTCATCGTTTTTCTTCAGAAAATTGATTTTTTGGACTGTACCAATTAAGATTCAAAATATCAATTGGATCGTGCCTCATGTTGAATAACCATTTTTTAAACCCTCACAGTGACCAAAATTGCCATTTTTACAGAGTTTTTCTTACTCAGAAGCTTCAATTTTGACCAATTACAGGCACAGAAATGACTTTAAACACATTTATTTTAGTTGAAAAAGTAATAATTCACATCCAACAGTAATTTACAGCCAAAAGATTAAATGTTAAAATTTCATCAAAATTGACCATTTTGGGAACGTTCGACAGCTCCGCGGTCATCGTTTTTCTTCAGAAAATGTATTTTTTGGCCTGCACCAAAAATTATTAAAAATGTCAATTGGATCGTGCCTCATGTTGAATAACCACTTTTTAAACCCTCACAGTGACCAAAATTGCCATATTTACAGTTTTGCTTACTCAGAAGCTTCAATTTTGACCAATTTCAGGCACAGAAATGACTTTAAACACATTTATTTTAGTTGAAAAAGTAATAATTCACATCCAACAGTAATTTACAGCCAAAAGATTATATGTTAAACTTTCATCAAAATTGACCATTTTGGGAACGTTGGACAGCTCCGCGGTCATCGTTTTTCTTCAGAAAATTGATTTTTTGGACTGTACCAATTAAGATTCAAAATATCAATTGGATCGTGCCTCATGTTGAATAACCATTTTTTAAACCCTCACAGTGACCAAAATTGCCATTTTTACAGAGTTTTTCTTACTCAGAAGCTTCAATTTTGACCAATTACAGGCACAGAAATGACTTTAAACACATTTATTTTAGTTGAAAAAGTAATAATTCACATCCAACAGTAATTTACAGCCAAAAGATTAAATGTTAAAATTTCATCAAAATTGACCATTTTGGGAACGTTGGACAGCTCCGCGGTCATCGTTTTTCTTCAGAAAATTGATTTTTTGGACTGTACCAATTAAGATTCAAAATATCAATTGGATCGTGCCTCATGTTGAATAACCATTTTTTAAACCCTCACAGTGACCAAAATTGCCATTTTTACAGAGTTTTTCTTACTCAGAAGCTTCAATTTTGACCAATTACAGGCACAGAAATGACTTTAAACACATTTATTTTAGTTGAAAAAGTAATAATTCACATCCAACAGTAATTTACAGCCAAAAGATTAAATGTTAAAATTTCATCAAAATTGACCATTTTGGGAACGTTGGACAGCTCCGCGGTCATCGTTTTTCTTCAGAAAATTGATTTTTTGGACTGTACCAATTAAGATTCAAAATATCAATTGGATCGTGCCTCATGTTGAATAACCACTTTTTAAACCCTGATAGTGACCAAAAATGCCATTTTTACAGAGTTTTGCTTACTCAGAAGCTTCAATTTTGACCATTCCTGGCACAGAAATGACTTTAAACACACTTATTTTGGTTGAAAAAGCAATAATTCACATCCAACAGTAATTTTCAGTCGAAAGATTTAATGTTAAAATTTCATCAAAATTGACCATCTTGGGAACGTTCGACAGCTCCGCGGTCATCGTTTTTCTTCAGAAAATTGATTTTTTGGACTGTACCAATTAAGATTCAAAATGTCAATTGGATCGTGCCTCATGTTGAATAACCACTTTTTAAACCCTCACAGTGACCAAAATTGCCATTTTTACAGAGTTTTGCTTACTCAGAAGCTTCAATTTTGACCAATTTCAGGCACAGAAATGACTTTAAACACATTTATTTTAGTTGAAAAAGTAATAATTCACATCCAACAGTAATTTACAGCCAAAAGATTAAATGTTAAAATTTCATCAAAATTGACCATTTTGGGAACGTTCGACAGCTCCGCGGTCATCGTTTTTCTTCAGAAAATTGATTTTTTGGACTGTACCAAAAATCATCCAAAATCTCAATTGGATCGTGCCTCAAATTGAATAACCATTATTTAAACCCTCACAGTGACCAAAATTGCCATTTTTATAGAGTTTTGCTTACTCAGAAGCTTCAATTTTGACGAATTTCATGCTCAGAAATTACTTTAAACACAATTACTTTAGTTGAAAAAGTTATAATTCACATCCAACAGTAATTTGCTGTCAAAAGATGAAATGTTAAAATTTCATCAATATTGACCATTTTGGGAACGTTCGACAGCTCCGCGGTCATCGTTTTTCTTCAGAAAATTTATTTCTTGGCCTGCACCAAAAATTATCCAAAATGTCAAATGGATCGTGCCTCAAATTGAATAACCACTTTTTAAACCCTCACAGTGACCAAAATTGCCATTTTATAGTTTTGCTTACTCAGAGCTTCAATTTTGATGAATTTCATGCACAGAAAGGACTTTAAACACATTTACTTTAGTTGAAAAAGTTATAATTCACATCCAACAGTAATTTGCAGGCGAAACTTTAAATGTTAAAATTTCATCAAAATTGACCATTTTGGGAACGTTCGACAGCTCCGCAATCATAGTTTTTCTTTAGAAAATTGATTTTTTGGACTCTACCAAAAATTATCCAAAATGTCAAATGGATCGTGCCTCAAATTGAATAACCACTTTTTAAACCCTCACAGTGACCAAAATTGCCATTTTATAGAGTTTTGCTTACTCAGAAGCTTCAATTTTGATGAATTTCATGCACAGAAATGACTTTAAACACATTTACTTTAGTTGAAAAAGTTATAATTCACATCCAACAGTAATTTGCAGTCAAAAGATTAAATGTTAAAATTTCATCAATATTGACCATTTTGGGAATGTACGACAGCTCCGCGGTCATCGATTTTTTTTCATAAAATATATTTTTTGGCCTGCACCAAAAATTATTAAAAATGTCAATTGGATCGTGCCTCATGTTGAATAACCACTTTTTAAACCCTCACAGTGACCAAAATTGCCATTTTTACAGAGTTTTGCTTACTCAGAAGCTTCAATTTTGACCAATTTCAGGCACAGAAATGACTTTAAACACACCTATTTTAGTTGAAAAAGTAATAATTCACATCCAACAGTAATTTACAGCCAAAAGATTAAATGTTAAAATTTCATCAAAATTGACCATTTTAGGAAGGTTCGACAGCTCCGCGGTCACCGTTTTTCATCAGAAAATTGATTTTTTGGACAGTACCACAAATGTATCAAAATGTCAATTGGATCGTGCCTCATGTTGAATAACCACTTTTTAAACCCTCGTAGTGACCAAAATTGCCATTTTGACAGAGTTTTGCTTACTCAGAAGCTTTAATTTTGACCAATTTCATGCACAGAAATGACTTTAAACACATTTATTTTAGTTGAAAAAGTAATAATTCACATCCAACAGTAATTTACAGCCAAAAGATTAAATGTTAAAATTTCATCAAAATTGACCATTTTGGGAAGGTTCGACAGGTCCGCGGTCACCGTTTTTCATCAGAAAATTGATTTTATGTACAGTACCACAAATTTATCAAAATGTCAATTGGATCGTGCCATATGTTGAATAACCACTTTTTAAACCCTCACAGTGACCAAAATTGCCATTTTTACAAAGTTTTGCTTACTCTGAAGCTTTATTTTTGACCGAATTCAGGCACAGAAATGGCTTTAAACATACTTATTTCAGTTGAATAAGTAATAATTCAGATCCAACAGCAATTTACAGTCAAAAGATTAAATGTTAAAATTTCATCAAAATTGACCATTTTGGGAACGTTCGACGATCATTGTTTTTCTTCGGAAAATTGATTTTTTGGACTGTACCAAAAATGATTCAAAATGTCAATTGGATCGTGCCTCATGTTGAATAACCACTTTTTAAACCCTGACAGTGACCAAAATTGCCATTTTTACAGAGTTTTGCTTACTCAGAAGCTTCAATTTTGACCAATTCAGGCACAGAAATGACTTTAAACACACTTATTTTGGTTGAAAAAGCAATAATTCACATCCAACAGTAATTTGCAGTCGAAAGATTTAATGTTAAAATTTCATCAAAATTGACCATCTTGGGAACGTTCGACAGCTCCGCGGTCATCGTTTTTCTTCAGAAAATGTATTTTTTGGCCTGCACCAAAAATTATTAAAAATGTCAATTGGATCGTGCCTCATGTTGAATAACCACTTTTTAAACCCTCACAGTGACCAAAATTGCCATATTTACAGTTTTGCTTACTCAGAAGCTTCAATTTTGACCAATTTCAGGCACAGAAATGACTTTAAACACATTTATTTTAGTTGAAAAAGTAATAATTCACATCCAACAGTAATTTACAGCCAAAAGATTATATGTTAAAATTTCATCAAAATTGACCATTTTGGGAACGTTGGACAGCTCCGCGGTCATCGTTTTTCTTCAGAAAATTGATTTTTTAGACTGTACCAATTAAGATTCAAAATGTCAATTGGATCGTGCCTCATGTTGAATAACCATTTTTTAACCTCTTGGATGCTAATGACAAGGGTAACTCGTCATGGACTTTCCATTGATTTCAATGGAAATTAAAGAAGAATCCAAATAATGCCTTAGCAGCCAAGAGGTTAAACCCTCACAGTGACCAAAATTGCCATTTTTACAGAGTTTTGCTTACTCAGAAGCTTCAATTTTGATGAATTTCATGCACAGAAATGACTTTAAACACATTTACTTTAGTTGAAAAAGTTATAATTCACATCCAACAGTAATTTGCAGTCAAAAGATTAAATGTTAAAATTTCATCAATATTGACCATTTTGGGAACGTACGACAGCTCCGCGGTCATCGTTTTTCTTCAGAAAATTAATTTTTTGTCCTGCACCAAAAATTATTAAAATTGTCAATTGGATCGTGCCTCATGCTGAATAAACACTTTTAGAAACCCTCACAGTGACCAAAATTGCCATATTTACAGTTTTGCTTACTCAGAAGCTTCAATTGTGACCAATTTCAGGCACAGAAATGACTTTAAACATATTTATTTTAGTTGAAAAAGTAATAATTCACATCCAACAGTAATTTACAGCCAAAAGATTAAATGTTAAAATTTCATCAAAATTGACCATTTTGGAACGTTGGACAGCTCCGCGGTCATCGTTTTACTTCAGAAAATTGATTTTTTGGACTGTACCAATTAAGATTCATATGGCTGAGATACCCGCCACCCCCTCTCAACACAATCCCCAAGGATGGGAAACCGGAAACGGTTCTGAACTTTTGGAAGGCGGGAGGGAGTGACCATCCCGGCCGTATTTATTAAAATATGAAACAAAATCAAAACATTAAAATAACAGTTTCATATCATGTACAATTTCATTTCCACATTACGATGTTTGGCTAACCTTAACAGATCTCTAATACAAAGGTTCTCCTAGCCGAACTAACATCCTACAAAACATTTGACTTGAAATTGTACATGCTAACGTTAAGGGCCAACGGCAAGGTCGTAACCGGTGTCAGATCCCTAAACCAGAAATCCCCCCCTCACTTGTGAGGGGAGCGACCACACAGAGGCGTACCTCAAGTGCATCTACCAATTTCCCTTGGACTTGACGGGGGCCCCAATGAACTCGACGCCATTTAACGGTCGTCCGAGGACTCGTGTGAGGTGTCTAAAAGGTAGCGTAAACCCCCTCCCGAACCCCACACAACTTACCCCATCTGCCGTCGCAGATGTCCTGGCCCCGGGAAATTCCCCAGGAGGGCCCGTAGCCCCTCCTATCCAGGAAGGGGCCTTGACCACCTTTCCTTTCCTTCCGGCGGCCTATCCTTAGAAGGGACCGCCTCCCCGTTGAGGGGCCAATGGCCACCTCCCCCGAGCGCTCCCATCCGTAATGGGTGACGCCCCCCCATAGGGATCTTCCAATTACTGCTCACCGATCATGACCTTACCGCCCGACCAAAAATAAATACGACAATTTAACTAACTTACTAATTTACAAAACAACCATAACTATTACAAGCATGATTACTGATCAACACTAGTGCAGAATTACTTTATTTGAAAAACATACTGAAAATGACCATTCTTTATTGCACACTCAAAATATCACGACAATCATCACAACCTGCAAGAAATAGAGTTACCACATCAAAACTTTATTCAAAACAACTAGCTGTCCTCAGGGGCTGGTGGGTGGGTCAAAATTGGCTCTTCGTTCCGTCTCGGGCTCACGTGCAGCGGGGAGGTGCAGCTTCAGAGCACAGGAACAAGAGGATGCTTTCTTTGCTTGTTGCTCCTTTTATCCGTCTTCGGGCGGGCGTAAACCCGCCCCCGCCTGCCTCCGAGGGCGTGGCCGGCCGCGTCAGTGTCTAGGACAACCCACTCCAGGGCGGGAAAAGGCGCGCCCCGGCTACGCCGCTTCGGGCATACCAGCCGAGACTCGCCTCCCGCCCAAGATGGCTTCCCGGGGGGATCGTGGTACTCCACCATACGTTCGGGGGGACCGAATGGTCGCCCCTTTCCATATGGCTGAGATACCCGCCACCCCCTCTCAACACAATCCCCAAGGATGGGAAACCGGAAACGGTTCTGAACTTTTGGAAGGCGGGAGGGAGTGACCCTCCCGGCCGTATTTATTAAAATATGAAACAAAATCAAAACATTAAAATAACAGTTTCATATCATGTACAATTTCATTTCCACATTACGATGTTTGGCTAACCTTAACAGATCTCTAATACAAAGGTTCTCCTAGCCGAACTAACATCCTACAAAACATTTGACTTGAAATTGTACATGCTAACGTTAAGGGCCAACGGCAAGGTCGTAACCGGTGTCAGATCCCTAAACCAGAAATCCCCCCCTCACTTGTGAGGGGAGCGACCGCACAGAGGCGTACCTCAAGTGCATCTACCAATTTCCCTTGGACTTGACGGGGGCCCCAATGAACTCGACGCCATTTAACGGTCGTCCGAGGACTCGTGTGAGGTGTCTAAAAGGTAGCGTAAACCCCCTCCCGAACCCCACACAACTTACCCCATCTGCCGTCGCAGATGTCCTGGCCCCGGGAAATTCCCCAGGAGGGCCCGTAGCACCTCCTATCCAGGAAGGGGCCATGACCACCTTTCCTTTCCTTCTGGCGGCCTATCCTTAGAAGGGACCGCCTCCCCGTTGAGGGGCCAATGGCCACCTCCCCCGAGCGCTCCCATCCGTAATGGGTGACGCCCCCCCATAGGGATCTTCCAATTACTGCTCACCGATCATGACCTTACCGCCACAGGCCGGATAGTTGACCGGCTATCCGGACCCCCCACAACAACTCCTGCCTAAAGGTCATGTTTTAAACTCTTTAGCCAAGCTATGAGGTCTCCTATGAGTAACTCATTCCCCATCCGGGACAAATGAACCCCATCCCCCAAATACATACTGTCCCCTTTGATACAACCATGCGAAACAGAATGCAGTGTATTTGAACGAAACAATCTACTCAACTTGTTATTTATTTTCTGTACTGAATGATTCAAAGCAGAAACCGAAATAGCCCCCCGCCACACTTTCCGTGGGATCATATGGGA
Organism: Lissotriton vulgaris; assembly: GCF_964263255.1. NCBI lineage: Eukaryota > Metazoa > Chordata > Amphibia > Caudata > Salamandridae > Lissotriton > Lissotriton vulgaris. The sequence goes on from NC_141693.1 coordinate 666,596,228, forward strand.
CCATGCAATTGTGCACCCTGGAACTCTTCTTGCCAACCAACTTACTGTGGAAAGCATTGCCTCAAGAAGAAGTCGTCTACCAGTGGCCACCAAATCGTTGCCCCCAAGATGGACTATGATTATAGACGGCGGTGACCTTGTCCGCCCTAACAAACCCTCGAAAAAGGACTGAAATTGGTCAATACAGAGCCCGCCCCTTCCGTAGAAGGACACCCTGTACCCGTATTCCCCAGCCACGTGAATCATGTCACCTGCTTTGAATACGTCCGCGGCACGCCTCACGTATGAGTGGCCCACGACCCACACCTCCTTTCTCGCAGCCGGTGATGTCTGACCGCTGTTCCCCAGGTGTCGGGTCAACTGCACAGTCTGCCCCGCCTCGTAAGCTTGCGCAACTGAAAACCAAACAAAAACAAGAAGCGTGAGTACATTATTACAGCTTCACAACATGTGCAACCGCACATACCTTTTATAACAGTTCGAGGACCAACGCCCCAAACGTTTTACTTCTTCTACACTCAGACCCCTGGCTGTAGCCTCAGTAGCAGCCCCTATCCGAAAGGAATGGGTCCCGAACTCGCCGGGGTTCAAGCCCGCGGCCGAAATCGACATCGCAAGCACCCGCTGGAACTGAAACCTCGTCAGTGGGGTGGCGTCAGCGTGTCTCAACAAGGTCCCCCCCCCATGATGCCACCCTCTGTGCTAAATATTCCTCCACGCACACCACAGGGCACATGGAAGACCCGGGGATCCTCTGAATGATTATGCAGTCCCCAATTGCACCCTGATCGGTTTTGGACCTAACAAACGAGACCGTCATCGTCTCCTCCCTGACCTGAATGTGCTCCCGGCACAGTCCCCCCATCGTATCCTGCTTGTTCTTCGCCACTAATTCGCTTACCCGCATAGCCCCATGGAATGCTAGCGCAAATGCAGCTCGGAATAACCCTGCTTCGTACTGGGATGAACACGTTGCCGGGAGTACGGACAATAACAGGGTCAACTTATCCAGACCTATCGGGTGCCTCTCATCTACTCTGCGACCCTCAAGGCGTTGCCACCCACGTAGCGCTTTCTGCACCACAAAAGACGCTGTCGGGTCCTGGATCCCATGAGCCCTTGCCATAAAGGAAATGGCGGCCCGATGCCTCTGGGCCGTAGCTACTGATTTGCCTGCCTGATGTAAAGACAGCAGAAATTTTACGACAAGCTCTTCCTGTCCCCAAAGCTTCCCCCCAGCAGAACCCAAAAAGGACAAATAGGAACGGAACGCCCCTTCATATGCCTTCCTTGTCCTGGGTGCTAAACTCTCTCCCACGAGGTTTTGTAGTTCGGGGCACCGAGAGACCAGAGAGCTTCGGGAAAGGGTGCTGCTACCAGGTCCGCTGTGGGCAGAAAACCCCAGAAGGCCTGCATACGGAAACGAGAAAGCGCATCAGCCGCTTGGTTCAGTACCCCCGGGACATGTCTTGCCCTAAAGAGCACATTCAACTGCATACACAATAACACAATTTCTTTGAGCAGTCTCAGAATCCATTTGCACCGTGCTGCCTGACTATTGATACACTCAACCACAGTCATGTTATCAGACCAGAACACCACAGAATGATCCCGAAACCCCTCCGGCCATGTCTTCAAGGCCACCAAAATAGGGAAGAGTTCAAGGAAAGCAATGTTACTCGTCAGGCCGCACGCGTGCCACCATAACGGCCATTTTTGAGCCGACCATTGTGTACCAAATATGGCACCAAAACCTATACTCCCCGCCGAATCTGTCCAAAGCCCCAGCTCCTCGGAGGACACCGCCGGTTTGTTCCAGACAATTCGACCATTGAAATCCGCCAAAAATGCCAACCAAATGCGCATGTCCTGGTGAACCTCTGCCGAGAGCCTCGTGCGGTGATGTCCTTCCTTCAGGCCGACCATGGCTTGTGCAATCGAGCGGGAAAAGGGGCGTGCCATTGGCATCACTCTCAGGGCAAAATTCAACTGACCCACCACCTGTTGCAATTGATGCAGGTTTACTTTCGTTGCACAAATACATGTTTCAAGGGATATCCTGAATTTTAACACTTTTTCCCTGGGTAATCTAAAACAACCTTCTTCCGAGTCGAGCTCGATCCCCAGAAACTCGAGCAAAGTCGAGGGACCCACAGTCTTACCTGGCGCCAATGGCACACCGAATTGATTCATTAAGACACAAAATTCATGTAAAGCCTGTCCACACTCAGGATCCCCGGCTGCCCCCAAAAACAGAAAGTCATCGACATAATGCATAACATGCTGAAAACCCGTCTTCCTTGTGAATACCCATTGCAGAAAACAACGGAACTTTTCAAAATAGGCACAGGATATCGAGCACCCCATTGGCATACATCTATCCATGTAATAGCGACCCTGAAACATGAAACCAAGGAGACGCTGATCGTCTGGGTGCACCGGGAGCAACCGGAACGCTGACTCGATGTCTGATTTTGCCATCAGCGCCCCGGGCCCCAGGCGATTCAACATGGCAACGGCCTCATCGAAAGATGCGTACCGCACCGAACACACTTCCGGGTCTATCGCTTCATTCACGGAAAGACCACGTGGGGCTGACAAGTTATGTATCAGCCGAAACTCACCCGGGTCCTTCTTGGGGACCACCCCTAGAGGGGAACAAACAAAGTTAGCAACCGGTGGCAAATCAAATGGACCGGCGACACGACCTCGAGTCACCTCCTTCCCAATCTTTCCCTGTACCACCGCCGTATGCTGCAAGACCGACAGTTGATTCTTACAGTTTGCTACACCCTGAAAATCCCCCACTGGGATGCGGAAACCATATGAAAACCCGTTTCGCAACACCCCAGCGGAAGCATGATCCGGGTATTCGTTGAGCCAAGGAATCATTGCCATGGTATCAATCGGAGTAGGTAAAGGCGCCCCTCAGACTATTTCAGACCTGTTTGGCGCTTCCCCTACCACCGTTATCACCCGTTTTGGCTCTGCACATGGACTCAGGTTGGGATGGCTGCCCACACCCCCCACATTCATGTCTGAACTTGCATGACCCCTGGGGCCTCGTACATCTTCCCCTGTTAAAATTCCAACAAATGCCCCTTTTACCTGCGTTGCCACTCGACTTCGAGTGGTGTTCGTTACCTGCACCTGTCCGAAAGGGTGTCCCAGAGGATTGGCGGGTAAATTCACCCCCGTTACTCCCTGACAATGGCACTTTTAACATTCCTGAACTCTCCATTTTTTGCCATGAAACGGAGTCGAAACAATCCCAAGTCAGATCTGGGTCGTGCTCCTTAGCTTTTCTAAATATATTGTCATAACAGAACCACTGATTGCCCCCGTACGATACGGAATACTCCATGATACGTGACTGATAAATAGGCAACTCGGTCAGCAACTCGGGCCTGCGCTCGCCCATGATGGAGGTGAAAATGCCCCACGCTCTGCCCCAAGTACCTATGTTTTCATCAACCTTAAAGGCGGCCATTTTTGCGCGCCAAACACTCGGATGCATGAGCTCCTTTTGGCTCTTAACATGCTCCATCTCGTAATGGTCGGTAAGCAAAGAAAAAATGTTCACATACTTATTCGCCCAAATCTTTTCCTTAATTTCTAGTGGAACATGCTGAGCCACCTTCTCCCTTCGCGAAGGTACAGACCCCTCCCCCGCGATCGGCAATGGCCGCTTACCTGGACCAGATGCTGCATTTGCCGCCGAACTTGGGCCTGTTCCATTTTTCGCCGCCGGCACTGGCGAGGTAACAGCAGATGCCTTCGCAGCCTCTCTAGATTCCCGCAGTTGTCTCATTACTGCCCGGGCGTTGTCAGCCATGGTGCCCTCACTATCTTTTCCCAACCACGCTGCTAATTGCGCCGCTAACTCGGGAGGCATATCTTCCCCGGTCACGGGGGTGACCACCACGGGGATCGGATGCCCCTCCTTCGAAACCGGGGTTGGCTCTTCAAGTGGGGTATCGGGAACCGGGGTTTCCCCCCCAAGTGCTCCCCTTTTGGACCTCTTGCCTCTCCCACCAGGGACTACTCCTGGCAAAGCTGGTCCGATGACTCGCTTCGGTCCTCCCTCCACGTTCTTAGCCGCCATCTGCTTCTTCAAATCGGCTACCTCCTTTATGAGCATGCGGAGCATCTGATCGGTACCGACCCGCTTTCCGACCTTCTTGCCTGGCATTCTCAACGAAGATATCTGCAAAACAAAAAGAAAGATTACAACGCTCAAAATTGGCTCTTCGTTCCGTCTCGGGCTCACGTGCAGCGGGGAGGTGCAGCTTCAGAGCACAGGAACAAGAGGATGCTTTCTTTGCTTGTTGCTCCTTTTATCCGTCTTCGGGCGGGCGTAAGCCCGCCCCCGCCTGCCTCCGAGGGCGTGGCCGGCCGCGTCAGTGTCTAGGACAACCCACTCCAGGGCGGGAAAAGGCGCGCCCCGGCTACGCCGCTTCGGGCATACCAGCCGAGACTCGCCTCCCGCCCAAGATGGCTTCCCGGGGGGATCGTGGTACTCCACCATACGTTCGGGGGGACCGAATGGTCGCCCCTTTCCAAAATGTCAATTGGATCGTGCCTCATGTTGATGAACCACTTTTTAAACCCTCACAGTGACCAACATTGCCTTTTTTACAGAGTTTTTCTTACTCAGAAGCTTCAATTTTGACTAATTACAGGCACAGAAATGACTTTAAACACATTTATTTTAGTTGAAAAAGTAATAATTCACATCCAACAGTAATTTACAGCCAAAAGATTAAATGTTAAAATTTCATCAAAATTGATCATTTTGGGAACGTTCGACAGCTCCGCGGTCATCGTTTTTCTTCAGAAAATTGATTTTTTGGACTGTACCAAAAATTATCCAAAATGTCAATTGGATCGTGCCTCAAATTGAATAACCATTTTTTAAACCCTCACAGTGACCAAAATTGCCATTTTTATAGAGTTTTGCTTACTCAGAAGCTTCAATTTTGACGAATTTCATGCTCAGAAATGACTTTAAACACATTTACTTTAGTTGAAAAAGTTATAATTCACATCCAACAGTAATTTGCAGTCAAAAGATTAAATGTTAAGATTTCATCAATATTGACCATTTTGGGAACGTACGACAGCTCCGCGGTCATCGTTTTTCTTCAGAAAATGTATTTTTTGGCCTGCACCAAAAATTATTAAAAATGTCAATTGGATCGTGCCTCATGTTGAATAACCACTTTTTAAACCCTCACAGTGACCAAAATTGCCATATTTACAGTTTTGCTTACTCAGAAGCTTCAATTTTGACCAATTTCAGGCACAGAAATGACTTTAAACACATTTATTTTAGTTGAAAAAGTAATAATTCACATCCAACAGTAATTTACAGCCAAAAGATTATATGTTAAAATTTCATCAAAATTGACCATTTTGGGAACGTTGGACAGCTCCGCGGTCATCGTTTTTCTTCAGAAAATTGATTTTTTGGACTGTACCAATTAAGATTCAAAATGTCAATTGGATCGTGCCTCATGTTGAATAACCATTTTTTAACCTCTTGGCTGCTAATGACAAGGGTAACTCGTCATGGACTTTCCATTGATTTCAATGGAAATTAAAGAAGAATCCAAATAATGCCTTAGCAGCCAAGAGGTTAAACCCTCACAGTGACCAAAATTGCCATTTTTACAGAGTTTTTCTTACTCAGAAGCTTCAATTTTGACCAATTACAGGCACAGAAATGACTTTAAACACATTTATTTTAGTTGAAAAAGTAATAATTCACATCCAACAGTAATTTACAGCCAAAAGATTAAATGTTAAAATTTCATCAAAATCGACCATTTTGGGAACGTTGGACAGCTCTGCGGTCATCGTTTTTCTTCCGAAAATTGATTTTTTGGACTGTACCAATTAAGATTCAAAATATCAATTGGATCGTGCCTCATGTTGAATAACCACTTTTTAAACCCTGATAGTGACCAAAAATGCCATTTTTACAGAGTTTTGCTTACTCAGAAGCTTCAATTTTGACCAATCCTGGCACAGAAATGACTTTAAACACACTTATTTTGGTTGAAAAAGCAATAATTTACATCCAACAGTAATTTTCAGTCGAAAGATTTAATGTTAAAATGTCATCAAAATTGACCATTTTGGGAACGTTCGACAGCTCTGCGGTCATCGTTTTTCTTGAGAAAATTGATTTTTTGGACTGTACCAATTAAGATTCAAAATGTCAATTGGATCGTGCCTTATGTTGAATAACCACTTTTTAAACCCTCACAGTGACCAAAATTGCCATTTTTACAGAGTTTTGCTTACTCAGAAGATTCAATTTTGACCAATTTCAGGCACAGAAATGACTTTAAACACATTTATTTTAGTTGAAAAAGTAATAATTCACATCCAACAGTAATTTACAGCCAAAAGATTAAATGTTAAAATTTCATCAAAATTGACCATTTTGGGAACGTTCGACAGCTCCGCGGTCATCGTTTTTCTTCAGAAAATTGATTTTTTGGACTGTACCAAAAATCATCCAAAATCTCAATTGGATCGTGCCTCAAATTGAATAACCATTATTTAAACCCTCACAGTGACCAAAATTGCCATTTTTATAGAGTTTTGCTTACTCAGAAGCTTCAATTTTGACGAATTTCATGCTCAGAAATGACTTTAAACACAATTACTTTAGTTGAAAAAGTTATAATTCACATCCAACAGTAATTTGCTGTCAAAAGATGAAATGTTAAAATTTCATCAATATTGACCATTTTGGGAACGTTCGACAGCTCCGCGATCATCGTTTTTCTTCAGAAAATTTATTTCTTGGCCTGCACCAAAAATTATCCAAAATGTCAAATGGATCGTGCCTCAAATTGAATAACCACTTTTTAAACCCTCACAGTGACCAAAATTGCCATTTTATAGAGTTTTGCTTACTCAGAGCTTCAATTTTGATGAATTTCATGCACAGAAAGGACTTTAAACACATTTACTTTAGTTGAAAAAGTTATAATTCACATCCAACAGTAATTTGCAGGCGAAATTTTAAATGTTAAAATTTCATCAAAATTGACCATTTTGGGAACGTTCGACAGCTCCGCAATCATAGTTTTTCTTTAGAAAATTGATTTTTTGGACTCTACCAAAAATTATCCAAAATGTCAAATGGATCATGCCTCAAATTGAATAACCACTTTTTAAACCCTCACAGTGACCAAAATTGCCATTTTATAGAGTTTTGCTTACTCAGAAGCTTCAATTTTGATGAATTTCATGCACAGAAATGACTTTAAACACATTTACTTTAGTTGAAAAAGTTATAATTCACATCCAACAGTAATTTGCAGTCAAAAGATTAAATGTTAAAATTTCATCAATATTGACCATTTTGGGAATGTACGACAGCTCCGCGGTCATCGATTTTTTTCCGTAAAATTTATTTTTGGGCCTGCACCAAAAATTATTAAAAATGTCAATTGGATCGTGCCTCATGTTGAATAACCACTTTTTAAACCCTCACAGTGACCAAAATTGCCATTTTTACAGAGTTTTGCTTACTCAGAAGCTTCAATTTTGACCAATTTCAGGCACAGAAATGACTTTAAACACACTTATTTTAGTTGAAAAAGTAATAATTCACATCCAACAGTAATTTACAACCAAAAGATTAAATGTTAAAATGTCATCAAAATTGACCATTTTAGGAAGGTTCGATACCTCCGCGGTCACCGTTTTTCATCAGAAAATTGATTTTTTGGACAGTACCACAAATGTATCAAAATGTCAATTGGATCGTGCCTCATGTTGAATAACCACTTTTTAAACCCTCGTAGTGACCAAAATTGCCATTTTTACAGAGTTTTGCTTACTCAGAAGCTTTAATTTTGACCAATTTCATGCACAGAAATGACTTTAAACAGATTTATTTCAGTTGAAAAAATAATAATTCACATCCAACAGTAATTTACAGCCAAAAGATTAAATGTTAAAATTTCATAAAAATTGACCATTTTGGGAAGGTTCGACAGGTCCGCGGTCACCGTTTTTCATCAGAAAATTGATTTTATGTACAGTACCACAAATTTATCAAAATGTCAATTGGATCGTGCCATATGTTGAATAACCACTTTTTAAACCCTCACAGTGACCAAAATTGCCATTTTTACAAAGTTTTGCTTACTCTGAAGCTTTATTTTTGACCGAATTCAGGCACAGAAATGGCTTTAAACATACTTATTTTAGTTGAATTAGTAATAATTCAGATCCAACAGCAATTTACAGTCAAAAGATTAAATGTTAAAATTTCATCAAAATTGACCATTTTGGGAACGTTCGACGATCATTGTTTTTCTTCGGAAAATTGATTTTTTGGACTGTACCAAAAATGATTCAAAATGTCAATTGGATCGTGCCTCATGTTGAATAACCACTTTTTAAACCCTGACAGTGACCAAAATTGCCATTTTTACAGAGTTTTGCTTACTCAGAAGCTTCAATTTTGACCAATTCAGGCACAGAAATGACTTTAAACACACTTATTTTGGTTGAAAAAGCAATAATTCACATCCAACAGTAATTTGCAGTCGAAAGATTTAATGTTAAAATTTCATCAAAATTGACCATCTTGGGAACGTTCGACAGCTCCACGGTCATCGTTTTTCTTCAGAAAATGTATTTTTTGGCCTGCACCAAAAATTATTAAAAATGTCAATTGGATCGTGCCTCATGTTGAATAACCACTTTTTAAACCCTCACAGTGACCAAAATTGCCATATTTACAGTTTTGCTTACTCAGAAGCTTCAATTTTGACCAATTTCAGGCACAGAAATGACTTTAAACACATTTATTTTAGTTGAAAAAGTAATAATTCACATCCAACAGTAATTTACAGCCAAAAGATTATATGTTAAAATTTCATCAAAATTGACCATTTTGGGAACGTTGGACAGCTCCGCGGTCATCGTTTTTCTTCAGAAAATTGATTTTTTGGACTGTACCAATTAAGATTCAAAATGTCAATTGGATCGTGCCTCATGTTGAATAACCATTTTTTAACCTCTTGGATGCTAATGACAAGGGTAACTCGTCATGGACTTTCCATTGATTTCAATGGAAATTAAAGAAGAATCCAAATAATGCCTTAGCAGCCAAGAGGTTAAACCCTCACAGTGACCAAAATTGCCATTTTTACAGAGTTTTTCTTACTCAGAAGCTTCAATTTTGACCAATTACAGGCACAGAAATGACTTTAAACACATTTATTTTAGTTGAAAAAGTAATAATTCACATTCAACAGTAATTTACAGCCAAAAGATTAAATGTTAAAATTTCATCAAAATTGACCATTTTGGGAACGTTGGACAGCTCCGGTGTCATCGTTTTTCTTCAGTAAAATGATTTTTTGGACTGTACCAATTAAGATTCAAAATATCAATTGGATCGTGCCTCATGTTGAATAACCACTTTTTAAACCCTGATAGTGACCAAAAATGCCATTTTTACAGAGTTTTGCTTACTCAGAAGCTTCAATTTTGACCATTCCTGGCACAGAAATGACTTTAAACACACTTATTTTGGTTGAAAAAGCAATAATTCACATCCAACAGTAATTTTCAGTCGAAAGATTTAATGTTAAAATTTCATCAAAATTGACCATCTTGGGAACTTTCAACAGCTCCGCGGTCATCGTTTTTCTTCAGAAAATTGATTTTTTGGACTGTACCAATTAAGATTCAAAATGTCAATTGGATCGTGCCTCATGTTGAATAACCACTTTTTAAACCCTCACAGTGACCAAAATTGCCATTTTTACAGAGTTTTGCTTACTCAGAAGCTTCAATTTTGACCAATTTCAGGCACAGAAATGACTTTAAACACATTTATTTTAGTTGAAAAAGTAATAATTCACATCCAACAGTAATTTACAGCCAAAAGATTAAATGTTAAAATTTCATCAAAATTGACCATTTTGGGAACGTTGGACAGCTCCGCGGTCATCGTTTTTCTTCAGAAAATTGATTTTTTGGACTGTACCAATTAAGATTCAAAATGTCAATTGGATCGTGCCTCATGTTGAATAACCATTTTTTAACCTCTTGGCTGCTAATGACAAGGGTAATTCGTCATGGACTTTCCATTGATTTCAATGGAAATTAAAGAAGAATCCAAATAATGCCTTAGCAGCCAAGAGGTTAAACCCTCACAGTGACCAAAATTGCCATTTTTACAGAGTTTTTCTTACTCAGAAGCTTCAATTTTGACCAATTACAGGCACAGAAATGACTTTAAACACATTTATTTTAGTTGAAAAAGTAATAATTCACATCCAACAGTAATTTACAGCCAAAAGATTAAATGTTAAAATTTCATCAAAATCGACCATTTTGGGAACGTTGGACAGCTCTGCGGTCATCGTTTTTCTTCCGAAAATTGATTTTTTGGACTGTACCAATTAAGATTCAAAATATCAATTGGATCGTGCCTCATGTTGAATAACCACTTTTTAAACCCTGATAGTGACCAAAAATGCCATTTTTACAGAGTTTTGCTTACTCAGAAGCTTCAATTTTGACCAATCCTGGCACAGAAATGACTTTAAACACACTTATTTTGGTTGAAAAAGCAATAATTCACATCCAACAGTAATTTTCAGTCGAAAGATTTAATGTTAAAATGTCATCAAAATTGACCATTTTGGGAACGTTCGACAGCTTCGCGGTCATCGTTTTTCTTGAGAAAATTGATTTTTTGGACTGTACCAATTAAGATTCAAAATGTCAATTGGATCGTGCCTTATGTTGAATAACCACTTTTTAAACCCTCACAGTGACCAAAATTGCCATTTTTACAGAGTTTTGCTTACTCAGAAGCTTCAATTTTGACCAATTTCAGGCACAGAAATGACTTTAAACACATTTATTTTAGTTGAAAAAGTAATAATTCACATCCAACAGTAATTTACAGCCAAAAGATTAAATGTTAAAATTTCATCAAAATTGACCATTTTGGGAACGTTCGACAGCTCCGCGGTCATCGTTTTTCTTCAGAAAATTGATTTTTTGGACTGTACCAAAAATCATCCAAAATCTCAATTGGATCGTGCCTCAAATTGAATAACCATTATTTAAACCCTCACAGTGACCAAAATTGCCATTTTTATAGAGTTTTGCTTACTCAGAAGCTTCAATTTTGACGAATTTCATGCTCAGAAATGACTTTAAACACAATTACTTTAGTTGAAAAAGTTATAATTCACATCCAACAGTAATTTGCTGTCAAAAGATGAAATGTTAAAATTTCATCAATATTGACCATTTTGGGAACGTTCGACAGCTCCGCAATCATAGTTTTTCTTTAGAAAATTTATTTTTTGGACTCTACCAAAAATTATCCAAAATGTCAAATGGATCGTGCCTCAAATTGAATAACCACTTTTTAAACCCTCACAGTGACCAAAATTGCCATTTTATAGAGTTTTGCTTACTCAGAAGCTTCAATTTTGATGAATTTCATGCACAGAAATGACTTTAAACACATTTACTTTAGTTGAAAAAGTTATAATTCACATCCAACAGTAATTTGCAGTCAAAAGATTAAATGTTAAAATTTCATCAGTATTGACCATTTTGGGAATGTACGACAGCTCCGCGGTCATCGATTTTTTTTCGTAAAATTTATTTTTTGGCCTGCACCAAAAATTATTAAAAATGTCAATTGGATCGTGCCTCATGTTGAATAACCACTTTTTAAACCCTCACAGTGACCAAAATTGCCATTTTTACAGAGTTTTGCTTACTCAGAAGCTTCAATTTTGACCAATTTCAGGCACAGAAATGACTTTAAACACACTTATTTTAGTTGAAAAAGTAATAATTCACATCCAACAGTAATTTACAACCAAAAGATTAAATGTTAAAATGTCATCAAAATTGACCATTTTAGGAAGGTTCGACAGCTCCGCGGTCACCGTTTTTCATCAGAAAATTGATTTTTTGGACAGTACCACAAATGTATCAAAATGTCAATTGGATCGTGCCTCATGTTGAATAACCACTTTTTAAACCCTCGTAGTGACCAAAATTGCCATTTTGACAGAGTTCTGCTTACTCAGAAGCTTTAATTTTGACCAATTTCATGCACAGAAATGACTTTAAACACATTTATTTTAGTTGAAAAAATAATAATTCACATCCAACAGTAATTTACAGCCAAAAGATTAAATGTTAAAATTTCATCAAAATTGACCATTTTGGGAAGGTTCGACAGGTCCGCGGTCACCGTTTTTCATCAGAAAATTGATTTTATGTACAGTACCACAAATTTATCAAAATGTCAATTGGATCGTGCCATATGTTGAATAACCACTTTTTAAACCCTCACAGTGACCAAAATTGCCATTTTTACAAAGTTTTGCTTACTCTGAAGCTTTATTTTTGACCGAATTCAGGTACAGAAATGGCTTTAAACATACTTATTTTAGTTGAATTAGTAATAATTCAGATCCAACAGCAATTTACAGTCAAAAGATTAAATGTTAAAATTTCATCAAAATTGACCATTTTGGGAACGTTCGACGATCATTGTTTTTCTTCGGAAAATTGATTTTTTGGACTGTACCAAAAATGATTCAAAATGTCAATTGGATCGTGCCTCATGTTGAATAACCACTTTTTAAACCCTGACAGTGACCAAAATTGCCTTTTTTACAGAGTTTTGCTTACTCAGAAGCTTCAATTTTGACCAATTCAGGCACAGAAATGACTTTAAACACACTTATTTTGGTTGAAAAAGCAATAATTCACATCCAACAGTAATTTGCAGTCGAAAGATTTAATGTTAAAATTTCATCAAAATTGACCATCTTGGGAACGTTCGACAGCTCCGCGGTCATCGTTTTTCTTCAGAAAATTGATTTTTTGGACTGTACCAATTAAGATTCAAAATGTCAATTGGATCGTGCCTCATGTTGAATAACCACTTTTTAAACCCTCACAGTGACCAAAATTGCCATTTTTACAGAGTTTTGCTTACTCAGAAGCTTCAATTTTGACCAATTTGAGGCACAGAAATGACTTTAAACACATTTATTTTAGTTGAAAAAGTAATAATTCACATCCAACAGTAATTTACAGCCAAAAGATTAAATGTTAAAATTTCATCAAAATTGACCATTTTGGGAACGTTGGACAGCTCCGCGGTCATCGTTTTTCTTCAGAAAATTGATTTTTTGGACTGTACCAATTAAGATTCAAAATGTCAATTGGATCGTGCCTCATGTTGAATAACCATTTTTTAACCTCTTGGCTGCTAATGACAAGGGTAACTCGTCATGGACTTTCCATTGTTTTCAATGGAAATTAAAGAAGAATCCAAATAATGCCTTAGCAGCAAGAGGTTAAACCCTCACAGTGACCAAAATTGCCATTTTTACAGAGTTTTTCTTACTCAGAAGCTTCAATTTTGACCAATTACAGGCACAGAAATGACTTTAAACACATTTATTTTAGTTGAAAAAGTAATAATTCACATCCAACAGTAATTTACAGCCAAAAGATTAAATGTTAAAATTTCATCAAAATCGACCATTTTGGGAACGTTGGACAGCTCTGCGGTCATCGTTTTTCTTCCGAAAATTGATTTTTTGGACTGTACCAATTAAGATTCAAAATATCAATTGGATCGTGCCTCATGTTGAATAACCACTTTTTAAACCCTGATAGTGACCAAAAATGCCATTTTTACAGAGTTTTGCTTACTCAGAAGCTTCAATTTTGACCAATCCTGGCACAGAAATGACTTTAAACACATTTATTTTAGTTGAAAAAGTAATAATTCACATCCAACAGTAATTTACAGCCAAAAGATTATATGTTAAAATTTCATCAAAATTGACCATTTTGGGAACGTTGGACAGCTCCGCGGTCATCGTTTTTCTTCAGAAAATTGATTTTTTGGACTGTACCAATTAAGATTCAAAATGTCAATTGGATCGTGCCTCATGTTGAATAACCATTTTTTAACCTCTTGGCTGCTGATGACAAGGGTAACTCGTCATGGACTTTCCATTGATTTCAATGGAAATTAAAGAAGAATCCAAATAATGCCTTAGCAGCCAAGAGGTTAAACCCTCACAGTGACCAAAATTGCCATTTTTACAGAGTTTTTCTTACTCAGAAGCTTCAATTTTGACCAATTACAGGCACAGAAATGACTTTAAACACATTTATTTTAGTTGAAAAAGTAATAATTCACATCCAACAGTAATTTACAGCCAAAAGATTAAATGTTAAAATTTCATCAAAATTGACCATTTTGGGAACGTTGGACAGCTCCGCGGTCATCGTTTTTCTTCAGAAAATTGATTTTTTGGACTGTACCAATTAAGATTCAAAATATCAATTGGATCGTGCCTCATGTTGAATAACCACTTTTTAAACCCTGATAGTGACCAAAAATGCCATTTTTACAGAGTTTTGCTTACTCAGAAGCTTCAATTTTGACCATTCCTGGCACAGAAATGACTTTAAACACACGTATTTTGGTTGAAAAAGCCATAATTCACATCCAACAGTAATTTTCAGTCGAAAGATTTAATGTTAAAATTTCATCAAAATTGACCATCTTGGGAACAATCGACAGCTCCGCGGTCATCGTTTTTCTTCAGAAAATTGATTTTTTGGACTGTACCAATTAAGATTCAAAATGTCAATTGGATCGTGCCTCATGTTGAATAACCACTTTTTAAACCCTCACAGTGACCAAAATTGCCATTTTTACAGAGTTTTGCTTACTCAGAAGCTTCAATTTTGACCAATTTCAGGCACAGAAATGACTTTAAACACATTTATTTTAGTTGAAAAAGTAATAATTCACATCCAACAGTAATTTACAGCCAAAAGATTAAATGTTAAAATTTCATCAAAATTGACCATTTTGGGAACGTTCGACAGCTCCGCGGTCATCGTTTTTCTTCAGAAAATTGATTTTTTTGGACTGTACCAAAAATTATCCAAAATGTTAATTGGATCGTGCCTCAAATTGAATAACTATTTTTTAAACCCTCACAGTGACCAAAATTGCCATTTTTATAGAGTTTTGCTTACTCAGAAGCTTCAATTTTGACGAATTTCATGCTCAGAAATGACTTTAAACACATTTACTTTAGTTGAAAAAGTTATAATTCACATCCAACAGTAATTTGCAGTCAAAAGATTAAATGTTAAGATTTCATCAATATTGACCATTTTGGGAACGTACGACAGCTCCGCGGTCATCGTTTTTCTTCAGAAAATGTATTTTTTGGCCTGCACCAAAAATTATTAAAAATGTCAATTGGATCGTGCCTCATGTTGAATAACCACTTTTTAAACCCTCACAGTGACCAAAATTGCCATATTTACAGTTTTGCTTACTCAGAAGCTTCAATTTTGATCAATTTCAGGCACAGAAATGACTTTAAACACATTTATTTTAGTTGAAAAAGTAATAATTCACATCCAACAGTAATTTGCAGGCGAAATTTTAAATGTTAAAATTTCATCAAAATTGACCATTTTGGGAACAATCAAAAGCTCCGCAATCATCGTTTTTCTTCAGAAAATTGATTTTTTGGACTGTACCAAAAATTATCCAAAATGTCAATTGGATCGTGCCTCAAATTGAATAACCACTTTTTAAACCCTCACAATGACCGAAATTGCCATTTTTACAGAGTTTTGCTTACTCAGAAGCTTCAATTTTGACCAATTCAGGCACAGAAATGACTTTAAACACACTTATTTTGGTTGAAAAAGCAATACTTCACATCCAACAGTAATTTGCAGTCGAAAGATTTAATGTTAAAATTTCATCAAAATTGACCATCTTGGGAATGTTCGACAGCTCCGCGGTCATCGTTTTTCTTCAGAAAATAGATTTTTTGGACTGTACCAATTAAGATTCAAAATGTCAATTGGATGGTGCCTCATGTTTAATAACCACTTTTTAAACCCTCACAGTGACCAAATTGCCATTTTTACAGAGTTTTGCTTACTCAGAAGCTTCAATTTTGACCAATTTCAGGCACAGAAATGACTTTAAACACATTTATTTTAGTTGAAAAAGTAATAATTCACATCCAACAGTAATTTACAGCCAAAAGATTAAATGTTAAAATGTCATCAAAATTGACCATTTTGGGAACGTTCGACAGCTGCGCGGTCATCGTTTTTCTTCAGAAAATTGATTTTTTGGACTGTACCAAAAATTATCCAAAATCTCAATTGGATCATGCCTCAAATTGAATAACCATTATTTAAACCCTCACAGTGACCAAAATTGCCATTTTTATAGAGTTTTGCTTACTCAGAAGCTTCAATTTTGACGAATTTCATGCTCAGAAATGACTTTAAACACATTTACTTTAGTTGAAAAAGTTATAATTCACATCCAACAGTAATTTGCTGTCAAAAGATGAAATGTTAAAATTTCATCAATATTGACCATTTTGGGAACGTTCGACAGCTCCGCGGTCATCGTTTTTCTTCAGAAAATGTATTTTTTGGCCTGCACCAAAAATTATTAAAAATGTCAATTGGATCGTGCCTCATGTTGAATAACCACTTTTTAAACCCTCACAGTGACCAAAATTGCCATATTTACAGTTTTGCTTACTCAGAAGCTTCAATTTTGACCAATTTCAGGCACAGAAATGACTTTAAACACATTTATTTTAGTTGAAAAAGTAATAATTCACATCCAACAGTAATTTACAGCCAAAAGATTATATGTTAAAATTTCATCAAAATTGACCATTTTGGGAACGTTGGACAGCTCCGCGGTCATCGTTTTTCTTCAGAAAATTGATTTTTTGGACTGTACCAATTAAGATTCAAAATGTCAATTGGATCGTGCCTCATGTTGAATAACCATTTTTTAACCTCTTGGCTGCTAATGACAAGGGTAACTCGTCATGGACTTTCCATTGATTTCAATGGAAATTAAAGAAGAATCCAAATAATGCCTTAGCAGCCAAGAGGTTAAACCCTCACAGTGACCAAAATTGCCATTTTTACAGAGTTTTTCTTACTCAGAAGCTTCAATTTTGACCAATTACAGGCACAGAAATGACTTTAAACACATTTATTTTAGTTGAAAAAGTAATAATTCACATCCAACAGTAATTTACAGCCAAAAGATTAAATGTTAAAATTTCATCAAAATCGACCATTTTGGGAACGTTGGACAGCTCTGCGGTCATCGTTTTTCTTCCGAAAATTGATTTTTTGGACTGTACCAATTAAGATTCAAAATATCAATTGGATCGTGCCTCATGTTGAATAACCACTTTTGAAACCCTGATAGTGACCAAAAATGCCATTTTTACAGAGTTTTGCTTACTCAGAAGCTTCAATTTTGACCAATCCTGGCATAGAAATGACTTTAAACACACTTATTTTGGTTGAAAAAGCAATAATTCACATCCAACAGTAATTTTCAGTCGAAAGATTTAATGTTAAAATGTCATCAAAATTGACCATTTTGGGAACGTTCGACAGCTCCGCGGTCATCGTTTTTCTTGAGAAAATCGATTTTTTGGACTGTACCAATTAAGATTCAAAATGTCAATTGGATCGTGCCTTATGTTGAATAACCACTTTTTAAACCCTCACAGTGACCAGAATTGCCATTTTTACAGAGTTTTGCTTACTCAGAAGCTTCAATTTTGACCAATTTCAGGCACAGAAATTACTTTAAACACATTTATTTTAGTTGAAAAAGTAATAATTCACATCCAACAGTAATTTACAGCCAAAAGATTAAATGTTAAAATTTCATCAAAATTGACCATTTTGGGAACGTTCGACAGTTCCGCGGTCATCGTTTTTCTTCAGAAAATTGATTTTTTGGACTGTACCAAAAATCATCCAAAATCTCAATTGGATCGTGCCTCAAATTGAATAACCATTATTTAAACCCTCACAGTGACCAAAATTGCCATTTTTATAGAGTTTTGCTTACTCAGAAGCTTCAATTTTGACGAATTTCATGCTCAGAATTGACTTTAAACACAATTACTTTAGTTGAAAAAGTTATAATTCACATCCAACAGTAATTTGCTGTCAAAAGATGAAATGTTAAAATTTCATCAATATTGACCATTTTGGGAACGTTCGACAGCTCCGCGGTCATCGTTTTTCTTCAGAAAATTTATTTTTTGGCCTGCACCAAAAATTATCCAAAATGTCAAATGGATCGTGCCTCAAATTGAATAACCACTTTTTAAACCCTCACAGTGACCAAAATTGCCATTTTATAGAGTTTTGCTTACTCAGAGCTTCAATTTTGATGAATTTCATGCACAGAAAGGACTTTAATCACATTTACTTTAGTTGAAAAAGTTATAATTCACATCCAACAGTAATTTGCAGGCGAAATTTTAAATGTTAAAATTTCATCAAAATTGACCATTTTGGGAACAATCAAAAGCTCCGCAATCATCGTTTTTCTTCAGAAAATTGATTTTTTGGACTGTACCAAAAATTATCCAAAATGTCAATTGGATCGTGCCTCAAATTGAATAACCACTTTTTAAACCCTCACAATGACCGAAATTGCCATTTTTATAGAGTTTTGCTTACTCAGAGGCTTCAATTTTGATGAATTTCATACTCAGAAATGACTTTAAACACATTTACTTTAGTTGAAAAAGTTATAATTCACATCCAACAGTAATTTGCAGTCAAAAGATTAAATGTTAAAATTTCATCAATATTGACCATTTTGGGAATGTACGACAGCTCCGCGGTCATCGATTTTTTTTTAATAAAATTTATTTTTTGGCCTGCACCAAAAATTATTAAAAATGTCAATTGGATCGTGCCTCATGTTGAATAACCACTTTTTAAACCCTCACAGTGACCAAAATTGCCATTTTTACAGAGTTTTGCTTACTCAGAAGCTTCAATTTTGACCAATTTCAGGCACAGAAATGACTTTAAACACACTTATTTTAGTTGAAAAAGTAATAATTCACATCCAACAGTAATTTACAACCAAAAGATTAAATGTTAAAGTTTCATCAAAATTGACCATTTTAGGAAGGTTCGACAGCTCCGCGGTCGCCGTTTTTCATCAGAAAATTGATTTTTTGGACAGTACCACAAATGTATCAAAATGTCAATTGGATCATGCCTCATGTTGAATAACCACTTTTTAAACCCTCGTAGTGACCAAAATTGCCATTTTTACATAGTTTTGCTTACTCAGAAGCTTCAATTTTGACCAATTTCATGCACAGAAATGACTTTAAACACATTTATTTTAGTTGAAAAAGTAATAATTCACATCCAACAGTAATTTACAGCCAAAAGATTAAATGTTAAAATTTCATCAAAATTGACCATTTTGGGAAGGTTCGACAGGTCCGCGGTCACCGTTTTTCATCAGAAAATTGATTTTTTGTACAGTACCACAAATTTATCAAAATGTCAATTGGATCGTGCCATATGTTGAATAACCACTTTTTAAACCCTCACAGTGACCAAAATTGCCATTTTTACAAAGTTTTGCTTACTCTGAAGCTTTATTTTTGACCGAATTCAGGCACAGAAATGGCTTTAAACATACTTATTTTAGTTGAATTAGTAATAATTCAGATCCAACAGCAATTTACAGTCAAAAGATTAAATGTTAAAATTTCATCAAAATTGACCATTTTGGGAACGTTCGACGATCATTGTTTTTCTTCGGAAAATTTATTTTTTGGACTGTACCAAAAATGATTCAAAATGTCAATTGGATCGTGCCTCATGTTGAATAACCACTTTTTAAACCCTGACAGTGACCAAAATTGCCATTTTTACAGAGTTTTGCTTACTCAGAAGCTTCAATTTTGACCAATTCAGGCACAGAAATGACTTTAAACACACTTATTTTGGTTGAAAAAGCAATACTTCACATCCAACAGTAATTTGCAGTCGAAAGATTTAATGTTAAAATTTCATCAAAATTGACCATCTTGGGAATGTTCGACAGCTCCGCGGTCATCGTTTTTCTTCAGAAAATAGATTTTTTGGACTGTACCAATTAAGATTCAAAATGTCAATTGGATGGTGCCTCATGTTGAATAACCACTTTTTAAACCCTCACAGTGACCAAATTGCCATTTTTACAGAGTTTTGCTTACTCAGAAGCTTCAATTTTGACCAATTTCAGGCACAGAAATGACTTTAAACACATTTATTTTAGTTGAAAAAGTAATAATTCACATCCAACAGTAATTTACAGCCAAAAGATTAAATGTTAAAATTTCATCAAAATTGACCATTTTGGGAACGTTCGACAGCTCCGCGGTCATCGTTTTTCTTCAGAAAATTGATTTTTTGGACTGTACCAAAAATTATCCAAAATCTCAATTGGATCATGCCTCAAATTGAATAACCATTATTTAAACCCTCACAGTGACCAAAATTGCCATTTTTATAGAGTTTTGCTTACTCAGAAGCTTCAATTTTGACGAATTTCATGCTCAGAAATGACTTTAAACACATTTACTTTAGTTGAAAAAGTTATAATTCACATCCAACAGTAATTTGCTGTCAAAAGATGAAATGTTAAAATTTCATCAATATTGACCATTTTGGGAACGTTCGACAGCTCCGCGGTCATCGTTTTTCTTCAGAAAATGTATTTTTTGGCCTGCACCAAAAATTATTAAAAATGTCAATTGGATCATGCCTCATGTTGAATAACCACTTTTTAAACCCTCGTAGTGACCAAAATTGCCATTTTTACATAGTTTTGCTTACTCAGAAGCTTCAATTTTGACCAATTTCATGCACAGAAATGACTTTAAACACATTTATTTTAGTTGAAAAAGTAATAATTCACATCCAACAGTAATTTACAGCCAAAAGATTAAATGTTAAAATTTCATCAAAATTGACCATTTTGGGAAGGTTCGACAGGTCCGCGGTCACCGTTTTTCATCAGAAAATTGATTTTTTGTACAGTACCACAAATTTATCAAAATGTCAATTGGATCGTGCCATATGTTGAATAACCACTTTTTAAACCCTCACAGTGACCAAAATTGCCATTTTTACAAAGTTTTGCTTACTCTGAAGCTTTATTTTTGACCGAATTCAGGCACAGAAATGGCTTTAAACATACTTATTTTAGTTGAATTAGTAATAATTCAGATCCAACAGCAATTTACAGTCAAAAGATTAAATGTTAAAATTTCATCAAAATTGACCATTTTGGGAACGTTCGACGATCATCGTTTTTCTTCGGAAAATTTATTTTTTGGACTGTACCAAAAATGATTCAAAATGTCAATTGGATCGTGCCTCATGTTGAATAACCACTTTTTAAACCCTGACAGTGACCAAAATTGCCATTTTTACAGAGTTTTGCTTACTCAGAAGCTTCAATTTTGACCAATTCAGGCAAAGAAATGACTTTAAACACACTTATTTTGGTTGAAAAAGCAATACTTCACATCCAACAGTAATTTGCAGTCGAAAGATTTAATGTTAAAATTTCATCAAAATTGACCATCTTGGGAATGTTCGACAGCTCCGCGGTCATCGTTTTTCTTCAGAAAATAGATTTTTTGGACTGTACCAATTAAGATTCAAAATGTCAATTGGATCGTGCCTCATGTTGAATAACCACTTTTTAAACCCTGACAGTGACCAAAATTGCCATTTTTACAGAGTTTTGCTTACTCAGAAGCTTCAATTTTGACCAATTCAGGCACAGAAATGACTTTAAACACACTTATTTTGGTTGAAAAAGCAATACTTCACATCCAACAGTAATTTGCAGTCGAAAGATTTAATGTTAAAATTTCATCAAAATTGACCATTTTGGGAACGTTGGACAGCTCCGCGGTCATCGTTTTTCTTCAGAAAATTGATTTTTTGGACTGTACCAATTAAGATTCAAAATGTCAATTGGATCGTGCCTCATGTTGAATAACCATTTTTTAACCTCTTGGCTGCTAATGACAAGGGTAACTCGTCATGGACTTTCCATTGATTTCAATGGAAATTAAAGAAGAATCCAAATAATGCCTTAGCAGCCAAGAGGTTAAACCCTCACAGTGACCAAAATTGCCATTTTTACAGAGTTTTTCTTACTCAGAAGCTTCAATTTTGACCAATTACAGGCACAGAAATGACTTTAAACACATTTATTTTAGTTGAAAAAGTAATAATTCACATCCAACAGTAATTTACAGCCAAAAGATTAAATGTTAAAATTTCATCAAAATCGACCATTTTGGGAACGTTGGACAGCTCTGCGGTCATCGTTTTTCTTCCGAAAATTGATTTTTTGGACTGTACCAATTAAGATTCAAAATATCAATTGGATCGTGCCTCATGTTGAATAACCACTTTTTAAACCCTGATAGTGACCAAAAATGCCATTTTTACAGAGTTTTGCTTACTCAGAAGCTTCAATTTTGACCAATCCTGGCACAGAAATGACTTTAAACACACTTATTTTGGTTGAAAAAGCAATAATTCACATCCAACAGTAATTTTCAGTCGAAAGATTTAATGTTAAAATGTCATCAAAATTGACCATTTTGGGAACGTTCGACAGCTCCGCGGTCATCGTTTTTCTTGAGAAAATCGATTTTTTTGACTGTACCAATTAAGATTCAAAATGTCAATTGGATCGTGCCTTATGTTGAATAACCACTTTTTAAACCCTCACAGTGACCAGAATTGCCATTTTTACAGAGTTTTGCTTACTCAGAAGCTTCAATTTTGACCAATTTCAGGCACAGAAATGACTTTAAACACATTTATTTTAGTTGAAAAAGTAATAATTCACATCCAACAGTAATTTACAGCCAAAAGATTAAATGTTAAAATTTCATCAAAATTGACCATTTTGGGAACGTTCGACAGTTCCGCGGTCATCGTTTTTCTTCAGAAAATTGATTTTTTGGACTGTACCAAAAATCATCCAAAATCTCAATTGGATCGTGCCTCAAATTGAATAACCATTATTTAAACATTCACAGTGACCAAAATTGCCATTTTTATAGAGTTTTGCTTACTCAGAAGCTTCAATTTTGACGAATTTCATGCTCAGAATTGACTTTAAACACAATTACTTTAGTTGAAAAAGTTATAATTGACATCCAACAGTAATTTGCTGTCAAAAGATGAAATGTTAAAATTTCATCAATATTGACCATTTTGGGAACGTTCGACAGCTCCGCGGTCATCGTTTTTCTTCAGAAAATTTATTTTTTGGCCTGCACCAAAAATTATCCAAAATGTCAAATGGATCATGCCTCAAATTGAATAACCACTTTTTAAACCCTCACAGTGACCAAAATTGCCATTTTATAGAGTTTTGCTTACTCAGAGCTTCAATTTTGATGAATTTCATGCACAGAAAGGACTTTAATCACATTTACTTTAGTTGAAAAAGTTATAATTCACATCCAACAGTAATTTGCAGGCGAAATTTTAAATGTTAAAATTTCATCAAAATTGACCATTTTGGGAACAATCGAAAGCTCCGCAATCATCGTTTTTCTTCAGAAAATTGATTTTTTGGACTGTACCAAAAATTATCCAAAATGTCAATTGGATCGTGCCTCAAATTGAATAACCACTTTTTAAACCCTCACAATGACAGAAATTGCCATTTTTATAGAGTTTTGCTTACTCAGAGGCTTCAATTTTGATGAATTTCATACTCAGAAATGACTTTAAACACATTTACTTTAGTTGAAAAAGTTATAATTCACATCCAACAGTAATTTGCAGTCAAAAGATTAAATGTTAAAATTTCATCAATATTGACCATTTTGGGAATGTACGACAGCTCCGCGGTCATCGATTTTTTTTAAATAAAATTTATTTTTTGGCCTGCACCAAAAATTATTAAAAATGTCAATTGGATCGTGCCTCATGTTGAATAACCACTTTTTAAACCCTCACAGTGACCAAAATTGCCATTTTTACAGAGTTTTGCTTACTCAGAAGCTTCAATTTTGACCAATTTCAGGCACAGAAATGACTTTAAACACACTTATTTTAGTTGAAAAAGTAATAATTCACATCCAACAGTAATTTACAACCAAAAGATTAAATGTTAAAGTTTCATCAAAATTGACCATTTTAGGAAGGTTCGACAGCTCCGCGGTCGCCGTTTTTCATCAGAAAATTGATTTTTTGGACAGTACCACAAATGTATCAAAATGTCAATTGGATCATGCCTCATGTTGAATAACCACTTTTTTAAACCCTCGTAGTGACCAAAATTGCCATTTTTACAGAGTTTTGCTTACTCAGAAGCTTCAATTTTGACCAATTTCATGCACAGAAATGACTTTAAACACATTTATTTTAGTTGAAAAAGTAATAATTCACATCCAACAGTAATTTACAGCCAAAAGATTAAATGTTAAAATTTCATCAAAATTGACCATTTTGGGAAGGTTCGACAGGTCCGCGGTCACCGTTTTTCATCAGAAAATTGATTTTTTGTACAGTACCACAAATTTATCAAAATGTCAATTGGATCGTGCCATATGTTGAATAACCACTTTTTAAACCCTCACAGTGACCAAAATTGCCATTTTTACAAAGTTTTGCTTACTCTGAAGCTTTATTTTTGACCGAATTCAGGCACAGAAATGGCTTTAAACATACTTATTTTAGTTGAATTAGTAATAATTCAGATCCAACAGCAATTTACAGTCAAAAGATTAAATGTTAAAATTTCATCAAAATTGACCATTTTGGGAACGTTCGACGATCATTGTTTTTCTTCGGAAAATTTATTTTTTGGACTGTACCAAAAATGATTCAAAATGTCAATTGGATCGTGCCTCATGTTGAATAACCACTTTTTAAACCCTGACAGTGACCAAAATTGCCATTTTTACAGAGTTTTGCTTACTCAGAAGCTTCAATTTTGACCAATTCAGGCACAGAAATGACTTTAAACACACTTATTTTGGTTGAAAAAGCAATAATTCACATCCAACAGTAATTTGCAGTCGAAAGATTTAATGTTAAAATTTCATCAAAATTGACCATCTTGGGAATGTTCGACAGCTCCGCGGTCATCGTTTTTCTTCAGAAAATAGATTTTTTGGACTGTACCAATTAAGATTCAAAATGTCAATTGGATGGTGCCTCATGTTGAATAACCACTTTTTAAACCCTCACAGTGACCAAATTGCCATTTTTACAGAGTTTTGCTTACTCAGAAGCTTCAATTTTGACCAATTTCAGGCACAGAAATGACTTTAAACACATTTATTTTAGTTGAAAAAGTAATAATTCACATCCAACAGTAATTTACAGCCAAAAGATTAAATGTTAAAATTTCATCAAAATTGACCATTTTGGGAACGTTCGACAGCTCCGCGGTCATCGTTTTTCTTCAGAAAATTGATTTTTTGGACTGTACCAAAAATTATCCAAAATCTCAATTGGATCATGCCTCAAATTGAATAACCATTATTTAAACCCTCACAGTGACCAAAATTGCCATTTTTATAGAGTTTTGCTTACTCAGAAGCTTCAATTTTGACGAATTTCATGCTCAGAAATGACTTTAAACACATTTACTTTAGTTGAAAAAGTTATAATTCACATCCAACAGTAATTTGCTGTCAAAAGATGAAATGTTAAAATTTCATCAATATTGACCATTTTGGGAACGTTCGACAGCTCCGCGGTCATCGTTTTTCTTCAGAAAATGTATTTTTTGGCCTGCACCAAAAATTATTAAAAATGTCAATTGGATCATGCCTCATGTTGAATAACCACTTTTTAAACCCTCGTAGTGACCAAAATTGCCATTTTTACATAGTTTTGCTTACTCAGAAGCTTCAATTTTGACCAATTTCATGCACAGAAATGACTTTAAACACATTTATTTTAGTTGAAAAAGTAATAATTCACATCCAACAGTAATTTACAGCCAAAAGATTAAATGTTAAAATTTCATCAAAATTGACCATTTTGGGAAGGTTCGACAGGTCCGCGGTCACCGTTTTTCATCAGAAAATTGATTTTTTGTACAGTACCACAAATTTATCAAAATGTCAATTGGATCGTGCCATATGTTGAATAACCACTTTTTAAACCCTCACAGTGACCAAAATTGCCATTTTTACAAAGTTTTGCTTACTCTGAAGCTTTATTTTTGACCGAATTCAGGCACAGAAATGGCTTTAAACATACTTATTTTAGTTGAATTAGTAATAATTCAGATCCAACAGCAATTTACAGTCAAAAGATTAAATGTTAAAATTTCATCAAAATTGACCATTTTGGGAACGTTCGACGATCATTGTTTTTCTTCGGAAAATTTATTTTTTGGACTGTACCAAAAATGATTCAAAATGTCAATTGGATCGTGCCTCATGTTGAATAACCACTTTTTAAACCCTGACAGTGACCAAAATTGCCATTTTTACAGAGTTTTGCTTACTCAGAAGCTTCAATTTTGACCAATTCAGGCAAAGAAATGACTTTAAACACACTTATTTTGGTTGAAAAAGCAATACTTCACATCCAACAGTAATTTGCAGTCGAAAGATTTAATGTTAAAATTTCATCAAAATTGACCATCTTGGGAATGTTCGACAGCTCCGCGGTCATCGTTTTTCTTCAGAAAATAGATTTTTTGGACTGTACCAATTAAGATTCAAAATGTCAATTGGATCGTGCCTCATGTTGAATAACCACTTTTTAAACCCTGACAGTGACCAAAATTGCCATTTTTACAGAGTTTTGCTTACTCAGAAGCTTCAATTTTGACCAATTCAGGCACAGAAATGACTTTAAACACACTTATTTTGGTTGAAAAAGCAATACTTCACATCCAACAGTAATTTGCAGTCGAAAGATTTAATGTTAAAATTTCATCAAAATTGACCATTTTGGGAACGTTGGACAGCTCCGCGGTCATCGTTTTTCTTCAGAAAATTGATTTTTTGGACTGTACCAATTAGGATTCAAAATGTCAATTGGATCGTGCCTCATGTTGAATAACCATTTTTTAACCTCTTGGCTGCTAATGACAAGGGTAACTCGTCATGGACTTTCCATTGATTTCAATGGAAATTAAAGAAGAATCCAAATAATGCCTTAGCAGCCAAGAGGTTAAACCCTCACAGTGACCAAAATTGCCATTTTTACAGAGTTTTTCTTACTCAGAAGCTTCAATTTTGACCAATTACAGGCACAGAAATGACTTTAAACACATTTATTTTAGTTGAAAAAGTAATAATTCACATCCAACAGTAATTTACAGCCAAAAGATTAAATGTTAAAATTTCATCAAAATCGACCATTTTGGGAACGTTGGACAGCTCTGCGGTCATCGTTTTTCTTCCGAAAATTGATTTTTTGGACTGTACCAATTAAGATTCAAAATATCAATTGGATCGTGCCTCATGTTGAATAACCACTTTTTAAACCCTGATAGTGACCAAAAATGCCATTTTTACAGAGTTTTGCTTACTCAGAAGCTTCAATTTTGACCAATCCTGGCACAGAAATGACTTTAAACACACTTATTTTGGTTGAAAAAGCAATAATTCACATCCAACAGTAATTTTCAGTCGAAAGATTTAATGTTAAAATGTCATCAAAATTGACCATTTTGGGAACGTTCGACAGCTCCGCGGTCATCGTTTTTCTTGAGAAAATCGATTTTTTTGACTGTACCAATTAAGATTCAAAATGTCAATTGGATCGTGCCTTATGTTGAATAACCACTTTTTAAACCCTCACAGTGACCAGAATTGCCATTTTTACAGAGTTTTGCTTACTCAGAAGCTTCAATTTTGACCAATTTCAGGCACAGAAATGACTTTAAACACATTTATTTTAGTTGAAAAAGTAATAATTCACATCCAACAGTAATTTACAGCCAAAAGATTAAATGTTAAAATTTCATCAAAATTGACCATTTTGGGAACGTTCGACAGTTCCGCGGTCATCGTTTTTCTTCAGAAAATTGATTTTTTGGACTGTACCAAAAATCATCCAAAATCTCAATTGGATCGTGCCTCAAATTGAATAACCATTATTTAAACATTCACAGTGACCAAAATTGCCATTTTTATAGAGTTTTGCTTACTCAGAAGCTTCAATTTTGACGAATTTCATGCTCAGAATTGACTTTAAACACAATTACTTTAGTTGAAAAAGTTATAATTGACATCCAACAGTAATTTGCTGTCAAAAGATGAAATGTTAAAATTTCATCAATATTGACCATTTTGGGAACGTTCGACAGCTCCGCGGTCATCGTTTTTCTTCAGAAAATTTATTTTTTGGCCTGCACCAAAAATTATCCAAAATGTCAAATGGATCATGCCTCAAATTGAATAACCACTTTTTAAACCCTCACAGTGACCAAAATTGCCATTTTATAGAGTTTTGCTTACTCAGAGCTTCAATTTTGATGAATTTCATGCACAGAAAGGACTTTAATCACATTTACTTTAGTTGAAAAAGTTATAATTCACATCCAACAGTAATTTGCAGGCGAAATTTTAAATGTTAAAATTTCATCAAAATTGACCATTTTGGGAACAATCGAAAGCTCCGCAATCATCGTTTTTCTTCAGAAAATTGATTTTTTTGGCTGTACCAAAAATTATCCAAAATGTCAATTGGATCGTGCCTCAAATTGAATAACCACTTTTTAAACCCTCACAATGACCGAAATTGCCATTTTTATAGAGTTTTGCTTACTCAGAGGCTTCAATTTTGATGAATTTCATACTCAGAAATGACTTTAAACACATTTACTTTAGTTGAAAAAGTTATAATTCACATCCAACAGTAATTTGCAGTCAAAAGATTAAATGTTAAAATTTCATCAATATTGACCATTTTGGGAATGTACGACAGCTCCGCGGTCATCGATTTTTTTTCATAAAATTTATTTTTTGGCCTGCACCAAAAATTATTAAAAATGTCAATTGGATCGTGCCTCATGTTGAATAACCACTTTTTAAACCCTCACAGTGACCAAAATTGCCATTTTTACAGAGTTTTGCTTACTCAGAAGCTTCAATTTTGACCAATTTCAGGCACAGAAATGACTTTAAACACACTTATTTTAGTTGAAAAAGTAATAATTCACATCCAACAGTAATTTACAACCAAAAGATTAAATGTTAAAGTTTCATCAAAATTGACCATTTTAGGAAGGTTCGACAGCTCCGCGGTCACCGTTTTTCATCAGAAAATTGATTTTTTGGACAGTACCACAAATGTATCAAAATGTCAATTGGATCATGCCTCATGTTGAATAACCACTTTTTAAACCCTCGTAGTGACCAAAATTGCCATTTTTACAGAGTTTTGCTTACTCAGAAGCTTCAATTTTGACCAATTTCATGCACAGAAATGACTTTAAACACATTTATTTTAGTTGAAAAAGTAATAATTCACATCCAACAGTAATTTACAGCCAAAAGATTAAATGTTAAAATTTCATCAAAATTGACCATTTTGGGAAGGTTCGACAGGTCCGCGGTCACCGTTTTTCATCAGAAAATTGATTTTTTGTACAGTACCACAAATTTATCAAAATGTCAATTGGATCGTGCCATATGTCGAATAACCACTTTTTAAACCCTCACAGTGACCAAAATTGCCATTTTTACAAAGTTTTGCTTACTCTGAAGCTTTATTTTTGACCGAATTCAGGCACAGAAATGGCTTTAAACATACTTATTTTAGTTGAATTAGTAATAATTCAGATCCAACAGCAATTTACAGTCAAAAGATTAAATGTTAAAATTTCATCAAAATTGACCATTTTGGGAACGTTCGACGATCATTGTTTTTCTTCGGAAAATTTATTTTTTGGACTGTACCAAAAATGATTCAAAATGTCAATTGGATCGTGCCTCATGTTGAATAACCACTTTTTAAACCCTGACAGTGACCAAAATTGCCATTTTTACAGAGTTTTGCTTACTCAGAAGCTTCAATTTTGACCAATTCAGGCACAGAAATGACTTTAAACACACTTATTTTGGTTGAAAAAGCAATAATTCACATCCAACAGTAATTTGCAGTCGAAAGATTTAATGTTAAAATTTCATCAAAATTGACCATCTTGGGAATGTTCGACAGCTCCGCGGTCATCGTTTTTCTTCAGAAAATAGATTTTTTGGACTGTACCAATTAAGATTCAAAATGTCAATTGGATGGTGCCTCATGTTGAATAACCACTTTTTAAACCCTCACAGTGACCAAATTGCCATTTTTACAGAGTTTTGCTTACTCAGAAGCTTCAATTTTGACCAATTTCAGGCACAGAAATGACTTTAAACACATTTATTTTAGTTGAAAAAGTAATAATTCACATCCAACAGTAATTTACAGCCAAAAGATTAAATGTTAAAATTTCATCAAAATTGACCATTTTGGGAACGTTCGACAGCTCCGCGGTCATCGTTTTTCTTCAGAAAATTGATTTTTTGGACTGTACCAAAAATTATCCAAAATCTCAATTGGATCATGCCTCAAATTGAATAACCATTATTTAAACCCTCACAGTGACCAAAATTGCCATTTTTATAGAGTTTTGCTTACTCAGAAGCTTCAATTTTGACGAATTTCATGCTCAGAAATGACTTTAAACACATTTACTTTAGTTGAAAAAGTTATAATTCACATCCAACAGTAATTTGCTGTCAAAAGATGAAATGTTAAAATTTCATCAATATTGACCATTTTGGGAACGTTCGACAGCTCCGCGGTCATCGTTTTTCTTCAGAAAATGTATTTTTTGGCCTGCACCAAAAATTATTAAAAATGTCAATTGGATCATGCCTCATGTTGAATAACCACTTTTTAAACCCTCGTAGTGACCAAAATTGCCATTTTTACATAGTTTTGCTTACTCAGAAGCTTCAATTTTGACCAATTTCATGCACAGAAATGACTTTAAACACATTTATTTTAGTTGAAAAAGTAATAATTCACATCCAACAGTAATTTACAGCCAAAAGATTAAATGTTAAAATTTCATCAAAATTGACCATTTTGGGAAGGTTCGACAGGTCCGCGGTCACCGTTTTTCATCAGAAAATTGATTTTTTGTACAGTACCACAAATTTATCAAAATGTCAATTGGATCGTGCCATATGTTGAATAACCACTTTTTAAACCCTCACAGTGACCAAAATTGCCATTTTTACAAAGTTTTGCTTACTCTGAAGCTTTATTTTTGACCGAATTCAGGCACAGAAATGGCTTTAAACATACTTATTTTAGTTGAATTAGTAATAATTCAGATCCAACAGCAATTTACAGTCAAAAGATTAAATGTTAAAATTTCATCAAAATTGACCATTTTGGGAACGTTCGACAGCTCCGCGGTCATCGTTTTTCTTCAGAAAATGTATTTTTTGGCCTGCACCAAAAATTATTAAAAATGTCAATTGGATCGTGCCTCATATTGAATAACCACTTTTTAAACCCTCACAGTGACCAAAATTGCCATATTTACAGTTTTGCTTACTCAGAAGCTTCAATTTTGACCAATTTCAGGCACAGAAATGACTTTAAACACATTTATTTTAGTTGAAAAAGTAATAATTCACATCCAACAGTAATTTACAGCCAAAAGATTATATGTTAAAATTTCATCAAAATTGACCATTTTGGGAACGTTGGACAGCTCCACGGTCATCGTTTTTCTTCAGAAAATTGATTTTTTGGACTGTACCAATTAAGATTCAAAATGTCAATTGGATCGTGCCTCATGTTGAATAACCATTTTTTAACCTCTTGGCTGCTAATGACAAGGGTAACTCGTCATGGACTTTCCATTGATTTCAATGGAAATTAAAGAAGAATCCAAATAGTGCCTTAGCAGCCAAGAGGTTAAACCCTCACAGTGACCAAAATTGCCATTTTTACAGAGTTTTTCTTACTCAGAAGCTTCAATTTTGACCAATTACAGGCACAGAAATGACTTTAAACACATTTATTTTAGTTGAAAAAGTAATAATTCACATCCAACAGTAATTTACAGCCAAAAGATTAAATGTTAAAATTTCATCAAAATCGACCATTTTGGGAACGTTGGACAGCTCTGCGGTCATCGTTTTTCTTCCGAAAATTGATTTTTTGGACTGTACCAATTAAGATTCAAAATATCAATTGGATCGTGCCTCATGTTGAATAACCACTTTTTAAACCCTGATAGTGACCAAAAATGCCATTTTTACAGAGTTTTGCTTACTCAGAAGCTTCAATTTTGACCAATCCTGGCACAGAAATGACTTTAAACACACTTATTTTGGTTGAAAAAGCAATAATTCACATCCAACAGTAATTTTCAGTCGAAAGATTTAATGTTAAAATGTCATCAAAATTGACCATTTTGGGAACGTTCGACAGCTCCGCGGTCATCGTTTTTCTTGAGAAAATCGATTTTTTGGACTGTACCAATTAAGATTCAAAATGTCAATTGGATCGTGCCTTATGTTGAATAACCACTTTTTAAACCCTCACAGTGACCAGAATTGCCATTTTTACAGAGTTTTGCTTACTCAGAAGCTTCAATTTTGACCAATTACAGGCACAGAAATGACTTTAAACACATTTATTTTAGTTGAAAAAGTAATAATTCACATCCAACAGTAATTTACAGCCAAAAGATTAAATGTTAAAATTTCATCAAAATCGACCATTTTGGGAACGTTGGACAGCTCTGCGGTCATCGTTTTTCTTCCGAAAATTGATTTTTTGGACTGTACCAATTAAGATTCAAAATATCAATTGGATTGTGCCTCATGTTGAATAACCACTTTTTAAACCCTGATAGTGACCAAAAATGCAATTTTTACAGAGTTTTGCTTACTCAGAAGCTTCAATTTTGACCAATCCTGGCACAGAAATGACTTTAAACACACTTATTTTGGTTGAAAAAGCAATAATTCACATCCAACAGTAATTTTCAGTCGAAAGATTTAATGTTAAAATGTCATCAAAATTGACCATTTTGGGAAGGTTCGACAGGTCCGGGTTCACCGTTTTTCATCAGAAAATTGATTTTTTGTACAGTACCACAAATTTATCAAAATGTCAATTGGATCGTGCCATATGTTGAATAACCACTTTTTAAACCCTCACAGTGACCAAAATTGCCATTTTTACAGAGTTTTGCTTACTCAGAAGCTTCAATTTTGACCAATTTCAGGCACAGAAATGACTTTAAACACACTTATTTTAGTTGAAAAAGTAATAATTCACATCCAACAGTAATTTACAACCAAAAGATTAAATGTTAAAATTTCATCAAAATTGACCATTTTAGGAAGGTTCGACAGCTCCGCGGTCACCGTTTTTCATCAGAAAATTGATTTTTTGGACAGTACCACAAATGTATCAAAATGTCAATTGGATCGTGCCTCATGTTGAATAACCACTTTTTAAACCCTCGTAGTGACCAAAATTGCCATTTTGACAGAGTTTTGCTTACTCAGAAGCTTTAATTTTGACCAATTTCATGCACAGAAATGACTTTAAACACATTTATTTTAGTTGAAAAAGTAATAATTCACATCCAACAGTAATTTACAGCCAAAAGATTAAATGTTAAAATTTCATCAAAATTGACCATTTTGGGAAGGTTCGACAGGTCCGCGGTCACCGTTTTTCATCAGAAAATTGATTTTATGTACAGTACCACAAATTTATCAAAATGTCAATTGGATCGTGCCATATGTTGAATAACCACTTTTTAAACCCTCACAGTGACCAAAATTGCCATTTTTACAAAGTTTTGCTTACTCTGAAGCTTTATTTTTGACCGAATTCAGGCACAGAAATGGCTTTAAACATACTTATTTTAGTTGAATTAGAAATAATTCAGATCCAACAGCAATTTACAGTCAAAAGATTAAATGTTAAAATTTCATCAAAATTGACCATTTTGGGAACGTTCGACGATCATTGTTTTTCTTCGGAAAATTGATTTTTTGGACTGTACCAAAAATGATTCAAAATGTCAATTGGATCGTGCCTCATGTTGAATAACCACTTTTTAAACCCTCACAGTGACCAAAATTGCCATATTTACAGTTTTGCTTACTCAGAAGCTTCAATTTTGACCAATTTCAGGCACAGAAATGACTTTAAACACATTTATTTTAGTTGAAAAAGTAATAATTCACATCCAACAGTAATTTACAGCCAAAAGATTATATGTTAAAATTTCATCAAAATTGACCATTTTGGGAACGTTGGACAGCTCTGCGGTCATCGTTTTTCTTCAGAAAATTGATTTTTTGGACTGTACCAATTAAGATTCAAAATGTCAATTGGATCGTGCCTCATGTTGAATAACCATTTTTTAACCTCTTGGTTGCTAATGACAAGGGTAACTCGTCATGGACTTTCCATTGATTTCAATGGAAATTAAAGAAGAATCCAAATAATGCCTTAGCAGCCAAGAGGTTAAACCCTCACAGTGACCAAAATTGCCATTTTCTAGGAGTTTTTCTTACTCAGTTGAATTAGTAATAATTCAGATCCAACAGTAATTTACAGCCAAAAGATTAAATGTTAAAATTTCATCAAAATTGACCATTTTGGGAACGTTCGACAGTTCCGCGGTCATCGTTTTTCTTCAGAAAATTGATTTTTTGGACTGTACCAAAAATCATCCAAAATCTCAATTGGATCGTGCCTCAAATTGAATAACCATTATTTAAACCCTCACAGTGACCAAAATTGCCATTTTTATAGAGTTTTGCTTACTCAGAAGCTTCAATTTTGACGAATTTCATGCTCAGAATTGACTTTAAACACAATTACTTTAGTTGAAAAAGTTATAATTCACATCCAACAGTAATTTGCTGTCAAAAGATGAAATGTTAAAATTTCATCAATATTGACCATTTTGGGAACGTTCGACAGCTCCGCGGTCATCGTTTTTCTTCAGAAAATTTATTTTTTGGCCTGCACCAAAAATTATCCAAAATGTCAAATGGATCGTGCCTCAAATTGAATAACCACTTTTTAAACCCTCACAGTGACCAAAATTGCCATTTTTACAGAGTTTTGCTTACTCAGAAGCTTCAATTTTGACCAATTTCAGGCACAGAAATGACTTTAAACACATTTATTTTAGTTGAAAAAGTAATAATTCACATCCAACAGTAATTTACAGCCAAAAGATTAAATGTTAAAATTTCATCAAAATTGACCATTTTGAGAAGGTTCGACAGGTCCGCGGTCACCGTTTTTCATCAGAAAATTGATTTTTTGTACAGTACCACAAATTTATCAAAATGTCAATTGGATCGTGCCATATGTTGAATAACCACTTTTTAAACCCTCACAGTGACCAAAATTGCCATTTTTACAAAGTTTTGCTTACTCTGAAGCTTTATTTTTGACCGAATTCAGGCACAGAAATGGCTTTAAACATACTTATTTTAGTTGAATTAGTAATAATTCAGATCCAACAGCAATTTACAGTCAAAAGATTAAATGTTAAAATTTCATCAAAATTGACCATTTTGGGAACGTTCGACGATCATTGTTTTTCTTCGGAAAATTTATTTTTTGGACTGTACCAAAAATGATTCAAAATGTCAATTGGATCGTGCCTCATGTTGAATAACCACTTTTAAACACTGACAGTGACCAAAATTGCCATTTTTACAGAGTTTTGCTTACTCAGAAGCTTCAATTTTGACCAATTCAGGCACAGAAATGACTTTAAACACACTTATTTTGGTTGAAAAAGCAATACTTCACATCCAACAGTAATTTGCAGTCGAAAGATTTAATGTTAAAATTTCATCAAAATTGACCATCTTGGGAATGTTCGACAGCTCCGCGGTCATCGTTTTTCTTCAGAAAATAGATTTTTTGGACTGTACCAATTAAGATTCAAAATGTCAATTGGATGGTGCCTCATGTTGAATAACCACTTTTTAAACCCTCACAGTGACCAAATTGCCATTTTTACAGAGTTTTGCTTACTCAGAAGCTTCAATTTTGACCAATTTCAGGCACAGAAATGACTTTAAACACATTTATTTTAGTTGAAAAAGTAATAATTCACATCCAACAGTAATTTACAGCCAAAAGATTAAATGTTAAAATTTCATCAAAATTGACCATTTTGGGAACGTTCGACAGCTCCGCGGTCATCGTTTTTCTTCAGAAAATTGATTTTTTGGACTGTACCAAAAATTATCCAAAATCTCAATTGGATCATGCCTCAAATTGAATAACCATTATTTAAACCCTCACAGTGACCAAAATTGCCATTTTTATAGAGTTTTGCTTACTCAGAAGCTTCAATTTTGACGAATTTCATGCTCAGAAATGACTTTAAACACATTTACTTTAGTTGAAAAAGTTATAATTCACATCCAACAGTAATTTGCTGTCAAAAGATGAAATGTTAAAATTTCATCAATATTGACCATTTTGGGAACGTTCGACAGCTCCGCGGTCATCGTTTTTCTTCAGAAAATGTATTTTTTGGCCTGCACCAAAAATTATTAAAAATGTCAATTGGATCGTGCCTCGTGTTGAATAACCACTTTTTAAACCCTCACAGTGACCAAAATTGCCATATTTACAGTTTTGCTTACTCAGAAGCTTCAATTTTGACCAATTTCAGGCACAGAAATGACTTTAAACACATTTATTTTAGTTGAAAAAGTAATAATTCACATCCAACAGTAATTTACAGCCAAAAGATTATATGTTAAAATTTCATCAAAATTGACCATTTTGGGAACGTTGGACAGCTCCGCGGTCATCGTTTTTCTTCAGAAAATTGATTTTTTGGACTGTACCAATTAAGATTCAAAATGTCAATTGGATCGTGCCTCATGTTGAATAACCATTTTTTAACCTCTTGGCTGCTAATGACAAGGGTAACTCGTCATGGACTTTCCATTGATTTCAATGGAAATTAAAGAAGAATCCAAATAATGCCTTAGCAGCCAAGAGGTTAAACCCTCACAGTGACCAAAATTGCCATTTTTACAGAGTTTTTCTTACTCAGAAGCTTCAATTTTGACCAATTACAGGCACAGAAATGACTTTAAACACATTTATTTTAGTTGAAAAAGTAATAATTCACATCCAACAGTAATTTACAGCCAAAAGATTAAATGTTAAAATTTCATCAAAATCGACCATTTTGGGAACGTTGGACAGCTCTGCGGTCATCGTTTTTCTTCCGAAAATTGATTTTTTGGACTGTACCAATTAAGATTCAAAATATCAATAGGATCGTGCCTCATGTTGAATAACCACTTTTTAAACCCTGATAGTGACCAAAAATGCCATTTTTACAGAGTTTTGCTTACTCAGAAGCTTCAATTTTGACCAATCCTGGCACAGAAATGACTTTAAACACACTTATTTTGGTTGAAAAAGCAATAATTCACATCCAACAGTAATTTTCAGTCGAAAGATTTAATGTTAAAATTTCATCAAAATTGACCATTTTGGGAACGTTCGACAGCTCCGCGGTCATCGTTTTTCTTGAGAAAATCGATTTTTTTGACTGTACCAATTAAGATTCAAAATGTCAATTGGATCGTGCCTTATGTTGAATAACCACTTTTTAAACCCTCACAGTGACCAGAATTGCCATTTTTACAGAGTTTTGCTTACTCAGAAGCTTCAATTTTGACCAATTTCAGGCACAGAAATGACTTTAAACACATTTATTTTAGTTGAAAAAGTAATAATTCACATCCAACAGTAATTTACAGCCAAAAGATTAAATGTTAAAATTTCATCAAAATTGACCATTTTGGGAACGTTCGACAGTTCCGCGGTCATCGTTTTTCTTCAGAAAATTGATTTTTTGGACTGTACCAAAAATCATCCAAAATCTCAATTGGATCGTGCCTCAAATTGAATAACCATTATTTAAACATTCACAGTGACCAAAATTGCCATTTTTATAGAGTTTTGCTTACTCAGAAGCTTCAATTTTGACGAATTTCATGCTCAGAATTGACTTTAAACACAATTACTTTAGTTGAAAAAGTTATAATTGACATCCAACAGTAATTTGCTGTCAAAAGATGAAATGTTAAAATTTCATCAATATTGACCATTTTGGGAACGTTCGACAGCTCCGCGGTCATCGTTTTTCTTCAGAAAATTTATTTTTTGGCCTGCACCAAAAATTATCCAAAATGTCAAATGGATCATGCCTCAAATTGAATAACCACTTTTTAAACCCTCACAGTGACCAAAATTGCCATTTTATAGAGTTTTGCTTACTCAGAGCTTCAATTTTGATGAATTTCATGCACAGAAAGGACTTTAATCACATTTACTTTAGTTGAAAAAGTTATAATTCACATCCAACAGTAATTTGCAGGCGAAATTTTAAATGTTAAAATTTCATCAAAATTGACCATTTTGGGAACAATCGAAAGCTCCGCAATCATCGTTTTTCTTCAGAAAATTGATTTTTTGGACTGTACCAAAAATTATCCAAAATGTCAATTGGATCGTGCCTCAAATTGAATAACCACTTTTTAAACCCTCACAATGACCGAAATTGCCATTTTTATAGAGTTTTGCTTACTCAGAGGCTTCAATTTTGATGAATTTCATACTCAGAAATGACTTTAAACACATTTACTTTAGTTGAAAAAGTTATAATTCACATCCAACAGTAATTTGCAGTCAAAAGATTAAATGTTAAAATTTCATCAATATTGACCATTTTGGGAATGTACGACAGCTCCGCGGTCATCGATTTTTTTTTAATAAAATTTATTTTTTGGCCTGCACCAAAAATTATTAAAAATGTCAATTGGATCGTGCCTCATGTTGAATAACCACTTTTTAAACCCTCACAGTGACCAAAATTGCCATTTTTACAGAGTTTTGCTTACTCAGAAGCTTCAATTTTGACCAATTTCAGGCACAGAAATGACTTTAAACACACTTATTTTAGTTGAAAAAGTAATAATTCACATCCAACAGTAATTTACAACCAAAAGATTAAATGTTAAAGTTTCATCAAAATTGACCATTTTAGGAAGGTTCGACAGCTCCGCGGTCGCCGTTTTTCATCAGAAAATTGATTTTTTGGACAGTACCACAAATGTATCAAAATGTCAATTGGATCATGCCTCATGTTGAATAACCACTTTTTAAACCCTCGTAGTGACCAAAATTGCCATTTTTACAGAGTTTTGCTTACTCAGAAGCTTCAATTTTGACCAATTTCATGCACAGAAATGACTTTAAACACATTTATTTTAGTTGAAAAAGTAATAATTCACATCCAACAGTAATTTACAGCCAAAAGATTAAATGTTAAAATTTCATCAAAATTGACCATTTTGGGAAGGTTCGACAGGTCCGCGGTCACCGTTTTTCATCAGAAAATTGATTTTTTGTACAGTACCACAAATTTATCAAAATGTCAATTGGATCGTGCCATATGTTGAATAACCACTTTTTAAACCCTCACAGTGACCAAAATTGCCATTTTTACAAAGTTTTGCTTACTCTGAAGCTTTATTTTTGACCGAATTCAGGCACAGAAATGGCTTTAAACATACTTATTTTAGTTGAATTAGTAATAATTCAGATCCAACAGCAATTTACAGTCAAAAGATTAAATGTTAAAATTTCATCAAAATTGACCATTTTGGGAACGTTCGACGATCATTGTTTTTCTTCGGAAAATTTATTTTTTGGACTGTACCAAAAATGATTCAAAATGTCAATTGGATCGTGCCTCATGTTGAATAACCACTTTTTAAACCCTGACAGTGACCAAAATTGCCATTTTTACAGAGTTTTGCTTACTCAGAAGCTTCAATTTTGACCAATTCAGGCACAGAAATGACTTTAAACACACTTATTTTGGTTGAAAAAGCAATAATTCACATCCAACAGTAATTTGCAGTCGAAAGATTTAATGTTAAAATTTCATCAAAATTGACCATCTTGGGAATGTTCGACAGCTCCGCGGTCATCGTTTTTCTTCAGAAAATAGATTTTTTGGACTGTACCAATTAAGATTCAAAATGTCAATTGGATGGTGCCTCATGTTGAATAACCACTTTTTAAACCCTCACAG
Source organism: Lissotriton vulgaris (assembly GCF_964263255.1). Lineage (NCBI taxonomy): Eukaryota > Metazoa > Chordata > Amphibia > Caudata > Salamandridae > Lissotriton > Lissotriton vulgaris. Next base: position 666,636,327 of record NC_141693.1, read on the forward strand.
TGACCAAATTGCCATTTTTACAGAGTTTTGCTTACTCAGAAGCTTCAATTTTGACCAATTTCAGGCACAGAAATGACTTTAAACACATTTATTTTAGTTGAAAAAGTAATAATTCACATCCAACAGTAATTTACAGCCAAAAGATTAAATGTTAAAATTTCATCAAAATTGACCATTTTGGGAACGTTCGACAGCTCCGCGGTCATCGTTTTTCTTCAGAAAATTGATTTTTTGGACTGTACCAAAAATTATCCAAAATCTCAATTGGATCATGCCTCAAATTGAATAACCATTATTTAAACCCTCACAGTGACCAAAATTGCCATTTTTATAGAGTTTTGCTTACTCAGAAGCTTCAATTTTGACGAATTTCATGCTCAGAAATGACTTTAAACACATTTACTTTAGTTGAAAAAGTTATAATTCACATCCAACAGTAATTTGCTGTCAAAAGATGAAATGTTAAAATTTCATCAATATTGACCATTTTGGGAACGTTCGACAGCTCCGCGGTCATCGTTTTTCTTCAGAAAATGTATTTTTTGGCCTGCACCAAAAATTATTAAAAATGTCAATTGGATCATGCCTCATGTTGAATAACCACTTTTTAAACCCTCGTAGTGACCAAAATTGCCATTTTTACATAGTTTTGCTTACTCAGAAGCTTCAATTTTGACCAATTTCATGCACAGAAATGACTTTAAACACATTTATTTTAGTTGAAAAAGTAATAATTCACATCCAACAGTAATTTACAGCCAAAAGATTAAATGTTAAAATTTCATCAAAATTGACCATTTTGGGAAGGTTCGACAGGTCCGCGGTCACCGTTTTTCATCAGAAAATTGATTTTTTGTACAGTACCACAAATTTATCAAAATGTCAATTGGATCGTGCCATATGTTGAATAACCACTTTTTAAACCCTCACAGTGACCAAAATTGCCATTTTTACAAAGTTTTGCTTACTCTGAAGCTTTATTTTTGACCGAATTCAGGCACAGAAATGGCTTTAAACATACTTATTTTAGTTGAATTAGTAATAATTCAGATCCAACAGCAATTTACAGTCAAAAGATTAAATGTTAAAATTTCATCAAAATTGACCATTTTGGGAACGTTCGACGATCATTGTTTTTCTTCGGAAAATTTATTTTTTGGACTGTACCAAAAATGATTCAAAATGTCAATTGGATCGTGCCTCATGTTGAATAACCACTTTTTAAACCCTGACAGTGACCAAAATTGCCATTTTTACAGAGTTTTGCTTACTCAGAAGCTTCAACTTTGACCAATTCAGGCAAAGAAATGACTTTAAACACACTTATTTTGGTTGAAAAAGCAATACTTCACATCCAACAGTAATTTGCAGTCGAAAGATTTAATGTTAAAATTTCATCAAAATTGACCATCTTGGGAATGTTCGACAGCTCCGCGGTCATCGTTTTTCTTCAGAAAATAGATTTTTTGGACTGTACCAATTAAGATTCAAAATGTCAATTGGATCGTGCCTCATGTTGAATAACCACTTTTTAAACCCTGACAGTGACCAAAATTGCCATTTTTACAGAGTTTTGCTTACTCAGAAGCTTCAATTTTGACCAATTCAGGCACAGAAATGACTTTAAACACACTTATTTTGGTTGAAAAAGCAATACTTCACATCCAACAGTAATTTGCAGTCGAAAGATTTAATGTTAAAATTTCATCAAAATTGACCATTTTGGGAACGTTGGACAGCTCCGCGGTCATCGTTTTTCTTCAGAAAATTGATTTTTTGGACTGTACCAATTAGGATTCAAAATGTCAATTGGATCGTGCCTCATGTTGAATAACCATTTTTTAACCTCTTGGCTGCTAATGACAAGGGTAACTCGTCATGGACTTTCCATTGATTTCAATGGAAATTAAAGAAGAATCCAAATAATGCCTTAGCAGCCAAGAGGTTAAACCCTCACAGTGACCAAAATTGCCATTTTTACAGAGTTTTTCTTACTCAGAAGCTTCAATTTTGACCAATTACAGGCACAGAAATGACTTTAAACACATTTATTTTAGTTGAAAAAGTAATAATTCACATCCAACAGTAATTTACAGCCAAAAGATTAAATGTTAAAATTTCATCAAAATCGACCATTTTGGGAACGTTGGACAGCTCTGCGGTCATCGTTTTTCTTCCGAAAATTGATTTTTTGGACTGTACCAATTAAGATTCAAAATATCAATTGGATCGTGCCTCATGTTGAATAACCACTTTTTAAACCCTGATAGTGACCAAAAATGCCATTTTTACAGAGTTTTGCTTACTCAGAAGCTTCAATTTTGACCAATCCTGGCACAGAAATGACTTTAAACACACTTATTTTGGTTGAAAAAGCAATAATTCACATCCAACAGTAATTTTCAGTCGAAAGATTTAATGTTAAAATGTCATCAAAATTGACCATTTTGGGAACGTTCGACAGCTCCGCGGTCATCGTTTTTCTTGAGAAAATCGATTTTTTTGACTGTACCAATTAAGATTCAAAATGTCAATTGGATCGTGCCTTATGTTGAATAACCACTTTTTAAACCCTCACAGTGACCAGAATTGCAATTTTTACAGAGTTTTGCTTACTCAGAAGCTTCAATTTTGACCAATTTCAGGCACAGAAATGACTTTAAACACATTTATTTTAGTTGAAAAAGTAATAATTCACATCCAACAGTAATTTACAGCCAAAAGATTAAATGTTAAAATTTCATCAAAATTGACCATTTTGGGAACGTTCGACAGTTCCGCGGTCATCGTTTTTCTTCAGAAAATTGATTTTTTGGACTGTACCAAAAATCATCCAAAATCTCAATTGGATCGTGCCTCAAATTGAATAACCATTATTTAAACATTCACAGTGACCAAAATTGCCATTTTTATAGAGTTTTGCTTACTCAGAAGCTTCAATTTTGACGAATTTCATGCTCAGAATTGACTTTAAACACAATTACTTTAGTTGAAAAAGTTATAATTGACATCCAACAGTAATTTGCTGTCAAAAGATGAAATGTTAAAATTTCATCAATATTGACCATTTTGGGAACGTTCGACAGCTCCGCGGTCATCGTTTTTCTTCAGAAAATTTATTTTTTGGCCTGCACCAAAAATTATCCAAAATGTCAAATGGATCATGCCTCAAATTGAATAACCACTTTTTAAACCCTCACAGTGACCAAAATTGCCATTTTATAGAGTTTTGCTTACTCAGAGCTTCAATTTTGATGAATTTCATGCACAGAAAGGACTTTAATCACATTTACTTTAGTTGAAAAAGTTATAATTCACATCCAACAGTAATTTGCAGGCGAAATTTTAAATGTTAAAATTTCATCAAAATTGACCATTTTGGGAACAATCGAAAGCTCCGCAATCATCGTTTTTCTTCAGAAAATTGATTTTTTTGGCTGTACCAAAAATTATCCAAAATGTCAATTGGATCGTGCCTCAAATTGAATAACCACTTTTTAAACCCTCACAATGACCGAAATTGCCATTTTTATAGAGTTTTGCTTACTCAGAGGCTTCAATTTTGATGAATTTCATACTCAGAAATGACTTTAAACACATTTACTTTAGTTGAAAAAGTTATAATTCACATCCAACAGTAATTTGCAGTCAAAAGATTAAATGTTAAAATTTCATCAATATTGACCATTTTGGGAATGTACGACAGCTCCGCGGTCATCGATTTTTTTTCATAAAATTTATTTTTTGGCCTGCACCAAAAATTATTAAAAATGTCAATTGGATCGTGCCTCATGTTGAATAACCACTTTTTAAACCCTCACAGTGACCAAAATTGCCATTTTTACAGAGTTTTGCTTACTCAGAAGCTTCAATTTTGACCAATTTCAGGCACAGAAATGACTTTAAACACACTTATTTTAGTTGAAAAAGTAATAATTCACATCCAACAGTAATTTACAACCAAAAGATTAAATGTTAAAGTTTCATCAAAATTGACCATTTTAGGAAGGTTCGACAGCTCCGCGGTCACCGTTTTTCATCAGAAAATTGATTTTTTGGACAGTACCACAAATGTATCAAAATGTCAATTGGATCATGCCTCATGTTGAATAACCACTTTTTAAACCCTCGTAGTGACCAAAATTGCCATTTTTACAGAGTTTTGCTTACTCAGAAGCTTCAATTTTGACCAATTTCATGCACAGAAATGACTTTAAACACATTTATTTTAGTTGAAAAAGTAATAATTCACATCCAACAGTAATTTACAGCCAAAAGATTAAATGTTAAAATTTCATCAAAATTGACCATTTTGGGAAGGTTCGACAGGTCCGCGGTCACCGTTTTTCATCAGAAAATTGATTTTTTGTACAGTACCACAAATTTATCAAAATGTCAATTGGATCGTGCCATATGTCGAATAACCACTTTTTAAACCCTCACAGTGACCAAAATTGCCATTTTTACAAAGTTTTGCTTACTCTGAAGCTTTATTTTTGACCGAATTCAGGCACAGAAATGGCTTTAAACATACTTATTTTAGTTGAATTAGTAATAATTCAGATCCAACAGCAATTTACAGTCAAAAGATTAAATGTTAAAATTTCATCAAAATTGACCATTTTGGGAACGTTCGACGATCATTGTTTTTCTTCGGAAAATTTATTTTTTGGACTGTACCAAAAATGATTCAAAATGTCAATTGGATCGTGCCTCATGTTGAATAACCACTTTTTAAACCCTGACAGTGACCAAAATTGCCATTTTTACAGAGTTTTGCTTACTCAGAAGCTTCAATTTTGACCAATTCAGGCACAGAAATGACTTTAAACACACTTATTTTGGTTGAAAAAGCAATAATTCACATCCAACAGTAATTTGCAGTCGAAAGATTTAATGTTAAAATTTCATCAAAATTGACCATCTTGGGAATGTTCGACAGCTCCGCGGTCATCGTTTTTCTTCAGAAAATAGATTTTTTGGACTGTACCAATTAAGATTCAAAATGTCAATTGGATGGTGCCTCATGTTGAATAACCACTTTTTAAACCCTCACAGTGACCAAATTGCCATTTTTACAGAGTTTTGCTTACTCAGAAGCTTCAATTTTGACCAATTTCAGGCACAGAAATGACTTTAAACACATTTATTTTAGTTGAAAAAGTAATAATTCACATCCAACAGTAATTTACAGCCAAAAGATTAAATGTTAAAATTTCATCAAAATTGACCATTTTGGGAACGTTCGACAGCTCCGCGGTCATCGTTTTTCTTCAGAAAATTGATTTTTTGGACTGTACCAAAAATTATCCAAAATCTCAATTGGATCATGCCTCAAATTGAATAACCATTATTTAAACCCTCACAGTGACCAAAATTGCCATTTTTATAGAGTTTTGCTTACTCAGAAGCTTCAATTTTGACGAATTTCATGCTCAGAAATGACTTTAAACACATTTACTTTAGTTGAAAAAGTTATAATTCACATCCAACAGTAATTTGCTGTCAAAAGATGAAATGTTAAAATTTCATCAATATTGACCATTTTGGGAACGTTCGACAGCTCCGCGGTCATCGTTTTTCTTCAGAAAATGTATTTTTTGGCCTGCACCAAAAATTATTAAAAATGTCAATTGGATCATGCCTCATGTTGAATAACCACTTTTTAAACCCTCGTAGTGACCAAAATTGCCATTTTTACATAGTTTTGCTTACTCAGAAGCTTCAATTTTGACCAATTTCATGCACAGAAATGACTTTAAACACATTTATTTTAGTTGAAAAAGTAATAATTCACATCCAACAGTAATTTACAGCCAAAAGATTAAATGTTAAAATTTCATCAAAATTGACCATTTTGGGAAGGTTCGACAGGTCCGCGGTCACCGTTTTTCATCAGAAAATTGATTTTTTGTACAGTACCACAAATTTATCAAAATGTCAATTGGATCGTGCCATATGTTGAATAACCACTTTTTAAACCCTCACAGTGACCAAAATTGCCATTTTTACAAAGTTTTGCTTACTCTGAAGCTTTATTTTTGACCGAATTCAGGCACAGAAATGGCTTTAAACATACTTATTTTAGTTGAATTAGTAATAATTCAGATCCAACAGCAATTTACAGTCAAAAGATTAAATGTTAAAATTTCATCAAAATTGACCATTTTGGGAACGTTCGACAGCTCCGCGGTCATCGTTTTTCTTCAGAAAATGTATTTTTTGGCCTGCACCAAAAATTATTAAAAATGTCAATTGGATCGTGCCTCATATTGAATAACCACTTTTTAAACCCTCACAGTGACCAAAATTGCCATATTTACAGTTTTGCTTACTCAGAAGCTTCAATTTTGACCAATTTCAGGCACAGAAATGACTTTAAACACATTTATTTTAGTTGAAAAAGTAATAATTCACATCCAACAGTAATTTACAGCCAAAAGATTATATGTTAAAATTTCATCAAAATTGACCATTTTGGGAACGTTGGACAGCTCCACGGTCATCGTTTTTCTTCAGAAAATTGATTTTTTGGACTGTACCAATTAAGATTCAAAATGTCAATTGGATCGTGCCTCATGTTGAATAACCATTTTTTAACCTCTTGGCTGCTAATGACAAGGGTAACTCGTCATGGACTTTCCATTGATTTCAATGGAAATTAAAGAAGAATCCAAATAGTGCCTTAGCAGCCAAGAGGTTAAACCCTCACAGTGACCAAAATTGCCATTTTTACAGAGTTTTTCTTACTCAGAAGCTTCAATTTTGACCAATTACAGGCACAGAAATGACTTTAAACACATTTATTTTAGTTGAAAAAGTAATAATTCACATCCAACAGTAATTTACAGCCAAAAGATTAAATGTTAAAATTTCATCAAAATCGACCATTTTGGGAACGTTGGACAGCTCTGCGGTCATCGTTTTTCTTCCGAAAATTGATTTTTTGGACTGTACCAATTAAGATTCAAAATATCAATTGGATCGTGCCTCATGTTGAATAACCACTTTTTAAACCCTGATAGTGACCAAAAATGCCATTTTTACAGAGTTTTGCTTACTCAGAAGCTTCAATTTTGACCAATCCTGGCACAGAAATGACTTTAAACACACTTATTTTGGTTGAAAAAGCAATAATTCACATCCAACAGTAATTTTCAGTCGAAAGATTTAATGTTAAAATGTCATCAAAATTGACCATTTTGGGAACGTTCGACAGCTCCGCGGTCATCGTTTTTCTTGAGAAAATCGATTTTTTGGACTGTACCAATTAAGATTCAAAATGTCAATTGGATCGTGCCTTATGTTGAATAACCACTTTTTAAACCCTCACAGTGACCAGAATTGCCATTTTTACAGAGTTTTGCTTACTCAGAAGCTTCAATTTTGACCAATTACAGGCACAGAAATGACTTTAAACACATTTATTTTAGTTGAAAAAGTAATAATTCACATCCAACAGTAATTTACAGCCAAAAGATTAAATGTTAAAATTTCATCAAAATCGACCATTTTGGGAACGTTGGACAGCTCTGCGGTCATCGTTTTTCTTCCGAAAATTGATTTTTTGGACTGTACCAATTAAGATTCAAAATATCAATTGGATTGTGCCTCATGTTGAATAACCACTTTTTAAACCCTGATAGTGACCAAAAATGCAATTTTTACAGAGTTTTGCTTACTCAGAAGCTTCAATTTTGACCAATCCTGGCACAGAAATGACTTTAAACACACTTATTTTGATTGAAAAAGCAATAATTCACATCCAACAGTAATTTTCAGTCGAAAGATTTAATGTTAAAATGTCATCAAAATTGACCATTTTGGGAAGGTTCGACAGGTCCGGGTTCACCGTTTTTCATCAGAAAATTGATTTTTTGTACAGTACCACAAATTTATCAAAATGTCAATTGGATCGTGCCATATGTTGAATAACCACTTTTTAAACCCTCACAGTGACCAAAATTGCCATTTTTACAGAGTTTTGCTTACTCAGAAGCTTCAATTTTGACCAATTTCAGGCACAGAAATGACTTTAAACACACTTATTTTAGTTGAAAAAGTAATAATTCACATCCAACAGTAATTTACAACCAAAAGATTAAATGTTAAAATTTCATCAAAATTGACCATTTTAGGAAGGTTCGACAGCTCCGCGGTCACCGTTTTTCATCAGAAAATTGATTTTTTGGACAGTACCACAAATGTATCAAAATGTCAATTGGATCGTGCCTCATGTTGAATAACCACTTTTTAAACCCTCGTAGTGACCAAAATTGCCATTTTGACAGAGTTTTGCTTACTCAGAAGCTTTAATTTTGACCAATTTCATGCACAGAAATGACTTTAAACACATTTATTTTAGTTGAAAAAGTAATAATTCACATCCAACAGTAATTTACAGCCAAAAGATTAAATGTTAAAATTTCATCAAAATTGACCATTTTGGGAAGGTTCGACAGGTCCGCGGTCACCGTTTTTCATCAGAAAATTGATTTTATGTACAGTACCACAAATTTATCAAAATGTCAATTGGATCGTGCCATATGTTGAATAACCACTTTTTAAACCCTCACAGTGACCAAAATTGCCATTTTTACAAAGTTTTGCTTACTCTGAAGCTTTATTTTTGACCGAATTCAGGCACAGAAATGGCTTTAAACATACTTATTTTAGTTGAATTAGTAATAATTCAGATCCAACAGCAATTTACAGTCAAAAGATTAAATGTTAAAATTTCATCAAAATTGACCATTTTGGGAACGTTCGACGATCATTGTTTTTCTTCGGAAAATTGATTTTTTGGACTGTACCAAAAATGATTCAAAATGTCAATTGGATCGTGCCTCATGTTGAATAACCACTTTTTAAACCCTCACAGTGACCAAAATTGCCATATTTACAGTTTTGCTTACTCAGAAGCTTCAATTTTGACCAATTTCAGGCACAGAAATGACTTTAAACACATTTATTTTAGTTGAAAAAGTAATAATTCACATCCAACAGTAATTTACAGCCAAAAGATTATATGTTAAAATTTCATCAAAATTGACCATTTTGGGAACGTTGGACAGCTCCGCGGTCATCGTTTTTCTTCAGAAAATTGATTTTTTGGACTGTACCAATTAAGATTCAAAATGTCAATTGGATCGTGCCTCATGTTGAATAACCATTTTTTAACCTCTTGGCTGCTAATGACAAGGGTAACTCGTCATGGACTTTCCATTGATTTCAATGGAAATTAAAGAAGAATCCAAATAATGCCTTAGCAGCCAAGAGGTTAAACCCTCACAGTGACCAAAATTGCCATTTTTACAGAGTTTTTCTTACTCAGAAGCTTCAATTTTGACCAATTACAGGCACAGAAATGACTTTAAACACATTTATTTTAGTTGAAAAAGTAATAATTCACATCCAACAGTAATTTACAGCCAAAAGATTAAATGTTAAAATTTCATCAAAATTGACCATTTTGGGAACGTTGGACAGCTCCGCGGTCATCGTTTTTCTTCAGAAAATTGATTTTTTGGACTGTACCAATTAAGATTCAAAATATCAATTGGATCGTGCCTCATGTTGAATAACCACTTTTTAAACCCTGATAGTGACCAAAAATGCCATTTTTACAGAGTTTTGCTTACTCAGAAGCTTCAATTTTGACCATTCCTGGCACAGAAATGACTTTAAACACACGTATTTTGGTTGAAAAAGCAATAATTCACATCCAACAGTAATTTTCAGTCGAAAGATTTAATGTTAAAATTTCATCAAAATTGACCATCTTGGGAACAATCGACAGCTCCGCGGTCATCGTTTTTCTTCAGAAAATTGATTTTTTGGACTGTACCAATTAAGATTCAAAATGTCAATTGGATCGTGCCTCATGTTGAATAACCACTTTTTAAACCCTCACAGTGACCAAAATTGCCATTTTTACAGAGTTTTGCTTACTCAGAAGCTTCAATTTTGACCAATTTCAGGCACAGAAATGACTTTAAACACATTTATTTTAGTTGAAAAAGTAATAATTCACACCCAACAGTAATTTACAGCCAAAAGATTAAACGTTAAAATTTCATCAAAATTGACCATTTTGGGAACGTTCGACAGCTCCGCGGTCATCGTTTTTCTTCAGAAAATTGATTTTTTGGACTGTACCAAAAATTATCCAAAATGTTAATTGGATCGTGCCTCAAATTGAATAACCCTCACAGTGACCAAAATTGCCATTTTTATAGAGTTTTGCTTACTCAGAAGCTTCAATTTTGACGAATTTCATGCTCAGAAATGACTTTAAACACATTTACTTTAGTTGAAAAAGTTATAATTCACATCCAACAGTAATTTGCAGTCAAAAGATTAAATGTTAAGATTTCATCAATATTGACCATTTTGGGAACGTACGACAGCTCCGCGGTCATCGTTTTTCTTCAGAAAATGTATTTTTTGGCCTGCACCAAAAATTATTAAAAATGTCAATTGGATCGTGCCTCATGTTGAATAACCACTTTTTAAACCCTAGCAGTGACCAAAATTGCCATATTTACAGTTTTGCTTACTCAGAAGCTTCAATTTTGACCAATTTCAGGCACAGAAATGACTTTAAACACATTTATTTTAGTTGAAAAAGTAATAATTCACATCCAACAGTAATTTACAGCCAAAAGATTATATGTTAAAATTTCATCAAAATTGACCATTTTGGGAACGTTGGACAGCTCTGCGGTCATCGTTTTTCTTCAGAAAATTGATTTTTTGGACTGTACCAATTAAGATTCAAAATGTCAATTGGATCGTGCCTCATGTTGAATAACCATTTTTTAACCTCTTGGTTGCTAATGACAAGGGTAACTCGTCATGGACTTCCATTGATTTCAATGGAAATTAAAGAAGAATCCAAATAATGCCTTAGCAGCCAAGAGGTTAAACCCTCACAGTGACCAAAATTGCCATTTTCTAGGAGTTTTTCTTACTCAGTTGAATTAGTAATAATTCAGATCCAACAGTAATTTACAGCCAAAAGATTAAATGTTAAAATTTCATCAAAATTGACCATTTTGGGAACGTTCGACAGTTCCGCGGTCATCGTTTTTCTTCAGAAAATTGATTTTTTGGACTGTACCAAAAATCATCCAAAATCTCAATTGGATCGTGCCTCAAATTGAATAACCATTATTTAAACCCTCACAGTGACCAAAATTGCCATTTTTATAGAGTTTTGCTTACTCAGAAGCTTCAATTTTGACGAATTTCATGCTCAGAATTGACTTTAAACACAATTACTTTAGTTGAAAAAGTTATAATTCACATCCAACAGTAATTTGCTGTCAAAAGATGAAATGTTAAAATTTCATCAATATTGACCATTTTGGGAACGTTCGACAGCTCCGCGGTCATCGTTTTTCTTCAGAAAATTTATTTTTTGGCCTGCACCAAAAATTATCCAAAATGTCAAATGGATCGTGCCTCAAATTGAATAACCACTTTTTAAACCCTCACAGTGACCAAAATTGCCATTTTTACAGAGTTTTGCTTACTCAGAAGCTTCAATTTTGACCAATTTCAGGCACAGAAATGACTTTAAACACATTTATTTTAGTTGAAAAAGTAATAATTCACATCCAACAGTAATTTACAGCCAAAAGATTAAATGTTAAAATTTCATCAAAATTGACCATTTTGAGAAGGTTCGACAGGTCCGCGGTCACCGTTTTTCATCAGAAAATTGATTTTTTGTACAGTACCACAAATTTATCAAAATGTCAATTGGATCGTGCCATATGTTGAATAACCACTTTTTAAACCCTCACAGTGACCAAAATTGCCATTTTTACAAAGTTTTGCTTACTCTGAAGCTTTATTTTTGACCGAATTCAGGCACAGAAATGGCTTTAAACATACTTATTTTAGTTGAATTAGTAATAATTCAGATCCAACAGCAATTTACAGTCAAAAGATTAAATGTTAAAATTTCATCAAAATTGACCATTTTGGGAACGTTCGACGATCATTGTTTTTCTTCGGAAAATTTATTTTTTGGACTGTACCAAAAATGATTCAAAATGTCAATTGGATCGTGCCTCATGTTGAATAACCACTTTTAAACCCTGACAGTGACCAAAATTGCCATTTTTACAGAGTTTTGCTTACTCAGAAGCTTCAATTTTGACCAATTCAGGCACAGAAATGACTTTAAACACACTTATTTTGGTTGAAAAAGCAATACTTCACATCCAACAGTAATTTGCAGTCGAAAGATTTAATGTTAAAATTTCATCAAAATTGACCATCTTGGGAATGTTCGACAGCTCCGCGGTCATCGTTTTTCTTCAGAAAATAGATTTTTTGGACTGTACCAATTAAGATTCAAAATGTCAATTGGATGGTGCCTCATGTTGAATAACCACTTTTTAAACCCTCACAGTGACCAAATTGCCATTTTTACAGAGTTTTGCTTACTCAGAAGCTTCAATTTTGACCAATTTCAGGCACAGAAATGACTTTAAACACATTTATTTTAGTTGAAAAAGTAATAATTCACATCCAACAGTAATTTACAGCCAAAAGATTAAATGTTAAAATTTCATCAAAATTGACCATTTTGGGAACGTTCGACAGCTCCGCGGTCATCGTTTTTCTTCAGAAAATTGATTTTTTGGACTGTACCAAAAATTATCCAAAATCTCAATTGGATCATGCCTCAAATTGAATAACCATTATTTAAACCCTCACAGTGACCAAAATTGCCATTTTTATAGAGTTTTGCTTACTCAGAAGCTTCAATTTTGACGAATTTCATGCTCAGAAATGACTTTAAACACATTTACTTTAGTTGAAAAAGTTATAATTCACATCCAACAGTAATTTGCTGTCAAAAGATGAAATGTTAAAATTTCATCAATATTGACCATTTTGGGAACGTTCGACAGCTCCGCGGTCATCGTTTTTCTTCAGAAAATGTATTTTTTGGCCTGCACCAAAAATTATTAAAAATGTCAATTGGATCGTGCCTCGTGTTGAATAACCACTTTTTAAACCCTCACAGTGACCAAAATTGCCATATTTACAGTTTTGCTTACTCAGAAGCTTCAATTTTGACCAATTTCAGGCACAGAAATGACTTTAAACACATTTATTTTAGTTGAAAAAGTAATAATTCACATCCAACAGTAATTTACAGCCAAAAGATTAAATGTTAAAATTTCATCAAAATTGACCATTTTGGGAAGGTTCGACAGCTCCGCGGTCATCGTTTTTCTTCAGAAAATGTATTTTTTGGCCTGCACCAAAAATTATTAAAAATGTCAATTGGATCATGCCTCATGTTGAATAACCACTTTTTAAACCCTCACAGTGACCAAAATTGCCATTTTTACATAGTTTTGCTTACTCAGAAGCTTCAATTTTGACCAATTTCATGCACAGAAATGACTTTAAACACATTTATTTTAGTTGAAAAAGTAATAATTCACATCCAACAGTAATTTACAGCCAAAAGATTAAATGTTAAAATTTCATCAAAATTGACCATTTTGGGAAGGTTCGACAGGTCCGCGGTCACCGTTTTTCATCAGAAAATTGATTTTTTGTACAGTACCACAAATTTATCAAAATGTCAATTGGATCGTGCCATATGTTGAATAACCACTTTTTAAACCCTCACAGTGACCAAAATTGCCATTTTTACAAAGTTTTGCTTACTCTGAAGCTTTATTTTTGACCGAATTCAGGCACAGAAATGGCTTTAAACATACTTATTTTAGTTGAATTAGTAATAATTCAGATCCAACAGCAATTTACAGTCAAAAGATTAAATGTTAAAATTTCATCAAAATTGACCATTTTGGGAACGTTCGACAGCTCCGCGGTCATCGTTTTTCTTCAGAAAATGTATTTTTTGGCCTGCACCAAAAATTATTAAAAATGTCAATTGGATCGTGCCTCATATTGAATAACCACTTTTTAAACCCTCACAGTGACCAAAATTGCCATATTTACAGTTTTGCTTACTCAGAAGCTTCAATTTTGACCAATTTCAGGCACAGAAATGACTTTAAACACATTTATTTTAGTTGAAAAAGTAATAATTCACATCCAACAGTAATTTACAGCCAAAAGATTATATGTTAAAATTTCATCAAAATTGACCATTTTGGGAACGTTGGACAGCTCCACGGTCATCGTTTTTCTTCAGAAAATTGATTTTTTGGACTGTACCAATTAAGATTCAAAATGTCAATTGGATCGTGCCTCATGTTGAATAACCATTTTTTAACCTCTTGGCTGCTAATGACAAGGGTAACTCGTCATGGACTTTCCATTGATTTCAATGGAAATTAAAGAAGAATCCAAATAGTGCCTTAGCAGCCAAGAGGTTAAACCCTCACAGTGACCAAAATTGCCATTTTTACAGAGTTTTTCTTACTCAGAAGCTTCAATTTTGACCAATTACAGGCACAGAAATGACTTTAAACACATTTATTTTAGTTGAAAAAGTAATAATTCACATCCAACAGTAATTTACAGCCAAAAGATTAAATGTTAAAATTTCATCAAAATCGACCATTTTGGGAACGTTGGACAGCTCTGCGGTCATCGTTTTTCTTCCGAAAATTGATTTTTTGGACTGTACCAATTAAGATTCAAAATATCAATTGGATCGTGCCTCATGTTGAATAACCACTTTTTAAACCCTGATAGTGACCAAAAATGCCATTTTTACAGAGTTTTGCTTACTCAGAAGCTTCAATTTTGACCAATCCTGGCACAGAAATGACTTTAAACACACTTATTTTGGTTGAAAAAGCAATAATTCACATCCAACAGTAATTTTCAGTCGAAAGATTTAATGTTAAAATGTCATCAAAATTGACCATTTTGGGAACGTTCGACAGCTCCGCGGTCATCGTTTTTCTTGAGAAAATCGATTTTTTGGACTGTACCAATTAAGATTCAAAATGTCAATTGGATCGTGCCTTATGTTGAATAACCACTTTTTAAACCCTCACAGTGACCAGAATTGCCATTTTTACAGAGTTTTGCTTACTCAGAAGCTTCAATTTTGACCAATTACAGGCACAGAAATGACTTTAAACACATTTATTTTAGTTGAAAAAGTAATAATTCACATCCAACAGTAATTTACAGCCAAAAGATTAAATGTTAAAATTTCATCAAAATCGACCATTTTGGGAACGTTGGACAGCTCTGCGGTCATCGTTTTTCTTCCGAAAATTGATTTTTTGGACTGTACCAATTAAGATTCAAAATATCAATTGGATTGTGCCTCATGTTGAATAACCACTTTTTAAACCCTGATAGTGACCAAAAATGCAATTTTTACAGAGTTTTGCTTACTCAGAAGCTTCAATTTTGACCAATCCTGGCACAGAAATGACTTTAAACACACTTATTTTGATTGAAAAAGCAATAATTCACATCCAACAGTAATTTTCAGTCGAAAGATTTAATGTTAAAATGTCATCAAAATTGACCATTTTGGGAAGGTTCGACAGGTCCGGGTTCACCGTTTTTCATCAGAAAATTGATTTTTTGTACAGTACCACAAATTTATCAAAATGTCAATTGGATCGTGCCATATGTTGAATAACCACTTTTTAAACCCTCACAGTGACCAAAATTGCCATTTTTACAGAGTTTTGCTTACTCAGAAGCTTCAATTTTGACCAATTTCAGGCACAGAAATGACTTTAAACACACTTATTTTAGTTGAAAAAGTAATAATTCACATCCAACAGTAATTTACAACCAAAAGATTAAATGTTAAAATTTCATCAAAATTGACCATTTTAGGAAGGTTCGACAGCTCCGCGGTCACCGTTTTTCATCAGAAAATTGATTTTTTGGACAGTACCACAAATGTATCAAAATGTCAATTGGATCGTGCCTCATGTTGAATAACCACTTTTTAAACCCTCGTAGTGACCAAAATTGCCATTTTGACAGAGTTTTGCTTACTCAGAAGCTTTAATTTTGACCAATTTCATGCACAGAAATGACTTTAAACACATTTATTTTAGTTGAAAAAGTAATAATTCACATCCAACAGTAATTTACAGCCAAAAGATTAAATGTTAAAATTTCATCAAAATTGACCATTTTGGGAAGGTTCGACAGGTCCGCGGTCACCGTTTTTCATCAGAAAATTGATTTTATGTACAGTACCACAAATTTATCAAAATGTCAATTGGATCGTGCCATATGTTGAATAACCACTTTTTAAACCCTCACAGTGACCAAAATTGCCATTTTTACAAAGTTTTGCTTACTCTGAAGCTTTATTTTTGACCGAATTCAGGCACAGAAATGGCTTTAAACATACTTATTTTAGTTGAATTAGTAATAATTCAGATCCAACAGCAATTTACAGTCAAAAGATTAAATGTTAAAATTTCATCAAAATTGACCATTTTGGGAACGTTCGACGATCATTGTTTTTCTTCGGAAAATTGATTTTTTGGACTGTACCAAAAATGATTCAAAATGTCAATTGGATCGTGCCTCATGTTGAATAACCACTTTTTAAACCCTCACAGTGACCAAAATTGCCATATTTACAGTTTTGCTTACTCAGAAGCTTCAATTTTGACCAATTTCAGGCACAGAAATGACTTTAAACACATTTATTTTAGTTGAAAAAGTAATAATTCACATCCAACAGTAATTTACAGCCAAAAGATTATATGTTAAAATTTCATCAAAATTGACCATTTTGGGAACGTTGGACAGCTCCGCGGTCATCGTTTTTCTTCAGAAAATTGATTTTTTGGACTGTACCAATTAAGATTCAAAATGTCAATTGGATCGTGCCTCATGTTGAATAACCATTTTTTAACCTCTTGGCTGCTAATGACAAGGGTAACTCGTCATGGACTTTCCATTGATTTCAATGGAAATTAAAGAAGAATCCAAATAATGCCTTAGCAGCCAAGAGGTTAAACCCTCACAGTGACCAAAATTGCCATTTTTACAGAGTTTTTCTTACTCAGAAGCTTCAATTTTGACCAATTACAGGCACAGAAATGACTTTAAACACATTTATTTTAGTTGAAAAAGTAATAATTCACATCCAACAGTAATTTACAGCCAAAAGATTAAATGTTAAAATTTCATCAAAATTGACCATTTTGGGAACGTTGGACAGCTCCGCGGTCATCGTTTTTCTTCAGAAAATTGATTTTTTGGACTGTACCAATTAAGATTCAAAATATCAATTGGATCGTGCCTCATGTTGAATAACCACTTTTTAAACCCTGATAGTGACCAAAAATGCCATTTTTACAGAGTTTTGCTTACTCAGAAGCTTCAATTTTGACCATTCCTGGCACAGAAATGACTTTAAACACACGTATTTTGGTTGAAAAAGCAATAATTCACATCCAACAGTAATTTTCAGTCGAAAGATTTAATGTTAAAATTTCATCAAAATTGACCATCTTGGGAACAATCGACAGCTCCGCGGTCATCGTTTTTCTTCAGAAAATTGATTTTTTGGACTGTACCAATTAAGATTCAAAATGTCAATTGGATCGTGCCTCATGTTGAATAACCACTTTTTAAACCCTCACAGTGACCAAAATTGCCATTTTTACAGAGTTTTGCTTACTCAGAAGCTTCAATTTTGACCAATTTCAGGCACAGAAATGACTTTAAACACATTTATTTTAGTTGAAAAAGTAATAATTCACACCCAACAGTAATTTACAGCCAAAAGATTAAACGTTAAAATTTCATCAAAATTGACCATTTTGGGAACGTTCGACAGCTCCGCGGTCATCGTTTTTCTTCAGAAAATTGATTTTTTGGACTGTACCAAAAATTATCCAAAATGTTAATTGGATCGTGCCTCAAATTGAATAACCCTCACAGTGACCAAAATTGCCATTTTTATAGAGTTTTGCTTACTCAGAAGCTTCAATTTTGACGAATTTCATGCTCAGAAATGACTTTAAACACATTTACTTTAGTTGAAAAAGTTATAATTCACATCCAACAGTAATTTGCAGTCAAAAGATTAAATGTTAAGATTTCATCAATATTGACCATTTTGGGAACGTACGACAGCTCCGCGGTCATCGTTTTTCTTCAGAAAATGTATTTTTTGGCCTGCACCAAAAATTATTAAAAATGTCAATTGGATCGTGCCTCATGTTGAATAACCACTTTTTAAACCCTAGCAGTGACCAAAATTGCCATATTTACAGTTTTGCTTACTCAGAAGCTTCAATTTTGACCAATTTCAGGCACAGAAATGACTTTAAACACATTTATTTTAGTTGAAAAAGTAATAATTCACATCCAACAGTAATTTACAGCCAAAAGATTATATGTTAAAATTTCATCAAAATTGACCATTTTGGGAACGTTGGACAGCTCTGCGGTCATCGTTTTTCTTCAGAAAATTGATTTTTTGGACTGTACCAATTAAGATTCAAAATGTCAATTGGATCGTGCCTCATGTTGAATAACCATTTTTTAACCTCTTGGTTGCTAATGACAAGGGTAACTCGTCATGGACTTCCATTGATTTCAATGGAAATTAAAGAAGAATCCAAATAATGCCTTAGCAGCCAAGAGGTTAAACCCTCACAGTGACCAAAATTGCCATTTTCTAGGAGTTTTTCTTACTCAGTTGAATTAGTAATAATTCAGATCCAACAGTAATTTACAGCCAAAAGATTAAATGTTAAAATTTCATCAAAATTGACCATTTTGGGAACGTTCGACAGTTCCGCGGTCATCGTTTTTCTTCAGAAAATTGATTTTTTGGACTGTACCAAAAATCATCCAAAATCTCAATTGGATCGTGCCTCAAATTGAATAACCATTATTTAAACCCTCACAGTGACCAAAATTGCCATTTTTATAGAGTTTTGCTTACTCAGAAGCTTCAATTTTGACGAATTTCATGCTCAGAATTGACTTTAAACACAATTACTTTAGTTGAAAAAGTTATAATTCACATCCAACAGTAATTTGCTGTCAAAAGATGAAATGTTAAAATTTCATCAATATTGACCATTTTGGGAACGTTCGACAGCTCCGCGGTCATCGTTTTTCTTCAGAAAATTTATTTTTTGGCCTGCACCAAAAATTATCCAAAATGTCAAATGGATCGTGCCTCAAATTGAATAACCACTTTTTAAACCCTCACAGTGACCAAAATTGCCATTTTTACAGAGTTTTGCTTACTCAGAAGCTTCAATTTTGACCAATTTCAGGCACAGAAATGACTTTAAACACATTTATTTTAGTTGAAAAAGTAATAATTCACATCCAACAGTAATTTACAGCCAAAAGATTAAATGTTAAAATTTCATCAAAATTGACCATTTTGAGAAGGTTCGACAGGTCCGCGGTCACCGTTTTTCATCAGAAAATTGATTTTTTGTACAGTACCACAAATTTATCAAAATGTCAATTGGATCGTGCCATATGTTGAATAACCACTTTTTAAACCCTCACAGTGACCAAAATTGCCATTTTTACAAAGTTTTGCTTACTCTGAAGCTTTATTTTTGACCGAATTCAGGCACAGAAATGGCTTTAAACATACTTATTTTAGTTGAATTAGTAATAATTCAGATCCAACAGCAATTTACAGTCAAAAGATTAAATGTTAAAATTTCATCAAAATTGACCATTTTGGGAACGTTCGACGATCATTGTTTTTCTTCGGAAAATTTATTTTTTGGACTGTACCAAAAATGATTCAAAATGTCAATTGGATCGTGCCTCATGTTGAATAACCACTTTTAAACCCTGACAGTGACCAAAATTGCCATTTTTACAGAGTTTTGCTTACTCAGAAGCTTCAATTTTGACCAATTCAGGCACAGAAATGACTTTAAACACACTTATTTTGGTTGAAAAAGCAATACTTCACATCCAACAGTAATTTGCAGTCGAAAGATTTAATGTTAAAATTTCATCAAAATTGACCATCTTGGGAATGTTCGACAGCTCCGCGGTCATCGTTTTTCTTCAGAAAATAGATTTTTTGGACTGTACCAATTAAGATTCAAAATGTCAATTGGATGGTGCCTCATGTTGAATAACCACTTTTTAAACCCTCACAGTGACCAAATTGCCATTTTTACAGAGTTTTGCTTACTCAGAAGCTTCAATTTTGACCAATTTCAGGCACAGAAATGACTTTAAACACATTTATTTTAGTTGAAAAAGTAATAATTCACATCCAACAGTAATTTACAGCCAAAAGATTAAATGTTAAAATTTCATCAAAATTGACCATTTTGGGAACGTTCGACAGCTCCGCGGTCATCGTTTTTCTTCAGAAAATTGATTTTTTGGACTGTACCAAAAATTATCCAAAATCTCAATTGGATCATGCCTCAAATTGAATAACCATTATTTAAACCCTCACAGTGACCAAAATTGCCATTTTTATAGAGTTTTGCTTACTCAGAAGCTTCAATTTTGACGAATTTCATGCTCAGAAATGACTTTAAACACATTTACTTTAGTTGAAAAAGTTATAATTCACATCCAACAGTAATTTGCTGTCAAAAGATGAAATGTTAAAATTTCATCAATATTGACCATTTTGGGAACGTTCGACAGCTCCGCGGTCATCGTTTTTCTTCAGAAAATGTATTTTTTGGCCTGCACCAAAAATTATTAAAAATGTCAATTGGATCGTGCCTCGTGTTGAATAACCACTTTTTAAACCCTCACAGTGACCAAAATTGCCATATTTACAGTTTTGCTTACTCAGAAGCTTCAATTTTGACCAATTTCAGGCACAGAAATGACTTTAAACACATTTATTTTAGTTGAAAAAGTAATAATTCACATCCAACAGTAATTTACAGCCAAAAGATTATATGTTAAAATTTCATCAAAATTGACCATTTTGGGAACGTTGGACAGCTCCGCGGTCATCGTTTTTCTTCAGAAAATTGATTTTTTGGACTGTACCAATTAAGATTCAAAATGTCAATTGGATCGTGCCTCATGTTGAATAACCATTTTTTAACCTCTTGGCTGCTAATGACAAGGGTAACTCGTCATGGACTTTCCATTGATTTCAATGGAAATTAAAGAAGAATCCAAATAATGCCTTAGCAGCCAAGAGGTTAAACCCTCACAGTGACCAAAATTGCCATTTTTACAGAGTTTTTCTTACTCAGAAGCTTCAATTTTGACCAATTACAGGCACAGAAATGACTTTAAACACATTTATTTTAGTTGAAAAAGTAATAATTCACATCCAACAGTAATTTACAGCCAAAAGATGAAATGTTAAAATTTCATCAAAATCGACCATTTTGGGAACGTTGGACAGCTCTGCGGTCATCGTTTTTCTTCCGAAAATTGATTTTTTGGACTGTACCAATTAAGATTCAAAATATCAATTGGATCGTGCCTCATGTTGAATAACCACTTTTGAAACCCTGATAGTGACCAAAAATGCCATTTTTACAGAGTTTTGCTTACTCAGAAGCTTCAATTTTGACCAATCCTGGCACAGAAATGACTTTAAACACACTTATTTTGGTTGAAAAAGCAATAATTCACATCCAACAGTAATTTTCAGTCGAAAGATTTAATGTTAAAATGTCATCAAAATTGACCATTTTGGGAACGTTTGACAGCTCCGCGGTCATCGTTTTTCTTGAGAAAATCGATTTTTTGGACTGTACCAATTAAGATTCAAAATGTCAATTGGATCGTGCCTTATGTTGAATAACCACTTTTTAAACCCTCACAGTGACCAGAATTGCCATTTTTACAGAGTTTTGCTTACTCAGAAGCTTCAATTTTGACCAATTTCAGGCACAGAAATGACTTTAAACACATTTATTTTAGTTGAAAAAGTAATAATTCACATCCAACAGTAATTTACAGCCAAAAGATTAAATGTTAAAATTTCATCAAAATTGACCATTTTGGGAACGTTCGACAGTTCTGCGGTCATCGTTTATCTTCAGAAAATTGATTTTTTGGACTGTACCAAAAATCATCCAAAATCTCAATTGGATCGTGCCTCGAATTGAATAACCATTATTTAAACCCTCACAGTGACCAAAATTGCCATTTTTATAGAGTTTTGCTTACTCAGAAGCTTCAATTTTGACGAATTTCATGCTCAGAATTGACTTTAAACACAATTACTTTAGTTGAAAAAGTTATAATTCACATCCAACAGTAATTTGCTGTCAAAAGATGAAATGTTAAAATTTCATCAATATTGACCATTTTGGGAACGTTCGACAGCTCCGCGGTCATCGTTTTTCTTCAGAAAATTTATTTTTTGGCCTGCACCAAAAATTATCCAAAATGTCAAATGGATCGTGCCTCAAATTGAATAACCACTTTTTAAACCCTCACAGTTACCAAAATTGCCATTTTATAGAGTTTTGCTTACTCAGAGCTTCAATTTTGATGAATTTCATGCACAGAAAGGACTTTAATCACATTTACTTTAGTTGAAAAAGTTATAATTCACATCCAACAGTAATTTGCAGGCGAAATTTTAAATGTTAAAATTTCATCAAAATTGACCATTTTGGGAACAATCAAAAGCTCCGCAATCATCGTTTTTCTTCAGAAAATTGATTTTTTGGACTGTACCAAAAATTATCCAAAATGTCAATTGGATCGTGCCTCAAATTGAATAACCACTTTTTAAACCCTCACAATGACCGAAATTGCCATTTTTATAGAGTTTTGCTTACTCAGAGGCTTCAATTTTGATGAATTTCATACTCAGAAATGACTTTAAACACATTTACTTTAGTTGAAAAAGTTATAATTCACATCCAACAGTAATTTGCAGTCAAAAGATTAAATGTTAAAATTTCATCAATATTGACCATTTTGGGAATGTACGACAGCTCCGCGGTCATCGATTTTTTTTCATAAAATTTATTTTTTGGCCTGCACCAAAAATTATTAAAAATGTCAATTGGATCGTGCCTCATGTTGAATAACCACTTTTTAAACCCTCACAGTGACCAAAATTGCCATTTTTACAGAGTTTTGCTTACTCAGAAGCTTCAATTTTGACCAATTTCAGGCACAGAAATGACTTTAAACACACTTATTTTAGTTGAAAAAGTAATAATTCACATCCAACAGTAATTTACAACCAAAAGATTAAATGTTAAAGTTTCATCAAAATTGACCATTTTAGGAAGGTTCGACAGCTCCGCGGTCACCGTTTTTCATCAGAAAATTGATTTTTTGGACAGTACCACAAATGTATCAAAATGTCAATTGGATCATGCCTCATGTTGAATAACCACTTTTTAAACCCTCGTAGTGACCAAAATTGCCATTTTTACATAGTTTTGCTTACTCAGAAGCTTCAATTTTGACCAATTTCATGCACAGAAATGACTTTAAACACATTTATTTTAGTTGAAAAAGTAATAATTCACATCCAACAGTAATTTACAGCCAAAAGATTAAATGTTAAAATTTCATCAAAATTGACCATTTTGGGAAGGTTCGACAGGTCCGCGGTCACCGTTTTTCATCAGAAAATTGATTTTTTGTACAGTACCACAAATTTATCAAAATGTCAATTGGATCGTGCCATATGTTGAATAACCACTTTTTAAACCCTCACAGTGACCAAAATTGCCATTTTTACAAAGTTTTGCTTACTCTGAAGCTTTATTTTTGACCGAATTCAGGCACAGAAATGGCTTTAAACATACTTATTTTAGTTGAATTAGTAATAATTCAGATCCAACAGCAATTTACAGTCAAAAGATTAAATGTTAAAATTTCATCAAAATTGACCATTTTGGGAACGTTCGACGATCATTGTTTTTCTTCGGAAAATTTATTTTTTGGACTGTACCAAAAATGATTCAAAATGTCAATTGGATCGTGCCTCATGTTGAATAACCACTTTTTAAACCCTGACAGTGACCAAAATTGCCATTTTTACAGAGTTTTGCTTACTCAGAAGCTTCAATTTTGACCAATTCAGGCACAGAAATGACTTTAAACACACTTATTTTGGTTGAAAAAGCAATACTTCACATCCAACAGTAATTTGCAGTCGAAAGATTTAATGTTAAAATTTCATCAAAATTGACCATCTTGGGAATGTTCGACAGCTCCGCGGTCATCGTTTTTCTTCAGAAAATAGATTTTTTGGACTGTACCAATTAAGATTCAAAATGTCAATTGGATGGTGCCTCATGTTGAATAACCACTTTTTAAACCCTCACAGTGACCAAATTGCCATTTTTACAGAGTTTTGCTTACTCAGAAGCTTCAATTTTGACCAATTTCAGGCACAGAAATGACTTTAAACACATTTATTTTAGTTGAAAAAGTAATAATTCACATCCAACAGTAATTTACAGCCAAAAGATTAAATGTTAAAATTTCATCAAAATTGACCATTT
Organism: Lissotriton vulgaris; assembly: GCF_964263255.1. Classification (NCBI taxonomy): domain Eukaryota; kingdom Metazoa; phylum Chordata; class Amphibia; order Caudata; family Salamandridae; genus Lissotriton; species Lissotriton vulgaris. The sequence continues at coordinate 666,660,737 of NC_141693.1, forward strand.
TGGGAACGTTCGACAGCTCCACGGTCATCGTTTTTCTTCAGAAAATTGATTTTTTGGACTGTACCAAAAATTATCCAAAATCTCAATTGGATCATGCCTCAAATTGAATAACCATTATTTAAACCCTCACAGTGACCAAAATTGCCATTTTTATAGAGTTTTGCTTACTCAGAAGCTTCAATTTTGACGAATTTCATGCTCAGAAATGACTTTAAACACATTTACTTTAGTTGAAAAAGTTATAATTCACATCCAACAGTAATTTGCTTTTAAAAGATGAAATGTTAAAATTTCATCAATATTGACCATTTTGGGAACGTTCGACAGCTCCGCGGTCATCGTTTTTCTTCAGAAAATGTATTTTTTGGCCTGCACCAAAAATTATTAAAAATGTCAATTGGATCGTGCCTCATGTTGAATAACTACTTTTTAAACCCTCACAGTGACCAAAATTGCCATATTTACAGTTTTGCTTACTCAGTAGCTTCAATTTTGACGAATTTCATGCTCAGAAATGACTTTAAACACATTTACTTTAGTTGAAAAAGTTATAATTCACATCCAACAGTAATTTGCTGTCAAAAGATGAAATGTTAAAATTTCATCAATATTGACCATTTTGGGAACGTTCAACAGCTCCGCGGTCATCGTTTTTCTTCAGAAAATGTATTTTTTGGCCTGCACCAAAAAATATTAAAAATGTCAATTGGATCATGCCTCATGTTGAATAACCACTTTTTAAACCCTCGTAGTGACCAAAATTGCCATTTTTACAGAGTTTTGCTTACTCAGAAGCTTCAATTTTGACCAATTTCATGCACAGAAATGACTTTAAACACATTTATTTTAGTTGAAAAAGTAATAATTCACATCCAACAGTAATTTACAGCCAAAAGATTAGATGTTAAAATTTCATCAAAATTGACCATTTTGGGAAGGTTCGACAGGTCCGCGGTCACCGTTTTTCATCAGAAAATTGATTTTTTGTACAGTACCACAAATTTATCAAAATGTCAATTGGATCGTGCCATATGTTGAATAACCACTTTTAAACCCTCACAGTGACCAAAATTGCCATTTTTACAAAGTTTTGCTTACTCTGAAGCTTTATTTTTGACCGAATTCAGGCACAGAAATGGCTTTAAACATACTTATTTTAGTTGAATTAGTAATAATTCAGATCCAACAGCAATTTACAGTCAAAAGATTAAATGTTAAAATTTCATCAAAATTGACCATTTTGGGAACGTTCGACGATCATTGTTTTTCTTCGGAAAATAGATTTTTTGGACTGTACCAAAAATGATTCAAAATGTCAATTGGATCGTGCCTCATGTTGAATAACCACTTTTTAAACCCTGACAGTGACCAAAATTGCCATTTTTACAGAGTTTTGCTTACTCAGAAGCTTCAATTTTGACCAATTCAGGCACAGAAATGACTTTAAACACACTTATTTTGGTTGAAAAAGCAATAATTCACATCCAACAGTAATTTGCAGTCGAAAGATTTAATGTTAAAATTTCATCAAAATTGACCATCTTGGGAATGTTCGACAACTCCGCGGTCATCGTTTTTCTTCAGAAAATAGATTTTTTGGACTGTACCAATTAAGATTCAAAATGTCAATTGGATGGTGCCTCATGTTGAATAACCACTTTTTAAACCCTCACAGTGACCAAATTGCCATTTTTACAGAGTTTTGCTTACTCAGAAGCTTCAATTTTGACCAATTTCAGGCACAGAAATGACTTTAAACACATTTATTTTAGTTGAAAAAGTAATAATTCACATCCAACAGTAATTTACAGCCAAAAGATTAAATGTTAAAATTTCATCAAAATTGACCATTTTGGGAACGTTCGACAGCTCCGCGGTCATCGTTTTTCTTCAGAAAATTGATTTTTTGGACTGTACCAAAAATTATCCAAAATCTCAATTGGATCATGCCTCAAATTGAATAACCATTATTTAAACCCTCACAGTGACCAAAATTGCCATTTTTATAGAGTTTTGCTTACTCAGAAGCTTCAATTTTGACGAATTTCATGCTCAGAAATGACTTTAAACACATTTACTTTAGTTGAAAAAGTTATAATTCACATCCAACAGTAATTTGCTGTCAAAAGATGAAATGTTAAAATTTCATCAATATTGACCATTTTGGGAACGTTCGACAGCTCCGCGGTCCTCGTTTTTCTTCAGAAAATGTATTTTTTGGCCTGCACCAAAAATTATTAAAAATGTCAATTGGATCGTGCCTCATGTTGAATAACCACTTTTTAAACCCTCACAGTGACCAAAATTGCCATATTTACAGTTTTGCTTACTCAGAAGCTTCAATTTTGACCAATTTCAGGCACAGAAATGACTTTAAACACATTTATTTTAGTTGAAAAAGTAATAATTCACACCCAACAGTAATTTACAGCCAAAAGATTATATGTTAAAATTTCATCAAAATTGACCATTTTGGGAACGTTGGACAGCTCCGCGGTCATCGTTTTTCTTCAGAAAATTGATTTTTTGGACTGTACCAATTAAGATTCAAAATGTCAATTGGATCGTGCCTCATGTTGAATAACCATTTTTTAACCTCTTGGCTGCTAATGACAAGGGTAACTCGTCATGGACTTTCCATTGATTTCAATGGAAATTAAAGAAGAATCCAAATAATGCCTTAGCAGCCAAGAGGTTAAACCCTCACAGTGACCAAAATTGCCATTTTTATAGAGTTTTTCTTACTCAGAAGCTTCAATTTTGACCAATTACAGGCACAGAAATGACTTTAAACACATTTATTTTAGTTGAAAAAGTAATAATTCACATCCAACAGTAATTTACAGCCAAAAGATTAAATGTTAAAATTTCATCAAAATCGACCATTTTGGGAACGTTGGACAGCTCTGCGGTCATCGTTTTTCTTCCGAAAATTGATTTTTTGGACTGTACCAATTAAGATTCAAAATATCAATTGGATCGTGCCTCATGTTGAATAACCACTTTTTAAACCCTGATAGTGACCAAAAATGCAATTTTTACAGAGTTTTGCTTACTCAGAAGCTTCAATTTTGACCAATCCTGGCACAGAAATGACTTTAAACACACTTATTTTGGTTGAAAAAGCAATAATTCACATCCAACAGTAATTTTCAGTCGAAAGATTTAATGTTAAAATGTCATCAAAATTGACCATTTTGGGAAGGTTCGACAGGTCCGCGGTCACCGTTTTTCATCAGAAAATTGATTTTTTGTACAGTACCACAAATTTATCAAAATGTCAATTGGATCGTGCCATATGTTGAATAACCACTTTTTAAACCCTCACAGTGACCAAAATGGCCATTTTTACAAAGTTTTGCTTACTCTGAAGCTTTATTATTGACCGAATTCAGGCACAGAAATGGCTTTAAACATACTTATTTTAGTTGAATTAGTAATAATTCAGATCCAACAGCAATTTACAGTCAAAAGATTAAATGTTAAAATTTCATCAAAATTGACAATTTTGGGAACGTTCGACGATCATTGTTTTTCTTCGGAAAATTTATTTTTTGGACTGTACCAAAAATGATTCAAAATGTCAATTGGATCGTGCCTCATGTTGAATAACCACTTTTTAAACCCTGACAGTGACCAAAATTGCCATTTTTACAGAGTTTTGCTTACTCAGAAGCTTCAATTTTGACCAATTCAGGCACAGAAATGACTTTAAACACACTTATTTTGGTTGAAAAAGCAATAATTCACATTCAACAGTAATTTGCAGTCGAAAGATTTAATGTTAAAATTTCATCAAAATTGACCATCTTGGGAATGTTCGACAGCTCCGCGGTCATCGTTTTTCTTCAGAAAATAGATTTTGTGGACTGTACCAATTAAGATTCAAAATGTCAATTGGATGGTGCCTCATGTTGAATAACCACTTTTTAAACCCTCACAGTGACCAAATTGCCATTTTTACAGAGTTTTGCTTACTCAGAAGCTTCAATTTTGACCAATTTCAGGCACAGAAATGACTTTAAACACATTTATTTTAGTTGAAAAAGTAATAATTCACATCCAACAGTAATTTACAGCCAAAAGATTAAATGTTAAAATTTCATCAAAATTGACCATTTTGGGAACGTTCGACAGCTCCGCGGTCATCGTTTTTCTTCAAAAAATTGATTTTTTGGACTGTACCAAAAATTATCCAAAATCTCAATTGGATCATGCCTCAAATTGAATAACCATTATTTAAACCCTCACAGTGACCAAAATTGCCATTTTTATAGAGTTTTGCTTACTCAGAAGCTTCAATTTTGACGAATTTCATGCTCAGAAATGACTTTAAACACATTTACTTTAGTTGAAAAAGTTATAATTCACATCCAACAGTAATTTGCTGTCAAAAGATGAAATGTTAAAATTTCATCAATATTGACCATTTTGGGAACGTTCGACAGCTCCGCGGTCATCGTTTTTCTTCAGAAAATGTATTGTTTGGCCTGCACCAAAAATTATTAAAAATGTCAATTGGATCATGCCTCATGTTGAATAACCACTTTTTAAACCCTCGTAGTGACCAAAATTGCCATTTTTACAGAGTTTTGCTTACTCAGAAGCTTCAATTTTGACCAATTTCATGCACAGAAATGACTTTAAACACATTTATTTTAGTTGAAAAAGTAATAATTCACATCCAACAGTAATTTACAGCCAAAAGATTAAATGTTAAAATTTCATCAAAATTGACCATTTTGGGAAGGTTCGACAGGTCCGCGGTCACCGTTTTTCATCAGAAAATTGATTTTTTGTACAGTACCACAAATTTATCAAAATGTCAATTGGATCGTGCCTTATGTTGAATAACCACTTTTTAAACCCTCACAGTGACCAAAATTGCCATTTTTACAAAGTTTTGCTTACTCTGAAGCTTTATTTTTGACCGAATTCAGGCACAGAAATGGCTTTAAACATACTTATTTTAGTTGAATTAGTAATAATTCAGATCCAACAGCAATTTACAGTCAAAAGATTAAATGTTAAAATTTCATCAAAATTGACCATTTTGGGAACGTTCGACGATCATTGTTTTTCTTCGGAAAATTTATTTTTTGGACTGTACCAAAAATGATTCAAAATGTCAATTGGATCGTGCCTCATGGTGAATAACCACTTTTTAAACCCTGACAGTGACCAAAATTGCCATTTTTACAGAGTTTTGCTTACTCAGAAGCTTCAATTTTGACCAATTCAGGCACAGAAATGACTTTAAACACACTTATTTTGGTTGAAAAAGCAATAATTCACATCCAACAGTAATTTGCAGTCGAAAGATTTAATGTTAAAATTTCATCAAAATTGACCATCTTGGGAATGTTCGACAGCTCCGCGGTCATCGTTTTTCTTCAGAAAATAGATTTTTTGGACTGTACCAATTAAGATTCAAAATGTCAATTGGATGGTGCCTCATGTTGAATAACCACTTTTTAAACCCTCACAGTGACCAAATTGCCATTTTTACAGAGTTCTGCTTACTCAGAAGCTTCAATTTTGACCAATTTCAGGCACAGAAATGACTTTAAACACATTTCTTTTAGTTGAAAAAGTAATAATTCACATCCAACAGTAATTTACAGCCAAAAGATTAAATGTTAAAATTTCATCAAAATTGACCATTTTGGGAACGTTCGACAGCTCCGCGGTCATCGTTTTTCTTCCGAAAAATGATTTTTTGGACTGTACCAAAAATTATCCAAAATCTCAATTGGATCATGCCTCAAATTGAATAACCATTATTTAAACCCTCACAGTGACCAAAATTGCCATTTTTATAGAGTTTTGCTTACTCAGAAGCTTCAATTTTGACGAATTTCATGCTCAGAAATGACTTTAAACACATTTACTTTAGTTGAAAAAGTTATAATTCACATCCAACAGTAATTTGCTGTCAAAAGATGAAATGTTAAAATTTCATCAATATTGACCATTTTGGGAACGTTCGACAGCTCCGCGGTCCTCGTTTTTCTTCAGAAAATGTATTTTTTGGCCTGCACCAAAAATTATTAAAAATGTCAATTGGATCGTGCCTCATGTTGAATAACCACTTTTTAAACCCTCACAGTGACCAAAATTGCCATATTTACAGTTTTGCTTACTCAGAAGCTTCAATTTTGACCAATGTCAGGCACAGAAATGACTTTAAACACATTTATTTTAGTTGAAAAAGTAATAATTCACACCCAACAGTAATTTACAGCCAAAAGATTATATGTTAAAATTTCATCAAAATTGACCATTTTGGGAACGTTGGACAGCTCCGCGGTCATCGTTTTTCTTCAGAAAATTGATTTTTTGGACTGTACCAATTAAGATTCAAAATGTCAATTGGATCGTGCCTCATGTTGAATAACCATTTTTTAACCTCTTGGCTGCTAATGACAAGGGTAACTCGTCATGGACTTTCCATTGATTTCAATGGAAATTAAAGAAGAATCCAAATAATGCCTTAGCAGCCAAGAGGTTAAACCCTCACAGTGACCAAAATTGCCATTTTTACAGAGTTTTTCTTACTCAGAAGCTTCAATTTTGACCAATTACAGGCACAGAAATGACTTTAAACACATTTATTTTAGTTGAAAAAGTAATAATTCACATCCAACAGTAATTTACAGCCAAAAGATTAAATGTTAAAATTTCATCAAAATCGACCATTTTGGGAACGTTGGACAGCTCTGCGGTCATCGTTTTTCTTCAGAAAATTTATTTTTTGGACTGTACCAATTAAGATTCAAAATATCAATTGGATTGTGCCTCATGTTGAATAACCACTTTTTAAACCCTGATAGTGACCAAAAATGCAATTTTTACAGAGTTTTGCTTACTCAGAAGCTTCAATTTTGACCAATCCTGGCACAGAAATGACTTTAAACACACTTATTTTGGTTGAAAAAGCAATAATTCACATCCAACAGTAATTTTCAGTCAAAAGATTTAATGTTAAAATGTCATCAAAATTGACCATTTTGGGAACGTTCGACAGCTCCGCGGTCATCGTTTTTCTTGAGAAAATTGATTTTTTGGACTGTACCAATTAAGATTCAAAATGTCAATTGGATCGTGCCTTATGTTGAATAACTACTTTTTAAACCCTCACAGTGACCAAAATTGCCATTTTTACAGAGTTTTGCTTACTCAGAAGCTTCAATTTTGACCAATTTCAGGCACAGAAATGACTTTAAACACATTTATTTTAGTTGAAAAAGTAATAATTCACATCCAACAGTAATTTACAGCCAAAAGATTAAATGTTAAAATTTCATCAAAATTGACCATTTTGGGAACGTTCGACAGCTCCGCGGTCATCGTTTTTCTTCAGAAAATTGATTTTTTGGACTGTACCAAAAATCATCCAAAATCTCAATTGTATCGTGCCTCAAATTGAATAACCAATATTTAAACCCTCACAGTGACCAAAATTGCCATTTTTATAGAGTTTTGCTTACTCAGAAGCTTCAATTTTGACGAATTTCATGCTCAGAAATGACTTTAAACACAATTACTTTAGTTGAAAAAGTTATAATTCACATCCAACAGTAATTTGCTGTCAAAAGATGAAATGGTAAAATTTCATCAATATTGACCATTTTGGGAACGTTCGACAGCTCCGCGGTCATCGTTTTTCTTCAGAAAATTTATTTTTTGGCCTGCACCAAAAATTATCCAAAATGTCAAATGGATCGTGCCTCAAATTGAATAACCACTTTTTAAACCCTCACAGTGACCAAAATTGCCATTTTATAGAGTTTTGCTTACTCAGAGCTTCAATTTTGATGAATTTCATGCACAGAAAGGACTTTAATCACATTTACTTTAGTTGAAAAAGTTATAATTCACATCCAACAGTAATTTGCAGGCGAAATTTTAAATGTTAAAATTTCATCAAAATTGACCATTTTGGGAACAATCGAAAGCTCCGCAATCATCGTTTTTCTTCAGAAAATTGATTTTTTGGACTGTACCAAAAATTATCCAAAATGTCAATTGGATCGTGCCTCAAATTGAATAACCACTTTTTAAACCCTCACAATGACCGAAATTGCCATTTTTATAGAGTTTTGCTTACTCAGAGGCTTCAATTTAGATGAATTTCATACTCAGAAATGACTTTAAACACATTTACTTTAGTTGAAAAAGTTATAATTCACATCCAACAGTAATTTGCAGTCAAAAGATTAAATGTTAAAATTTCATCAATATTGACCATTTTGGGAATGTACGACAGCTCCGCGGTCATCGATTTTTTTTCATAAAATTTATTTTTTTGGCCTGCACCAAAAATTATTAAAAATGTCAATTGGATCGTGCCTCATGTTGAATAACCACTTTTTAAACCCTCACAGTGACCAAAATTGCCATTTTTACAGAGTTTTGCTTACTCAGAAGCTTCAATTTTGACCAATTCAGGCACAGAAATGACTTTAAACACACTTATTTTGGTTGAAAAAGCAATAATTCACATCCAACAGTAATTTGCAGTCGAAAGATTTAATGTTAAAATTTCATCAAAATTGACCATCTTGGGAATGTTCGACAGCTCCGCGGTCATCGTTTTTCTTCAGAAAATAGATTTTTTGGACTGTACCAATTAAGATTCAAAATGTCAATTGGATCGTGCCTCATGTTGAATAACCACTTTTTAAACCCTCACAGTGACCAAAATTGCCATTTTTACAGAGTTTTGCTTACTCAGAAGCTTCAATTTTGACCAATTTCAGGCACAGAAATGACTTTAAACACATTTATTTTAGTTGAAAAAGTAATAATTCACATCCAAAAGTAATTTACAGCCAAAAGATTAAATGTTAAAATTTCATCAAAATTGACCATTTTGGGAACGTTCGACAGCTCCGCGGTCATCGTTTTTCTTCAGAAAATTGATTTTTTGGACTGTACCAAAAATTATCCAAAATCTCAATTGGATCATGCCTCAAATTGAATAACCATTATTTAAACCCTCACAGTGACCAAAATTGCCATTTTTATAGAGTTTTGCTTACTCAGAAGCTTCAATTTTGATGAATTTCATGCTCAGAAATGACTTTAAACACATTTACTTTAGTTGAAAAAGTTATAATTCACATCCAACAGTAATTTGCTGTCAAAAGATGAAATGTTAAAATTTCATCAATATTGACCATTTTGGGAACGTTCGACAGCTCCGCGGTCATCGTTTTTCTTCAGAAAATGTATTTTTTGGCCTGCACCAAAAATTATTAAAAATGTCAATTGGATCATGGCTCATGTTGAATAACCACTTTTTAAACCCTCACAGTGACCAAAATTGCCATATTTACAGTTTTGCTTACTCAGAAGCTTCAATTTTGACCAATTTCAGGCACAGAAATGACTTTAAACACATTTATTTTAGTTGAAAAAGTAATAATTCACATCCAACAGTAATTTACAGCCAAAAGATTAAATGTTAAAATTTCATCAAAATTGACCATTTTGGGAACGTTCGACAGCTCCGCAATCATAGTTTTTCTTTAGAAAATTGATTTTTTGGACTCTACCAAAAATTATCCAAAATGTCAAATGGATCGTGCCTCAAATTGAATAACCACTTTTTAAACCCTCACAGTGACCAAAATTGCCATTTTATAGAGTTTTGCTTACTCAGAGCTTCAATTTTGATGAATTTCATGCACAGAAATGACTTTAAACACATTTACTTTAGTTGAAAAAGTTATAATTCACATCCAACAGTAATTTGCAGGCGAAATTTTAAATGTTAAAATTTCATCAAAATTGACCATTTTGGGAACAATCGAAAGCTCCGCAATCATCGTTTTTCTTCAGAAAATTGATTTTTTGGACTGTACCAAAAATTATCCAAAATGTCAATTGGATCGTCCCTCAAATTGAATAACCACTTTTTAAACCCTCACAATGACCAAAATTGCCATTTTTATAGAGTTTTGCTTACTCAGAGGCTTCAATTTTGTTGAATTTCATACTCAGAAATGACTTTAAACACATTTACTTTAGTTGAAAAAGTTATAATTCACATCCAACAGTAATTTGCAGTCAAAAGATTAAATGTTAAAATTTCATCAATATTGACCATTTTGGGAATGTACGACAGCTCCGCGGTCATCGATTTTTTTTCATAAAATTTATTTTTTGGCCTGCACCAAAAATTATTAAAAATGTCAATTGGATCGTGCCTCATGTTGAATAACCACTTTTTAAACCCTGACAGTGACCAAAATTGCCATTTTTACAGAGTTTTGCTTACTCAGAAGCTTCAATTTTGACCAATTCAGGCACAGAAATGACTTTAAACACACTTATTTTGGTTGAAAAAGCAATAATTCACATCCAACAGTAATTTGCAGTCGAAAGATTTAATGTTAAAATTTCATCAAAATTGACCATCTTGGGAATGTTCGACAGCTCCGCGGTCATCGTTTTTCTTCAGAAAATAGATTTTTTGGACTGTACCAATTAAGATTCAAAATGTCAATTGGATGGTGCCTCATGTTGAATAACCACTTTTTAAACCCTCACAGTGACCAAATTGCCATTTTTACAGAGTTCTGCTTACTCAGAAGCTTCAATTTTGACCAATTTCAGGCACAGAAATGACTTTAAACACATTTCTTTTAGTTGAAAAAGTAATAATTCACATCCAACAGTAATTTACAGCCAAAAGATTAAATGTTAAAATTTCATCAAAATTGACCATTTTGGGAACGTTCGACAGCTCCGCGGTCATCGTTTTTCTTCAGAAAAATGATTTTTTGGACTGTACCAAAAATTATCCAAAATCTCAATTGGATCATGCCTCGAATTGAATAACCATTATTTAAACCCTCACAGTGACCAAAATTGCCATTTTTATAGAGTTTTGCTTACTCAGAAGCTTCAATTTTGACGAATTTCATGCTCAGAAATGACTTTAAACACATTTACTTTAGTTGAAAAAGTTATAATTCACATCCAACAGTAATTTGCTGTCAAAAGATGAAATGTTAAAATTTCATCAATATTGACCATTTTGGGAACGTTCGACAGCTCCGCGGTCCTCGTTTTTCTTCAGAAAATGTATTTTTTGGCCTGCACCAAAAATTATTAAAAATGTCAATTGGATCGTGCCTCATGTTGAATAACCACTTTTTAAACCCTCACAGTGACCAAAATTGCCATTTTTACAAAGTTTTGCTTACTCTGAAGCTTTATTTTTGACCGAATTCAGGCACAGAAATGGCTTTAAACATACTTATTTTAGTTGAATTAGTAATAATTCAGATCCAACAGCAATTTACAGTCAAAAGATTAAATGTTAAAATTTCATCAAAATTGACCATTTTGGGAACGTTCGACGATCATTGTTTTTCTTCGGAAAATTGATTTTTTGGACTGTACCAAAAATGATTCAAAATGTCAATTGGATCGTGCCTCATGTTGAATAACCACTTTTTAAACCCTCACAGTGACCAAAATTGCCATATTTACAGTTTTGCTTACTCAGAAGCTTCAATTTTGACCAATTTCAGGCACAGAAATGACTTTAAACACATTTATTTTAGTTGAAAAAGTAATAATTCACATCCAACAGTAATTTACAGCCAAAAGATTATATGTTAAAATTTCATCAAAATTGACCATTTTGGGAACGTTGGACAGCTCCGCGGTCATCGTTTTTCTTCAGAAAATTGATTTTTTGGACTGTACCAATTAAGATTCAAAATGTCAATTGGATCGTGCCTCATGTTGAATAACCATTTTTTAACCTCTTGGCTGCTAATGACAAGGGTAACTCGTCATGGACTTTCCATTGATTTCAATGGAAATTAAAGAAGAATCCAAATAATGCCTTAGCAGCCAAGAGGTTAAACCCTCACAGTGACCAAAATTGCCATTTTTACAGAGTTTTTCTTACTCAGAAGCTTCAATTTTGACCAATTACAGGCACAGAAATGACTTTAAACACATTTATTTTAGTTGAAAAAGTAATAATTCACATCCAACAGTAATTTACAGCCAAAAGATTAAATGTTAAAATTTCATCAAAATTGACCATTTTGGGAACGTTGGACAGCTCCGCGGTCATCGTTTTTCTTCAGAAAATTGATTTTTTGGACTGTACCAATTAAGATTCAAAATATCAATTGGATCGTGCCTCATGTTGAATAACCACTTTTTAAACCCTGATAGTGACCAAAAATGCCATTTTTACAGAGTTTTGCTTACTCAGAAGCTTCAATTTTGACCATTCCTGGCACAGAAATGACTTTAAACACACGTATTTTGGTTGAAAAAGCAATAATTCACATCCAACAGTAATTTTCAGTCGAAAGATTTAATGTTAAAATTTCATCAAAATTGACCATCTTGGGAACAATCGACAGCTCCGCGGTCATCGTTTTTCTTCAGAAAATTGATTTTTTGGACTGTACCAATTAAGATTCAAAATGTCAATTGGATCGTGCCTCATGTTGAATAACCACTTTTTAAACCCTCACAGTGACCAAAATTGCCATTTTTACAGAGTTTTGCTTACTCAGAAGCTTCAATTTTGACCAATTTCAGGCACAGAAATGACTTTAAACACATTTATTTTAGTTGAAAAAGTAATAATTCACACCCAACAGTAATTTACAGCCAAAAGATTAAACGTTAAAATTTCATCAAAATTGACCATTTTGGGAACGTTCGACAGCTCCGCGGTCATCGTTTTTCTTCAGAAAATTGATTTTTTGGACTGTACCAAAAATTATCCAAAATGTTAATTGGATCGTGCCTCAAATTGAATAACCCTCACAGTGACCAAAATTGCCATTTTTATAGAGTTTTGCTTACTCAGAAGCTTCAATTTTGACGAATTTCATGCTCAGAAATGACTTTAAACACATTTACTTTAGTTGAAAAAGTTATAATTCACATCCAACAGTAATTTGCAGTCAAAAGATTAAATGTTAAGATTTCATCAATATTGACCATTTTGGGAACGTACGACAGCTCCGCGGTCATCGTTTTTCTTCAGAAAATGTATTTTTTGGCCTGCACCAAAAATTATTAAAAATGTCAATTGGATCGTGCCTCATGTTGAATAACCACTTTTTAAACCCTCACAGTGACCAAAATTGCCATATTTACAGTTTTGCTTACTCAGAAGCTTCAATTTTGACCAATTTCAGGCACAGAAATGACTTTAAACACATTTATTTTAGTTGAAAAAGTAATAATTCACATCCAACAGTAATTTACAGCCAAAAGATTATATGTTAAAATTTCATCAAAATTGACCATTTTGGGAACGTTGGACAGCTCTGCGGTCATCGTTTTTCTTCAGAAAATTGATTTTTTGGACTGTACCAATTAAGATTCAAAATGTCAATTGGATCGTGCCTCATGTTGAATAACCATTTTTTAACCTCTTGGTTGCTAATGACAAGGGTAACTCGTCATGGACTTTCCATTGATTTCAATGGAAATTAAAGAAGAATCCAAATAATGCCTTAGCAGCCAAGAGGTTAAACCCTCACAGTGACCAAAATTGCCATTTTCTAGGAGTTTTTCTTACTCAGTTGAATTAGTAATAATTCAGATCCAACAGTAATTTACAGCCAAAAGATTAAATGTTAAAATTTCATCAAAATTGACCATTTTGGGAACGTTCGACAGTTCCGCGGTCATCGTTTTTCTTCAGAAAATTGATTTTTTGGACTGTACCAAAAATCATCCAAAATCTCAATTGGATCGTGCCTCAAATTGAATAACCATTATTTAAACCCTCACAGTGACCAAAATTGCCATTTTTATAGAGTTTTGCTTACTCAGAAGCTTCAATTTTGACGAATTTCATGCTCAGAATTGACTTTAAACACAATTACTTTAGTTGAAAAAGTTATAATTCACATCCAACAGTAATTTGCTGTCAAAAGATGAAATGTTAAAATTTCATCAATATTGACCATTTTGGGAACGTTCGACAGCTCCGCGGTCATCGTTTTTCTTCAGAAAATTTATTTTTTGGCCTGCACCAAAAATTATCCAAAATGTCAAATGGATCGTGCCTCAAATTGAATAACCACTTTTTAAACCCTCACAGTGACCAAAATTGCCATTTTTACAGAGTTTTGCTTACTCAGAAGCTTCAATTTTGACCAATTTCAGGCACAGAAATGACTTTAAACACATTTATTTTAGTTGAAAAAGTAATAATTCACATCCAACAGTAATTTACAGCCAAAAGATTAAATGTTAAAATTTCATCAAAATTGACCATTTTGAGAAGGTTCGACAGGTCCGCGGTCACCGTTTTTCATCAGAAAATTGATTTTTTGTACAGTACCACAAATTTATCAAAATGTCAATTGGATCGTGCCATATGTTGAATAACCACTTTTTAAACCCTCACAGTGACCAAAATTGCCATTTTTACAAAGTTTTGCTTACTCTGAAGCTTTATTTTTGACCGAATTCAGGCACAGAAATGGCTTTAAACATACTTATTTTAGTTGAATTAGTAATAATTCAGATCCAACAGCAATTTACAGTCAAAAGATTAAATGTTAAAATTTCATCAAAATTGACCATTTTGGGAACGTTCGACGATCATTGTTTTTCTTCGGAAAATTTATTTTTTGGACTGTACCAAAAATGATTCAAAATGTCAATTGGATCGTGCCTCATGTTGAATAACCACTTTTAAACCCTGACAGTGACCAAAATTGCCATTTTTACAGAGTTTTGCTTACTCAGAAGCTTCAATTTTGACCAATTCAGGCACAGAAATGACTTTAAACACACTTATTTTGGTTGAAAAAGCAATACTTCACATCCAACAGTAATTTGCAGTCGAAAGATTTAATGTTAAAATTTCATCAAAATTGACCATCTTGGGAATGTTCGACAGCTCCGCGGTCATCGTTTTTCTTCAGAAAATAGATTTTTTGGACTGTACCAATTAAGATTCAAAATGTCAATTGGATGGTGCCTCATGTTGAATAACCACTTTTTAAACCCTCACAGTGACCAAATTGCCATTTTTACAGAGTTTTGCTTACTCAGAAGCTTCAATTTTGACCAATTTCAGGCACAGAAATGACTTTAAACACATTTATTTTAGTTGAAAAAGTAATAATTCACATCCAACAGTAATTTACAGCCAAAAGATTAAATGTTAAAATTTCATCAAAATTGACCATTTTGGGAACGTTCGACAGCTCCGCGGTCATCGTTTTTCTTCAGAAAATTGATTTTTTGGACTGTACCAAAAATTATCCAAAATCTCAATTGGATCATGCCTCAAATTGAATAACCATTATTTAAACCCTCACAGTGACCAAAATTGCCATTTTTATAGAGTTTTGCTTACTCAGAAGCTTCAATTTTGACGAATTTCATGCTCAGAAATGACTTTAAACACATTTACTTTAGTTGAAAAAGTTATAATTCACATCCAACAGTAATTTGCTGTCAAAAGATGAAATGTTAAAATTTCATCAATATTGACCATTTTGGGAACGTTCGACAGCTCCGCGGTCATCGTTTTTCTTCAGAAAATGTATTTTTTGGCCTGCACCAAAAATTATTAAAAATGTCAATTGGATCGTGCCTCGTGTTGAATAACCACTTTTTAAACCCTCACAGTGACCAAAATTGCCATATTTACAGTTTTGCTTACTCAGAAGCTTCAATTTTGACCAATTTCAGGCACAGAAATGACTTTAAACACATTTATTTTAGTTGAAAAAGTAATAATTCACATCCAACAGTAATTTACAGCCAAAAGATTATATGTTAAAATTTCATCAAAATTGACCATTTTGGGAACGTTGGACAGCTCCGCGGTCATCGTTTTTCTTCAGAAAATTGATTTTTTGGACTGTACCAATTAAGATTCAAAATGTCAATTGGATCGTGCCTCATGTTGAATAACCATTTTTTAACCTCTTGGCTGCTAATGACAAGGGTAACTCGTCATGGACTTTCCATTGATTTCAATGGAAATTAAAGAAGAATCCAAATAATGCCTTAGCAGCCAAGAGGTTAAACCCTCACAGTGACCAAAATTGCCATTTTTACAGAGTTTTTCTTACTCAGAAGCTTCAATTTTGACCAATTACAGGCACAGAAATGACTTTAAACACATTTATTTTAGTTGAAAAAGTAATAATTCACATCCAACAGTAATTTACAGCCAAAAGATGAAATGTTAAAATTTCATCAAAATCGACCATTTTGGGAACGTTGGACAGCTCTGCGGTCATCGTTTTTCTTCCGAAAATTGATTTTTTGGACTGTACCAATTAAGATTCAAAATATCAATTGGATCGTGCCTCATGTTGAATAACCACTTTTGAAACCCTGATAGTGACCAAAAATGCCATTTTTACAGAGTTTTGCTTACTCAGAAGCTTCAATTTTGACCAATCCTGGCACAGAAATGACTTTAAACACACTTATTTTGGTTGAAAAAGCAATAATTCACATCCAACAGTAATTTTCAGTCGAAAGATTTAATGTTAAAATGTCATCAAAATTGACCATTTTGGGAACGTTTGACAGCTCCGCGGTCATCGTTTTTCTTGAGAAAATCGATTTTTTGGACTGTACCAATTAAGATTCAAAATGTCAATTGGATCGTGCCTTATGTTGAATAACCACTTTTTAAACCCTCACAGTGACCAGAATTGCCATTTTTACAGAGTTTTGCTTACTCAGAAGCTTCAATTTTGACCAATTTCAGGCACAGAAATGACTTTAAACACATTTATTTTAGTTGAAAAAGTAATAATTCACATCCAACAGTAATTTACAGCCAAAAGATTAAATGTTAAAATTTCATCAAAATTGACCATTTTGGGAACGTTCGACAGTTCTGCGGTCATCGTTTATCTTCAGAAAATTGATTTTTTGGACTGTACCAAAAATCATCCAAAATCTCAATTGGATCGTGCCTCGAATTGAATAACCATTATTTAAACCCTCACAGTGACCAAAATTGCCATTTTTATAGAGTTTTGCTTACTCAGAAGCTTCAATTTTGACGAATTTCATGCTCAGAATTGACTTTAAACACAATTACTTTAGTTGAAAAAGTTATAATTCACATCCAACAGTAATTTGCTGTCAAAAGATGAAATGTTAAAATTTCATCAATATTGACCATTTTGGGAACGTTCGACAGCTCCGCGGTCATCGTTTTTCTTCAGAAAATTTATTTTTTGGCCTGCACCAAAAATTATCCAAAATGTCAAATGGATCGTGCCTCAAATTGAATAACCACTTTTTAAACCCTCACAGTTACCAAAATTGCCATTTTATAGAGTTTTGCTTACTCAGAGCTTCAATTTTGATGAATTTCATGCACAGAAAGGACTTTAATCACATTTACTTTAGTTGAAAAAGTTATAATTCACATCCAACAGTAATTTGCAGGCGAAATTTTAAATGTTAAAATTTCATCAAAATTGACCATTTTGGGAACAATCAAAAGCTCCGCAATCATCGTTTTTCTTCAGAAAATTGATTTTTTGGACTGTACCAAAAATTATCCAAAATGTCAATTGGATCGTGCCTCAAATTGAATAACCACTTTTTAAACCCTCACAATGACCGAAATTGCCATTTTTATAGAGTTTTGCTTACTCAGAGGCTTCAATTTTGATGAATTTCATACTCAGAAATGACTTTAAACACATTTACTTTAGTTGAAAAAGTTATAATTCACATCCAACAGTAATTTGCAGTCAAAAGATTAAATGTTAAAATTTCATCAATATTGACCATTTTGGGAATGTACGACAGCTCCGCGGTCATCGATTTTTTTTCATAAAATTTATTTTTTGGCCTGCACCAAAAATTATTAAAAATGTCAATTGGATCGTGCCTCATGTTGAATAACCACTTTTTAAACCCTCACAGTGACCAAAATTGCCATTTTTACAGAGTTTTGCTTACTCAGAAGCTTCAATTTTGACCAATTTCAGGCACAGAAATGACTTTAAACACACTTATTTTAGTTGAAAAAGTAATAATTCACATCCAACAGTAATTTACAACCAAAAGATTAAATGTTAAAGTTTCATCAAAATTGACCATTTTAGGAAGGTTCGACAGCTCCGCGGTCACCGTTTTTCATCAGAAAATTGATTTTTTGGACAGTACCACAAATGTATCAAAATGTCAATTGGATCATGCCTCATGTTGAATAACCACTTTTTAAACCCTCGTAGTGACCAAAATTGCCATTTTTACATAGTTTTGCTTACTCAGAAGCTTCAATTTTGACCAATTTCATGCACAGAAATGACTTTAAACACATTTATTTTAGTTGAAAAAGTAATAATTCACATCCAACAGTAATTTACAGCCAAAAGATTAAATGTTAAAATTTCATCAAAATTGACCATTTTGGGAAGGTTCGACAGGTCCGCGGTCACCGTTTTTCATCAGAAAATTGATTTTTTGTACAGTACCACAAATTTATCAAAATGTCAATTGGATCGTGCCATATGTTGAATAACCACTTTTTAAACCCTCACAGTGACCAAAATTGCCATTTTTACAAAGTTTTGCTTACTCTGAAGCTTTATTTTTGACCGAATTCAGGCACAGAAATGGCTTTAAACATACTTATTTTAGTTGAATTAGTAATAATTCAGATCCAACAGCAATTTACAGTCAAAAGATTAAATGTTAAAATTTCATCAAAATTGACCATTTTGGGAACGTTCGACGATCATTGTTTTTCTTCGGAAAATTTATTTTTTGGACTGTACCAAAAATGATTCAAAATGTCAATTGGATCGTGCCTCATGTTGAATAACCACTTTTTAAACCCTGACAGTGACCAAAATTGCCATTTTTACAGAGTTTTGCTTACTCAGAAGCTTCAATTTTGACCAATTCAGGCACAGAAATGACTTTAAACACACTTATTTTGGTTGAAAAAGCAATACTTCACATCCAACAGTAATTTGCAGTCGAAAGATTTAATGTTAAAATTTCATCAAAATTGACCATCTTGGGAATGTTCGACAGCTCCGCGGTCATCGTTTTTCTTCAGAAAATAGATTTTTTGGACTGTACCAATTAAGATTCAAAATGTCAATTGGATGGTGCCTCATGTTGAATAACCACTTTTTAAACCCTCACAGTGACCAAATTGCCATTTTTACAGAGTTTTGCTTACTCAGAAGCTTCAATTTTGACCAATTTCAGGCACAGAAATGACTTTAAACACATTTATTTTAGTTGAAAAAGTAATAATTCACATCCAACAGTAATTTACAGCCAAAAGATTAAATGTTAAAATTTCATCAAAATTGACCATTTTGGGAACGTTCGACAGCTCCACGGTCATCGTTTTTCTTCAGAAAATTGATTTTTTGGACTGTACCAAAAATTATCCAAAATCTCAATTGGATCATGCCTCAAATTGAATAACCATTATTTAAACCCTCACAGTGACCAAAATTGCCATTTTTATAGAGTTTTGCTTACTCAGAAGCTTCAATTTTGACGAATTTCATGCTCAGAAATGACTTTAAACACATTTACTTTAGTTGAAAAAGTTATAATTCACATCCAACAGTAATTTGCTTTTAAAAGATGAAATGTTAAAATTTCATCAATATTGACCATTTTGGGAACGTTCGACAGCTCCGCGGTCATCGTTTTTCTTCAGAAAATGTATTTTTTGGCCTGCACCAAAAATTATTAAAAATGTCAATTGGATCGTGCCTCATGTTGAATAACTACTTTTTAAACCCTCACAGTGACCAAAATTGCCATATTTACAGTTTTGCTTACTCAGTAGCTTCAATTTTGACGAATTTCATGCTCAGAAATGACTTTAAACACATTTACTTTAGTTGAAAAAGTTATAATTCACATCCAACAGTAATTTGCTGTCAAAAGATGAAATGTTAAAATTTCATCAATATTGACCATTTTGGGAACGTTCAACAGCTCCGCGGTCATCGTTTTTCTTCAGAAAATGTATTTTTTGGCCTGCACCAAAAAATATTAAAAATGTCAATTGGATCATGCCTCATGTTGAATAACCACTTTTTAAACCCTCGTAGTGACCAAAATTGCCATTTTTACAGAGTTTTGCTTACTCAGAAGCTTCAATTTTGACCAATTTCATGCACAGAAATGACTTTAAACACATTTATTTTAGTTGAAAAAGTAATAATTCACATCCAACAGTAATTTACAGCCAAAAGATTAGATGTTAAAATTTCATCAAAATTGACCATTTTGGGAAGGTTCGACAGGTCCGCGGTCACCGTTTTTCATCAGAAAATTGATTTTTTGTACAGTACCACAAATTTATCAAAATGTCAATTGGATCGTGCCATATGTTGAATAACCACTTTTAAACCCTCACAGTGACCAAAATTGCCATTTTTACAAAGTTTTGCTTACTCTGAAGCTTTATTTTTGACCGAATTCAGGCACAGAAATGGCTTTAAACATACTTATTTTAGTTGAATTAGTAATAATTCAGATCCAACAGCAATTTACAGTCAAAAGATTAAATGTTAAAATTTCATCAAAATTGACCATTTTGGGAACGTTCGACGATCATTGTTTTTCTTCGGAAAATAGATTTTTTGGACTGTACCAAAAATGATTCAAAATGTCAATTGGATCGTGCCTCATGTTGAATAACCACTTTTTAAACCCTGACAGTGACCAAAATTGCCATTTTTACAGAGTTTTGCTTACTCAGAAGCTTCAATTTTGACCAATTCAGGCACAGAAATGACTTTAAACACACTTATTTTGGTTGAAAAAGCAATAATTCACATCCAACAGTAATTTGCAGTCGAAAGATTTAATGTTAAAATTTCATCAAAATTGACCATCTTGGGAATGTTCGACAACTCCGCGGTCATCGTTTTTCTTCAGAAAATAGATTTTTTGGACTGTACCAATTAAGATTCAAAATGTCAATTGGATGGTGCCTCATGTTGAATAACCACTTTTTAAACCCTCACAGTGACCAAATTGCCATTTTTACAGAGTTTTGCTTACTCAGAAGCTTCAATTTTGACCAATTTCAGGCACAGAAATGACTTTAAACACATTTATTTTAGTTGAAAAAGTAATAATTCACATCCAACAGTAATTTACAGCCAAAAGATTAAATGTTAAAATTTCATCAAAATTGACCATTTTGGGAACGTTCGACAGCTCCGCGGTCATCGTTTTTCTTCAGAAAATTGATTTTTTGGACTGTACCAAAAATTATCCAAAATCTCAATTGGATCATGCCTCAAATTGAATAACCATTATTTAAACCCTCACAGTGACCAAAATTGCCATTTTTATAGAGTTTTGCTTACTCAGAAGCTTCAATTTTGACGAATTTCATGCTCAGAAATGACTTTAAACACATTTACTTTAGTTGAAAAAGTTATAATTCACATCCAACAGTAATTTGCTGTCAAAAGATGAAATGTTAAAATTTCATCAATATTGACCATTTTGGGAACGTTCGACAGCTCCGCGGTCCTCGTTTTTCTTCAGAAAATGTATTTTTTGGCCTGCACCAAAAATTATTAAAAATGTCAATTGGATCGTGCCTCATGTTGAATAACCACTTTTTAAACCCTCACAGTGACCAAAATTGCCATATTTACAGTTTTGCTTACTCAGAAGCTTCAATTTTGACCAATTTCAGGCACAGAAATGACTTTAAACACATTTATTTTAGTTGAAAAAGTAATAATTCACACCCAACAGTAATTTACAGCCAAAAGATTATATGTTAAAATTTCATCAAAATTGACCATTTTGGGAACGTTGGACAGCTCCGCGGTCATCGTTTTTCTTCAGAAAATTGATTTTTTGGACTGTACCAATTAAGATTCAAAATGTCAATTGGATCGTGCCTCATGTTGAATAACCATTTTTTAACCTCTTGGCTGCTAATGACAAGGGTAACTCGTCATGGACTTTCCATTGATTTCAATGGAAATTAAAGAAGAATCCAAATAATGCCTTAGCAGCCAAGAGGTTAAACCCTCACAGTGACCAAAATTGCCATTTTTATAGAGTTTTTCTTACTCAGAAGCTTCAATTTTGACCAATTACAGGCACAGAAATGACTTTAAACACATTTATTTTAGTTGAAAAAGTAATAATTCACATCCAACAGTAATTTACAGCCAAAAGATTAAATGTTAAAATTTCATCAAAATCGACCATTTTGGGAACGTTGGACAGCTCTGCGGTCATCGTTTTTCTTCCGAAAATTGATTTTTTGGACTGTACCAATTAAGATTCAAAATATCAATTGGATCGTGCCTCATGTTGAATAACCACTTTTTAAACCCTGATAGTGACCAAAAATGCAATTTTTACAGAGTTTTGCTTACTCAGAAGCTTCAATTTTGACCAATCCT
This sequence comes from Lissotriton vulgaris, assembly GCF_964263255.1. Taxonomy (NCBI): domain Eukaryota; kingdom Metazoa; phylum Chordata; class Amphibia; order Caudata; family Salamandridae; genus Lissotriton; species Lissotriton vulgaris. The sequence continues at coordinate 666,683,158 of NC_141693.1, forward strand.
GGCACAGAAATGACTTTAAACACACTTATTTTGGTTGAAAAAGCAATAATTCACATCCAACAGTAATTTTCAGTCGAAAGATTTAATGTTAAAATGTCATCAAAATTGACCATTTTGGGAAGGTTCGACAGGTCCGCGGTCACCGTTTTTCATCAGAAAATTGATTTTTTGTACAGTACCACAAATTTATCAAAATGTCAATTGGATCGTGCCATATGTTGAATAACCACTTTTTAAACCCTCACAGTGACCAAAATGGCCATTTTTACAAAGTTTTGCTTACTCTGAAGCTTTATTATTGACCGAATTCAGGCACAGAAATGGCTTTAAACATACTTATTTTAGTTGAATTAGTAATAATTCAGATCCAACAGCAATTTACAGTCAAAAGATTAAATGTTAAAATTTCATCAAAATTGACAATTTTGGGAACGTTCGACGATCATTGTTTTTCTTCGGAAAATTTATTTTTTGGACTGTACCAAAAATGATTCAAAATGTCAATTGGATCGTGCCTCATGTTGAATAACCACTTTTTAAACCCTGACAGTGACCAAAATTGCCATTTTTACAGAGTTTTGCTTACTCAGAAGCTTCAATTTTGACCAATTCAGGCACAGAAATGACTTTAAACACACTTATTTTGGTTGAAAAAGCAATAATTCACATTCAACAGTAATTTGCAGTCGAAAGATTTAATGTTAAAATTTCATCAAAATTGACCATCTTGGGAATGTTCGACAGCTCCGCGGTCATCGTTTTTCTTCAGAAAATAGATTTTGTGGACTGTACCAATTAAGATTCAAAATGTCAATTGGATGGTGCCTCATGTTGAATAACCACTTTTTAAACCCTCACAGTGACCAAATTGCCATTTTTACAGAGTTTTGCTTACTCAGAAGCTTCAATTTTGACCAATTTCAGGCACAGAAATGACTTTAAACACATTTATTTTAGTTGAAAAAGTAATAATTCACATCCAACAGTAATTTACAGCCAAAAGATTAAATGTTAAAATTTCATCAAAATTGACCATTTTGGGAACGTTCGACAGCTCCGCGGTCATCGTTTTTCTTCAAAAAATTGATTTTTTGGACTGTACCAAAAATTATCCAAAATCTCAATTGGATCATGCCTCAAATTGAATAACCATTATTTAAACCCTCACAGTGACCAAAATTGCCATTTTTATAGAGTTTTGCTTACTCAGAAGCTTCAATTTTGACGAATTTCATGCTCAGAAATGACTTTAAACACATTTACTTTAGTTGAAAAAGTTATAATTCACATCCAACAGTAATTTGCTGTCAAAAGATGAAATGTTAAAATTTCATCAATATTGACCATTTTGGGAACGTTCGACAGCTCCGCGGTCATCGTTTTTCTTCAGAAAATGTATTGTTTGGCCTGCACCAAAAATTATTAAAAATGTCAATTGGATCATGCCTCATGTTGAATAACCACTTTTTAAACCCTCGTAGTGACCAAAATTGCCATTTTTACAGAGTTTTGCTTACTCAGAAGCTTCAATTTTGACCAATTTCATGCACAGAAATGACTTTAAACACATTTATTTTAGTTGAAAAAGTAATAATTCACATCCAACAGTAATTTACAGCCAAAAGATTAAATGTTAAAATTTCATCAAAATTGACCATTTTGGGAAGGTTCGACAGGTCCGCGGTCACCGTTTTTCATCAGAAAATTGATTTTTTGTACAGTACCACAAATTTATCAAAATGTCAATTGGATCGTGCCTTATGTTGAATAACCACTTTTTAAACCCTCACAGTGACCAAAATTGCCATTTTTACAAAGTTTTGCTTACTCTGAAGCTTTATTTTTGACCGAATTCAGGCACAGAAATGGCTTTAAACATACTTATTTTAGTTGAATTAGTAATAATTCAGATCCAACAGCAATTTACAGTCAAAAGATTAAATGTTAAAATTTCATCAAAATTGACCATTTTGGGAACGTTCGACGATCATTGTTTTTCTTCGGAAAATTTATTTTTTGGACTGTACCAAAAATGATTCAAAATGTCAATTGGATCGTGCCTCATGGTGAATAACCACTTTTTAAACCCTGACAGTGACCAAAATTGCCATTTTTACAGAGTTTTGCTTACTCAGAAGCTTCAATTTTGACCAATTCAGGCACAGAAATGACTTTAAACACACTTATTTTGGTTGAAAAAGCAATAATTCACATCCAACAGTAATTTGCAGTCGAAAGATTTAATGTTAAAATTTCATCAAAATTGACCATCTTGGGAATGTTCGACAGCTCCGCGGTCATCGTTTTTCTTCAGAAAATAGATTTTTTGGACTGTACCAATTAAGATTCAAAATGTCAATTGGATGGTGCCTCATGTTGAATAACCACTTTTTAAACCCTCACAGTGACCAAATTGCCATTTTTACAGAGTTCTGCTTACTCAGAAGCTTCAATTTTGACCAATTTCAGGCACAGAAATGACTTTAAACACATTTCTTTTAGTTGAAAAAGTAATAATTCACATCCAACAGTAATTTACAGCCAAAAGATTAAATGTTAAAATTTCATCAAAATTGACCATTTTGGGAACGTTCGACAGCTCCGCGGTCATCGTTTTTCTTCCGAAAAATGATTTTTTGGACTGTACCAAAAATTATCCAAAATCTCAATTGGATCATGCCTCAAATTGAATAACCATTATTTAAACCCTCACAGTGACCAAAATTGCCATTTTTATAGAGTTTTGCTTACTCAGAAGCTTCAATTTTGACGAATTTCATGCTCAGAAATGACTTTAAACACATTTACTTTAGTTGAAAAAGTTATAATTCACATCCAACAGTAATTTGCTGTCAAAAGATGAAATGTTAAAATTTCATCAATATTGACCATTTTGGGAACGTTCGACAGCTCCGCGGTCCTCGTTTTTCTTCAGAAAATGTATTTTTTGGCCTGCACCAAAAATTATTAAAAATGTCAATTGGATCGTGCCTCATGTTGAATAACCACTTTTTAAACCCTCACAGTGACCAAAATTGCCATATTTACAGTTTTGCTTACTCAGAAGCTTCAATTTTGACCAATGTCAGGCACAGAAATGACTTTAAACACATTTATTTTAGTTGAAAAAGTAATAATTCACACCCAACAGTAATTTACAGCCAAAAGATTATATGTTAAAATTTCATCAAAATTGACCATTTTGGGAACGTTGGACAGCTCCGCGGTCATCGTTTTTCTTCAGAAAATTGATTTTTTGGACTGTACCAATTAAGATTCAAAATGTCAATTGGATCGTGCCTCATGTTGAATAACCATTTTTTAACCTCTTGGCTGCTAATGACAAGGGTAACTCGTCATGGACTTTCCATTGATTTCAATGGAAATTAAAGAAGAATCCAAATAATGCCTTAGCAGCCAAGAGGTTAAACCCTCACAGTGACCAAAATTGCCATTTTTACAGAGTTTTTCTTACTCAGAAGCTTCAATTTTGACCAATTACAGGCACAGAAATGACTTTAAACACATTTATTTTAGTTGAAAAAGTAATAATTCACATCCAACAGTAATTTACAGCCAAAAGATTAAATGTTAAAATTTCATCAAAATCGACCATTTTGGGAACGTTGGACAGCTCTGCGGTCATCGTTTTTCTTCAGAAAATTTATTTTTTGGACTGTACCAATTAAGATTCAAAATATCAATTGGATTGTGCCTCATGTTGAATAACCACTTTTTAAACCCTGATAGTGACCAAAAATGCAATTTTTACAGAGTTTTGCTTACTCAGAAGCTTCAATTTTGACCAATCCTGGCACAGAAATGACTTTAAACACACTTATTTTGGTTGAAAAAGCAATAATTCACATCCAACAGTAATTTTCAGTCAAAAGATTTAATGTTAAAATGTCATCAAAATTGACCATTTTGGGAACGTTCGACAGCTCCGCGGTCATCGTTTTTCTTGAGAAAATTGATTTTTTGGACTGTACCAATTAAGATTCAAAATGTCAATTGGATCGTGCCTTATGTTGAATAACTACTTTTTAAACCCTCACAGTGACCAAAATTGCCATTTTTACAGAGTTTTGCTTACTCAGAAGCTTCAATTTTGACCAATTTCAGGCACAGAAATGACTTTAAACACATTTATTTTAGTTGAAAAAGTAATAATTCACATCCAACAGTAATTTACAGCCAAAAGATTAAATGTTAAAATTTCATCAAAATTGACCATTTTGGGAACGTTCGACAGCTCCGCGGTCATCGTTTTTCTTCAGAAAATTGATTTTTTGGACTGTACCAAAAATCATCCAAAATCTCAATTGTATCGTGCCTCAAATTGAATAACCAATATTTAAACCCTCACAGTGACCAAAATTGCCATTTTTATAGAGTTTTGCTTACTCAGAAGCTTCAATTTTGACGAATTTCATGCTCAGAAATGACTTTAAACACAATTACTTTAGTTGAAAAAGTTATAATTCACATCCAACAGTAATTTGCTGTCAAAAGATGAAATGGTAAAATTTCATCAATATTGACCATTTTGGGAACGTTCGACAGCTCCGCGGTCATCGTTTTTCTTCAGAAAATTTATTTTTTGGCCTGCACCAAAAATTATCCAAAATGTCAAATGGATCGTGCCTCAAATTGAATAACCACTTTTTAAACCCTCACAGTGACCAAAATTGCCATTTTATAGAGTTTTGCTTACTCAGAGCTTCAATTTTGATGAATTTCATGCACAGAAAGGACTTTAATCACATTTACTTTAGTTGAAAAAGTTATAATTCACATCCAACAGTAATTTGCAGGCGAAATTTTAAATGTTAAAATTTCATCAAAATTGACCATTTTGGGAACAATCGAAAGCTCCGCAATCATCGTTTTTCTTCAGAAAATTGATTTTTTGGACTGTACCAAAAATTATCCAAAATGTCAATTGGATCGTGCCTCAAATTGAATAACCACTTTTTAAACCCTCACAATGACCGAAATTGCCATTTTTATAGAGTTTTGCTTACTCAGAGGCTTCAATTTAGATGAATTTCATACTCAGAAATGACTTTAAACACATTTACTTTAGTTGAAAAAGTTATAATTCACATCCAACAGTAATTTGCAGTCAAAAGATTAAATGTTAAAATTTCATCAATATTGACCATTTTGGGAATGTACGACAGCTCCGCGGTCATCGATTTTTTTTCATAAAATTTATTTTTTTGGCCTGCACCAAAAATTATTAAAAATGTCAATTGGATCGTGCCTCATGTTGAATAACCACTTTTTAAACCCTCACAGTGACCAAAATTGCCATTTTTACAGAGTTTTGCTTACTCAGAAGCTTCAATTTTGACCAATTCAGGCACAGAAATGACTTTAAACACACTTATTTTGGTTGAAAAAGCAATAATTCACATCCAACAGTAATTTGCAGTCGAAAGATTTAATGTTAAAATTTCATCAAAATTGACCATCTTGGGAATGTTCGACAGCTCCGCGGTCATCGTTTTTCTTCAGAAAATAGATTTTTTGGACTGTACCAATTAAGATTCAAAATGTCAATTGGATCGTGCCTCATGTTGAATAACCACTTTTTAAACCCTCACAGTGACCAAAATTGCCATTTTTACAGAGTTTTGCTTACTCAGAAGCTTCAATTTTGACCAATTTCAGGCACAGAAATGACTTTAAACACATTTATTTTAGTTGAAAAAGTAATAATTCACATCCAAAAGTAATTTACAGCCAAAAGATTAAATGTTAAAATTTCATCAAAATTGACCATTTTGGGAACGTTCGACAGCTCCGCGGTCATCGTTTTTCTTCAGAAAATTGATTTTTTGGACTGTACCAAAAATTATCCAAAATCTCAATTGGATCATGCCTCAAATTGAATAACCATTATTTAAACCCTCACAGTGACCAAAATTGCCATTTTTATAGAGTTTTGCTTACTCAGAAGCTTCAATTTTGATGAATTTCATGCTCAGAAATGACTTTAAACACATTTACTTTAGTTGAAAAAGTTATAATTCACATCCAACAGTAATTTGCTGTCAAAAGATGAAATGTTAAAATTTCATCAATATTGACCATTTTGGGAACGTTCGACAGCTCCGCGGTCATCGTTTTTCTTCAGAAAATGTATTTTTTGGCCTGCACCAAAAATTATTAAAAATGTCAATTGGATCATGGCTCATGTTGAATAACCACTTTTTAAACCCTCACAGTGACCAAAATTGCCATATTTACAGTTTTGCTTACTCAGAAGCTTCAATTTTGACCAATTTCAGGCACAGAAATGACTTTAAACACATTTATTTTAGTTGAAAAAGTAATAATTCACATCCAACAGTAATTTACAGCCAAAAGATTAAATGTTAAAATTTCATCAAAATTGACCATTTTGGGAACGTTCGACAGCTCCGCAATCATAGTTTTTCTTTAGAAAATTGATTTTTTGGACTCTACCAAAAATTATCCAAAATGTCAAATGGATCGTGCCTCAAATTGAATAACCACTTTTTAAACCCTCACAGTGACCAAAATTGCCATTTTATAGAGTTTTGCTTACTCAGAGCTTCAATTTTGATGAATTTCATGCACAGAAATGACTTTAAACACATTTACTTTAGTTGAAAAAGTTATAATTCACATCCAACAGTAATTTGCAGGCGAAATTTTAAATGTTAAAATTTCATCAAAATTGACCATTTTGGGAACAATCGAAAGCTCCGCAATCATCGTTTTTCTTCAGAAAATTGATTTTTTGGACTGTACCAAAAATTATCCAAAATGTCAATTGGATCGTCCCTCAAATTGAATAACCACTTTTTAAACCCTCACAATGACCAAAATTGCCATTTTTATAGAGTTTTGCTTACTCAGAGGCTTCAATTTTGTTGAATTTCATACTCAGAAATGACTTTAAACACATTTACTTTAGTTGAAAAAGTTATAATTCACATCCAACAGTAATTTGCAGTCAAAAGATTAAATGTTAAAATTTCATCAATATTGACCATTTTGGGAATGTACGACAGCTCCGCGGTCATCGATTTTTTTTCATAAAATTTATTTTTTGGCCTGCACCAAAAATTATTAAAAATGTCAATTGGATCGTGCCTCATGTTGAATAACCACTTTTTAAACCCTGACAGTGACCAAAATTGCCATTTTTACAGAGTTTTGCTTACTCAGAAGCTTCAATTTTGACCAATTCAGGCACAGAAATGACTTTAAACACACTTATTTTGGTTGAAAAAGCAATAATTCACATCCAACAGTAATTTGCAGTCGAAAGATTTAATGTTAAAATTTCATCAAAATTGACCATCTTGGGAATGTTCGACAGCTCCGCGGTCATCGTTTTTCTTCAGAAAATAGATTTTTTGGACTGTACCAATTAAGATTCAAAATGTCAATTGGATGGTGCCTCATGTTGAATAACCACTTTTTAAACCCTCACAGTGACCAAATTGCCATTTTTACAGAGTTCTGCTTACTCAGAAGCTTCAATTTTGACCAATTTCAGGCACAGAAATGACTTTAAACACATTTCTTTTAGTTGAAAAAGTAATAATTCACATCCAACAGTAATTTACAGCCAAAAGATTAAATGTTAAAATTTCATCAAAATTGACCATTTTGGGAACGTTCGACAGCTCCGCGGTCATCGTTTTTCTTCAGAAAAATGATTTTTTGGACTGTACCAAAAATTATCCAAAATCTCAATTGGATCATGCCTCGAATTGAATAACCATTATTTAAACCCTCACAGTGACCAAAATTGCCATTTTTATAGAGTTTTGCTTACTCAGAAGCTTCAATTTTGACGAATTTCATGCTCAGAAATGACTTTAAACACATTTACTTTAGTTGAAAAAGTTATAATTCACATCCAACAGTAATTTGCTGTCAAAAGATGAAATGTTAAAATTTCATCAATATTGACCATTTTGGGAACGTTCGACAGCTCCGCGGTCCTCGTTTTTCTTCAGAAAATGTATTTTTTGGCCTGCACCAAAAATTATTAAAAATGTCAATTGGATCGTGCCTCATGTTGAATAACCACTTTTTAAACCCTCACAGTGACCAAAATTGCCATATTTACAGTTTTGCTTACTCAGAAGCTTCAATTTTGACCAATTTCAGGCACAGAAATGACTTTAAACACATTTATTTTAGTTGAAAAAGTAATAATTCACACCCAACAGTAATTTACAGCCAAAAGATTATATGTTAAAATTTCATCAAAATTGACCATTTTGGGAACGTTGGACAGCTCCGCGGTCATCGTTTTTCTTCAGAAAATTGATTTTTTGGACTGTACCAATTAAGATTCAAAATGTCAATTGGATCGTGCCTCATGTTGAATAACCATTTTTTAACCTCTTGGCTGCTAATGACAAGGGTAACTCGTCATGGACTTTCCATTGATTTCAATGGAAATTAAAGAAGAATCCAAATAATGCCTTAGCAGCCAAGAGGTTAAACCCTCACAGTGACCAAAATTGCCATTTTTACAGAGTTTTTCTTACTCAGAAGCTTCAATTTTGACCAATTACAGGCACAGAAATGACTTTAAACACATTTATTTTAGTTGAAAAAGTAATAATTCACATCCAACAGTAATTTACAGCCAAAAGATTAAATGTTAAAATTTCATCAAAATCGACCATTTTGGGAACGTTGGACAGCTCTGCGGTCATCGTTTTTCTTCCGAAAATTGATTTTTTGGACTGTACCAATTAAGATTCAAAATATCAATTGGATCGTGCCTCATGTTGAATAACCACTTTTTAAACCCTGATAGTGACCAAAAATGCAATTTTTACAGAGTTTTGCTTACTCAGAAGCTTCAATTTTGACCAATCCTGGCACAGAAATGACTTTAAACACACTTATTTTGGTTGAAAAAGCAATAATTCACATCCAACAGTAATTTTCAGTCGAAAGATTTAATGTTAAAATGTCATCAAAATTGACCATTTTGGGAACGTTCGACAGCTCCGCGGTCATCGTTTTTCTTGAGAAAATTGATTTTTTGGACTGTACCAATTAAGATTCAAAATGTCAATTGGATCGTGCCTTATGTTGAATAACTACTTTTTAAACCCTCACAGTGACCAAAATTGCCATTTTTACAGAGTTTTGCTTACTCAGAAGCTTCAATTTTGACCAATTTCAGGCACAGAAATGACTTTAAACACATTTATTTTAGTTGAAAAAGTAATAATTCACATCCAACAGTAATTTACAGCCAAAAGATTAAGGGGGTCATTAGGATCGCGGTTTTTCCGCATCCTCGGGGCCGGCGGAGGGCACCACCGGCCCAGAGGATGCGGAAAAACCGCAGCGGACTGACCAAAGACCCACCGCCACATTAGGATGGCTGGTGGGTCCTGGTTTCCGTCCGCAGCTTTTCCGCCGCGGTCGGCTTACAACCGCGGCGGAAAAGCTCTAATATGGTGACGGTGTCTTCCAGACCCCGTCCACCATATTAGGATGGCCTGTAAATTATGCTTTTCCGCGGCGGGTTTTCCGCAGTGGAAAAGCATACGGAACTTCACTGCGGGGGCCCGTTGCGGGCCCCCTAGGTGAAGGGGGGGTGGGGGGTGCACATGGGGGGTACCTATGGTACCCCCCTGCATTTGCATGCAGAAAGCGGCAGGCACCGCGCGGTGCCTGCCTCTTACTGCATGCAAATGCAATGTGTGCATTTTTAACATTGCGGCGGGTGCAGCTTGAAGCTCCACCTGCCGCAATGTTGAAAATAGAGGATGTGACCGCAACCCTTGCGGTCACATCCTAATTGCACAGGAGGGAACTCCGCATGCCATGCGGAGGTTCCCTCCTGCTCTGGGGTCGCGGACGGACGCAAGTCCGTCCGCGATCCTAATGACCCCATAAATGTTAAAATTTCATCAAAATTGACCATTTTGGGAACATTCGACAGCTCCGCGGTCATCGTTTTTCTTCAGAAAATAGATTTTTTTTGGACTGTACCAAAAGCATCCAAAATCTCAATTGTATCGTGCCTCAAATTGAATAACCAATATTTAAACCCTCACAGTGACCAAAATTGCCATTTTTATAGAGTTTTGCTTACTCAGAAGCTTCAATTTTGACGAATTTCATGCTCAGAAATGACTTTAAACACAATTACTTTAGTTGAAAAAGTTATAATTCACATCCAACAGTAATTTGCTGTCAAAAGATGAAATGGTAAAATTTCATCAATATTGACCATTTTGGGAACGTTCGACAGCTCCGCGGTCATCGTTTTTCTTCAGAAAATTTATTTTTTGGCCTGCACCAAAAATTATCCAAAATGTCAAATGGATCGTGCCTCAAATTGAATAACCACTTTTTAAACCCTCACAGTGACCAAAATTGCCATTTTATAGAGTTTTGCTTACTCAGAGCTTCAATTTTGATGAATTTCATGCACAGAAAGGACTTTAATCACATTTACTTTAGTTGAAAAAGTTATAATTCACATCCAACAGTAATTTGCAGGCAAAATTTTAAATGTTAAAATTTCATCAAAATTGACCATTTTGGGAACAATCGAAAGCTCCGCAATCATCGTTTTTCTTCAGAAAATTGATTTTTTGGACTGTACCAAAAATTATCCAAAATGTCAATTGGATCGTGCCTCAAATTGAATAACCACTTTTTAAACCCTCACAATGACCGAAATTGCCATTTTTATAGAGTTTTGCTTACTCAGAGGCTTCAATTTTGATGAATTTCATACTCAGAAATGACTTTAAACACATTTACTTTAGTTGAAAAAGTTATAATTCACATCCAACAGTAATTTGCAGTCAAAAGATTAAATGTTAAAATTTCATCAATATTGACCATTTTGGGAATGTACGACAGCTCCGCGGTCATCGATTTTTTTTCATAAAATTTATTTTTTTGGCCTGCACCAAAAATTATTAAAAATGTCAATTGGATCGTGCCTCATGTTGAATAACCACTTTTTAAACCCTCACAGTGACCAAAATTGCCATTTTTACAGAGTTTTGCTTACTCAGAAGCTTCAATTTTGACCAATTCAGGCACAGAAATGACTTTAAACACACTTATTTTGGTTGAAAAAGCAATAATTCACATCCAACAGTAATTTGCAGTCGAAAGATTTAATGTTAAAATTTCATCAAAATTGACCATCTTGGGAATGTTCGACAGCTCCGCGGTCATCGTTTTTCTTCAGAAAATAGATTTTTTGGACTGTACCAATTAAGATTCAAAATGTCAATTGGATCGTGCCTCATGTTGAATAACCACTTTTTAAACCCTCACAGTGACCAAATTGCCATTTTTACAGAGTTTTGCTTACTCAGAAGCTTCAATTTTGACCAATTTCAGGCACAGAAATGACTTTAAACACATTTATTTTAGTTGAAAAAGTAATAATTCACATCCAAAAGTAATTTACAGCCAAAAGATTAAATGTTAAAATTTCATCAAAATTGACCATTTTGGGAACGTTCGACAGCTCCGCGGTCATCGTTTTTCTTCAGAAAATTGATTTTTTGGACTGTACCAAAAATTATCCAAAATCTCAATTGGATCATGCCTCAAATTGAATAACCATTATTTAAACCCTCACAGTGACCAAAATTGCCATTTTTATAGAGTTTTGCTTACTCAGAAGCTTCAATTTTGACGAATTTCATGCTCAGAAATGACTTTAAACACATTTACTTTAGTTGAAAAAGTTATAATTCACATCCAACAGTAATTTGCTGTCAAAAGATGAAATGTTAAAATTTCATCAATATTGACCATTTTGGGAACGTTCGACAGCTCCGCGGTCATCGTTTTTCTTCAGAAAATGTATTTTTTGGCCTGCACCAAAAATTATTAAAAATGTCAATTGGATCATGGCTCATGTTGAATAACCACTTTTTAAACCCTCACAGTGACCAAAATTGCCATATTTACAGTTTTGCTTACTCAGAAGCTTCAATTTTGACCAATTTCAGGCACAGAAATGACTTTAAACACATTTATTTTAGTTGAAAAAGTAATAATTCACACCCAACAGTAATTTACAGCCAAAAGATTAAATGTTAAAATTTCATCAAAATTGACCATTTTGGGAACGTTCGACAGCTCCGCAATCATAGTTTTTCTTTAGAAAATTGATTTTTTGGACTCTACCAAAAATTATCCAAAATGTCAAATGGATCGTGCCTCAAATTGAATAACCACTTTTTAAACCCTCACAGTGACCAAAATTGCCATTTTATAGAGTTTTGCTTACTTAGAGCTTCAATTTTGATGAATTTCATGCACAGAAATGACTTTAAACACATTTACTTTAGTTGAAAAAGTTATAATTCACATCCAACAGTAATTTGCAGGCGAAATTTTAAATGTTAAAATTTCATCAAAATTGACCATTTTGGGAACAATCGAAAGCTCCGCAATCATCGTTTTTCTTCAGAAAATTGATTTTTTGGACTGTACCAAAAATCATCCAAAATGTCAATTGGATCGTGCCTCAAATTGAATAACCACTTTTTAAACCCTCACAATGACCAAAATTGCCATTTTTATAGAGTTTTGCTTACTCAGAGGCTTCAATTTTGATGAATTTCATACTCAGAAATGACTTTAAACACATTTACTTTAGTTGAAAAAGTTATAATTCACATCCAACAGTAATTTGCAGTCAAAAGATTAAATGTTAAAATTTCATCAATATTGACCATTTTGGGAATGTACGACAGCTCCGCGGTCATCGATTTTTTTTCATAAAATTTATTTTTTGGCCTGCACCAAAAATTATTAAAAATGTCAATTGGATCGTGCCTCATGTTGAATAACCACTTTTTAAACCCTCACAGTGACCAAAATTGCCATTTTTACAGAGTTTTGCTTACTCAGAAGCTTCAATTTTGACCAATTTCAGGCACAGAAATGACTTTAAACACACTTATTTTAGTTGAAAAAGTAATAATTCACATCCAACAGTAATTTACAACCAAAAGATTAAATGTTAAAATTTCATCAAAATTGACCATTTTAGGAAGGTTCGACAGCTCCGCGGTCACCGTTTTTCATCAGAAAATTGATTTTTTGGACAGTACCACAAATGTATCGAAATGTCAATTGGATCGTGCCTCTTGTTGAATAACCACTTTTTAAACCCTCGTAGTGACCAAAATTGCCATTTTTACAGAGTTTTGCTTACTCAGAAGCTTCAATTTTGACCAATTTCATGCACAGAAATGACTTTAAACACATTTATTTTAGTTGAAAAAGTAATAATTCACATCCAACAGTAATTTACAGCCAAAAGATTAAATGTTAAAATTTCATCAAAATTGACCATTTTGGGAAGGTTCGACAGGTCCGCAGTCACCGTTTTTCATCAGAAAATTGATTTTTTGTACAGTACCACAAATTTATCAAAATGTCAATTGGATCGTGCCATATGTTGAATAACCACTTTTTAAACCCTCACAGTGACCAAAATTGCCATTTTTACAAAGTTTTGCTTACTCTGAAGCTTTATTTTTGACCGAATTCAGGCACAGAAATGGCTTTAAACATACTTATTTTAGTTGAATTAGTAATAATTCAGATCCAACAGCAATTTACAGTCAAAAGATTAAATGTTAAAATTTCATCAAAATTGACCATTTTGGGAACGTTCGACGATCATTGTTTTTCTTCGGAAAATTTATTTTTTGGACTGTACCAAAAATGATTCAAAATGTCAATTGGATCGTGCCTCATGTTGAATAACCACTTTTTAAACCCTGACAGTGACCAAAATTGCCATTTTTACAGAGTTTTGCTTACTCAGAAGCTTCAATTTTGACCAATTCAGGCACAGAAATGACTTTAAACACACTTATTTTGGTTGAAAAAGCAATAATTCACATCCAACAGTAATTTGCAGTCGAAAGATTTAATGTTAAAATTTCATCAAAATTGACCATTTTGGGAACGTTCGACAGCTCCGCGGTCATCGTTTTTCTTGAGAAAATTGATTTTTTGGACTGTACCAATTAAGATTCAAAATGTCAATTGGATCGTGCCTTATGTTGAATAACTACTTTTTAAACCCTCACAGTGACCAAAATTGCCATTTTTACAGAGTTTTGCTTACTCAGAAGCTTCAATTTTGACCAATTTCAGGCACAGAAATGACTTTAAACACATTTATTTTAGTTGAAAAAGTAATAATTCACATCCAACAGTAATTTACAGCCAAAAGATTAAGGGGGTCATTAGGATCGCGGTTTTTCCGCATCCTCGGGGCCGGCGGAGGGCACCACCGGCCCAGAGGATGCGGAAAAACCGCAGCGGACTGACCAAAGACCCACCGCCACATTAGGATGGCTGGTGGGTCCTGGTTTCCGTCCGCAGCTTTTCCGCCGCGGTCGGCTTACAACCGCGGCGGAAAAGCTCTAATATGGTGACGGTGTCTTCCAGACCCCGTCCACCATATTAGGATGGCCTGTAAATTATGCTTTTCCGCGGCGGGTTTTCCGCAGTGGAAAAGCATACGGAACTTCACTGCGGGGGCCCGTTGCGGGCCCCCTAGGTGAAGGGGGGGTGGGGGGTGCACATGGGGGGTACCTATGGTACCCCCCTGCATTTGCATGCAGAAAGCGGCAGGCACCGCGCGGTGCCTGCCTCTTACTGCATGCAAATGCAATGTGTGCATTTTTAACATTGCGGCGGGTGCAGCTTGAAGCTCCACCTGCCGCAATGTTGAAAATAGAGGATGTGACCGCAACCCTTGCGGTCACATCCTAATTGCACAGGAGGGAACTCCGCATGCCATGCGGAGGTTCCCTCCTGCTCTGGGGTCGCGGACGGACGCAAGTCCGTCCGCGATCCTAATGACCCCATAAATGTTAAAATTTCATCAAAATTGACCATTTTGGGAACATTCGACAGCTCCGCGGTCATCGTTTTTCTTCAGAAAATAGATTTTTTTTGGACTGTACCAAAAGCATCCAAAATCTCAATTGTATCGTGCCTCAAATTGAATAACCAATATTTAAACCCTCACAGTGACCAAAATTGCCATTTTTATAGAGTTTTGCTTACTCAGAAGCTTCAATTTTGACGAATTTCATGCTCAGAAATGACTTTAAACACAATTACTTTAGTTGAAAAAGTTATAATTCACATCCAACAGTAATTTGCTGTCAAAAGATGAAATGGTAAAATTTCATCAATATTGACCATTTTGGGAACGTTCGACAGCTCCGCGGTCATCGTTTTTCTTCAGAAAATTTATTTTTTGGCCTGCACCAAAAATTATCCAAAATGTCAAATGGATCGTGCCTCAAATTGAATAACCACTTTTTAAACCCTCACAGTGACCAAAATTGCCATTTTATAGAGTTTTGCTTACTCAGAGCTTCAATTTTGATGAATTTCATGCACAGAAAGGACTTTAATCACATTTACTTTAGTTGAAAAAGTTATAATTCACATCCAACAGTAATTTGCAGGCAAAATTTTGAATGTTAAAATTTCATCAAAATTGACCATTTTGGGAACAATCGAAAGCTCCGCAATCATCGTTTTTCTTCAGAAAATTGATTTTTTGGACTGTACCAAAAATTATCCAAAATGTCAATTGGATCGTGCCTCAAATTGAATAACCACTTTTTAAACCCTCACAATGACCGAAATTGCCATTTTTATAGAGTTTTGCTTACTCAGAGGCTTCAATTTTGATGAATTTCATACTCAGAAATGACTTTAAACACATTTACTTTAGTTGAAAAAGTTATAATTCACATCCAACAGTAATTTGCAGTCAAAAGATTAAATGTTAAAATTTCATCAATATTGACCATTTTGGGAATGTACGACAGCTCCGCGGTCATCGATTTTTTTTCATAAAATTTATTTTTTTGGCCTGCACCAAAAATTATTAAAAATGTCAATTGGATCGTGCCTCATGTTGAATAACCACTTTTTAAACCCTCACAGTGACCAAAATTGCCATTTTTACAGAGTTTTGCTTACTCAGAAGCTTCAATTTTGACCAATTCAGGCACAGAAATGACTTTAAACACACTTATTTTGGTTGAAAAAGCAATAATTCACATCCAACAGTAATTTGCAGTCGAAAGATTTAATGTTAAAATTTCATCAAAATTGACCATCTTGGGAATGTTCGACAGCTCCGCGGTCATCGTTTTTCTTCAGAAAATAGATTTTTTGGACTGTACCAATTAAGATTCAAAATGTCAATTGGATCGTGCCTCATGTTGAATAACCACTTTTTAAACCCTCACAGTGACCAAATTGCCATTTTTACAGAGTTTTGCTTACTCAGAAGCTTCAATTTTGACCAATTTCAGGCACAGAAATGACTTTAAACACATTTATTTTAGTTGAAAAAGTAATAATTCACATCCAAAAGTAATTTACAGCCAAAAGATTAAATGTTAAAATTTCATCAAAATTGACCATTTTGGGAACGTTCGACAGCTCCGCGGTCATCGTTTTTCTTCAGAAAATTGATTTTTTGGACTGTACCAAAAATTATCCAAAATCTCAATTGGATCATGCCTCAAATTGAATAACCATTATTTAAACCCTCACAGTGACCAAAATTGCCATTTTTATAGAGTTTTGCTTACTCAGAAGCTTCAATTTTGACGAATTTCATGCTCAGAAATGACTTTAAACACATTTACTTTAGTTGAAAAAGTTATAATTCACATCCAACAGTAATTTGCTGTCAAAAGATGAAATGTTAAAATTTCATCAATATTGACCATTTTGGGAACGTTCGACAGCTCCGCGGTCATCGTTTTTCTTCAGAAAATGTATTTTTTGGCCTGCACCAAAAATTATTAAAAATGTCAATTGGATCATGGCTCATGTTGAATAACCACTTTTTAAACCCTCACAGTGACCAAAATTGCCATATTTACAGTTTTGCTTACTCAGAAGCTTCAATTTTGACCAATTTCAGGCACAGAAATGACTTTAAACACATTTATTTTAGTTGAAAAAGTAATAATTCACACCCAACAGTAATTTACAGCCAAAAGATTAAATGTTAAAATTTCATCAAAATTGACCATTTTGGGAACGTTCGACAGCTCCGCAATCATAGTTTTTCTTTAGAAAATTGATTTTTTGGACTCTACCAAAAATTATCCAAAATGTCAAATGGATCGTGCCTCAAATTGAATAACCACTTTTTAAACCCTCACAGTGACCAAAATTGCCATTTTATAGAGTTTTGCTTACTTAGAGCTTCAATTTTGATGAATTTCATGCACAGAAATGACTTTAAACACATTTACTTTAGTTGAAAAAGTTATAATTCACATCCAACAGTAATTTGCAGGCGAAATTTTAAATGTTAAAATTTCATCAAAATTGACCATTTTGGGAACAATCGAAAGCTCCGCAATCATCGTTTTTCTTCAGAAAATTGATTTTTTGGACTGTACCAAAAATCATCCAAAATGTCAATTGGATCGTGCCTCAAATTGAATAACCACTTTTTAAACCCTCACAATGACCAAAATTGCCATTTTTATAGAGTTTTGCTTACTCAGAGGCTTCAATTTTGATGAATTTCATACTCAGAAATGACTTTAAACACATTTACTTTAGTTGAAAAAGTTATAATTCACATCCAACAGTAATTTGCAGTCAAAAGATTAAATGTTAAAATTTCATCAATATTGACCATTTTGGGAATGTACGACAGCTCCGCGGTCATCGATTTTTTTTCATAAAATTTATTTTTTGGCCTGCACCAAAAATTATTAAAAATGTCAATTGGATCGTGCCTCATGTTGAATAACCACTTTTTAAACCCTCACAGTGACCAAAATTGCCATTTTTACAGAGTTTTGCTTACTCAGAAGCTTCAATTTTGACCAATTTCAGGCACAGAAATGACTTTAAACACACTTATTTTAGTTGAAAAAGTAATAATTCACATCCAACAGTAATTTACAACCAAAAGATTAAATGTTAAAATTTCATCAAAATTGACCATTTTAGGAAGGTTCGACAGCTCCGCGGTCACCGTTTTTCATCAGAAAATTGATTTTTTGGACAGTACCACAAATGTATCGAAATGTCAATTGGATCGTGCCTCTTGTTGAATAACCACTTTTTAAACCCTCGTAGTGACCAAAATTGCCATTTTTACAGAGTTTTGCTTACTCAGAAGCTTCAATTTTGACCAATTTCATGCACAGAAATGACTTTAAACACATTTATTTTAGTTGAAAAAGTAATAATTCACATCCAACAGTAATTTACAGCCAAAAGATTAAATGTTAAAATTTCATCAAAATTGACCATTTTGGGAAGGTTCGACAGGTCCGCAGTCACCGTTTTTCATCAGAAAATTGATTTTTTGTACAGTACCACAAATTTATCAAAATGTCAATTGGATCGTGCCATATGTTGAATAACCACTTTTTAAACCCTCACAGTGACCAAAATTGCCATTTTTACAAAGTTTTGCTTACTCTGAAGCTTTATTTTTGACCGAATTCAGGCACAGAAATGGCTTTAAACATACTTATTTTAGTTGAATTAGTAATAATTCAGATCCAACAGCAATTTACAGTCAAAAGATTAAATGTTAAAATTTCATCAAAATTGACCATTTTGGGAACGTTCGACGATCATTGTTTTTCTTCGGAAAATTTATTTTTTGGACTGTACCAAAAATGATTCAAAATGTCAATTGGATCGTGCCTCATGTTGAATAACCACTTTTTAAACCCTGACAGTGACCAAAATTGCCATTTTTACAGAGTTTTGCTTACTCAGAAGCTTCAATTTTGACCAATTCAGGCACAGAAATGACTTTAAACACACTTATTTTGGTTGAAAAAGCAATAATTCACATCCAACAGTAATTTGCAGTCGAAAGATTTAATGTTAAAATTTCATCAAAATTGACCATCTTGGGAATGTTCGACAGCTCCGCGGTCATCGTTTTTCTTCAGAAAATAGATTTTTTGGACTGTACCAATTAAGATTCAAAATGTCAATTGGATGGTGCCTCATGTTGAATAACCACTTTTTAAACCCTCACAGTGACCAAAATTGCCATTTTTACAGAGTTTTGCTTACTCAGAAGCTTCAATTTTGACCAATTTCAGGCACAGAAATGACTTTAAACACATTTATTTTAGTTGAAAAAGTAATAATTCACATCCAACAGTAATTTACAGCCAAAAGATTAAATGTTAAAATTTCATCAAAATTGACCATTTTGGGAACGTTCGACAGCTCCGCGGTCATCGTTTTTCTTCAGAAAATTGATTTTTTGAACTGTACCAAAAATTATCCAAAATCTCAATTGGATCATGCCTCAAATTGAATAACCATTATTTAAACCCTCACGGTGACCAAAATTGCCATTTTTATAGAGTTTTGCTTACTCAGAAGCTTCAATTTTGACGAATCTCATGCTCAGAAATGACTTTAAACACATTTACTTTAGTTTAAAAAGTTATAATTCACATCCAACAGTAATTTGCTGTCAAAAGATGAAATGTTAAAATTTCATCAATATTGACCATTTTGGGAACGTTCGACAGCTCCGCGGTCATCGTTTTTCTTCAGAAAATGTATTGTTTGGCCTGCACCAAAAATTATTAAAAATGTCAATTGGATCATGCCTCATGTTGAATAACCACTTTTTAAACCCTCGTAGTGACCAAAATTGCCATTTTTACAGAGTTTTGCTTACTCAGAAGCTTCAATTTTGACCAATTTCATGCACAGAAATGACTTTAAACACATTTATTTTAGTTGAAAAAGTAATAATTCACATCCAACAGTAATTTACAGCCAAAAGATTAAATGTTAAAATTTCATCAAAATTGACCATTTTGGGAAGGTTCGACAGGTCCGCGGTCACCGTTTTTCATCAGAAAATTGATTTTTTGTACAGTACCACAAATTTATCAAAATGTCAATTGGATCGTGCCTTATGTTGAATAACCACTTTTTAAACCCTCACAGTGACCAAAATTGCCATTTTTACAAAGTTTTGCTTACTCTGAAGCTTTATTTTTGACCGAATTCAGGCACAGAAATGGCTTTAAACATACTTATTTTAGTTGAATTAGTAATAATTCAGATCCAACAGCAATTTACAGTCAAAAGATTAAATGTTAAAATTTCATCAAAATTGACCATTTTGGGAACGTTCGACGATCATTGTTTTTCTTCGGAAAATTTATTTTTTGGACTGTACCAAAAATGATTCAAAATGTCAATTGGATCGTGCCTCATGTTGAATAACCACTTTTTAAACCCTGACAGTGACCAAAATTGCCATTTTTACAGAGTTTTGCTTACTCAGAAGCTTCAATTTTGACCAATTCAGGCACAGAAATGACTTTAAACACACTTATTTTGGTTGAAAAAGCAATAATTCACATCCAACAGTAATTTGCAGTCGAAAGATTTAATGTTAAAATTTCATCAAAATTGACCATCTTGGGAATGTTCGACAGCTCCGCGGTCATCGTTTTTCTTCAGAAAATAGATTTTTTGGACTGTACCAATTAAGATTCAAAATGTCAATTGGATGGTGCCTCATGTTGAATAACCACTTTTTAAACCCTCACAGTGACCAAATTGCCATTTTTACAGAGTTCTGCTTACTCAGAAGCTTCAATTTTGACCAATTTCAGGCACAGAAATGACTTTAAACACATTTCTTTTAGTTGAAAAAGTAATAATTCACATCCAACAGTAATTTACAGCCAAAAGATTAAATGTTAAAATTTCATCAAAATTGACCATTTTGGGAACGTTCGACAGCTCCGCGGTCATCGTTTTTCTTCAGAAAAATGATTTTTTGGACTGTACCAAAAATTATCCAAAATCTCAATTGGATCATGCCTCAAATTGAATAACCATTATTTAAACCCTCACAGTGACCAAAATTGCCATTTTTATAGAGTTTTGCTTACTCAGAAGCTTCAATTTTGACGAATTTCATGCTCAGAAATGACTTTAAACACATTTACTTTAGTTGAAAAAGTTATAATTCACATCCAACAGTAATTTGCTGTCAAAAGATGAAATGTTAAAATTTCATCAATATTGACCATTTTGGGAATGTTCGACAGCTCCGCGGTCCTCGTTTTTCTTCAGAAAATGTATTTTTTGGCCTGCACCAAAAATTATTAAAAATGTCAATTGGATCGTGCCTCATGTTGAATAACCACTTTTTAAACCCTCACAGTGACCAAAATTGCCATATTTACAGTTTTGCTTACTCAGAAGCTTCAATTTTGACCAATTTCAGGCACAGAAATGACTTTAAACACATTTATTTTAGTTGAAAAAGTAATAATTCACACCCAACAGTAATTTACAGCCAAAAGATTATATGTTAAAATTTCATCAAAATTGACCATTTTGGGAACGTTGGACAGCTCCGCGGTCATCGTTTTTCTTCAGAAAATTGATTTTTTGGACTGTACCAATTAAGATTCAAAATGTCAATTGGATCGTGCCTCATGTTGAATAACCATTTTTTAAACTCTTGGCTGCTAATGACAAGGGTAACTCGTCATGGACTTTCCATTGATTTCAATGGAAATTAAAGAAGAATCCAAATAATGCCTTAGCAGCCAAGAGGTTAAACCCTCACAGTGACCAAAATTGCCATTTTTACAGAGTTTTTCTTACTCAGAAGCTTCAATTTTGACCAATTACAGGCACAGAAATGACTTTAAACACATTTATTTTAGTTGAAAAAGTAATAATTCATATCCAACAGTAATTTACAGCCAAAAGATTAAATGTTAAAATTTCATCAAAATCAACCATTTTGGGAACGTTGGACAGCTCTGCGGTCATCGTTTTTCTTCCGAAAATTGATTTTTTGGACTGTACCAATTAAGATTCAAAATATCAATTGGATCGTGCCTCATGTTGAATAACCACTTTTTAAACCCTGATAGTGACCAAAAATGCAATTTTTACAGAGTTTTGCTTACTCAGAAGCTTCAATTTTGACCAATCCTGGCACAGAAATGACTTTAAACACACTTATTTTGGTTGAAAAAGCAATAATTCACATCCAACAGTAATTTTCAGTCGAAAGATTTAATGTTAAAATGTCATCAAAATTGACCATTTTGGGAACGTTCGACAGCTCCGCGGTCATCGTTTTTCTTGAGAAAATTGATTTTTTGGACTGTACCAATTAAGATTCAAAATGTCAATTGGATCGTGCCTTATGTTGAATAACTACTTTTTAAACCCTCACAGTGACCAAAATTGCCATTTTTACAGAGTTTTGCTTACTCAGAAGCTTCAATTTTGAACAATTTCAGGCACAGAAATGACTTTAAACACATTTATTTTAGTTGAAAAAGTAATAATTCACATCCAACAGTAATTTACAGCCAAAAGATTAAATGTTAAAATTTCATCAAAATTGACCATTTTGGGAACGTTCGACAGCTCCGCGGTCATCGTTTTTCTTCAGAAAATTGATTTTTTGGACTGTACCAAAAATCATCCAAAATCTCAATTGTATCGTGCCTCAAATTGAATAACCAATATTTAAACCCTCACAGTGACCAAAATTGCCATTTTTATAGAGTTTTGCTTACTCAGAAGCTTCAATTTTGACGAATTTCATGCTCAGAAATGACTTTAAACACAATTACTTTAGTTGAAAAAGTTATAATTCACATCCAACAGTAATTTGCTGTCAAAAGATGAAATGGTAAAATTTCATCAATATTGACCATTTTGGGAACGTTCGACAGCTCCGCGGTCATCGTTTTTCTTCAGAAAATTTATTTTTTGGCCTGCACCAAAAATTATCCAAAATGTCAAATGGATCGTGCCTCAAATTGAATAACCACTTTTTAAACCCTCACAGTGACCAAAATTGCCATTTTATAGAGTTTTGCTTACTCAGAGCTTCAATTTTGATGAATTTCATGCACAGAAAGGACTTTAATCACATTTACTTTAGTTGAAAAAGTTATAATTCACATCCAACAGTAATTTGCAGGCGAAATTTTAAATGTTAAAATTTCATCAAAATTGACCATTTTGGGAACAATCGAAAGCTCCGCAATCATCGTTTTTCTTCAGAAAATTGATTTTTTGGACTGTACCAAAAATTATCCAAAATGTCAATTGGATTGTGCCTCAAATTGAATAACCACTTTTTAAACCCTCACAATGACCGAAATTGCCATTTTTATAGAGTTTTGCTTACTCAGAGGCTTCAATTTTGATGAATTTCATACTCAGAAATGACTTTAAACACATTTACTTTAGTTGAAAAAGTTATAATTCACATCCAACAGTAATTTGCAGTCAAAAGATTAAATGTTAAAATTTCATCAATATTGACCATTTTGGGAATGTACGACAGCTCCGCGGTCATCGATTTTTTTTCATAACATTTATTTTTTTGGCCTGCACCAAAAATTATTAAAAATGTCAATTGGATCGTGCCTCATGTTGAATAACCACTTTTTAAACCCTCACAGTGACCAAAATTGCCATTTTTACAGAGTTTTGCTTACTCAGAAGCTTCAATTTTGACCAATTCAGGCACAGAAATGACTTTAAACACACTTATTTTGGTTGAAAAAGCAATAATTCACATCCAACAGTAATTTGCAGTCGAAAGATTTAATGTTAAAATTTCATCAAAATTGACCATCTTGGGAATGTTCGACAGCTCCGCGGTCATCGTTTTTCTTCAGAAAATAGATTTTTTGGACTGTACCAATTAAGATTCAAAATGTCAATTGGATCGTGCCTCATGTTGAATAACCACTTTTTAAACCCTCACAGTGACCAAAATTGCCATTTTTACAGAGTTTTGCTTACTCAGAAGCTTCAATTTTGACCAATTTCATGCACAGAAATGACTTTAAACACATTTATTTTAGTTGAAAAAGTAATAATTCACATCCAACAGTAATTTACAGCCAAAAGATTAAATGTTAAAATTTCATCAAAATTGACCATTTTGGGAAGGTTCGACAGGTCCGCAGTCACCGTTTTTCATCAGAAAATTGATTTTTTGTACAGTACCACAAATTTATCAAAATGTCAATTGGATCGTGCCATATGTTGAATAACCACTTTTTAAACCCTCACAGTGACCAAAATTGCCATTTTTACAAAGTTTTGCTTACTCTGAAGCTTTATTTTTGACCGAATTCAGGCACAGAAATGGCTTTAAACATACTTATTTTAGTTGAATTAGTAATAATTCAGATCCAACAGCAATTTACAGTCAAAAGATTAAATGTTAAAATTTCATCAAAATTGACCATTTTGGGAACGTTCGACGATCATTGTTTTTCTTCGGAAAATTTATTTTTTGGACTGTACCAAAAATGATTAAAAATGTCAATTGGATCGTGCCTCATGTTGAATAACCACTTTTTAAACCCTGACAGTGACCAAAATTGCCATTTTTACAGAGTTTTGCTTACTCAGAAGCTTCAATTTTGACCAATTCAGGCACAGAAATGACTTTAAACACACTTATTTTGGTTGAAAAAGCAATAATTCACATCCAACAGTAATTTGCAGTCGAAAGATTTAATGTTAAAATTTCATCAAAATTGACCATCTTGGGAATGTTCGACAGCTCCGCGGTCATCGTTTTTCTTCAGAAAATAGATTTTTTGGACTGTACCAATTAAGATTCAAAATGTCAATTGGATGGTGCCTCATGTTGAATAACCACTTTTTAAACCCTCACAGTGACCAAAATTGCCATTTTTACAGAGTTTTGCTTACTCAGAAGCTTCAATTTTGACCAATTTCAGGCACAGAAATGACTTTAAACACATTTATTTTAGTTGAAAAAGTAATAATTCACATCCAACAGTAATTTACAGCCAAAAGATTAAATGTTAAAATTTCATCAAAATTGACCATTTTGGGAACGTTCGACAGCTCCGCGGTCATCGTTTTTCTTCAGAAAATTGATTTTTTGAACTGTACCAAAAATTATCCAAAATCTCAATTGGATCATGCCTCAAATTGAATAACCATTATTTAAACCCTCACAGTGACCAAAATTGCCATTTTTATAGAGTTTTGCTTACTCAGAAGCTTCAATTTTGACGAATCTCATGCTCAGAAATGACTTTAAACACATTTACTTTAGTTTAAAAAGTTATAATTCACATCCAACAGTAATTTGCTGTCAAAAGATGAAATGTTAAAATTTCATCAATATTGACCATTTTGGGAACGTTCGACAGCTCCGCGGTCATCGTTTTTCTTCAGAAAATGTATTGTTTGGCCTGCACCAAAAATTATTAAAAATGTCAATTGGATCATGCCTCATGTTGAATAACCACTTTTTAAACCCTCGTAGTGACCAAAATTGCCATTTTTACAGAGTTTTGCTTACTCAGAAGCTTCAATTTTGACCAATTTCATGCACAGAAATGACTTTAAACACATTTATTTTAGTTGAAAAAGTAATAATTCACATCCAACAGTAATTTACAGCCAAAAGATTAAATGTTAAAATTTCATCAAAATTGACCATTTTGGGAAGGTTCGACAGGTCCGCGGTCACCGTTTTTCATCAGAAAATTGATTTTTTGTACAGTACCACAAATTTATCAAAATGTCAATTGGATCGTGCCTTATGTTGAATAACCACTTTTTAAACCCTCACAGTGACCAAAATTGCCATTTTTACAAAGTTTTGCTTACTCTGAAGCTTTATTTTTGACCGAATTCAGGCACAGAAATGGCTTTAAACATACTTATTTTAGTTGAATTAGTAATAATTCAGATCCAACAGCAATTTACAGTCAAAAGATTAAATGTTAAAATTTCATCAAAATTGACCATTTTGGGAACGTTCGACGATCATTGTTTTTCTTCGGAAAATTTATTTTTTGGACTGTACCAAAAATGATTCAAAATGTCAATTGGATCGTGCCTCATGTTGAATAACCACTTTTTAAACCCTGACAGTGACCAAAATTGCCATTTTTACAGAGTTTTGCTTACTCAGAAGCTTCAATTTTGACCAATTCAGGCACAGAAATGACTTTAAACACACTTATTTTGGTTGAAAAAGCAATAATTCACATCCAACAGTAATTTGCAGTCGAAAGATTTAATGTTAAAATTTCATCAAAATTGACCATCTTGGGAATGTTCGACAGCTCCGCGGTCATCGTTTTTCTTCAGAAAATAGATTTTTTGGACTGTACCAATTAAGATTCAAAATGTCAATTGGATGGTGCCTCATGTTGAATAACCACTTTTTAAACCCTCACAGTGACCAAATTGCCATTTTTACAGAGTTCTGCTTACTCAGAAGCTTCAATTTTGACCAATTTCAGGCACAGAAATGACTTTAAACACATTTCTTTTAGTTGAAAAAGTAATAATTCACATCCAACAGTAATTTACAGCCAAAAGATTAAATGTTAAAATTTCATCAAAATTGACCATTTTGGGAACGTTCGACAGCTCCGCGGTCATCGTTTTTCTTCAGAAAAATGATTTTTTGGACTGTACCAAAAATTATCCAAAATCTCAATTGGATCATGCCTCAAATTGAATAACCATTATTTAAACCCTCACAGTGACCAAAATTGCCATTTTTATAGAGTTTTGCTTACTCAGAAGCTTCAATTTTGACGAATTTCATGCTCAGAAATGACTTTAAACACATTTACTTTAGTTGAAAAAGTTATAATTCACATCCAACAGTAATTTGCTGTCAAAAGATGAAATGTTAAAATTTCATCAATATTGACCATTTTGGGAACGTTCGACAGCTCCGCGGTCCTCGTTTTTCTTCAGAAAATGTATTTTTTGGCCTGCACCAAAAATTATTAAAAATGTCAATTGGATCGTGCCTCATGTTGAATAACCACTTTTTAAACCCTCACAGTGACCAAAATTGCCATATTTACAGTTTTGCTTACTCAGAAGCTTCAATTTTGACCAATTTCAGGCACAGAAATGACTTTAAACACATTTATTTTAGTTGAAAAAGTAATAATTCACACCCAACAGTAATGTACAGCCAAAAGATTATATGTTAAAATTTCATCAAAATTGACCATTTTGGGAACGTTGGACAGCTCCGCGGTCATCGTTTTTCTTCAGAAAATTGATTTTTTGGACTGTACCAATTAAGATTCAAAATGTCAATTGGATCGTGCCTCATGTTGAATAACCATTTTTTAAACTCTTGGCTGCTAATGACAAGGGTAACTCGTCATGGACTTTCCATTGATTTCAATGGAAATTAAAGAAGAATCCAAATAATGCCTTAGCAGCCAAGAGGTTAAACCCTCACAGTGACCAAAATTGCCATTTTTACAGAGTTTTTCTTACTCAGAAGCTTCAATTTTGACCAATTACAGGCACAGAAATGACTTTAAACACATTTATTTTAGTTGAAAAAGTAATAATTCATATCCAACAGTAATTTACAGCCAAAAGATTAAATGTTAAAATTTCATCAAAATCAACCATTTTGGGAACGTTGGACAGCTCTGCGGTCATCGTTTTTCTTCCGAAAATTGATTTTTTGGACTGTACCAATTAAGATTCAAAATATCAATTGGATCGTGCCTCATGTTGAATAACCACTTTTTAAACCCTGATAGTGACCAAAAATGCAATTTTTACAGAGTTTTGCTTACTCAGAAGCTTCAATTTTGACCAATCCTGGCACAGAAATGACTTTAAACACACTTATTTTGGTTGAAAAAGCAATAATTC
The DNA here is from genome assembly GCF_964263255.1 of Lissotriton vulgaris. Taxonomy (NCBI): domain Eukaryota; kingdom Metazoa; phylum Chordata; class Amphibia; order Caudata; family Salamandridae; genus Lissotriton; species Lissotriton vulgaris. Next base: position 666,710,932 of record NC_141693.1, read on the forward strand.
ACATCCAACAGTAATTTTCAGTCGAAAGATTTAATGTTAAAATGTCATCAAAATTGACCATTTTGGGAACGTTCGACAGCTCCGCGGTCATCGTTTTTCTTGAGAAAATTGATTTTTTGGACTGTACCAATTAAGATTCAAAATGTCAATTGGATCGTGCCTTATGTTGAATAACTACTTTTTAAACCCTCACAGTGACCAAAATTGCCATTTTTACAGAGTTTTGCTTACTCAGAAGCTTCAATTTTGAACAATTTCAGGCACAGAAATGACTTTAAACACATTTATTTTAGTTGAAAAAGTAATAATTCACATCCAACAGTAATTTACAGCCAAAAGATTAAATGTTAAAATTTCATCAAAATTGACCATTTTGGGAACGTTCGACAGCTCCGCGGTCATCGTTTTTCTTCAGAAAATTGATTTTTTGGACTGTACCAAAAATCATCCAAAATCTCAATTGTATCGTGCCTCAAATTGAATAACCAATATTTAAACCCTCACAGTGACCAAAATTGCCATTTTTATAGAGTTTTGCTTACTCAGAAGCTTCAATTTTGACGAATTTCATGCTCAGAAATGACTTTAAACACAATTACTTTAGTTGAAAAAGTTATAATTCACATCCAACAGTAATTTGCTGTCAAAAGATGAAATGGTAAAATTTCATCAATATTGACCATTTTGGGAACGTTCGACAGCTCCGCGGTCATCGTTTTTCTTCAGAAAATTTATTTTTTGGCCTGCACCAAAAATTATCCAAAATGTCAAATGGATCGTGCCTCAAATTGAATAACCACTTTTTAAACCCTCACAGTGACCAAAATTGCCATTTTATAGAGTTTTGCTTACTCAGAGCTTCAATTTTGATGAATTTCATGCACAGAAAGGACTTTAATCACATTTACTTTAGTTGAAAAAGTTATAATTCACATCCAACAGTAATTTGCAGGCGAAATTTTAAATGTTAAAATTTCATCAAAATTGACCATTTTGGGAACAATCGAAAGCTCCGCAATCATCGTTTTTCTTCAGAAAATTGATTTTTTGGACTGTACCAAAAATTATCCAAAATGTCAATTGGATTGTGCCTCAAATTGAATAACCACTTTTTAAACCCTCACAATGACCGAAATTGCCATTTTTATAGAGTTTTGCTTACTCAGAGGCTTCAATTTTGATGAATTTCATACTCAGAAATGACTTTAAACACATTTACTTTAGTTGAAAAAGTTATAATTCACATCCAACAGTAATTTGCAGTCAAAAGATTAAATGTTAAAATTTCATCAATATTGACCATTTTGGGAATGTACGACAGCTCCGCGGTCATCGATTTTTTTTCATAACATTTATTTTTTTGGCCTGCACCAAAAATTATTAAAAATGTCAATTGGATCGTGCCTCATGTTGAATAACCACTTTTTAAACCCTCACAGTGACCAAAATTGCCATTTTTACAGAGTTTTGCTTACTCAGAAGCTTCAATTTTGACCAATTCAGGCACAGAAATGACTTTAAACACACTTATTTTGGTTGAAAAAGCAATAATTCACATCCAACAGTAATTTGCAGTCGAAAGATTTAATGTTAAAATTTCATCAAAATTGACCATCTTGGGAATGTTCGACAGCTCCGCGGTCATCGTTTTTCTTCAGAAAATAGATTTTTTGGACTGTACCAATTAAGATTCAAAATGTCAATTGGATCGTGCCTCATGTTGAATAACCACTTTTTAAACCCTCACAGTGACCAAAATTGCCATTTTTACAGAGTTTTGCTTACTCAGAAGCTTCAATTTTGACCAATTTCAGGCACAGAAATGACTTTAAACACATTTATTTTAGTTGAAAAAGTAATAATTCACATCCAAAAGTAATTTACAGCCAAAAGATTAAATGTTAAAATTTCATCAAAATTGACCATTTTGGGAACGTTCGACAGCTCCGCGGTCATCGTTTTTCTTCAGAAAATTGATTTTTTGGACTGTACCAAAAATTATCCAAAATCTCAATTGGATCATGCCTCAAATTGAATAACCATTATTTAAACCCTCACAGTGACCAAAATTGCCATTTTTATAGAGTTTTGCTTACTCAGAAGCTTCAATTTTGACGAATTTCATGCTCAGAAATGACTTTAAACACATTTACTTTAGTTGAAAAAGTTATAATTCACATCCAACAGTAATTTGCTGTCAAAAGATGAAATGTTAAAATTTCATCAATATTGACCATTTTGGGAACGTTCGACAGCTCCGCGGTCATCGTTTTTCTTCAGAAAATGTATTTTTTGGCCTGCACCAAAAATTATTAAAAATGTCAATTGGATCATGGCTCATGTTGAATAACCACTTTTTAAACCCTCACAGTGACCAAAATTGCCATATTTACAGTTTTGCTTACTCAGAAGCTTCAATTTTGACCAATTTCAGGCACAGAAATTACTTTAAACACATTTATTTTAGTTGAAAAAGTAATAATTCACATCCAACAGTAATTTACAGCCAAAAGATGAAATGTTAAAATTTCATCAAAATTGACCATTTTGGGAACGTTCGACAGCTCCGCAATTTTAGTTTTTCTTTAGAAAATTGATTTTTTGGACTCTACCAAAAATTATCCAAAATGTCAAATGGATCGTGCCTCAAATTGAATAACCACTTTTTAAACCCTCACAGTGACCAAAATTGCCATTTTATAGAGTTTTGCTTACTCAGAGCTTCAATTTTGATGAATTTCATGCACAGAAATGACTTTAAACACATTTACTTTAGTTGAAAAAGTTATAATTCACATCCAACAGTAATTTGCAGGCGAAATTTTAAATGTTAAAATTTCATCAAAATTGACCATTTTGGGAACAATCGAAAGCTCCGCAATCATCGTTTTTCTTCAGAAAATTGATTTTTTGGACTGTACCAAAAATTATCCAAAATGTCAATTGGATCGTGCCTCAAATTGAATAACCACTTTTTAAACCCTCACAATGACCAAAATTGCCATTTTTATAGAGTTTTGCTTACTCAGAGGCTTCAATTTTGATGAATTTCATACTCAGAAATGACTTTAAACACATTTACTTTAGTTGAAAAAGTTATAATTCACATCCAACAGTAATTTGCAGTCAAAAGATTAAATGTTAAAATTTCATCAATATTGACCATTTTGGGAATGTACGACAGCTCCGCGGTCATCGATTTTTTTTCATAAAATTTATTTTTTGGCCTGCACCAAAAATTATTAAAAATGTCAATTGGATCGTGCCTCATGTTGAATAACCACTTTTTAAACCCTCACAGTGACCAAAATTGCCATTTTTACAGAGTTTTGCTTACTCAGAAGCTTCAATTTTGACCAATTTCAGGCACAGAAATGACTTTAAACACACTTATTTTAGTTGAAAAAGTAATAATTCACATCCAACAGTAATTTACAACCAAAAGATTAAATGTTAAAATTTCATCAAAATTGACCATTTTAGGAAGGTTCGACAGCTCCGCGGTCACCGTTTTTCATCAGAAAATTGATTTTTTGGACAGTACCACAAATGTATCGAAATGTCAATTGGATCGTGCCTCTTGTTGAATAACCACTTTTTAAACCCTCGTAGTGACCAAAATTGCCATTTTTACAGAGTTTTGCTTACTCAGAAGCTTCAATTTTGACCAATTTTATGCACAGAAATGACTTTAAACACATTTATTTTAGTTGAAAAAGTAATAATTCACATCCAACAGTAATTTACAGCCAAAAGATTAAATGTTAAAATTTCATCAAAATTGACCATTTTGGGAAGGTTCGACAGGTCCGCAGTCACCGTTTTTCATCAGAAAATTGATTTTTTGTACAGTACCACAAATTTATCAAAATGTCATTGGATCGTGCCATATGTTGAATAACCACTTTTTAAACCCTCACAGTGACCAAAATTGCCATTTTTACAAAGTTTTGCTTACTCTGAAGCTTTATTTTTGACCGAATTCAGGCACAGAAATGGCTTTAAACATACTTATTTTAGTTGAATTAGTAATAATTCAGATCCAACAGCAATTTACAGTCAAAAGATTAAATGTTAAAATTTCATCAAAATTGACCATTTTGGGAACGTTCGACGATCATTGTTTTTCTTCGGAAAATTTATTTTTTGGACTGTACCAAAAATGATTCAAAATGTCAATTGGATCGTGCCTCATGTTGAATAACCACTTTTTAAACCCTGACAGTGACCAAAATTGCCATTTTTACAGAGTTTTGCTTACTCAGAAGCTTCAATTTTGACCAATTCAGGCACAGAAATGACTTTAAACACACTTATTTTGGTTGAAAAAGCAATAATTCACATCCAACAGTAATTTGCAGTCGAAAGATTTAATGTTAAAATTTCATCAAAATTGACCATCTTGGGAATGTTCGACAGCTCCGCGGTCATCGTTTTTCTTCAGAAAATAGATTTTTTGGACTGTACCAATTAAGATTCAAAATGTCAATTGGATGGTGCCTCATGTTGAATAACCACTTTTTAAACCCTCACAGTGACCAAAATTGCCATTTTTACAGAGTTTTGCTTACTCAGAAGCTTCAATTTTGACCAATTTCAGGCACAGAAATGACTTTAAACACATTTCTTTTAGTTGAAAAAGTAATAATTCACATCCAACAGTAATTTACAGCCAAAAGAATAAATGTTAAAATTTCATCAAAATTGACCATTTTGGGAACGTTCGACAGCTCCGCGGTCATCGTTTTTCTTCAGAAAAATGATTTTTTGGACTGTACCAAAAATTATCCAAAATCTCAATTGGATCATGCCTCAAATTGAATAACCATTATTTAAACCCTCACAGTGACCAAAATTGCCATTTTTATAGAGTTTTGCTTACTCAGAAGCTTCAATTTTGACGAATTTCATGCTCAGAAATGACTTTAAACACATTTACTTTAGTTGAAAAAGTTATAATTCACATCCAACAGTAATTTGCTGTCAAAAGATGAAATGTTAAAATTTCATCAATATTGACCATTTTGGGAACGTTCGACAGCTCCGCGGTCCTCGTTTTTCTTCAGAAAATGTATTTTTTGGCCTGCACCAAAAATTATTAAAAATGTCAATTGGATCGTGCCTCATGTTGAATAACCACTTTTTAAACCCTCACAGTGACCAAAATTGCCATATTTACAGTTTTGCTTACTCAGAAGCTTCAATTTTGACCAATTTCAGGCACAGAAATGACTTTAAACACATTTATTTTAGTTGAAAAAGTAATAATTCACACCCAACAGTAATGTACAGCCAAAAGATTATATGTTAAAATTTCATCAAAATTGACCATTTTGGGAACGTTGGACAGCTCCGCGGTCATCGTTTTTCTTCAGAAAATTGATTTTTTGGACTGTACCAATTAAGATTCAAAATGTCAATTGGATCGTGCCTCATGTTGAATAACCATTTTTTAAACTCTTGGCTGCTAATGACAAGGGTAACTCGTCATGGACTTTCCATTGATTTCAATGGAAATTAAAGAAGAATCCAAATAATGCCTTAGCAGCCAAGAGGTTAAACCCTCACAGTGACCAAAATTGCCATTTTTACAGAGTTTTTCTTACTCAGAAGCTTCAATTTTGACCAATTACAGGCACAGAAATGACTTTAAACACATTTATTTTAGTTGAAAAAGTAATAATTCATATCCAACAGTAATTTACAGCCAAAAGATTAAATGTTAAAATTTCATCAAAATCAACCATTTTGGGAACGTTGGACAGCTCTGCGGTCATCGTTTTTCTTCCGAAAATTGATTTTTTGGACTGTACCAATTAAGATTCAAAATATCAATTGGATCGTGCCTCATGTTGAATAACCACTTTTTAAACCCTGATAGTGACCAAAAATGCAATTTTTACAGAGTTTTGCTTACTCAGAAGCTTCAATTTTGACCAATCCTGGCACAGAAATGACTTTAAACACACTTATTTTGGTTGAAAAAGCAATAATTCACATCCAACAGTAATTTTCAGTCGAAAGATTTAATGTTAAAATGTCATCAAAATTGACCATTTTGGGAACGTTCGACAGCTCCGCGGTCATCGTTTTTCTTGAGAAAATTGATTTTTTGGACTGTACCAATTAAGATTCAAAATGTCAATTGGATCGTGCCTTATGTTGAATAACTACTTTTTAAACCCTCACAGTGACCAAAATTGCCATTTTTACAGAGTTTTGCTTACTCAGAAGCTTCAATTTTGAACAATTTCAGGCACAGAAATGACTTTAAACACATTTATTTTAGTTGAAAAAGTAATAATTCACATCCAACAGTAATTTACAGCCAAAAGATTAAATGTTAAAATTTCATCAAAATTGACCATTTTGGGAACGTTCGACAGCTCCGCGGTCATCGTTTTTCTTCAGAAAATTGATTTTTTGGACTGTACCAAAAATCATCCAAAATCTCAATTGTATCGTGCCTCAAATTGAATAACCAATATTTAAACCCTCACAGTGACCAAAATTGCCATTTTTATAGAGTTTTGCTTACTCAGAAGCTTCAATTTTGACGAATTTCATGCTCAGAAATGACTTTAAACACAATTACTTTAGTTGAAAAAGTTATAATTCACATCCAACAGTAATTTGCTGTCAAAAGATGAAATGGTAAAATTTCATCAATATTGACCATTTTGGGAACGTTCGACAGCTCCGCGGTCATCGTTTTTCTTCAGAAAATTTATTTTTTGGCCTGCACCAAAAATTATCCAAAATGTCAAATGGATCGTGCCTCAAATTGAATAACCACTTTTTAAACCCTCACAGTGACCAAAATTGCCATTTTATAGAGTTTTGCTTACTCAGAGCTTCAATTTTGATGAATTTCATGCACAGAAAGGACTTTAATCACATTTACTTTAGTTGAAAAAGTTATAATTCACATCCAACAGTAATTTGCAGGCGAAATTTTAAATGTTAAAATTTCATCAAAATTGACCATTTTGGGAACAATCGAAAGCTCCGCAATCATCGTTTTTCTTCAGAAAATTGATTTTTTGGACTGTACCAAAAATTATCCAAAATGTCAATTGGATTGTGCCTCAAATTGAATAACCACTTTTTAAACCCTCACAATGACCGAAATTGCCATTTTTATAGAGTTTTGCTTACTCAGAGGCTTCAATTTTGATGAATTTCATACTCAGAAATGACTTTAAACACATTTACTTTAGTTGAAAAAGTTATAATTCACATCCAACAGTAATTTGCAGTCAAAAGATTAAATGTTAAAATTTCATCAATATTGACCATTTTGGGAATGTACGACAGCTCCGCGGTCATCGATTTTTTTTCATAACATTTATTTTTTTGGCCTGCACCAAAAATTATTAAAAATGTCAATTGGATCGTGCCTCATGTTGAATAACCACTTTTTAAACCCTCACAGTGACCAAAATTGCCATTTTTACAGAGTTTTGCTTACTCAGAAGCTTCAATTTTGACCAATTCAGGCACAGAAATGACTTTAAACACACTTATTTTGGTTGAAAAAGCAATAATTCACATCCAACAGTAATTTGCAGTCGAAAGATTTAATGTTAAAATTTCATCAAAATTGACCATCTTGGGAATGTTCGACAGCTCCGCGGTCATCGTTTTTCTTCAGAAAATAGATTTTTTGGACTGTACCAATTAAGATTCAAAATGTCAATTGGATCGTGCCTCATGTTGAATAACCACTTTTTAAACCCTCACAGTGACCAAAATTGCCATTTTTACAGAGTTTTGCTTACTCAGAAGCTTCAATTTTGACCAATTTCAGGCACAGAAATGACTTTAAACACATTTATTTTAGTTGAAAAAGTAATAATTCACATCCAAAAGTAATTTACAGCCAAAAGATTAAATGTTAAAATTTCATCAAAATTGACCATTTTGGGAACGTTCGACAGCTCCGCGGTCATCGTTTTTCTTCAGAAAATTGATTTTTTGGACTGTACCAAAAATTATCCAAAATCTCAATTGGATCATGCCTCAAATTGAATAACCATTATTTAAACCCTCACAGTGACCAAAATTGCCATTTTTATAGAGTTTTGCTTACTCAGAAGCTTCAATTTTGACGAATTTCATGCTCAGAAATGACTTTAAACACATTTACTTTAGTTGAAAAAGTTATAATTCACATCCAACAGTAATTTGCTGTCAAAAGATGAAATGTTAAAATTTCATCAATATTGACCATTTTGGGAACGTTCGACAGCTCCGCGGTCATCGTTTTTCTTCAGAAAATGTATTTTTTGGCCTGCACCAAAAATTATTAAAAATGTCAATTGGATCATGGCTCATGTTGAATAACCACTTTTTAAACCCTCACAGTGACCAAAATTGCCATATTTACAGTTTTGCTTACTCAGAAGCTTCAATTTTGACCAATTTCAGGCACAGAAATTACTTTAAACACATTTATTTTAGTTGAAAAAGTAATAATTCACATCCAACAGTAATTTACAGCCAAAAGATGAAATGTTAAAATTTCATCAAAATTGACCATTTTGGGAACGTTCGACAGCTCCGCAATTTTAGTTTTTCTTTAGAAAATTGATTTTTTGGACTCTACCAAAAATTATCCAAAATGTCAAATGGATCGTGCCTCAAATTGAATAACCACTTTTTAAACCCTCACAGTGACCAAAATTGCCATTTTATAGAGTTTTGCTTACTCAGAGCTTCAATTTTGATGAATTTCATGCACAGAAATGACTTTAAACACATTTACTTTAGTTGAAAAAGTTATAATTCACATCCAACAGTAATTTGCAGGCGAAATTTTAAATGTTAAAATTTCATCAAAATTGACCATTTTGGGAACAATCGAAAGCTCCGCAATCATCGTTTTTCTTCAGAAAATTGATTTTTTGGACTGTACCAAAAATTATCCAAAATGTCAATTGGATCGTGCCTCAAATTGAATAACCACTTTTTAAACCCTCACAATGACCAAAATTGCCATTTTTATAGAGTTTTGCTTACTCAGAGGCTTCAATTTTGATGAATTTCATACTCAGAAATGACTTTAAACACATTTACTTTAGTTGAAAAAGTTATAATTCACATCCAACAGTAATTTGCAGTCAAAAGATTAAATGTTAAAATTTCATCAATATTGACCATTTTGGGAATGTACGACAGCTCCGCGGTCATCGATTTTTTTTCATAAAATTTATTTTTTGGCCTGCACCAAAAATTATTAAAAATGTCAATTGGATCGTGCCTCATGTTGAATAACCACTTTTTAAACCCTCACAGTGACCAAAATTGCCATTTTTACAGAGTTTTGCTTACTCAGAAGCTTCAATTTTGACCAATTTCAGGCACAGAAATGACTTTAAACACACTTATTTTAGTTGAAAAAGTAATAATTCACATCCAACAGTAATTTACAACCAAAAGATTAAATGTTAAAATTTCATCAAAATTGACCATTTTAGGAAGGTTCGACAGCTCCGCGGTCACCGTTTTTCATCAGAAAATTGATTTTTTGGACAGTACCACAAATGTATCGAAATGTCAATTGGATCGTGCCTCTTGTTGAATAACCACTTTTTAAACCCTCGTAGTGACCAAAATTGCCATTTTTACAGAGTTTTGCTTACTCAGAAGCTTCAATTTTGACCAATTTTATGCACAGAAATGACTTTAAACACATTTATTTTAGTTGAAAAAGTAATAATTCACATCCAACAGTAATTTACAGCCAAAAGATTAAATGTTAAAATTTCATCAAAATTGACCATTTTGGGAAGGTTCGACAGGTCCGCAGTCACCGTTTTTCATCAGAAAATTGATTTTTTGTACAGTACCACAAATTTATCAAAATGTCATTGGATCGTGCCATATGTTGAATAACCACTTTTTAAACCCTCACAGTGACCAAAATTGCCATTTTTACAAAGTTTTGCTTACTCTGAAGCTTTATTTTTGACCGAATTCAGGCACAGAAATGGCTTTAAACATACTTATTTTAGTTGAATTAGTAATAATTCAGATCCAACAGCAATTTACAGTCAAAAGATTAAATGTTAAAATTTCATCAAAATTGACCATTTTGGGAACGTTCGACGATCATTGTTTTTCTTCGGAAAATTTATTTTTTGGACTGTACCAAAAATGATTCAAAATGTCAATTGGATCGTGCCTCATGTTGAATAACCACTTTTTAAACCCTGACAGTGACCAAAATTGCCATTTTTACAGAGTTTTGCTTACTCAGAAGCTTCAATTTTGACCAATTCAGGCACAGAAATGACTTTAAACACACTTATTTTGGTTGAAAAAGCAATAAATCACATCCAACAGTAATTTGCAGTCGAAAGATTTAATGTTAAAATTTCATCAAAATTGACCATCTTGGGAATGTTCGACAGCTCCGCGGTCATCGTTTTTCTTCAGAAAATAGATTTTTTGGACTGTACCAATTAAGATTCAAAATGTCAATTGGATGGTGCCTCATGTTGAATAACCACTTTTTAAACCCTCACAGTGACCAAAATTGCCATTTTTACAGAGTTTTGCTTACTCAGAAGCTTCAATTTTGACCAATTTCAGGCACAGAAATGACTTTAAACACATTTATTTTAGTTGAAAAAGTAATAATTCACATCCAACAGTAATTTACAGCCAAAAGATTATCGCGGTCATCGTTTTTCTTCAGAAAATTGATTTTTTGAACTGTACCAAAAATTATCCAAAATCTCAATTGGATCATGCCTCAAATTGAATAACCATTATTTAAACCCTCACAGTGACCAAAATTGCCATTTTTATAGAGTTTTGCTTACTCAGAAGCTTCAATTTTGACGAATTTCATGCTCAGAAATGACTTTAAACACATTTACTTTAGTTTAAAAAGTTATAATTCACATCCAACAGTAATTTGCTGTCAAAAGATGAAATGTTAAAATTTCATCAATATTGACCATTTTGGGAACGTTCGACAGCTCCGCGGTCATCGTTTTTCTTCAGAAAATGTATTGTTTGGCCTGCACCAAAAATTATTAAAAATGTCAATTGGATCATGCCTCATGTTGAATAACCACTTTTTAAACCCTCGTAGTGACCAAAATTGCCATTTTTACAGAGTTTTGCTTACTCAGAAGCTTCAATTTTGACCAATTTCATGCACAGAAATGACTTTAAACACATTTATTTTAGTTGAAAAAGTAATAATTCACATCCAACAGTAATTTACAGCCAAAAGATTAAATGTTAAAATTTCATCAAAATTGACCATTTTGGGAAGGTTCGACAGGTCCGCGGTCACCGTTTTTCATCAGAAAATTGATTTTTTGTACAGTACCACAAATTTATCAAAATGTCAATTGGATCGTGCCTTATGTTGAATAACCACTTTTTAAACCCTCACAGTGACCAAAATTGCCATTTTTACAAAGTTTTGCTTACTCTGAAGCTTTATTTTGGACCGAATTCAGGCACAGAAATGGCTTTAAACATACTTATTTTAGTTGAATTAGTAATAATTCAGATCCAACAGCAATTTACAGTCAAAAGATTAAATGTTAAAATTTCATCAAAATTGACCATTTTGGGAACGTTCGACGATCATTGTTTTTCTTCGGAAAATTTATTTTTTGGACTGTACCAAAAATGATTCAAAATGTCAATTGGATCGTGCCTCATGTTGAATAACCACTTTTTAAACCCTGACAGTGACCAAAATTGCCATTTTTACAGAGTTTTGCTTACTCAGAAGCTTCAATTTTGACCAATTCAGGCACAGAAATGACTCTAAACACACTTATTTTGGTTGAAAAAGCAATAATTCAAATCCAACAGTAATTTGCTGTCAAAAGATGAAATGGTAAAATTTCATCAATATTGACCATTTTGGGAACGTTCGACAGCTCCGCGGTCATCGTTTTTCTTCAGAAAATTTATTTTTTGGCCTGCACCAAAAATTATCCAAAATGTCAAATGGATCGTGCCTCAAATTGAATAACCACTTTTTAAACCCTCACAGTGACCAAAATTGCCATTTTATAGAGTTTTGCTTACTCAGAGCTTCAATTTTGATGAATTTCATGCACAGAAAGGACTTTAATCACATTTACTTTAATTGAAAAAGTTATAATTCACATCCAACAGTAATTTGCAGGCGAAATTTTAAATGTTAAAATTTCATCAAAATTGACCATTTTGGGAACAATCGAAAGCTCCGCAATCATCGTTTTTCTTCAGAAAATTGATTTTTTGGACTGTACCAAAAATTATCCAAAATGTCAATTGGATCGTGCCTCAAATTGAATAACCACTTTTTAAACCCTCACAATGACCGAAATTGCCATTTTTATAGAGTTTTGCTTACTCAGAGGCTTCAATTTTGATGAATTTCATACTCAGAAATGACTTTAAACACATTTACTTTAGTTGAAAAAGTTATAATTCACATCCAACAGTAATTTGCAGTCAAAAGATTAAATGTTAAAATTTCATCAATATTGACCATTTTGGGAATGTACGACAGCTCCGCGGTCATCGATTTTTTTTCATAAAATTTATTTTTTTGGCCTGCACCAAAAATTATTAAAAATGTCAATTGGATCGTGCCTCATGTTGAATAACCACTTTTTAAACCCTCACAGTGACCAAAATTGCCATTTTTACAGAGTTTTGCTTACTCAGAAGCTTCAATTTTGACCAATTCAGGCACAGAAATGACTTTAAACACACTTATTTTGGTTGAAAAAGCAATAATTCACATCCAACAGTAATTTGCAGTCGAAAGATTTAATGTTAAAATTTCATCAAAATTGACCATCTTGGGAATGTTCGACAGCTCCGCGGTCATCGTTTTTCTTCAGAAAATAGATTTTTTGGACTGTACCAATTAAGATTCAAAATGTCAATTGGATCGTGCCTCATGTTGAATAACCACTTTTTAAACCCTCACAGTGACCAAAATTGCCATTTTTACAGAGTTTTGCTTACTCAGAAGCTTCAATTTTGACCAATTTCAGGCACAGAAATGACTTTAAACACATTTATTTTAGTTGAAAAAGTAATAATTCACATCCAAAAGTAATTTACAGCCAAAAGATTAAATGTTAAAATTTCATCAAAATTGACCATTTTGGGAACGTTCGACAGCTCCGCGGTCATCGTTTTTCTTCAGAAAATTGATTTTTTGGACTGTACCAAAAATTATCCAAAATCTCAATTGGATCATGCCTCAAATTGAATAACCATTATTTAAACCCTCACAGTGACCAAAATTGCCATTTTTACAGAGTTTTGCTTACTCAGAAGCTTCAATTTTGACGAATTTCAGGCTCAGAAATGACTTTAAACACACTTATTTTAGTTGAAAAAGTAATAATTAACATCCAACAGTAATTTACAACCAAAAGATTAAATGTTAAAATTTCATCAAAATTGACCATTTTAGGAAGGTTCGACAGCTCCGCGGTCACCGTTTTTCATCAGAAAATTGATTTTTTGGACAGTACCACAAATGTATCGAAATGTCAATTGGATCGTGCCTCTTGTTGAATAACCACTTTTTAAACCCTCGTAGTGACCAAAATTGCCATTTTTACAGAGTTTTGCTTATTCAGAAGCTTCAATTTTGACCAATTTTATGCACAGAAATGACTTTAAACACATTTATTTTAGTTGAAAAAGTAATAATTCACATCCAACAGTAATTTACAGCCAAAAGATTAAATGTTAAAATTTCATCAAAATTGACCATTTTGGGAAGGTTCGACAGGTCCGCAGTCACCGTTTTTCATCAGAAAATTGATTTTTTGTACAGTACCACAAATTTATCAAAATGTCATTGGATCGTGCCATATGTTGAATAACCACTTTTTAAACCCTCACAGTGACCAAAATTGCCATTTTTACAAAGTTTTGCTTACTCTGAAGCTTTATTTTTGACCGAATTCAGGCACAGAAATGGCTTTAAACATACTTATTTTAGTTGAATTAGTAATAATTCAGATCCAATAGCAATTTACAGTCAAAAGATTAAATGTTAAAATTTCATCAAAATTGACCATTTTGGGAACGTTCGACGATCATTGTTTTTCTTCGGAAAATTTATTTTTTGGACTGTACCAAAAATGATTCAAAATGTCAATTGGATCGTGCCTCATGTTGAATAACCACTTTTTAAACCCTGACAGTGACCAAAATTGCCATTTTTACAGAGTTTTGCTTACTCAGAAGCTTCAATTTTGACCAATTCAGGCACAGAAATGACTTTAAACACACTTATTTTGGTTGAAAAAGCAATAATTCACATCCAACAGTAATTTGCAGTCGAAAGATTTAATGTTAAAATTTCATCAAAATTGACCATCTTGGGAATGTTCGACAGCTCCGCGGTCATCGTTTTTCTTCAGAAAATAGATTTTTTGGACTGTACCAATTAAGATTCAAAATGTCAATTGGATGGTGCCTCATGTTGAATAACCACTTTTTAAACCCTCACAGTGACCAAAATTGCCATTTTTACAGAGTTTTGCTTACTCAGAAGCTTCAATTTTGACCAATTTCAGGCACAGAAATGACTTTAAACACATTTATTTTAGTTGAAAAAGTAATAATTCACATCCAACAGTAATTTACAGCCAAAAGATTAAATGTTAAAATTTCATCAAAATTGACCATTTTGGGAACGTTCGACAGCTCCGCGGTCATCGTTTTTCTTCAGAAAATTGATTTTTTGAACTGTACCAAAAATTATCCAAAATCTCAATTGGATCATGCCTCAAATTGAATAACCATTATTTAAACCCTCACAGTGACCAAAATTTCCATTTTTATAGAGTTTTGCTTACTCAGAAGCTTCAATTTTGACGAATTTCATGCTCAGAAATGACTTTGAACACATTTACTTTAGTTTAAAAAGTTATAATTCACATCCAACAGTAATTTGCTGTCAAAAGATGAAATGTTAAAATTTCATCAATATTGACCATTTTGGGAACGTTCGACAGCTCCGCGGTCATCGTTTTTCTTCAGAAAATGTATTGTTTGGCCTGCACCAAAAATTATTAAAAATGTCAATTGGATCATGCCTCATGTTGAATAACCACTTTTTAAACCCTCGTAGTGACCAAAATTGCCATTTTTACAGAGTTTTGCTTACTCAGAAGCTTCAATTTTGACCAATTTCATGCACAGAAATGACTTTAAACACATTTATTTTAGTTGAAAAAGTAATAATTCACATCCAACAGTAATTTACAGCCAAAAGATTAAATGTTAAAATTTCATCAAAATTGACCATTTTGGGAAGGTTCGACAGGTCCGCGGTCACCGTTTTTCATCAGAAAATTGATTTTTTGTACAGTACCACAAATTTATCAAAATGTCAATTGGATCGTGCCTTATGTTGAATAACCACTTTTTAAACCCTCACAGTGACCAAAATTGCCATTTTTACAAAGTTTTGCTTACTCTGAAGCTTTATTTTGGACCGAATTCAGGCACAGAAATGGCTTTAAACATACTTATTTTAGTTGAATTAGTAATAATTCAGATCCAACAGCAATTTACAGTCAAAAGATTAAATGTTAAAATTTCATCAAAATTGACCATTTTGGGAACGTTCGACGATCATTGTTTTTCTTCGGAAAATTTATTTTTTGGACTGTACCAAAAATGATTCAAAATGTCAATTGGATCGTGCCTCATGTTGAATAACCACTTTTTAAACCCTGACAGTGACCAAAATTGCCATTTTTACAGAGTTTTGCTTACTCAGAAGCTTCAATTTTGACCAATTCAGGCACAGAAATGACTCTAAACACACTTATTTTGGTTGAAAAAGCAATAATTCACATCCAACAGTAATTTGCAGTCGAAAGATTTAATGTTAAAATTTCATCAAAATTGACCATCTTGGGAATGTTCGACAGCTCCGCGGTCATCGTTTTTCTTCAGAAAATAGATTTTTTGGACTGTACCAAAAATTATCCAAAATCTCAATTGGATCATGCCTCAAATTGAATAACCATTATTTAAACCCTCACAGTGACCAAAATTGCCATTTTTATAGAGTTTTGCTTACTCAGAAGCTTCAATTTTGACGAATTTCATGCTCAGAAATAACTTTAAACACATTTACTTTAGTTGAAAAAGTTATAATTCACATCCAACAGTAATTTGCTGTCAAAAGATGAAATGTTAAAATTTCATCAATATTGACCATTTTGGGAACGTTCCACAGCTCCGCGGTCCTCGTTTTTCTTCAGAAAATGTATTTTTTGGCCTGCACCAAAAATTATTAAAAATGTCAATTGGATCGTGCCTCATGTTGAATAACCACTTTTTAAACCCTCACAGTGACCAAAATTGCCATATTTACAGTTTTGCTTACTCAGAAGCTTCAATTTTGACCAATTTCAGGCACAGAAATGACTTTAAACACATTTATTTTAGTTGAAAAAGTAATAATTCACATCCAACAGTAATTTACAGCCAAAAGATTAAATGTTAAAATTTCATCAAAATTGACCATTTTGGGAACGTTCGACAGCTCCGCAATCATAGTTTTTCTTTAGAAAATTGATTTTTTGGACTCTACCAAAAATTATCCAAAATGTCAAATGGATCGTGCCTCAAATTGAATAACCACTTTTTAAACCCTCACAGTGACCAAAATTGCCATTTTATAGAGTTTTGCTTACTCAGAGCTTCAATTTTGATGAATTTCATGCACAGAAATGACTTTAAACACATTTACTTTAGTTGAAAAAGTTATAATTCACATCCAACAGTAATTTGCAGGCGAAATTTTAAATGTTAAAATTTCATCAAAATTGACCATTTTGGGAACAATCGAAAGCTCCGCAATCATCGTTTTTCTTCAGAAAATTGATTTTTTGGACTGTACCAAAAATTATCCAAAATGTCAATTGGATCGTGCCTCAAATTGAATAACCACTTTTTAAACCCTCACAATGACCAAAATTGCCATTTTTATAGAGTTTTGCTTACTCAGAGGCTTCAATTTTGATGAATTTCTTACTCAGAAATGACTTTAAACACATTTACTTTAGTTGAAAAAGTTATAATTCACATCCAACAGTAATTTGCAGTCAAAAGATTAAATGTTAAAATTTCATCAATATTGACCATTTTGGGAATGTACGACAGCTCCGCGGTCATCGATTTTTTTTCATAAAATTTATTTTTTGGCCTGCACCAAAAATTATTAAAAATGTCAATTGGATCGTGCCTCATGTTGAATAACCACTTTTTAAACCCTCACAGTGACCAAAATTGCCATTTTTACAGAGTTTTGCTTACTCAGAAGCTTCAATTTTGACCAATTTCAGGCACAGAAATGACTTTAAACACACTTATTTTAGTTGAAAAAGTAATAATTCACATCCAACAGTAATTTACAACCAAAAGATTAAATGTTAAAATTTCATCAAAATTGACCATTTTAGGAAGGTTCGACAGCTCCGCGGTCACCGTTTTTCATCAGAAAATTGATTTTTTGGACAGTACCACAAATGTATCGAAATGTCAATTGGATCGTGCCTCTTGTTGAATAACCACTTTTTAAACCCTCGTAGTGACCAAAATTGCCATTTTTACAGAGTTTTGCTTACTCAGAAGCTTCAATTTTGACCAATTTTATGCACAGAAATGACTTTAAACACATTTATTTTAGTTGAAAAAGTAATAATTCACATCCAACAGTAATTTACAGCCAAAAGATTAAATGTTAAAATTTCATCAAAATTGACCATTTTGGGAAGGTTCGACAGGTCCGCGGTCACCGTTTTTCATCAGAAAATTGATTTTTTGTACAGTACCACAAATTTATCAAAATGTCAATTGGATCGTGCCTTATGTTGAATAACCACTTTTTAAACCCTCACAGTGACCAAAATTGCCATTTTTACAAAGTTTTGCTTACTCTGAAGCTTTATTTTGGACCGAATTCAGGCACAGAAATGGCTTTAAACATACTTATTTTAGTTGAATTAGTAATAATTCAGATCCAACAGCAATTTACAGTCAAAAGATTAAATGTTAAAATTTCATCAAAATTGACCATTTTGGGAACGTTCGACGATCATTGTTTTTCTTCGGAAAATTTATTTTTTGGACTGTACCAAAAATGATTCAAAATGTCAATTGGATCGTGCCTCATGTTGAATAACCACTTTTTAAACCCTGACAGTGACCAAAATTGCCATTTTTACAGAGTTTTGCTTACTCAGAAGCTTCAATTTTGACCAATTCAGGCACAGAAATGACTCTAAACACACTTATTTTGGTTGAAAAAGCAATAATTCACATCCAACAGTAATTTGCAGTCGAAAGATTTAATGTTAAAATTTCATCAAAATTGACCATCTTGGGAATGTTCGACAGCTCCGCGGTCATCGTTTTTCTTCAGAAAATAGATTTTTTGGACTGTACCAAAAATTATCCAAAATCTCAATTGGATCATGCCTCAAATTGAATAACCATTATTTAAACCCTCACAGTGACCAAAATTGCCATTTTTATAGAGTTTTGCTTACTCAGAAGCTTCAATTTTGACGAATTTCATGCTCAGAAATAACTTTAAACACATTTACTTTAGTTGAAAAAGTTATAATTCACATCCAACAGTAATTTGCTGTCAAAAGATGAAATGTTAAAATTTCATCAATATTGACCATTTTGGGAACGTTCCACAGCTCCGCGGTCCTCGTTTTTCTTCAGAAAATGTATTTTTTGGCCTGCACCAAAAATTATTAAAAATGTCAATTGGATCGTGCCTCATGTTGAATAACCACTTTTTAAACCCTCACAGTGACCAAAATTGCCATATTTACAGTTTTGCTTACTCAGAAGCTTCAATTTTGACCAATTTCAGGCACAGAAATGACTTTAAACACATTTATTTTAGTTGAAAAAGTAATAATTCACATCCAACAGTAATTTACAGCCAAAAGATTAAATGTTAAAATTTCATCAAAATTGACCATTTTGGGAACGTTCGACAGCTCCGCAATCATAGTTTTTCTTTAGAAAATTGATTTTTTGGACTCTACCAAAAATTATCCAAAATGTCAAATGGATCGTGCCTCAAATTGAATAACCACTTTTTAAACCCTCACAGTGACCAAAATTGCCATTTTATAGAGTTTTGCTTACTCAGAGCTTCAATTTTGATGAATTTCATGCACAGAAATGACTTTAAACACATTTACTTTAGTTGAAAAAGTTATAATTCACATCCAACAGTAATTTGCAGGCGAAATTTTAAATGTTAAAATTTCATCAAAATTGACCATTTTGGGAACAATCGAAAGCTCCGCAATCATCGTTTTTCTTCAGAAAATTGATTTTTTGGACTGTACCAAAAATTATCCAAAATGTCAATTGGATCGTGCCTCAAATTGAATAACCACTTTTTAAACCCTCACAATGACCAAAATTGCCATTTTTATAGAGTTTTGCTTACTCAGAGGCTTCAATTTTGATGAATTTCTTACTCAGAAATGACTTTAAACACATTTACTTTAGTTGAAAAAGTTATAATTCACATCCAACAGTAATTTGCAGTCAAAAGATTAAATGTTAAAATTTCATCAATATTGACCATTTTGGGAATGTACGACAGCTCCGCGGTCATCGATTTTTTTTCATAAAATTTATTTTTTGGCCTGCACCAAAAATTATTAAAAATGTCAATTGGATCGTGCCTCATGTTGAATAACCACTTTTTAAACCCTCACAGTGACCAAAATTGCCATTTTTACAGAGTTTTGCTTACTCAGAAGCTTCAATTTTGACCAATTTCAGGCACAGAAATGACTTTAAACACACTTATTTTAGTTGAAAAAGTAATAATTCACATCCAACAGTAATTTACAACCAAAAGATTAAATGTTAAAATTTCATCAAAATTGACCATTTTAGGAAGGTTCGACAGCTCCGCGGTCACCGTTTTTCATCAGAAAATTGATTTTTTGGACAGTACCACAAATGTATCGAAATGTCAATTGGATCGTGCCTCTTGTTGAATAACCACTTTTTAAACCCTCGTAGTGACCAAAATTGCCATTTTTACAGAGTTTTGCTTACTCAGAAGCTTCAATTTTGACCAATTTTATGCACAGAAATGACTTTAAACACATTTATTTTAGTTGAAAAAGTAATAATTCACATCCAACAGTAATTTACAGCCAAAAGATTAAATGTTAAAATTTCATCAAAATTGACCATTTTGGGAAGGTTCGACAGGTCCGCAGTCACCGTTTTTCATCAGAAAATTGATTTTTTGTACAGTACCACAAATTTATCAAAATGTCATTGGATCGTGCCATATGTTGAATAACCACTTTTTAAACCCTCACAGTGACCAAAATTGCCATTTTTACAAAGTTTTGCTTACTCTGAAGCTTTATTTTTGACCGAATTCAGGCACAGAAATGGCTTTAAACATACTTATTTTAGTTGAATTAGTAATAATTCAGATCCAACAGCAATTTACAGTCAAAAGATTAAATGTTAAAATTTCATCAAAATTGACCATTTTGGGAACGTTCGACGATCATTGTTTTTCTTCGGAAAATTTATTTTTTGGACTGTACCAAAAATGATTCAAAATGTCAATTGGATCGTGCCTCATGTTGAATAACCACTTTTTAAACCCTGACAGTGACCAAAATTGCCATTTTTACAGAGTTTTGCTTACTCAGAAGCTTCAATTTTGACCAATTCAGGCACAGAAATGACTTTAAACACACTTATTTTGGTTGAAAAAGCAATAATGCACATCCAACAGTAATTTGCAGTCGAAAGATTTAATGTTAAAATTTCATCAAAATTGACCATCTTGGGAATGTTCGACAGCTCCGCGGTCATCGTTTTTCTTCAGAAAATAGATTTTTTGGACTGTACCAATTAAGATTCAAAATGTCAATTGGATGGTGCCTCATGTTGAATAACCACTTTTTAAACCCTCACAGTGACCAAAATTGCCATTTTTACAGAGTTTTGCTTACTCAGAAGCTTCAATTTTGACCAATTTCAGGCACAGAAATGACTTTAAACACATTTATTTTAGTTGAAAAAGTAATAATTCACATCCAACAGTAATTTACAGCCAAAAGATTAAATGTTAAAATTTCATCAAAATTGACCATTTTGGGAACGTTCGACAGCTCCGCGGTCATCGTTTTTCTTCAGAAAATTGATTTTTTGAACTGTACCAAAAATTATCCAAAATCTCAATTGGATCATGCCTCAAATTGAATAACCATTATTTAAACCCTCACAGTGAC
This sequence comes from Lissotriton vulgaris, assembly GCF_964263255.1. NCBI lineage: Eukaryota > Metazoa > Chordata > Amphibia > Caudata > Salamandridae > Lissotriton > Lissotriton vulgaris. The sequence continues at coordinate 666,732,249 of NC_141693.1, forward strand.
CAAAATTGCCATTTTTATAGAGTTTTGCTTACTCAGAAGCTTCAATTTTGACGAATTTCATGCTCAGAAATGACTTTAAACACATTTACTTTAGTTTAAAAAGTTATAATTCACATCCAACAGTAATTTGCTGTCAAAAGACGAAATGTTAAAATTTCATCAATATTGACCATTTTGGGAACGTTCGACAGCTCCGCGGTCATCGTTTTTCTTCAGAAAATGTATTGTTTGGCCTGCACCAAAAATTATTAAAAATGTCAATTGGATCATGCCTCATGTTGAATAACCACTTTTTAAACCCTCGTAGTGACCAAAATTGCCATTTTTACAGAGTTTTGCTTACTCAGAAGCTTCAATTTTGACCAATTTCATGCACAGAAATGACTTTAAACACATTTATTTTAGTTGAAAAAGTAATAATTCACATCCAACAGTAATTTACAGCCAAAAGATTAAATGTTAAAATTTCATCAAAATTGACCATTTTGGGAAGGTTCGACAGGTCCGCGGTCACCGTTTTTCATCAGAAAATTGATTTTTTGTACAGTACCACAAATTTATCAAAATGTCAATTGGATCGTGCCTTATGTTGAATAACCACTTTTTAAACCCTCACAGTGACCAAAATTGCCATTTTTACAAAGTTTTGCTTACTCTGAAGCTTTATTTTGGACCGAATTCAGGCACAGAAATGGCTTTAAACATACTTATTTTAGTTGAATTAGTAATAATTCAGATCCAACAGCAATTTACAGTCAAAAGATTAAATGTTAAAATTTCATCAAAATTGACCATTTTGGGAACGTTCGACGATCATTGTTTTTCTTCGGAAAATTTATTTTTTGGACTGTACCAAAAATGATTCAAAATGTCAATTGGATCGTGCCTCATGTTGAATAACCACTTTTTAAACCCTGACAGTGACCAAAATTGCCATTTTTACAGAGTTTTGCTTACTCAGAAGCTTCAATTTTGACCAATTCAGGCACAGAAATGACTCTAAACACACTTATTTTGGTTGAAAAAGCAATAATTCACATCCAACAGTAATTTGCAGTCGAAAGATTTAATGTTAAAATTTCATCAAAATTGACCATCTTGGGAATGTTCGACAGCTCCGCGGTCATCGTTTTTCTTCAGAAAATAGATTTTTTGGACTGTACCAAAAATTATCCAAAATCTCAATTGGATCATGCCTCAAATTGAATAACCATTATTTAAACCCTCACAGTGACCAAAATTGCCATTTTTATAGAGTTTTGCTTACTCAGAAGCTTCAATTTTGACGAATTTCATGCTCAGAAATAACTTTAAACACATTTACTTTAGTTGAAAAAGTTATAATTCACATCCAACAGTAATTTGCTGTCAAAAGATGAAATGTTAAAATTTCATCAATATTGACCATTTTGGGAACGTTCGACAGCTCCGCGGTCCTCGTTTTTCTTCAGAAAATGTATTTTTTGGCCTGCACCAAAAATTATTAAAAATGTCAATTGGATCGTGCCTCATGTTGAATAACCACTTTTTAAACCCTCACAGTGACCAAAATTGCCATATTTACAGTTTTGCTTACTCAGAAGCTTCAATTTTGACCAATTTCAGGCACAGAAATGACTTTAAACACATTTATTTTAGTTGAAAAAGTAATAATTCACACCCAACAGTAATTTACAGCCAAAAGATTATATGTTAAAATTTCATCAAAATTGACCATTTTGGGAACGTTGGACAGCTCCGCGGTCATCGTTTTTCTTCAGAAAATTGATTTTTTGGACTGTACCAATTAAGATTCAAAATGTCAATTGGATCGTGCCTCATGTTGAATAACCACTTTTTAAACCCTCACAGTGACCAAAATTGCCATATTTACAGTTTTGCTTACTCAGAAGCTTCAATTTTGACCAATTTCAGGCACAGAAATGACTTTAAACACATTTATTTTAGTTGAAAAAGTAATAATTCACACCCAACAGTAATTTACAGCCAAAAGATTAAATGTTAAAATTTCATCAAAATCGACCATTTTGGGAACGTTGGACAGCTCTGCGGTCATCGTTTTTCTTCCGAAAATTGATTTTTTGGACTGTACCAATTAAGATTCAAAATATCAATTGGATCGTGCCTCATGTTGAATAACCACTTTTTAAACCCTGATAGTGACCAAAAATGCAATTTTTACAGAGTTTTGCTTACTCAGAAGCTTCAATTTTGACCAATCCTGGCACAGAAATGACTTTAAACACACTTATTTTGGTTGAAAAAGCAATAATTCACATCCAACAGTAATTTTCAGTCGAAAGATTTAATGTTAAAATGTCATCAAAATTGACCATTTTGGGAACGTTCGACAGCTCCGCGGTCATCGTTTTTCTTGAGAAAATTGATTTTTTGGACTGTACCAATTAAGATTCAAAATGTCAATTGGATCGTGCCTTATGTTGAATAACTACTTTTTAAACCCTCACAGTGACCAAAATTGCCATTTTTACAGAGTTTTGCTTACTCAGAAGCTTCAATTTTGACCAATTTCAGGCACAGAAATGACTTTAAACACATTTATTTTAGTTGAAAAAGTAATAATTCACATCCAACAGTAATTTACAGCCAAAAGATTAAATGTTAAAATTTCATCAAAATTGACCATTTTGGGAACGTTCGACAGCTCCGCGGTCATCGTTTTTCTTCAGAAAATTGATTTTTTGGACTGTACCAAAAATCATCCAAAATCTCAATTGTATCGTGCCTCAAATTGAATAACCAATATTTAAACCCTCACAGTGACCAAAATTGCCATTTTTATAGAGTTTTGCTTACTCAGAAGCTTCAATTTTGACGAATTTCATGCTCAGAAATGACTTTAAACACAATTACTTTAGTTGAAAAAGTTATAATTCACATAGAACAGTAATTTGCTGTCAAAAGATGAAATGGTAAAATTTCATCAATATTGACCATTTTGGGAACGTTCGACAGCTCCGCGGTCATCGTTTTTCTTCAGAAAATTTATTTTTTGGCCTGCACCAAAAATTATCCAAAATGTCAAATGGATCGTGCCTCAAATTGAATAACCACTTTTTAAACCCTCACAGTGACCAAAATTGCCATTTTATAGAGTTTTGCTTACTCAGAGCTTCAATTTTGATGAATTTCATGCACAGAAAGGACTTTAATCACATTTACTTTAGTTGAAAAAGTTATAATTCACATCCAACAGTAATTTGCAGGCGAAATTTTAAATGTTAAAATTTCATCAAAATTGACCATTTTGGGAACAATCGAAAGCTCCGCAATCATCGTTTTTCTTCAGAAAATTGATTTTTTGGACTGTACCAAAAATTATCCAAAATGTCAATTGGATCGTGCCTCAAATTGAATAACCACTTTTTAAACCCTCACAATGACCGAAATTGCCATTTTTATAGAGTTTTGCTTACTCAGAGGCTTCAATTTTGATGAATTTCATACTCAGAAATGACTTTAAACACATTTACTTTAGTTGAAAAAGCTATAATTCACATCCAACAGTAATTTGCAGTCAAAAGATTAAATGTTAAAATTTCATCAATATTGACCATTTTGGGAATGTACGACAGCTCCGCGGTCATCGATTTTTTTTCATAAAATTTATTTTTTTGGCCTGCACCAAAAATTATTAAAAATGTCAATTGGATCGTGCCTCATGTTGAATAACCACTTTTTAAACCCTCACAGTGACCAAAATTGCCATTTTTACAGAGTTTTGCTTACTCAGAAGCTTCAATTTTGACCAATTCAGGCACAGAAATGACTTTAAACACACTTATTTTGGTTGAAAAAGCAATAATTCACATCCAACAGTAATTTGCAGTCGAAAGATTTAATGTTAAAATTTCATCAAAATTGACCATCTTGGGAATGTTCGACAGCTCCGCGGTCATCGTTTTTCTTCAGAAAATAGATTTTTTGGACTGTACCAATTAAGATTCAAAATGTCAATTGGATCGTGCCTCATGTTGAATAACCACTTTTTAAACCCTCACAGTGACCAAAATTGCCATTTTTACAGAGTTTTGCTTACTCAGAAGCTTCAATTTTGACCAATTTCAGGCACAGAAATGACTTTAAACACATTTATTTTAGTTGAAAAAGTAATAATTCACATCCAACAGTAATTTACAGCCAAAAGATTAAATGTTAAAATTTCATCAAAATTGACCATTTTGGGAACGTTCGACAGCTCCGCGGTCATCGTTTTTCTTCAGAAAATTGATTTTTTGGACTGTACCAAAAATCATCCAAAATCTCAATTGTATCGTGCCTCAAATTGAATAACCAATATTTAAACCCTCACAGTGACCAAAATTGCCATTTTTATAGAGTTTTGCTTACTCAGAAGCTTCAATTTTGACGAATTTCATGCTCAGAAATGACTTTAAACACAATTACTTTAGTTGAAAAAGTTATAATTCACATCCAACAGTAATTTGCTGTCAAAAGATGAAATGGTAAAATTTCATCAATATTGACCATTTTGGGAACGTTCGACAGCTCCGCGGTCATCGTTTTTCTTCAGAAAATTTATTTTTTGGCCTGCACCAAAAATTATCCAAAATGTCAAATGGATCGTGCCTCAAATTGAATAACCACTTTTTAAACCCTCACAGTGACCAAAATTGCCATTTTATAGAGTTTTGCTTACTCAGAGCTTCAATTTTGATGAATTTCATGCACAGAAAGGACTTTAATCACATTTACTTTAGTTGAAAAAGTTATAATTCACATCCAACAGTAATTTGCAGGCGAAATTTTAAATGTTAAAATTTCATCAAAATTGACCATTTTGGGAACAATCGAAAGCTCCGCAATCATCGTTTTTCTTCAGAAAATTGATTTTTTGGACTGTACCAAAAATTATCCAAAATGTCAATTGGATCGTGCCTCAAATTGAATAACCACTTTTTAAACCCTCACAATGACCGAAATTGCCATTTTTATAGAGTTTTGCTTACTCAGAGGCTTCAATTTTGATGAATTTCATACTCAGAAATGACTTTAAACACATTTACTTTAGTTGAAAAAGCTATAATTCACATCCAACAGTAATTTGCAGTCAAAAGATTAAATGTTAAAATTTCATCAATATTGACCATTTTGGGAATGTACGACAGCTCCGCGGTCATCGATTTTTTTTCATAAAATTTATTTTTTTGGCCTGCACCAAAAATTATTAAAAATGTCAATTGGATCGTGCCTCATGTTGAATAACCACTTTTTAAACCCTCACAGTGACCAAAATTGCCATTTTTACAGAGTTTTGCTTACTCAGAAGCTTCAATTTTGACCAATTCAGGCACAGAAATGACTTTAAACACACTTATTTTGGTTGAAAAAGCAATAATTCACATCCAACAGTAATTTGCAGTCGAAAGATTTAATGTTAAAATTTCATCAAAATTGACCATCTTGGGAATGTTCGACAGCTCCGCGGTCATCGTTTTTCTTCAGAAAATAGATTTTTTGGACTGTACCAATTAAGATTCAAAATGTCAATTGGATCGTGCCTCATGTTGAATAACCACTTTTTAAACCCTCACAGTGACCAAAATTGCCATTTTTACAGAGTTTTGCTTACTCAGAAGCTTCAATTTTGACCAATTTCAGGCACAGAAATGACTTTAAACACATTTATTTTAGTTGAAAAAGTAATAATTCACATCCAAAAGTAATTTACAGCCAAAAGATTAAATGTTAAAATTTCATCAAAATTGACCATTTTGGGAACGTTCGACAGCACCGCGGTCATCGTTTTTCTTCAGAAAATTGATTTTTTGGACTGTACCAAAAATTATCCAAAATCTCAATTGGATCATGCCTCAAATTGAATAACCATTATTTAAACCCTCACAGTGACCAAAATTGCCATTTTTATAGAGTTTTGCTTACTCAGAAGCTTCAATTTTGACGAATTTCATGCTCAGAAATGACTTTAAACACATTTACTTTAGTTGAAAAAGTTATAATTCACATCCAACAGTAATTTGCTGTCAAAAGATGAAATGTTAAAATTTCATCAATATTGACCATTTTGGGAACGTTCGACAGCTCCGCGGTCATCGTTTTTCTTCAGAAAATGTATTTTTTGGCCTGCACCAAAAATTATTAAAAATGTCAATTGGATCATGGCTCATGTTGAATAACCACTTTTTAAACCCTCACAGTGACCAAAATTGCCATATTTACAGTTTTGCTTACTCAGAAGCTTCAATTTTGACCAATTTCAGGCACAGAAATGACTTTAAACACATTTATTTTAGTTGAAAAAGTAATAATTCACATCCAACAGTAATTTACAGCCAAAAGATTAAATGTTAAAATTTCATCAAAATTGACCATTTTGGGAACGTTCGACAGCTCCGCAATCATAGTTTTTCTTTAGAAAATTGATTTTTTGGACTCTACCAAAAATTATCCAAAATGTCAAATGGATCGTGCCTCAAATTGAATAACCACTTTTTAAACCCTCACAGTGACCAAAATTGCCATTTTATAGAGTTTTGCTTACTCAGAGCTTCAATTTTGATGAATTTCATGCACAGAAATGACTTTAAACACATTTACTTTAGTTGAAAAAGTTATAATTCACATCCAACAGTAATTTGCAGGCGAAATTTTAAATGTTAAAATTTCATCAAAATTGACCATTTTGGGAACAATCGAAAGCTCCGCAATCATCGTTTTTCTTCAGAAAATTGATTTTTTGGACTGTACCAAAAATTATCCAAAATGTCAATTGGATCGTGCCTCAAATTGAATAACCACTTTTTAAACCCTCACAATGACCAAAATTGCCATTTTTATAGAGTTTTGCTTACTCAGAGGCTTCAATTTTGATGAATTTCATACTCAGAAATGACTTTAAACACATTTACTTTAGTTAAAAAAGTTATAATTCACATCCAACAGTAATTTGCAGTCAAAAGATTAAATGTTAAAATTTCATCAATATTGACCATTTTGGGAATGTACGACAGCTCCGCGGTCATCGATTTTTTTTCATAAAATTTATTTTTTGGCCTGCACCAAAAATTATTAAAAATGTCAATTGGATCGTGCCTCATGTTGAATAACCACTTTTTAAACCCTCACAGTGACCAAAATTGCCATTTTTACAGAGTTTTGCTTACTCAGAAGCTTCAATTTTGACCAATTTCAGGCACAGAAATGACTTTAAACACACTTATTTTAGTTGAAAAAGTAATAATTCACATCCAACAGTAATTTACAACCAAAAGATTAAATGTTAAAATTTCATCAAAATTGACCATTTTAGGAAGGTTCGACAGCTCCGCGGTCACCGTTTTTCATCAGAAAATTGATTTTTTGGACAGTACCACAAATGTATCGAAATGTCAATTGGATCGTGACTCTTGTTGAATAACCACTTTTTAAACCCTCGTAGTGACCAAAATTGCCATTTTTACAGAGTTTTGCTTACTCAGAAGCTTCAATTTTGACCAATTTCATGCACAGAAATGACTTTAAACACATTTATTTTAGTTGAAAAAGTAATAATTCACATCCAACAGTAATTTACAGCCAAAAGATTAAATGTTAAAATTTCATCAAAATTGACCATTTTGGGAAGGTTCGACAGGTCCGCAGTCACCGTTTTTCATCAGAAAATTGATTTTTTGTACAGTACCACAAATTTATCAAAATGTCAATTGGATCGTGCCATATGTTGAATAACCACTTTTTAAACCCTCACAGTGACCAAAATTGCCATTTTTACAAAGTTTTGCTTACTCTGAAGCTTTATTTTTGACCGAATTCAGGCACAGAAATGGCTTTAAACATACTTATTTTAGTTGAATTAGTAATAATTCAGATCCAACAGCAATTTACAGTCAAAAGATTAAATGTTAAAATTTCATCAAAATTGACCATTTTGGGAACGTTCGACGATCATTGTTTTTCTTCGGAAAATTTATTTTTTGGACTGTACCAAAAATGATTCAAAATGTCAATTGGATCGTGCCTCATGTTGAATAACCACTTTTGAAACCCTGACAGTGACCAAAATTGCCATTTTTACAGAGTTTTGCTTACTCAGAAGCTTCAATTTTGACCAATTCAGGCACAGAAATGACTTTAAACACACTTATTTTGGTTGAAAAAGCAATAATTCACATCCAACAGTAATTTGCAGTCGAAAGATTTAATGTTACAATTTCATCAAAATTGACCATCTTGGGAATGTTCGACAGCTCCGCGGTCATCGTTTTTCTTCAGAAAATAGATTTTTTGGACTGTACCAATTAAGATTCAAAATGTCAATTGGATGGTGCCTCATGTTGAATAACCACTTTTTAAACCCTCACAGTGACCAAAATTGCCATTTTTACAGAGTTTTGCTTACTCAGAAGCTTCAATTTTGACCAATTTCAGGCACAGAAATGACTTTAAACACATTTATTTTAGTTGAAAAAGTAATAATTCACATCCAACAGTAATTTACAGCCAAAAGATTAAATGTTAAAATTTCATCAAAATTGACCATTTTGGGAACGTTCGACAGCTCCGCGGTCATCGTTTTTCTTCAGAAAATTGATTTTTTGAACTGTACCAAAAATTATCCAAAATCTCAATTGGATCATGCCTCAAATTGAATAACCATTATTTAAACCCTCACAGTGACCAAAATTGCCATTTTTATAGAGTTTTGCTTACTCAGAGGCTTCAATTTTGATGAATTTCATACTCAGAAATGACTTTAAACACATTTACTTTAGTTGAAAAAGTTATAATTCACATCCAACAGTAATTTGCAGTCAAAAGATTAAATGTTAAAATTTCATCAATATTGACCATTTTGGGAATGTACGACAGCTCCGCGGTCATCGATTTTTTTTCATAAAATTTATTTTTTTGGCCTGCACCAAAAATTATTAAAAATGTCAATTGGATCGTGCCTCATGTTGAATAACCACTTTTTAAACCCTCACAGTGACCAAAATTGCCATTTTTACAGAGTTTTGCTTACTCAGAAGCTTCAATTTTGACCAATTTCAGGCACAGAAATGACTTTAAACACACTTATTTTAGTTGAAAAAGTAATAATTCACATCCAACAGTAATTTACAACCAAAAGATTAAATGTTAACATTTCATCAAAATTGACCATTTTAGGAAGGTTCGACAGCTCCGCGGTCACCGTTTTTCATCAGAAAATTGATTTTTTGGACAGTACCACAAATGTATCAAAATGTCAATTGGATCGTGCCTCATGTTGAATAACCACTTTTTAAACCCTCGTAGTGACCAAAATTGCCATTTTTACAGAGTTTTGCTTACTCAGAAGCTTCAATTTTGACCAATTTCATGCACAGAAATGACTTTAAACACATTTATTTTAGTTGAAAAAGTAATAATTCACATCCAACAGTAATTTACAGCCAAAAGATTAAATGTTAAAATTTCATCAAAATTGACCATTTTGGGAAGGTTCGACAGGTCCGCGGTCACCGTTTTTCATCAGAAAATTGATTTTTTGTACAGTACCACAAATTTATCAAAATGTCAATTGGATCGTGCCATATGTTGAATAACCACTTTTTAAACCCTCACAGTGACCAAAATTGCCATTTTTACAAAGTTTTGCTTACTCTGAAGCTTTATTTTTGACCGAATTCAGGCACAGAAATGGCTTTAAACATACTTATTTTAGTTGAATTAGTAATAATTCAGATCCAACAGCAATTTACAGTCAAAAGATTAAATGTTAAAATTTCATCAAAATTGACCATTTTGGGAACGTTCGACGATCATTGTTTTTCTTCGGAAAATGTATTTTTTGGACTGTACCAAAAATGATTCAAAATGTCAATTGGATCGTGCCTCATGTTGAATAACCACTTTTTAAACCCTGACAGTGACCAAAATTGCCATTTTTACAGAGTTTTGCTTACTCAGAAGCTTCAATTTTGACCAATTCAGGCACAGAAATGACTTTAAACACACTTATTTTGGTTGAAAAAGCAATAATTCACATCCAACAGTAATTTGCAGTCGAAAGATTTAATGTTAAAATTTCATCAAAATTGACCATCTTGGGAATGTTCGACAGCTCCGCGGTCATCGTTTTTCTTCAGAAAATAGATTTTTTGGACTGTACCAATTAAGATTCAAAATGTCAATTGGATCGTGCCTCATGTTGAATAACCACTTTTTAAACCCTCACAGTGACCAAAATTGCCATTTTTACAGAGTTTTGCTTACTCAGAAGCTTCAATTTTGACCAATTTCAGGCACAGAAATGACTTTAAACACATTTATTTTAGTTGAAAAAGTAATAATTCACATCCAAAAGTAATTTACAGCCAAAAGATTAAATGTTAAAATTTCATCAAAATTGACCATTTTGGGAACGTTCGACAGCTCCGCGGTCATCGTTTTTCTTCAGAAAATTGATTTTTTGGACCGTACCAAAAATTATCCAAAATCTCAATTGGATCATGCCTCAAATTGAATAACCATTATTTAAACCCTCACAGTGACCAAAATTGCCATTTTTATAGAGTTTTGCTTACTCAGAAGCTTCAATTTTGACGAATTTCATGCTCAGAAATGACTTTAAACACATTTACTTTAGTTGAAAAAGTTATAATTCACATCCAACAGTAATTTGCTGTCAAAAGATGAAATGTTAAAATTTCATCAATATTGACCATTTTGGGAACGTTCGACAGCTCCGCGGTCATCGTTTTTCTTCAGAAAATGTATTTTTTGGCCTGCACCAAAAATTATTAAAAATGTCAATTGGATCATGGCTCATGTTGAATAACCACTTTTTAAACCCTCACAGTGACCAAAATTGCCATATTTACAGTTTTGCTTACTCAGAAGCTTCAATTTTGACCAATTTCAGGCACAGAAATGACTTTAAACACATTTATTTTAGTTGAAAAAGTAATAATTCACATCCAACAGTAATTTACAGCCAAGAGATTAAATGTTAAAATTTCATCAAAATTGACCATTTTGGGAACGTTCGACAGCTCCGCAATCATAGTTTTTCTTTAGAAAATTGATTTTTTGGACTCTACCAAAAATTATCCAAAATGTCAAATGGATCGTGCCTCAAATTGAATAACCACTTTTTAAACCCTCACAGTGACCAAAATTGCCATTTTATAGAGTTTTGCTTACTCAGAGCTTCAATTTTGATGAATTTCATGCACAGAAATGACTTTAAACACATTTACTTTAGTTGAAAAAGTTATAATTCACATCCAACAGTAATTTGCAGGCGAAATTTTAAATGTTAAAATTTCATCAAAATTGACCATTTTGGGAACAATCGAAAGCTCCGCAATCATCGTTTTTCTTCAGAAAATTGATTTTTTGGACTGTACCAAAAATTATCCAAAATGTCAATTGGATCGTGCCTCAAATTGAATAACCACTTTTTAAACCCTCACAATGACCAAAATTGCCATTTTTATAGAGTTTTGCTTACTCAGAGGCTTCATTTTTGATGAATTTCATACTCAGAAATGACTTTAAACACATTTACTTTAGTTGAAAAAGTTATAATTCACATCCAACAGTAATTTGCAGTCAAAAGATTAAATGTTAAAATTTCATCAATATTGACCATTTTGGGAATGTACGACAGCTCCGCGGTCATCGATTTTTTTTCATAAAATTTATTTTTTGGCCTGCACCAAAAATTATTAAAAATGTCAATTGGATCGTGCCTCATGTTGAATAACCACTTTTTAAACCCCGACAGTGACCAAAATTGCCATTTTTACAGAGTTTTGCTTACTCAGAAGCTTCAATTTTGACCAATTCAGGCACAGAAATGACTTTAAACACACTTATTTTGGTTGAAAAAGCAATAATTCACATCCAACAGTAATTTGCAGTCGAAAGATTTAATGTTAAAATTTCATCAAAATTGACCATCTTGGGAATGTTCGACAGCTCCGCGGTCATCGTTTTTCTTCAGAAAATAGATTTTTTGGACTGTACCAATTAAGATTCAAAATGTCAATTGGATGGTGCCTCATGTTGAATAACCACTTTTTAAACCCTCACAGTGACCAAAATTGCCATTTTTACAGAGTTTTGCTTACTCAGAAGCTTCAATTTTGACCAATTTCAGGCACAGAAATGACTTTAAACACATTTATTTTAGTTGAAAAAGTAATAATTCACATCCAACAGTAATTTACAGCCAAAAGATTAAATGTTAAAATTTCATCAAAATTGACCATTTTGGGAACGTTCGACAGCTCCGCGGTCATCGTTTTTCTTCAGAAAATTGATTTTTTGAACTGTACCAAAAATTATCCAAAATCTCAATTGGATCATGCCTCAAATTGAATAACCATTATTTAAACCCTCACAGTGACCAAAATTGCCATTTTTATAGAGTTTTGCTTACTCAGAAGCTTCAATTTTGACGAATTTCATGCTCAGAAATGACTTTAAACACATTTACTTTAGTTTAAAAAGTTATAATTCACATCCAACAGTAATTTGCTGTCAAAAGATGAAATGTTAAAATTTCATCAATATTGACCATTTTGGGAACGTTCGACAGCTCCGCGGTCATCGTTTTTCTTCAGAAAATGTATTGTTTGGCCTGCACCAAAAATTATTAAAAATGTCAATTGGATCATGCCTCATGTTGAATAACCACTTTTTAAACCCTCGTAGTGACCAAAATTGCCATTTTTACAGAGTTTTGCTTACTCAGAAGCTTCAATTTTGACCAATTTCATGCACAGAAATGACTTTAAACACATTTATTTTAGTTGAAAAAGTAATAATTCACATCCAACAGTAATTTACAGCCAAAAGATTAAATGTTAAAATTTCATCAAAATTGACCATTTTGGGAAGGTTCGACATGTCCGCGGTCACCGTTTTTCATCAGAAAATTGATTTTTTGTACAGTACCACAAATTTATCAAAATGTCAATTGGATCGTGCCTTATGTTGAATAACCACTTTTTAAACCCTCACAGTGACCAAAATTGCCATTTTTACAAAGTTTTGCTTACTCTGAAGCTTTATTTTTTACCGAATTCAGGCACAGAAATGGCTTTAAACATACTTATTTTAGTTGAATTAGTAATAATTCAGATCCAACAGCAATTTACAGTCAAAAGATTAAATGTTAAAATTTCATCAAAATTGACCATTTTGGGAACGTTCGACGATCATTGTTTTTCTTCGGAAAATTTATTTTTTGGACTGTACCAAAAATGATTCAAAATGTCAATTGGATCGTGCCTCATGTTGAATAACCACTTTTTAAACCCTGACAGTGACCAAAATTGCCATTTTTACAGAGTTTTGCTTACTCAGAAGCTTCAATTTTGACCAATTCAGGCACAGAAATGACTTTAAACACACTTATTTTGGTTGAAAAAGCAATAATTCACATCCAACAGTAATTTGCAGTCGAAAGATTTAATGTTAAAATTTCATCAAAATTGACCATCTTGGGAATGTTCGACAGCTCCGCGGTCATCGTTTTTCTTCAGAAAATAGATTTTTTGGACTGTACCAATTAAGATTCAAAATGTCAATTGGATGGTGCCTCATGTTGAATAACCACTTTTTAAACCCTCACAGTGACCAAATTGCCATTTTTACAGAGTCCTGCTTACTCAGAAGCTTCAATTTTGACCAATTTCAGGCACAGAAATGACTTTAAACACATTTCTTTTAGTTGAAAAAGTAATAATTCACATCCAACAGTAATTTACAGCCAAAAGATTAAATGTTAAAATTTCATCAAAATTGACCATTTTGGGAACGTTCGACAGCTCCGCGGTCATCGTTTTTCTTCAGAAAAATGATTTTTTGGACTGTACCAAAAATTATCCAAAATCTCAATTGGATCATGCCTCAAATTGAATAACCATTATTTAAACCCTCACAGTGACCAAAATTGCCATTTTTATAGAGTTTTGCTTACTCAGAAGCTTCAATTTTGACGAATTTCATGCTCAGAAATGACTTTAAACACATTTACTTTAGTTGAAAAAGTTATAATTCACATCCAACAGTAATTTGCTGTCAAAAGATGAAATGTTAAAATTTCATCAATATTGACCATTTTGGGAACGTTCGACAGCTCCGCGGTCCTCGTTTTTCTTCAGAAAATGTATTTTTTGGCCTGCACCAAAAATTATTAAAAATGTCAATTGGATCGTGCCTCATGTTGAATAACCACTTTTTAAACCCTCACAGTGACCAAAATTGCCATATTTACAGTTTTGCTTACTCAGAAGCTTCAATTTTGACCAATTTCAGGCACAGAAATGACTTTAAACACATTTATTTTAGTTGAAAAAGTAATAATTCACACCCAACAGTAATTTACAGCCAAAAGATTATATGTTAAAATTTCATCAAAATTGACCATTTTGGGAACGTTGGACAGCTCCGCGGTCATCGTTTTTCTTCAGAAAATTGATTTTTTGGACTGTACCAATTAAGATTCAAAATGTCAATTGGATCGTGCCTCATGTTGAATAACCATTTTTTAACCTCTTGGCTGCTAATGACAAGGGTAACTCGTCATGGACTTTCCATTGATTTCAATGGAAATTAAAGAAGAATCCAAATAATGCCTTAGCAGCCAAGAGGTTAAACCCTCACAGTGACCAAAATTGCCATTTTTACAGAGTTTTTCTTACTCAGAAGCTTCAATTTTGACCAATTACAGGCACAGAAATGACTTTAAACACATTTATTTTAGTTGAAAAAGTAATAATTCACATCCAACAGTAATTTACAGCCAAAAGATTAAATGTTAAAATTTCATCAAAATCAACCATTTTGGGAACGTTGGACAGCTCTGCGGTCATCGTTTTTCTTCCGAAAATTGATTTTTTGGACTGTACCAATTAAGATTCAAAATGTCAATTGGATCGTGCCTTATGTTGAATAACTACTTTTTAAACCCTCACAGTGACCAAAATTGCCATTTTTGCAGAGTTTTGCTTACTCAGAAGCTTCAATTTTGACCAATTTCAGGCACAGAAATGACTTTAAACACATTTATTTTAGTTGAAAAAGTAATAATTCACATCCAACAGTAATTTACAGCCAAAAGATTAAATGTTAAAATTTCATCAAAATTGACCATTTTGGGAACGTTCGACAGCTCCGCGGTCATCGTTTTTCTTCAGAAAATTGATTTTTTGGACTGTACCAAAAATCATCCAAAATCTCAATTGTATCGTGCCTCAAATTGAATAACCAATATTTAAACCCTCACAGTGACCAAAATTGCCATTTTTATAGAGTTTTGCTTACTCAGAAGCTTCAATTTTGACGAATTTCATGCTCAGAAATGACTTTAAACACAATTACTTTAGTTGAAAAAGTTATAATTCACATCCAACAGTAATTTGCTGTCAAAAGATGAAATGGTAAAATTTCATCAATATTGACCATTTTGGGAACGTTCGACAGCTCCGCGGTCATCGTTTTTCTTCAGAAAATTTATTTTTTGGCCTGCACCAAAAATTATCCAAAATGTCAAATGGATCGTGCCTCAAATTGAATAACCACTTTTTAAACCCTCACAGTGACCAAAATTGCCATTTTATAGAGTTTTGCTTACTCAGAGCTTCAATTTTGATGAATTTCATGCACAGAAAGGACTTTAATCACATTTACTTTAGTTGAAAAAGTTATAATTCACATCCAACAGTAATTTGCAGGCGAAATTTTAAATGTTAAAATTTCATCAAAATTGACCATTTTGGGAACAATCGAAAGCTCCGCAATCATCGTTTTTCTTCAGAAAATTGATTTTTTGGACTGTACCAAAAATTATCCAAAATGTCAATTGGATCGTGCCTCAAATTGAATAACCACTTTTTAAACCCTCACAATGACCGAAATTGCCATTTTTATAGAGTTTTGCTTACTCAGAGGCTTCAATTTTGATGAATTTCATACTCAGAAATGACTTTAAACACATTTACTTTAGTTGAAAAAGTTATAATTCACATCCAACAGTAATTTGCAGTCAAAAGATTAAATGTTAAAATTTCATCAATATTGACCATTTTGGGAATGTACGACAGCTCCGCGGTCATCGATTTTTTTTCATAAAATTTATTTTTTTGGCCTGCACCAAAAATTATTAAAAATGTCAATTGGATCGTGCCTCATGTTGAATAACCACTTTTTAAACCCTCACAGTGACCAAAATTGCCATTTTTACAGAGTTTTGCTTACTCAGAAGCTTCAATTTTGACCAATTCAGGCACAGAAATGACTTTAAACACACTTATTTTGGTTGAAAAAGCAATAATTCACATCCAACAGTAATTTGCAGTCGCAAGATTTAATGTTAAAATTTCATCAAAATTGACCATCTTGGGAATGTTCGACAGCTCCGCGGTCATCGTTTTTCTTCAGAAAATAGATTTTTTGGACTGTACCAATTAAGATTCAAAATGTCAATTGGATCATGCCTCATGTTGAATAACCACTTTTTAAACCCTCACAGTGACCAAAATTGCCATTTTTACAGAGTTTTGCTTACTCAGAAGCTTCAATTTTGACCAATTTCAGGCACAGAAATTACTTTAAACACATTTATTTTAGTTGAAAAAGTAATAATTCACATCCAAAAGTAATTTACAGCCAAAAGATTAAATGTTAAAATTTCATCAAAATTGACCATTTTGGGAACGTTCGACAGCTCCGCGGTCATCGTTTTTCTTCAGAAAATGTATTTTTTGGCCTGCACCAAAAATTATTAAAAATGTCAATTGGATCATGGCTCATGTTGAATAACCACTTTTTAAACCCTCACAGTGACCAAAATTGCCATATTTACAGTTTTGCTTACTCAGAAGCTTCAATTTTGACCAATTTCAGGCACAGAAATGACTTTAAACACATTTATTTTAGTTGAAAAAGTAATAATTCACATCCAACAGTAATTTACAGCCAAAAGATTAAATGTTAAAATTTCATCAAAATTGACCATTTTGGGAACGTTCGACAGCTCCGCAATCATAGTTTTTCTTTAGAAAATTGATTTTTTGGACTCTACCAAAAATTATCCAAAATGTCAAATGGATCGTGCCTCAAATTGAATAACCACTTTTTAAACCCTCACAGTGACCAAAATTGCTATTTTATAGAGTTTTGCTTACTCAGAGCTTCAATTTTGATGAATTTCATGCACAGAAATGACTTTAAACACATTTACTTTAGTTGAAAAAGTTATAATTCACATCCAACAGTAATTTGCAGGCGAAATTTTAAATGTTAAAATTTCATCAAAATTGACCATTTTGGGAACAATCGAAAGCTCCGCAATCATCGTTTTTCTTCAGAAAATTGATTTTTTGGACTGTACCAAAAATTATCCAAAATGTCAATTGGATCGTGCCTCAAATTGAATAACCACTTTTTAAACCCTCACAATGACCAAAATTGCCATTTTTATAGAGTTTTGCTTACTCAGAGGCTTCAATTTTGATGAATTTCATACTCAGAAATGACTTTAAACACATTTACTTTAGTTGAAAAAGTTATAATTCACATCCAACAGTAATTTGCAGTCAAAAGATTAAATGTTAAAATTTCATCAATATTGACCATTTTGGGAATGTACGACAGCTCCGCGGTCATCGATTTTTTTTCATAAAATTTATTTTTTGGCCTGCACCAAAAATTATTAAAAATGTCAATTGGATCGTGCCTCATGTTGAATAACCACTTTTTAAACCCTGACAGTGACCAAAATTGCCATTTTTACAGAGTTTTGCTTACTCAGAAGCTTCAATTTTGACCAATTCAGGCACAGAAATGACTTTAAACACACTTATTTTGGTTGAAAAAGCAATAATTCACATCCAACAGTAATTTGCAGTCGAATGATTTAATGTTAAAATTTCATCAAAATTGACCATCTTGGGAATGTTCGACAGCTCCGCGGTCATCGTTTTTCTTCAGAAAATAGATTTTTTGGACTGTACCAATTAAGATTCAAAATGTCAATTGGATGGTGCCTCATGTTGAATAACCACTTTTTAAACCCTCACAGTGACCAAAATTGCCATTTTTACAGAGTTTTGCTTACTCAGAAGCTTCAATTTTGACCAATTTCAGGCACAGAAATGACTTTAAACACATTTATTTTAGTTGAAAAAGTAATAATTCACATCCAACAGTAATTTACAGCCAAAAGATTAAATGTTAAAATTTCATCAAAATTGACCATTTTGGGAACGTTCGACAGCTCCGCGGTCATCGTTTTTCTTCAGAAAATTGATTTTTTGAACTGTACCAAAAATGATCCAAAATCTCAATTGGATCATGCCTCAAATTGAATAACCATTATTTAAACCCTCACAGTGACCAAAATTGCCATTTTTATAGAGTTTTGCTTACTCAGAAGCTTCAATTTTGATGAATTTCATGCTCAGAAATGACTTTAAACACACTTATTTTAGTTGAAAAAGTAATAATTCACATCCAACAGTAATTTACAACCAAAAGATTAAATGTTAAAATTTCATCAAAATTGACCATTTTAGGAAGGTTCGACAGCTCCGCGGTCACCGTTTTTCATCAGAAAATTGATTTTTTGGACAGTACCACAAATGTATCGAAATGTCAATTGGATCGTGCCTCTTGTTGAATAACCACTTTTTAAACCCTTGTAGTGACCAAAATTGCCATTTTTACAGAGTTTTGCTTACTCAGAAGCTTCAATTTTGACCAATTTTATGCACAGAAATGACTTTAAACACATTTATTTTAGTTGAAAAAGTAATAATTCACATCCAACAGTAATTTACAGCCAAAAGATTAAATGTTAAAATTTCATCAAAATTGACCATTTTGGGAAGGTTCGACAGGTCCGCAGTCACCGTTTTTCATCAGAAAATTGATTTTTTGTACAGTACCACAAATTTATCAAAATGTCAATTTGATCGTGCCATATGTTGAATAACCACTTTTTAAACCCTCACAGTGACCAAAATTGCCATTTTTACAAAGTTTTGCTTACTCTGAAGCTTTATTTTTGACCGAATTCAGGCACAGAAATGGCTTTAAACATACTTATTTTAGTTGAATTAGTAATAATTCAGATCCAACAGCAATTTACAGTCAAAAGATTAAATGTTAAAATTTCATCAAAATTGACCATTTTGGGAACGTTCGACGATCATTGTTTTTCTTCGGAAAATTTATTTTTTGGACTGTACCAAAAATGATTCAAAATGTCAATTGGATCGTGCCTCATGTTGAATAACCACTTTTTAAACCCTGACAGTGACCAAAATTGCCATTTTTACAGAGTTTTGCTTACTCAGAAGCTTCAATTTTGACCAATTCAGGCACAGAAATGACTTTAAACACACTTATTTTGGTTGAAAAAGCAATAATTCACATCCAACAGTAATTTGCAGTCGAAAGATTTAATGTTAAAATTTCATCAAAATTGACCATCTTGGGAATGTTCGACAGCTCCGCGGTCATCGTTTTTCTTCAGAAAATAGATTTTTTGGACTGTACCAATTAAGATTCAAAATGTCAATTGGATGGTGCCTCATGTTGAATAACCACTTTTTAAACCCTCACAGTGACCAAAATTGCCATTTTTACAGAGTTTTGCTTACTCAGAAGCTTCAATTTTGACCAATTTCAGGCACAGAAATGACTTTAAACACATTTATTTTAGTTGAAAAAGTAATAATTCACATCCAACAGTAATTTACAGCCAAAAGATTAAATGTTAAAATTTAATCAAAATTGACCATTTTGGGAACGTTCGACAGCTCCGCGGTCATCGTTTTTCTTCAGAAAATTGATTTTTTGGACTGTACCAATTAAGATTCAAAATGTCAATTGGATCGTGCCTCATGTTGAATAACCATTTTTTAACCTCTTGGCTGCTAATGACAAGGGTAACTCGTCATGGACTTTCCATTGATTTCAATGGAAATTAAAGAAGAATCCAAATAATGCCTTAGCAGCCAAGAGGTTAAACCCTCACAGTGACCAAAATTGCCATTTTTACAGAGTTTTTCTTACTCAGAAGCTTCAATTTTGACCAATTACAGGCACAGAAATGACTTTAAACACATTTATTTTAGTTGAAAAAGTAATAATTCACATCCAACAGTAATTTACAGCCAAAAGATTAAATGTTAAAATTTCATCAAAATCGACCATTTTGGGAACGTTGGACAGCTCTGCGGTCATCGTTTTTCTTCCGAAAATTGATTTTTTGGACTGTACCAATTAAGATTCAAAATATCAATTGGATCGTGCCTCATGTTGAATAACCACTTTTTAAACCCTGATAGTGACCAAAAATGCTATTTTTACAGAGTTTTGCTTACTCAGAAGCTTCAATTTTGACCAATCCTGGCGCAGAAATGACTTTAAACACACTTATTTTGGTTGAAAAAGCAATAATTCACATCCAACAGTAATTTTCAGTCGAAAGATTTAATGTTAAAATGTCATCAAAATTGACCATTTTGGGAACGTTCGACAGCTCCGCGGTCATCGTTTTTCTTCAGAAAATTGATTTTTTGGACTGTACCAAAAATCATCCAAAATCTCAATTGTATCGTGCCTCAAATTGAATAACCAATATTTAAACCCTCACAGTGACCAAAATTGCCATTTTTATAGAGTTTTGCTTACT
The DNA here is from genome assembly GCF_964263255.1 of Lissotriton vulgaris. NCBI lineage: Eukaryota > Metazoa > Chordata > Amphibia > Caudata > Salamandridae > Lissotriton > Lissotriton vulgaris. The sequence continues at coordinate 666,752,950 of NC_141693.1, forward strand.
CAGAAGCTTCAATTTTGACGAATTTCATGCTCAGAAATGACTTTAAACACAATTACTTTAGTTGAAAAAGTTATAATTCACATCCAACAGTAATTTGCTGTCAAAAGATGAAATGGTAAAATTTCATCAATATTGACCATTTTGGGAACGTTCGACAGCTCCGCGGTCATCGTTTTTCTTCAGAAAATTTATTTTTTGGCCTGCACCAAAAATTATCCAAAATGTCAAATGGATCGTGCCTCAAATTGAATAACCACTTTTTAAACCCTCACAGTGACCAAAATTGCCATTTTATAGAGTTTTGCTTACTCAGAGCTTCAATTTTGATGAATTTCATGCACAGAAAGGACTTTAATCACATTTACTTTAGTTGAAAAAGTTATAATTCACATCCAACAGTAATTTGCAGGCGAAATTTTAAATGTTAAAATTTCATCAAAATTGACCATTTTGGGAACAATCGAAAGCTCCGCAATCATCGTTTTTCTTCAGAAAATTGATTTTTTGGACTGTACCAAAAATTATCCAAAATGTCAATTGGATCGTGCCTCAAATTGAATAACCACTTTTTAAACCCTCACAATGACCGAAATTGCCATTTTTATAGAGTTTTGCTTACTCAGAGGCTTCAATTTTGATGAATTTCATACTCAGAAATGACTTTAAACACATTTACTTTAGTTGAAAAAGTTATAATTCACATCCAACAGTAATTTGCAGTCAAAAGATTAAATGTTAAAATTTCATCAATATTGACCATTTTGGGAATGTACGACAGCTCCGCGGTCATCGATTTTTTTTCATAAAATTTATTTTTTTGTCCTGCACCAAAAATTATTAAAAATGTCAATTGGATCGTGCCTCATGTTGAATAACCACTTTTTAAACCCTCACAGTGACCAAAATTACCATTTTTACAGAGTTTTGCTTACTCAGAAGCTTCAATTTTGACCAATTCAGGCACAGAAATGACTTTAAACACACTTATTTTGGTTGAAAAAGCAATAATTCACATCCAACAGTAATTTGCAGTCGAAAGATTTAATGTTAAAATTTCATCAAAATTGACCATCTTGGGAATGTTCGACAGCTCCGCGGTCATCGTTTTTCTTCAGAAAATAGATTTTTTGGACTGTACCAATTAAGATTCAAAATGTCAATTGGATCGTGCCTCATGTTGAATAACCACTTTTTAAACCCTCACAGTGACCAAAATTGCCATTTTTACAGAGTTTTGCTTACTCAGAAGCTTCAATTTTGACCAATTTCAGGCACAGAAATGACTTTAAACACATTTATTTTAGTTGAAAAAGTAATAATTCACATCCAAAAGTAATTTACAGCCAAAAGATTAAATGTTAAAATTTCATCAAAATTGACCATTTTGGGAACGTTCGACAGCACCGCGGTCATCGTTTTTCTTCAGAAAATTGATTTTTTGGACTGTACCAAAAATTATCCAAAATCTCAATTGGATCATGCCTCAAATTGAATAACCATTATTTAAACCCTCACAGTGACCAAAATTGCCATTTTTATAGAGTTTTGCTTACTCAGAAGCTTCAATTTTGACGAATTTCATGCTCAGAAATGACTTTAAACACATTTACTTTAGTTGAAAAAGTTATAATTCACATCCAACAGTAATTTGCTGTCAAAAGATGAAATGTTAAAATTTCATCAATATTGACCATTTTGGGAACGTTCGACAGCTCCGCGGTCATCGTTTTTCTTCAGAAAATGTATTTTTTGGCCTTCACCAAAAATTATTAAAAATGTCAATTGGATCATGGCTCATGTTGAATAACCACTTTTTAAACCCTCACAGTGACCAAAATTGCCATATTTACAGTTTTGCTTACTCAGAAGCTTCAATTTTGACCAATTTCAGGCACAGAAATGACTTTAAACACATTTATTTTAGTTGAAAAAGTAATAATTCACATCCAACAGTAATTTACAGCCAAAAGATTAAATGTTAAAATTTCACCAAAATTGACCATTTTGGGAACGTTCGACAGCTCCGCAATCATAGTTTTTCTTTAGAAAATTGATTTTTTGGACTCTACCAAAAATTATCCAAAATGTCAAATGGATCGTGCCTCAAATTGAATAACCACTTTTTAAACCCTCACAGTGACCAAAATTGCCATTTTATAGAGTTTTGCTTACTCAGAGCTTCAATTTTGATGAATTTCATGCACAGAAATGACTTTAAACACATTTACTTTAGTTGAAAAATTATAATTCACATCCAACAGTAATTTGCAGGCGAAATTTTAAATGTTAAAATTTCATCAAAATTGACCATTTTGGGAACAATCGAAAGCTCTGCAATCATCGTTTTTCTTCAGAAAATTGATTTTTTGGACTGTACCAAAAATTATCCAAAATGTCAATTGGATCGTGCCTCAAATTGAATAACCACTTTTTAAACCCTCACAATGACCAAAATTGCCATTTTTATAGAGTTTTGCTTACTCAGAGGCTTCAATTTTGATGAATTTCATACTCAGAAATGACTTTAAACACATTTACTTTAGTTGAAAAAGTTATAATTCACATCCAACAGTAATTTGCAGTCAAAAGATTAAATGTTAAAATTTCATCAATATTCACCATTTTGGGAATGTACGACAGCTCCGCGGTCATCGATTTTTTTTCATAAAATTTATTTTTTGGCCTGCACCAAAAATTATTAAAAATGTCAATTGGATCGTGCCTCATGTTGAATAACCACTTTTTAAACCCTCACAGTGACCAAAATTGCCATTTTTACAGAGTTTTGCTTACTCAGAAGCTTCAATTTTGACCAATTTCAGGCACAGAAATGACTTTAAACACACTTATTTTAGTTGAAAAAGTAATAATTCACATCCAACAGTAATTTACAACCAAAAGATTAAATGTTAAAATTTCATCAAAATTGACCATTTTAGGAAGGTTCGACAGCTCCGCGGTCACCGTTTTTCATCAGAAAATTGATTTTTTGGACAGTACCACAAATGTATCGAAATGTCAATTGGATCGTGCCTCTTGTTGAATAACCACTTTTTAAACCCTCGTAGTGACCAAAATTGCCATTTTTACAGAGTTTTGCTTACTCAGAAGCTTCAATTTTGACCAATTTCATGCACAGAAATGACTTTAAACACATTTATTTTAGTTGAAAAAGTAATAATTCACATCCAACAGTAATTTACAGCCAAAAGATTAAATGTTAAAATTTCATCAAAATTGACCATTTTGGGAAGGTTCGACAGGTCCGCAGTCACCGTTTTTCATCAGAAAATTGATTTTTTGTACAGTACCACAAATTTATCAAAATGTCAATTGGATCGTGCCATATGTTGAATAACCACTTTTTAAACCCTCACAGTGACCAAAATTGCCATTTTTACAAAGTTTTGCTTACTCTGAAGCTTTATTTTTGACCGAATTCAGGCACAGAAATGGCTTTAAACATACTTATTTTAGTTGAATTAGTAATAATTCAGATCCAACAGCAATTTACAGTCAAAAGATTAAATGTTAAAATTTCATCAAAATTGACCATTTTGGGAACGTTCGACGATCATTGTTTTTCTTCGGAAAATTTATTTTTTGGACTGTACCAAAAATGATTCAAAATGTCAATTGGATCGTGCCTCATGTTGAATAACCACTTTTGAAACCCTGACAGTGACCAAAATTGCCATTTTTACAGAGTTTTGCTTACTCAGAAGCTTCAATTTTGACCAATTCAGGCACAGAAATGACTTTAAACACACTTATTTTGGTTGAAAAAGCAATAATTCACATCCAACAGTAATTTGCAGTCGAAAGATTTAATGTTAAAATTTCATCAAAATTGACCATCTTGGGAATGTTCGACAGCTCCGCGGTCATCGTTTTTCTTCAGAAAATAGATTTTTTGGACTGTACCAATTAAGATTCAAAATGTCAATTGGATGGTGCCTCATGTTGAATAACCACTTTTTAAACCCTCACAGTGACCAAAATTGCCATTTTTACAGAGTTTTGCTTACTCAGAAGCTTCAATTTTGACCAATTTCAGGCACAGAAATGACTTTAAACACATTTATTTTAGTTGAAAAAGTAATAATTCACATCCAACAGTAATTTACAGCCAAAAGATTAAATGTTAAAATTTCATCAAAATTGACCATTTTGGGAACGTTCGACAGCTCCGCGGTCATCGTTTTTCTTCAGAAAATTGATTTTTTGAACTGTACCAAAAATTATCCAAAATCTCAATTGGATCATGCCTCAAATTGAATAACCATTATTTAAACCCTCACAGTGACCAAAATTGCCATTTTTATAGAGTTTTGCTTACTCAGAAGCTTTAATTTTGACGAATTTCATGCTCAGAAATGACTTTAAACACATTTACTTTAGTTTAAAAAGTTATAATTCACATCCAACAGTAATTTGCTGTCAAAAGATGAAATGTTAAAATTTCATCAATATTGACCATTTTGGGAACGTTCGACAGCTCCGCGGTCATCGTTTTTCTTCAGAAAATGTATTTTTTGGCCTGCACCAAAAATTATTAAAAATGTCAATTGGATCGTGCCTCATGTTGAATAACCACTTTTTAAACCCTCACAGTGACCAAAATTGCCATATTTACAGTTTTGCTTACTCAGAAGCTTCAATTTTGACCAATTTCAGGCACAGAAATGACTTTAAACACATTTATTTTAGTTGAAAAAGTAATAATTCACATCCAACAGTAATTTACAGCCAAAAGATTATATGTTAAAATTTCATCAAAATTGACCATTTTGGGAACGTTGGACAGCTCCGCGGTCATCGTTTTTCTTCAGAAAATTGATTTTTTGGACTGTACCAATTAAGATTCAAAATGTCAATTGGATCGTGCCTCATGTTGAATAACCATTTTTTAACCTCTTGGCTGCTAATGACAAGGGTAACTCGTCATGGACTTTCCATTGATTTCAATGGAAATTAAAGAAGAATCCAAATAATGCCTTAGCAGCCAAGAGGTTAAACCCTCACAGTGACCAAAATTGCCATTTTTACAGAGTTTTTCTTACTCAGAAGCTTCAATTTTGACCAATTACAGGCACAGAAATGACTTTAAACACATTTATTTTAGTTGAAAAAGTAATAATTCACATCCAACAGTAGTTTACAGCCAAAAGATTAAATGTTAAAATTTCATCAAAATCGACCATTTTGGGAACGTTCGACAGCTCCGCAGTCATCGTTTTTCTTCAGAAAATTGATTTTTTGGACTGTATCAAAAATATTCCAAAATCTCAGTTGTATCGTGCCTCAAATTGAATAACCATTATTTAAACCCTCACAGTGACTAAAATTGCCATTTTTATAGAGTTTTGCTTACTCAGAAGCTTCAATTTTGACGAATTTCATGCTTAAACACAATTACTTTAGTTGAAAAAGTTATAATTCACATCCAACAGTAATTTGCTGTCAAAAGATGAAATGGTAAAATTTCATCAATATTGACCATTTTGGGAACGTTCGACAGCTCCGCGGTCATCGTTTTTCTTCAGAAAATTTATTTTTTGGCCTGCACCAAAAATTATCCAAAAATGTCAAATGGATCGTGCCTCAAATTGAATAACCACTTTTTAAACCCTCACAGTGACCAAAATTGCCATTTTATAGAGTTTTGCTTACTCAGAGCTTCAATTTTGATGAATTTCATGCACAGAAAGGACTTTAATCACATTTACTTTAGTTGAAAAAGTTATAATTCACATCCAACAGTAATTTGCAGGCGAAATTTTAAATGTTAAAATTTCATCAAAATTGACCATTTTGGGAACAATCGAAAGCTCCGCAATCATCGTTTTTCTTCAGAAAATTGATTTTTTGGACTGTACCAAAAATTATCCAAAATGTCAATTGGATCGTGCCTCAAATTGAATAACCACTTTTTAAACCCTCACAATGACCGAAATTGCCATTTTTATAGAGTTTTGCTTACTCAGAGGCTTCAATTTTGATGAATTTCATACTCAGAAATGACTTTAAACACATTTACTTTAGTTGAAAAAGTTATAATTCACATCCAACAGTAATTTGCAGTCAAAAGATTAAATGTTAAAATTTCATCAATATTGACCATTTTGGGAATGTACGACAGCTCCGCGGTCATCGATTTTTTTTCATAAAATTTATTTTTTTGGCCTGCACCAAAAATTATTAAAAATGTCAATTGGATCGTGCCTCATGTTGAATAACCACTTTTTAAACCCTCACAGTGACCAAAATTGCCATTTTTACAGAGTTTTGCTTACTCAGAAGCTTCAATTTTGACCAATTTCAGGCACAGAAATGACTTTAAACACACTTATTTTAGTTGAAAAAGTAATAATTCACATCCAACAGTAATTTACAACCAAAAGATTAAATGTTAAAATTTCATCAAAATTGACCATTTTAGGAAGGTTCGACAGCTCCGCGGTCACCGTTTTTCATCAGAAAATTGATTTTTTGGACAGTACCACAAATGTATCAAAATGTCAATTGGATCGTGCCTCATGTTGAATAACTACTTTTTAAACCCTCGTAGTGACCAAAATTGCCATTTTTACAGAGTTTTGCTTACTCAGAAGCTTCAATTTTGACCAATTTCATGCACAGAAATGACTTTAAACACATTTATTTTAGTTGAAAAAGTAATAATTCACATCCAACAGTAATTTACAGCCAAAAGATTAAATGTTAAAATTTCATCAAAATTGACCATTTTGGGAAGGTTCGACAGGTCCGCGGTCACCGTTTTTCATCAGAAAATTGATTTTTTGTACAGTACCACAAATGTATCAAAATGTCAATTGGATCGTGCCATATGTTGAATAACCACTTTTTAAACCCTCACAGTGACCAAAATTGCCATTTTTACAAAGTTTTGCTTACTCTGAAGCTTTATTTTTGACCGAATTCAGGCACATAAAATGTATTTTTTTGGCCTGCACCAAAAATTATTAAAAATGTCAATTGGATCGTGCCTCATGTTGAATAACCACTTTTTAAACCCTCACAGTGACCAAAATTGCCATTTTTACAGAGTTTTGCTTACTCAGAAGCTTCAATTTTGACCAATTTCAGGCACAGAAATGACTTTAAACACACTTATTTTAGTTGAAAAAGTAATAATTCACATCCAACAGTAATTTACAACCAAAAGATTAAATGTTAAAATTTCATCAAAATTGACCATTTTAGGAAGGTTCGACAGCTCCGCGGTCACCGTTTTTCATCAGAAAATTGATTTTTTGGACAGTACCACAAATGTATCGAAATGTCAATTGGATCGTGCCTCTTGTTGAATAACCACTTTTTAAACCCTCGTAGTGACCAAAATTGCCATTTTTACAGAGTTTTGCTTACTCAGAAGCTTCAATTTTGACCAATTTCATGCACAGAAATGACTTTAAACACATTTATTTTAGTTGAAAAAGTAATAATTCACATCCAACAGTAATTTACAGCCAAAAGATTAAATGTTAAAATTTCATCAAAATTGACCATTTTGGGAAGGTTCGACAGGTCCGCAGTCACCGTTTTTCATCAGAAAATTGATTTTTTGTACAGTACCACAAATTTATCAAAATGTCAATTGGATCGTGCCATATGTTGAATAACCACTTTTTAAACCCTCACAGTGACCAAAATTGCCATTTTTACAAAGTTTTGCTTACTCTGAAGCTTTATTTTTGACCGAATTCAGGCACAGAAATGGCTTTAAACATACTTATTTTAGTTGAATTAGTAATAATTCAGATCCAACAGCAATTTACAGTCAAAAGATTAAATGTTAAAATTTCATCAAAATTGACCATTTTGGGAACGTTCGACGATCATTGTTTTTCTTCGGAAAATTTATTTTTTGGACTGTACCAAAAATGATTCAAAATGTCAATTGGATCGTGCCTCATGTTGAATAACCACTTTTGAAACCCTGACAGTGACCAAAATTGCCATTTTTACAGAGTTTTGCTTACTCAGAAGCTTCAATTTTGACCAATTCAGGCACAGAAATGACTTTAAACACACTTATTTTGGTTGAAAAAGCAATAATTCACATCCAACAGTAATTTGCAGTCGAAAGATTTAATGTTAAAATTTCATCAAAATTGACCATCTTGGGAATGTTCGACAGCTCCGCGGTCATCGTTTTTCTTCAGAAAATAGATTTTTTGGACTGTACCAATTAAGATTCAAAATGTCAATTGGATGGTGCCTCATGTTGAATAACCACTTTTTAAACCCTCACAGTGACCAAAATTGCCATTTTTACAGAGTTTTGCTTATTCAGAAGCTTCAATTTTGACCAATTTCAGGCACAGAAATGACTTTAAACACATTTATTTTAGTTGAAAAAGTAATATTTCACATCCAACAGTAATTTACAGCCAAAAGATTAAATGTTAAAATTTCATCAAAATTGACCATTTTGGGAACGTTCGACAGCTCCGCGGTCATCGTTTTTCTTCAGAAAATTGATTTTTTGAACTGTACCAAAAATTATCCAAAATCTCAATTGGATCATGCCTCAGATTTAATAACCATTATTTAAACCCTCACAGTGACCAAAATTGCCATTTTTATAGAGTTTTGCTTACTCAGAAGCTTCAATTTTGACGAATTTCATGCTCAGAAATGACTTTAAACACATTTACTTTAGTTTAAAAAGTTATAATTCACATCCAACAGTAATTTGCTGTCAAAAGATGAAATGTTAAAATTTCATCAATATTGACCATTTTGGGAACGTTCGACAGCTCCGCGGTCATCGTTTTTCTTCAGAAAATGTATTTTTTGGCCTGCACCAAAAATTATTAAAAATGTCAATTGGATCGTGCCTCATGTTGAATAACCACTTTTTAAACCCTCACAGTGACCAAAATTGCCATATTTACAGTTTTGCTTACTCAGAAGCTTCAATTTTGACCAATTTCAGGCACAGAAATGACTTTAAACACATTTATTTTAGTTGAAAAAGTAATAATTCACATCCAACAGTAATTTACAGCCAAAAGATTATATGTTAAAATTTCATCAAAATTGACCATTTTGGGAACGTTGGACAGCTCCGCGGTCATCGTTTTTCTTCAGAAAATTGATTTTTTGGACTGTACCAATTAAGATTCAAAATGTCAATTGGATCGTGCCTCATGTTGAATAACCATTTTTTAACCTCTTGGCTGCTAATGACAAGGGTAACTCGTCATGGACTTTCCATTGATTTCAATGGAAATTAAAGAAGAATCCAAATAATGCCTTAGCAGCCAAGAGGTTAAACCCTCACAGTGACCAAAATTGCCATTTTTGCAGAGTTTTTCTTACTCAGAAGCTTCAATTTTGACCAATTACAGGCACAGAAATGACTTTAAACACATTTATTTTAGTTGAAAAAGTAATAATTCACATCCAACAGTAGTTTACTGCCAAAAGATTAAATGTTAAAATTTCATCAAAATCGACCATTTTGGGAACGTTCGACAGCTCCGCAGTCATCGTTTTTCTTCAGAAAATTGATTTTTTGGACTGTATCAAAAATATTCCAAAATCTCAGTTGTATCGTGCCTCAAATTGAATAACCATTATTTAAACCCTCACAGTGACTAAAATTGCCATTTTTATAGAGTTTTGCTTACTCAGAAGCTTCAATTTTGACGAATTTCATGCTTAAACACAATTACTTTAGTTGAAAAAGTTATAATTCACATCCAACAGTAATTTGCTGTCAAAAGATGAAATGGTAAAATTTCATCAATATTGACCATTTTGGGAACGTTCGACAGCTCCGCGGTCATCGTTTTTCTTCAGAAAATTTATTTTTTGGCCTGCACCAAAAATTATCCAAAAATGTCAAATGGATCGTGCCTCAAATTGAATAACCACTTTTTAAACCCTCACAGTGACCAAAATTGCCATTTTATAGAGTTTTGCTTACTCAGAGCTTCAATTTTGATGAATTTCATGCACAGAAAGGACTTTAATCACATTTACTTTAGTTGAAAAAGTTATAATTCACATCCAACAGTAATTTGCAGGCGAAATTTTAAATGTTAAAATTTCATCAAAATTGACCATTTTGGGAACAATCGAAAGCTCCGCAATCATCGTTTTTCTTCAGAAAATTGATTTTTTGGACTGTACCAAAAATTATCCAAAATGTCAATTGGATCGTGCCTCAAATTGAATAACCACTTTTTAAACCCTCACAATGACCGAAATTGCCATTTTTATAGAGTTTTGCTTACTCAGAGGCTTCAATTTTGATGAATTTCATACTCAGAAATGACTTTAAACACATTTACTTTAGTTGAAAAAGTTATAATTCACATCCAACAGTAATTTGCAGTCAAAAGATTAAATGTTAAAATTTCATCAATATTGACCATTTTGGGAATGTACGACAGCTCCGCGGTCATCGATTTTTTTTCATAAAATTTATTTTTTTGGCCTGCACCAAAAATTATTAAAAATGTCAATTGGATCGTGCCTCATGTTGAATAACCACTTTTTAAACCCTCACAGTGACCAAAATTGCCATTTTTACAGAGTTTTGCTTACTCAGAAGCTTCAATTTTGACCAATTTCAGGCACAGAAATGACTTTAAACACACTTATTTTAGTTGAAAAAGTAATAATTCACATCCAACAGTAATTTACAACCAAAAGATTAAATGTTAAAATTTCATCAAAATTGACCATTTTAGGAAGGTTCGACAGCTCCGCGGTCACCGTTTTTCATCAGAAAATTGATTTTTTGGACAGTACCACAAATGTATCAAAATGTCAATTGGATCGTGCCTCATGTTGAATAACTACTTTTTAAACCCTCGTAGTGACCAAAATTGCCATTTTTACAGAGTTTTGCTTACTCAGAAGCTTCAATTTTGACCAATTTCATGCACAGAAATGACTTTAAACACATTTATTTTAGTTGAAAAAGTAATAATTCACATCCAACAGTAATTTACAGCCAAAAGATTAAATGTTAAAATTTCATCAAAATTGACCATTTTGGGAAGGTTCGACAGGTCCGCGGTCACCGTTTTTCATCAGAAAATTGATTTTTTGTACAGTACCACAAATTTATCAAAATGTCAATTGGATCGTGCCATATGTTGAATAACCACTTTTTAAACCCTCACAGTGACCAAAATTGCCATTTTTACAAAGTTTTGCTTACTCTGAAGCTTTATTTTTGACCGAATTCAGGCACAGAAATGGCTTTAAACATACTTATTTTAGTTGAATTAGTAATAATTCAGATCCAACAGCAATTTACAGTCAAAAGATTAAATGTTAAAATTTCATCAAAATTGACCATTTTGGGAACGTTCGACGATCATTGTTTTTCTTCGGAAAATGTATTTTTTGGACTGTACCAAAAATGATTCAAAATGTCAATTGGATCGTGCCTCATGTTGAATAACCACTTTTTAAACCCTGACAGTGACCAAAATTGCCATTTTTACAGAGTTTTGCTTACTCAGAAGCTTCAATTTTGACCAATTCAGGCACAGAAATGACTTTAAACACACTTATTTTGGTTGAAAAAGCAATAATTCACATCCAACAGTAATTTGCAGTCGAAAGATTTAATGTTAAAATTTCATCAAAATTGACCATCTTGGGAATGTTCGACAGCTCCGCGGTCATCGTTTTTCTTCAGAAAATAGATTTTTTGGACTGTACCAATTAAGATTCAAAATGTCAATTGGATCGTGCCTCATGTTGAATAACCACTTTTTAAACCCTCACAGTGACCAAAATTGCCATTTTTACAGAGTTTTGCTTACTCAGAAGCTTCAATTTTGACCAATTTCAGGCACAGAAATGACTTTAAACACATTTATTTTAGTTGAAAAAGTAATAATTCACATCCAAAAGTAATTTACAGCCAAAAGATTAAATGTTAAAATTTCATCAAAATTGACCATTTTGGGAACGTTCGACAGCTCCGCGGTCATCGTTTTTCTTCAGAAAATTGATTTTTTGGACTGTACCAAAAATTATTCAAAATCTCAATTGGATCATGCCTCAAATTGAATAACCATTATTTAAACCCTCACAGTGACCAAAATTGCCATTTTTATAGAGTTTTGCTTACTCAGAAGCTTCAATTTTGACGAATTTCATGCTCAGAAATGACTTTAAACACATTTACTTTAGTTGAAAAAGTTATAATTCACATCCAACAGTAATTTGCTGTCAAAAGATGAAATGTTAAAATTTCATCAATATTGACCATTTTGGGAACGTTCGACAGCTCCGCGGTCATCGTTTTTCTTCAGAAAATGTATTTTTTGGCCTGCACCAAAAATTATTAAAAATGTCAATTGGATCATGGCTCATGTTGAATAACCACTTTTTAAACCCTCACAGTGACCAAAATTGCCATATTTACAGTTTTGCTTACTCAGAAGCTTCAATTTTGACCAATTTCAGGCACAGAAATGACTTTAAACACATTTATTTTAGTTGAAAAAGTAATAATTCACATCCAACAGTAATTTACAGCCAAAAGATTAAATGTTAAAATTTCATCAAAATTGACCATTTTGGGAACGTTCGACAGCTCCGCAATCATAGTTTTTCTTTAGAAAATTGATTTTTTGGACTCTACCAAAAATTATCCAAAATGTCAAATGGATCGTGCCTCAAATTGAATAACCACTTTTTAAACCCTCACAGTGACCAAAATTGCCATTTTATAGAGTTTTGCTTACTCAGAGCTTCAATTTTGATGAATTTCATGCACAGAAATGACTTTAAACACATTTACTTTAGTTGAAAAAGTTATAATTCACATCCAACAGTAATTTGCAGGCGAAATTTTAAATGTTAAAATTTCATCAAAATTGACCATTTTGGGAACAATCGAAAGCTCCGCAATCATCGTTTTTCTTCAGAAAATTGATTTTTTGGACTGTACCAAAAATTATCCAAAATGTCAATTGGATCGTGCCTCAAATTGAATAACCACTTTTTAAACCCTCACAATGACCAAAATTGCAATTTTTATAGAGTTTTGCTTATTCAGAGGCTTCAATTTTGATGAATTTCATACTCAGAAATGACTTTAAACACATTTACTTTAGTTGAAAAAGTTATAATTCACATCCAACAGTAATTTGCAGTCAAAAGATTAAATGTTAAAATTTCATCAATATTGACCATTTTGGGAATGTACGACAGCTCCGCGGTCATCGATTTTTTTTCATAAAATTTATTTTTTGGCCTGCACCAAAAATTATTAAAAATGTCAATTGGATCGTGCCTCATGTTGAATAACCACTTTTTAAACCCTCACAGTGACCAAAATTGCCATTTTTACAGAGTTTTGCTTACTCAGAAGCTTCAATTTTGACCAATTTCAGGCACAGAAATGACTTTAAACACACTTATTTTAGTTGAAAAAGTAATAATTCACATCCAACAGTAATTTACAACCAAAAGATTAAATGTTAAAATTTCATCAAAATTGACCATTTTAGGAAGGTTCGACAGCTCCGCGGTCACCGTTTTTCATCAGAAAATTGATTTTTTGGACAGTACCACAAATGTATCGAAATGTCAATTGGATCGTGCCTCTTGTTGAATAACCACTTTTTAAACCCTCGTAGTGACCAAAATTGCCATTTTTACAGAGTTTTGCTTACTCAGAAGCTTCAATTTTGACCAATTTCATGCACAGAAATGACTTTAAACACATTTATTTTAGTTGAAAAAGTAATAATTCACATCCAACAGTAATTTACAGCCAAAAGATTAAATGTTAAAATTTCATCAAAATTGACCATTTTGGGAAGGTTCGACAGGTCCGCAGTCACCGTTTTTCATCAGAAAATTGATTTTTTGTACAGTACCACAAATTTATCAAAATGTCAATTGGATCGTGCCATATGTTGAATAACCACTTTTTAAACCCTCACAGTGACCAAAATTGCCATTTTTACAAAGTTTTGCTTACTCTGAAGCTTTATTTTTGACCGAATTCAGGCACAGAAATGGCTTTAAACATACTTATTTTAGTTGAATTAGTAATAATTCAGATCCAACAGCAATTTACAGTCAAAAGATTAAATGTTAAAATTTCATCAAAATTGACCATTTTGGGAACGTTCGACGATCATTGTTTTTCTTCGGAAAATTTATTTTTTGGACTGTACCAAAAATGATTCAAAATGTCAATTGGATCGTGCCTCATGTTGAATAACCACTTTTTAAACCCTGACAGTGACCAAAATTGCCATTTTTACAGAGTTTTGCTTACTCAGAAGCTTCAATTTTGACCAATTCAGGCACAGAAATGACTTTAAACACACTTATTTTGGTTGAAAAAGCAATAATTCACATCCAACAGTAATTTGCAGTCGAAAGATTTAATGTTAAAATTTCATCAAAATTGACCATCTTGGGAATGTTCGACAGCTCCGCGGTCATCGTTTTTCTTCAGAAAATAGATTTTTTGGACTGCACCAATTAAGATTCAAAATGTCAATTGGATGGTGCCTCATGTTGAATAACCACTTTTTAAACCCTCACAGTGACCAAAATTGCCATTTTTACAGAGTTTTGCTTACTCAGAAGCTTCAATTTTGACCAATTTCAGGCACAGAAATGACTTTAAACACATTTATTTTAGTTGAAAAAGTAATAATTCACATCCAACAGTAATTTACAGCCAAAAGATTAAATGTTAAAATTTCATCCAAATTGACCATTTTGGGAACGTTCGACAGCTCCGCGGTCATCGTTTTTCTTCAGAAAATTGATTTTTTGGACTGTACCAAAAATTATCCAAAATCTCAATTGGATCATGCCTCAAATTGAATAACCATTATTTAAACCCTCACAGTGACCAAAATTGCCATTTTTATAGAGTTTTGCTTACTCAGAAGCTTCAATTTTGACGAATTTCATGCTCAGAAATGACTTTAAACACATTTACTTTAGTTGAAAAAGTTATAATTCACATCCAACAGTAATTTGCTGTCAAAAGATGAAATGTTAAAATTTCATCAATATTGACCATTTTGGGAACGTTCGACAGCTCCGCGGTCATCGTTTTTCTTCAGAAAATGTATTTTTTGGCCTGCACCAAAAATTATTAAAAATGTCAATTGGATCGTGCCTCATGTTGAATAACCATTTTTTAACCCCTCATAATGACCGAAATTGCCATTTTTACAGAGTTTTTCTTACTCAGAAGCTTCAATTTTGACCAATTTCAGGCACAGAAATGACTTTAAACACATTTATTTTAGTTGAAAAAGTAATAATTCACATCCAAAAGTAATTTACAGCCAAAAGATTAAATGTTAAAATTTCATCAAAATTGACCATTTTGGGAACGTTCGACAGCTCCGCGGTCATCGTTTTTCTTCAGAAAATTGATTTTTTGGACTGTACCAAAAATTATCCAAAATCTCAATTGGATCATGCCTCAAATTGAATAACCATTATTTAAACCCTCACAGTGACCAAAATTGCCATTTTATAGAGTTTTGCTTACTCAGAAGCTTCAATTTTGACCAATTTCAGGCACAGAAATGACTTTAAACACATTTATTTTAGTTGAAAAAGTAATAATTCACATCCAACAGTAATTTACAGCCAAAAGATTAAATGTTAAAATTTCATCAAAATTGACCATTTTGGGAACGTTCGACAGCTCCGCAATCATAGTTTTTCTTTAGAAAATTGACTTTTTGGACTCTACCAAAAATTATCCAAAATGTCAAATGGATCGTGCCTCAAATTGAATAACCACTTTTTAAACCCTCACAGTGACCAAAATTGCCATTTTATAGAGTTTTGCTTACTCAGAGCTTCAATTTTGATGAATTTCATGCACAGAAATGACTTTAAACACATTTACTTTAGTTGAAAAAGTTATAATTCACATCCAACAGTAATTTGCAGGCAAAATTTTAAATGTTAAAATTTCATCAAAATTGACCATTTTGGGAACAATCGAAAGCTCTGCAATCATCGTTTTTCTTCAGAAAATTGATTTTTTGGACTGTACCAAAAATTATCCAAAATGTCAATTGGATCGTGCCTCAAATTGAATAACCACTTTTTAAACCCTCACAATGACCGAAATTGCCATTTTTATAGAGTTTTGCTTACTCAGAGGCTTCAATTTTGATGAATTTCATACTCAGAAATGACTTTAAACACATTTACTTTAGTTGAAAAAGTTATAATTCACATCCAACAGTAATTTGCAGTCAAAAGATTAAATGTTAAAATTTCATCAATATTGACCATTTTGGGAATGTACGACAGCTCCGCGGTCATCGATTTTTTTTCATAAAATTTATTTTTTTGGCCTGCACCAAAAATTATTAAAAATGTCAATTGGATCGTGCCTCATGTTGAATAACCACTTTTTAAACCCTCATAGTGACCAAAATTGCCATTTTTACAGAGTTTTACTTACTCAGAAGCTTCAATTTTGACCAATTTCAGGCACAGAAATGACTTTAAACACACTTATTTTAGTTGAAAAAGTAATAATTCACATCCAACAGTAATTTACAACCAAAAGATTAAATGTTAAAATTTCATCAAAATTGACCATTTTAGGAAGGTTCGACAGCTCCGCGGTCACCGTTTTTCATCAGAAAATTGATTTTTTGGACAGTACCACAAATGTATCAAAATGTCAATTGGATCGTGCCTCATGTTGAATAACCACTTTTTAAACCCTCGTAGTGACCAAAATTGCCATTTTTACAGAGTTTTGCTTACTCAGAAGCTTCAATTTTGACCAATTTCATGCACAGAAATGACTTTAAACACATTTATTTTAGTTGAAAAAGTAATAATTCACATCCAACAGTAATTTACAGCCAAAAGATTAAATGTTAAAATTTCATCAAAATTGACCATTTTGGGAAGGTTCGACAGGTCCGCGGTCACCGTTTTTCATCAGAAAATTGATTTTTTGTACAGTACCACAAATTTATCAAAATGTCAATTGGATCGTGCCATATGTTGAATAACCACTTTTTAAACCCTCAAGGTGACCAAAATTGCCATTTTTACAAAGTTTTGCTTACTCTGAAGCTTTATTTTTGACCGAATTCAGGCACAGAAATGGCTTTAAACATACTTATTTTAGTTGAATTAGTAATAATTCAGATCCAACAGCAATTTACAGTCAAAAGATTAAATGTTAAAATTTCATCAAAATTGACCATTTTGGGAACGTTCGACGATCATTGTTTTTCTTCGGAAAATGTTTTTTTTGGACTGTACCAAAAATGATTCAAAATGTCAATTGGATCGTGCCTCATGTTGAATAACCACTTTTTAAACCCTGACAGTGACCAAAATTGCCATTTTTACAGAGTTTTGCTTACTCAGAAGCTTCAATTTTGACCAATTCAGGCACAGAAATGACTTTAAACACACTTATTTTGGTTGAAAAAGCAATAATTCACATCCAACAGTAATTTGCAGTCGAAAGATTTAATGTTAAAATTTCATCAAAATTGACCATCTTGGGAATGGTCATCGTTTTTCTTCAGAAAATTGATTTTTTGGACTGTACCAAAAATTATCCAAAATCTCAATTGGATCATGCCTCAAATTGAATAACCATTATTTAAACCCTCACAGTGACCAAAATTGCCATTTCTATAGAGTTTTGCTTACTCAGAAGCTTCAATTTTGACGAATTTCATGCTCAGAAATGACTTTAAACACATTTACTTTAGTTGAAAAAGTTATAATTCACATCCAACAGTAATTTGCTGTCAAAAGATGAAATGTTAAAATTTCATCAATATTGACCATTTTGGGAACGTTCGACAGCTCCGCGGTCATCGTTTTTCTTCAGAAAATGTATTTTTTGGCCTGCACCAAAAATTATTAAAAATGTCAATTGGATCATGGCTCATGTTGAATAACCACTTTTTAAACCCTCACAGTGACCACAATTGCCATATTTACAGTTTTGCTTACTCAGAAGCTTCAATTTTGACCAATTTCAGGCACAGAAATGACTTTAAACACATTTATTTTAGTTGAAAAAGTAATAATTCACATCCAACAGTAATTTACAGCCAAAAGATTAAATGTTAAAATTTCATCAAAATTGACCATTTTGGGAACGTTCGACAGCTCCGCAATCATAGTTTTTCTTTAGAAAATTGATTTTTTGGACTCTACCAAAAATTATCCAAAATGTCAAATGGATCGTGCCCCAAATTGAATAACCACTTTTTAAACCCTCACAGTGACCAAAATTGCCATTTTATAGAGTTTTGCTTACTCAGAGCTTCAATTTTGATGAATTTCATGCACAGAAATGACTTTAAACACATTTACTTTAGTTGAAAAAGTTATAATTCACATCCAACAGTAATTTGCAGGCAAAATTTTAAATGTTAAAATTTCATCAAAATTGACCATTTTGGGAACAATCGAAAGCTCCGCAATCATCGTTTTTCTTCAGAAAATTGATTTTTTGGACTGTACCAAAAATTATCCAAAATGTCAATTGGATCGTGCCTCAAATTGAATAACCACTTTTTAAACCCTCACAATGACCAAAATTGCCATTTTTATAGAGTTTTGCTTACTCAGAGGCTTCAATTTTGATGAATTTCATACTCAGAAATGACTTTAAACACATTTACTTTAGTTGAAAAAGTTATAATTCACATCCAACAGTAATTTGCAGTCAAAAGATTAAATGTTAAAATTTCATCAATATTGACCATTTTGGGAATGTACGACAGCTCCGCGGTCATCGATTTTTTTTCATAAAATTTATTTTTTGGCCTGCACCAAAAATTATTAAAAATGTCAATTGAATCGTGCCTCATGTTGAATAACCACTTTTTAAACCCTCACAGTGACCAAAATTGCCATTTTTACAGAGTTTTGCTTACTCAGAAGCTTCAATTTTGACCAATTTCAGGCACAGAAATGACTTTAAACACACTTATTTTAGTTGAAAAAGTAATAATTCACATCCAACAGTAATTTACAACCAAAAGATTAAATGTTAAAATTTCATCAAAATTGACCATTTTGGGAACGTTCGACAGCTCCGCGGTCATCGTTTTTCTTCAGAAAATGTATTTTTTGGCCTGCACCAAAAATTATTAAAAATGTCAATTGGATTGTGCCTCATGTCGAATAACCATTTTTTAACCCCTCATAATGACCGAAATTGCCATTTTTACAGAGTTTTTCTTACTCAGAAGCTTCAATTTTGACCAATTACAGGCACAGAAATGACTTTAAACACATTTATTTTAGTTTAAAAAGTAATAATTCACATCCAACAGTAATTTACAGCCAAAAGATGAAATGTTAAAATTTCATCAATATTGACCATTTTGGGAACGTTCGACAGCTCCGCGGTCATCGTTTTTCTTCAGAAAATGTATTTTTTGGCCTGCACCAAAAATTATTAAAAATGTCAATTGGATCGTGCCTCATGTTGAATAACCATTTTTTAACCCCTCATAATGACCGAAATTGCCATTTTTACAGAGTTTTTCTTACTCAGAACCTTCAATTTTGACCAATTACAGGCACAGAAATGACTTTAAACACATTTATTTTAGTTGAAAAAGTTATAATTCACATCCAACAGTAATTTGCTGTCAAAAGATGAAATGTTAAAATTTCATCAATATTGACCATTTTGGGAACGTTCGACAGCTCCGCAATCATAGTTTTTCTTTAGAAAATTTATTTTTTGGACTGTACCAAAAATTATCCAAAATCTCAATTGGATCATGCCTCAAATTGAATAACCATTATTTAAACCCTCACAGTGACCAAAATTGCCATTTGTATAGAGTTTTGCTTACTCAGAAGCTTCAATGTTGACGAATTTCATGCTCAGAAATGACCTTAAACACATTTACTTTAGTTGAAAAAGTTATAATTCACATCCAACAGTAATTTGCTGTCAAAAGATGAAATGTTAAAATTTCATCAATATTGACCATTTTGGGAACGTTCGACAGCTCCGCGGTCATCGTTTTTCTTCAGAAAATGTATTTTTTGGCCTGCACCAAAAATTATTAAAAATGTCAATTGGATCGTGCCTCATGTTGAATAACCATTTTTTAACCCCTCATAATGACCGAAATTGCCATTTTTACAGAGTTTTTCTTACTCAGAAGCTTCAATTTTGACCAATTACAGGCACAGAAATGACTTTAAACACATTTATTTTAGTTGAAAAAGTAATAATTCACATCCAACAGTAATTTACAGCAAAAAGATTAAATGTTAAAATTTCATCAAAATTGACCATTTTGGGAACGTTCGACAGCTCCGCGGTCATCATTTTTCTTCAGAAAATTGATTTTTTGGACTGTACCAAAAATTATCCAAAATCTCAATTGGATCATGCCTCAAATTGAATAACCATTATTTAAACCCTCACAGTGACCAAAATTGCCATTTTTATAGAGTTTTGCTTACTCAGAAGCTTCAATTTTGACGAATTTCATGCTCAGAAATGACTTTAAACACATTTACTTTAGTTGAAAAAGTTATAATTCACATCCAACAGTAATTTGCTGTCAAAAGATGAAATGTTGAAATTTCATCAATATTGACCATTTTGGGAACGTTCGACAGCTCCGCGGTCATCGTTTTTCTTCAGAAAATGTATTTTTTGGCCTGCACCAAAAATTATTAAAAATGTCAATTGGATCGTGCCTCATGTTGAATAACCATTTTTTAACCCCTCATAATGACCGAAATTGCCATTTTTACAGAGTTTTTCTTACTCAGAAGCTTCAATTTTGACCAATTACAGGCACAGAAATGACTTTAAACACATTTATTTTAGTTGAAAAAGTAATAATTCACATCCAACAGTAATTTGCAGTCGAAAGATTTAATGTTAAAATTTCATCAAAATTGACCATTTTGGGAACGTTCGACAGCTCCGCGGTCATCGTTTTTCTTCAGAAAATTGATTTTTTGGACTGTACCAATTAAGATTCAAAATGTCAATTGGATCGTGCCTCATGTTGAATAACCACTTTTTAAACCCTCACAGTGACCAAAATTGCCATTTTTACAGAGTTTTGCTTACTCAGAAGCTTCAATTTTGACCAATTTCAGGCACAGAAATGACTTTAAACACATTTATTTTAGTTGAAAAAGTAATAATTCACATCCAACAGTAATTTACAGCCAAAAGATTAAATGTTAAAATTTCATCAAAATTGACCATTTTCTTCAGAAAATTGATTTTTTGGACTGTACCAATTAAGATTCAAAATGTCAATTGGATCGTGCCCCATGTTGAATAACCATTTTTTAACCTCTTGGCTGCTAATGACAAGGGTAACTCGTCATGGACTTTCCATTGATTTCAATGGAAATTAAAGAAGAATCCAAATAATGCCTTAGCAGCCAAGAGGTTAAACCCTCACAGTGACCAAAATTGCCATTTTTACAGAGTTTTTCTTACTCAGAAGCTTCAATTTTGACCAATTACAGGCACAGAAATGACTTTAAACACATTTATTTTAGTTGAAAAAGTAATAATTCACATCCAACAGTAATTTACAGCCAAAAGATTAAATGTTAAAATTTCATCAAAATCGACCATTTTGGGAACGTTGGACAGCTCTGCGGTCATCGTTTTTCTTCCGAAAATTGATTTTTTGGACTGTACCAATTAAGATTCAAAATATCAATTGGATCGTGCCTCATGTTGAATAACCACTTTTTAAACCCTGATAGTGACCAAAAATGCCATTTTTACAGAGTTTTGCTTACTCAGAAGCTTCAATTTTGACCAATCCTGGCACAGAAATGACTTTAAACACACTTATTTTGGTTGAAAAAGCAATAATTCACATCCAACAGTAATTTTCAGTCGAAAGATTTAATGTTAAAATGTCATCAAAATTGACCATTTTGGGAACGTTCGACAGCTCCGCGGTCATCGTTTTTCTTGAGAAAATTGATTTTTTGGACTGTACCAATTAAGATTCAAAATGTCAATTGGGTCGTGCCTTATGTTGAATAACCACTTTTTAAACCCTCACAGTGACCAAAATTGCCATTTTTACAGAGTTTTGCTTACTCAGAAACTTCAATTTTGACCAATTTCAGGCACAGAAATGACTTTAAACACATTTATTTTAGTTGAAAAAGTAATAATTCACATCCAACAGTAATTTACAGCCAAAAGATTAAATGTTAAAATTTCATCAAAATTGACCATTTTGGGAACGTTCGACAGCTCCGCTGTCATCGTTTTTCTTCAGAAAATTGATTTTTTGGACTGTACCAAAAATCATCCAAAATCTCAATTGGATCGTGCCTCAAATTGAATAACCATTATTTAAACCCTCACAGTGACCAAAATTGCCATTTTTATAGAGTTTTGCTTACTCAGAAGCTTCAATTTTGACGAATTTCATGCTCAGAAATGACTTTAAACACAATTACTTTAGTTGAAAAAGTTATAATTCACATCCAACAGTAATTTGCTGTCAAAAGATGAAATGTTAAAATTTCATCAATATTGACCATTTTGGGAACGTTCGACAGCTCCGCAATCATAGTTTTTCTTTAGAAAATTTATTTTTTGGACTCTACCAAAAATTATCCAAAATGTCAAATGGATCGTGCCTCAAATTGAATAACCACTTTTTAAACCCTCACAGTGACCAAAATTGCCATTTTATAGAGTTTTGCTTACTCAGAAGCTTCAATTTTGACGAATTTCATGCTCAGAAATGACTTTAAACACATTTACTTTAGTTGAAAAAGTTATAATTCACATCCAACAGTAATTTGCAGTCAAAAGATTAAATGTTAAAATTTCATCAATATTGACCATTTTGGGAATGTACGACAGCTCCGCGGTCATCGATTTTTTTTCGTAAAATTTATTTTTTGGCCTGCACCAAAAATTATTAAAAATGTCAATTGGATCGTGCCTCATGTTGAATAACCACTTTTTAAACCCTCACAGTGACCAAAATTGCCATTTTTACAGAGTTTTGCTTACTCAGAAGCTTCAATTTTGACCAATTTCAGGCACAGAAATGACTTTAAACACACTTATTTTAGTTGAAAAACTAATAATTCACATCCAACAGTAATTTACAACCAAAAGATTAAATGTTAAAATTTCATCAAAATTGACCATTTTAGGAAGGTTCGACAGCTCCGCGGTCACCGTTTTTCATCAGAAAATTGATTTTTTGGACAGTACCACAAATGTATCGAAATGTCAATTGGATCGTGCCTCTTGTTGAATAACCACTTTTTAAACCCTCGTAGTGACCAAAATTGCCATTTTTACAGAGTTTTGCTTACTCAGAAGCTTCAATTTTGACCAATTTATGCACAGAAATGACTTTAAACACATTTATTTTAGTTGAAAAAGTAATAATTCACATCCAACAGTAATTTACAGCCAAAAGATTAAATGTTAAAATTTCATCAAAATTGACCATTTTGGGAAGGTTCGACAGGTCCGCAGTCACCGTTTTTCATCAGAAAATTGATTTTTTGTACAGTACCACAAATTTATCAAAATGTCAATTGGATCGTGCCATATGTTGAATAACCACTTTTTAAACCCTCACAGTGACCAAAATTGCCATTTTACAAAGTTTTGCTTACTCTGAAGCTTTATTTTTGACCGAATTCAGGCACAGAAATGGCTTTAAACATACATATTTTAGTTCAATTAGTAATAATTCAGATCCAACAGCAATTTACAGTCAAAAGATTAAATGTTAAAATTTCATCAAAATTGACCATTTTGGGAACGTTCGACGATCATTGTTTTTCTTCGGAAAATTTATTTTTTGGACTGTACCAAAAATGATTCAAAATGTCAATTGGATCGTGCCTCATGTTGAATAACCACTTTTTAAACCCTGACAGTGACCAAAATTGCCATTTTTACAGAGTTTTGCTTACTCAGAAGCTTCAATTTTGACCAATTCAGGCACAGAAATGACTTTAAACACACTTATTTTGGTTGAAAAAGCAATAATTCACATCCAACAGTAATTTGCAGTCGAAAGATTTAATGTTAAAATTTCATCAAAATTGACCATCTTGGGAATGTTCGACAGCTCCGCGGTCATCGTTTTTCTTCAGAAAATAGATTTTTTGGACTGTACCAATTAAGATTCAAAATGTCAATTGGATCGTGCCTCATGTTGAATAACCACTTTTTAAACCCTCAAAGTGACCAAAATTGCCATTTTTACAGAGTTTTGCTTACTCAGAAGCTTCAATTTTGACCAATTTCAGGCACAGAAATGACTTTAAACACATTTATTTTAGTTGAAAAAGTAATAATTAACATCCAACAGTAATTTACAGCCAAAAGATTAAATGTTAAAATTTCATCAAAATTGACCATTTTGGGAACGTTCGACAGCTCCGCGGTCATCGTTTTTCTTCAGAAAATTGATTTTTTGGACTGTACCAAAAATTATCCAAAATGTCAATTGGATCGTGCCTCAAATTGAATAACCATTTTTTAAACCCTCACAGTGACCAAAATTGCCATTTTTATAGAGTTTTGCTTACTCAGAAGCTTCAATTTTGATGAATTTCATGCTCAGAAATGACTTTAAACACATTTACTTTAGTTGAAAAAGTTATAATTCACATCCAACAGTAATTTGCAGTCAAAAGATTAAATGTTAAGATTTCATCAATATTGACCATTTTGGGAACGTACGACAGCTCCGCGGTCATCGTTTTTCTTCAGAAAATGTATTTTTTGGCCTGCACCAAAAATTATTAAAAATGTCAATTGGATCGTGCCTCATGTTGAATAACCACTTTTTAAACCCTCACAGTGACCAAAATTGCCATATTTACAGTTTTGCTTAATCAGAAGCTTCAATTTTGACCAATTTCAGGCACAGAAATGACTTTAAACACATTTATTTTAGTTGAAAAAGTAATAATTCACATCCAACAGTAATTTACAGCCAAAAGATTAAATGTTAAAATTTCATCAAAATTGACCATTTTGGGAACGTTCGACGATCATTGTTTTTCTTCAGAAAATTGATTTTTTGTTCTGTACCAATTAAGATTTAAAATGTCAATTAGATCGTGCCTCATGTTGAATAACCTCTTTTTAAACCCTCACAGTGACCAAAATTGCCATTTTTACAGAGTTTTGCTTACTCAGAAGCTTCAGTTTTGACCAATTTCAGGCACAGAAATGACTTTAAACACATTTATTTTAGCTGAAAAAGTAATATTCACATCCAACAGTAATTTACAGCCAAAAGATTAAATGTTAAAATTTCATCAAAGTTGACCATTTTGGGAACGTTCGACGATCATTGTTTTTCTTCAGAAAATAGATTTTTTGGACTGTACCAAAAATGATTCAAAATGTCAATTGGATCGTGCCTCATGTTGAATAACCACTTTTTAAACCCTGATAGTGACCAAAATTGCCATTTTTACAGAGTTTTGCTCACTCAGAAGCTTCAATTTTGACCAATCCAGGCACAGAAATTACATTAAACACACTTATTTTGGTTGAAAAAGCAATATTTCACATCCAACAGTAATTTGCAATCGAAAGATTTAATGTTAAAATTTCATCAAAATTGACCATTTTGGGAACGTTCGACAGCTCCGCGGTCATCGTTTTTCTTCAGAAAATTGATTTTTTGACTGTACCAATTAAGATTCAAAATGTCAATTGGATCGTGCCTCATGTTGAATAACCACTTTTTAAACCCTCACAGTGACCAAAATTGCCATTTTTACAGAGTTTTGCTTACTCAGAAGCTTCAATTTTGACCAATTTCAGGCACAGAAATGACTTTAAACACATTTATTTTAGTTGAAAAAGAAATATTTCACATCCAACAGTAATTTACAGCCAAAAGATTAAATGTTAAAATTTCATCAAAATTGACTATTTTGGGAACGTTCGACAGCTCCGCGGTCATCGTTTTTCTTCAGAAAATTGATTTTTTGGACTGTACCAAAAATTATCCAAAATGTCAATTGGATCATGCCTCAAATTGAATAACCATTTTTTAAACCCTCACAGTGACCAAAATTGCCATTTTTATAGAGTTTTGCTTACTCAGAAGCTTCAATTTTGACCAATTTCAGGCACAGAAATGACTTTAAACACATTTATTTTAGTTGAAAAAGTAATAATTCACATCCAACAGTAATTTACAGCCAAAAGATTAAATGTTAAAATTTCATCAAAATTGACCATTTTGGGAACGTTCGACAGCTCCGCAATCATAGTTTTTCTTTAGAAAATTGATTTTTTGGACTCTACCAAAAATTATCCAAAATGTCAAATGGATCGTGCCTCAAATTGAATAACCACTCTTTAAACCCTCACAGTGACAAAAATTGCCATTTTATAGACTTTTGCTTACTCAGAGCTTCAATTTTGATGAATTTCATGCACAGAAATGACTTTAAACACATTTACTTTAGTTGAAAAAGTTATAAATCACATCCAACAGTAATTTGCAGGCGAAATTTTAAATGTTAAAATTTCATCAAAATTGACCATTTTGGGAACAATCGAAAGCTCCGCAATCATCGTTTTTCTTCAGAAAATTGATTTTTTTGGACTGTACCAAAAATTATCCAAAATGTCAATTGGATCGTGCCTCAAATTGAATAACCTTTTTTTAAACCCTCACAATGACCAAAATTGCCATTTTTATAGAGTTTTGCTTACTCAGAGGCTTCAATTTTGATGAATTTCATACTCAGAAATGACTTTAAACACATTTACTTTAGTTGAAAAAGTTATAATTCACATCCAACAGTAATTTGCAGTCAAAAGATTAAATGTTAAAATTTCATCAATATTGACCATTTTGGGAATGTACGACAGCTCCGCGGTCATCGATTTTTTTTCATAAAATTTATTTTTTGGCCTGCACCAAAAATTATTAAAAATGTCAATTGGATCGTGCCTCATGTTGAATAACCACTTTTTAAACCCTCACAGTGACCAAAATTGCCATTTTTACAGAGTTTTGCTTACTCAGAAGCTTCAATTTTGACCAATTTCAGGCACAGAAATGACTTTAAACACACTTATTTTAGTTGAAAAAGTAATAATTCACATCCAACAGTAATTTACAACCAAAAGATTAAATGTTAAAATTTCATCAAAATTGACCATTTTAGGAAGGTTCGACAGCTCCGCGGTCACCGTTTTTCATCAGAAAATTGATTTTTTTGGACAGTACCACAAATGTATCGAAATGTCAATTGGATCGTGCCTCTTGTTGAATAACCACTTTTTAAACCTTCGTAGTGACCAAAATTGCCATTTTTACAGAGTTTTGCTCACTCAGAAGCTTCAATTTTGACCAATTTCATGCACAGAAATGACTTTAAACACATTTATTTTAGTTGAAAAAGTAATAATTCACATCCAACAGTAATTTACAGCCAAAAGATTAAATGTTAAAATTTCATCAAAATTGACCATTTTGGGAAGGTTCGACAGGTCCGCAGTCACCGTTTTTCATCAGAAAATTGATTTTTTGTACAGTACCACAAATTTATCAAAATGTCAATTGGATCGTGCCATATGTTGAATAACCACATTTTAAACCCTGACAGTGACCAAAATTGCCATTTTTACAAAGTTTTGCTTACTCTGAAGCTTTATTTTTGACCGAATTCAGGCACAGAAATGGCTTTAAACATACTTATTTTAGTTGAATTAGTAATAATTCAGATCCAACAGCAATTTACAGTCAAAAGATTAAATGTTAAAATTTCATCAAAATTGACCATTTTGGGAACGTTCGACGATCATTGTTTTTCTTCGGAAAATTTATTTTTTGGACTGTACCAAAAATGATTCAAAATGTCAATTGGATCGTGCCTCATGTTGAATAACCACTTTTTAAACCCTGACAGTGACCAAAATTGCCATTTTTACAGAGTTTTGCTTACTCAGAAGCTTCAATTTTGACCAATTCAGGCACAGAAATGACTTTAAACACACTTATTTTGGTTGAAAAAGCAATAATTCACATCCAACAGTAATTTGCAGTTGAAAGATTTAATGTTAAAATTTCATCAAAATTGACCATCTTGGGAATGTTCGACAGCTCCGCGGTCATCGTTTTTCTTCAGAAAATAGATTTTTTGGACTGTACCAATTAAGATTCAAAATGTCAATTGGATCGTGCCTCATGTTGAATAACCACTTTTTAAACCCTCACAGTGACCAAAATTGCCATTTTTACAGAGTTTTGCTTACTCAGAAGCTTCAATTTTGACCAATTTCAGGCACAGAAATGACTTTAAACACATTTATTTTAGTTGAAAAAGTAATAATTAACATCCAACAGTAATTTACAGCCAAAAGATTAAATGTTAAAATTTCATCAAAATTGACCATTTTGGGAACGTACGACAGCTCCGCGGTCATCGTTTTTCTTCAGAAAATGTATTTTTTGGCCTGCACCAAAAATTATTAAAAATGTCAATTGGATCGTGCCTCATGTTGAATAACCACTTTTTAAACCCTCACAGTGACCAAAATTGCCATATTTACAGTTTTGCTTAATCAGAAGCTTCAATTTTGACCAATTTCAGGCACAGAAATGACTTTAAACACATTTATTTTAGTTGAAAAAGTAATAATTCACATCCAACAGTAATTTACAGCCAAAAGATTAAATGTTAAAATTTCATCAAAATTGACCATTTTGGGAACGTTCGACGATCATTGTTTTTCTTCAGAAAATTGATTTTTTGTTCTGTACCAATTAAGATTTAAAATGTCAATTAGATCGTGCCTCATGTTGAATAACCTCT
Organism: Lissotriton vulgaris; assembly: GCF_964263255.1. Taxonomy (NCBI): domain Eukaryota; kingdom Metazoa; phylum Chordata; class Amphibia; order Caudata; family Salamandridae; genus Lissotriton; species Lissotriton vulgaris. Next base: position 666,781,801 of record NC_141693.1, read on the forward strand.
TTTTAAACCCTCACAGTGACCAAAATTGCCATTTTTACAGAGTTTTGCTTACTCAGAAGCTTCAGTTTTGACCAATTTCAGGCACAGAAATGACTTTAAACACATTTATTTTAGCTGAAAAAGTAATAATTCACATCCAACAGTAATTTACAGCCAAAAGATTAAATGTTAAAATTTCATCAAAATTGACCATTTTGGGAACGTTTGACAGCTCCGCAGTCACCGTTTTTCATCAGAAAATTGATTTTTTGGACAGTACCACACATTTATCAAAATGTCAATTGGATCGTGCCTTATGTTGAATAACCACTTTTTAAACCCTCACAGTGAGCAAAATTGCCATTTTTACAGAGTTTTGCTTACTCAGAAGCTTTATTTTTGACCAATTTCAGGCACAGAAATGGCTTTAAACATACTTATTTTAGTTGAATTAGTAATAATTTAGATCCAACAGCAATTTACAGTCAAAAGATAAATGTTAAAATTTCATCAAAGTTGACCATTTTGGGAACGTTCGACGATCATTGTTTTTCTTCAGAAAATAGATTTTTTGGACTGTACCAAAAATGATTCAAAATGTCAATTGGATCGTGCCTCATGTTGAATAACCATTTTTAAACCCTGATAGTGACCAAAATTGCCATTTTTACAGAGTTTTGCTCACTCAGAAGCTTCAATTTTGACCAATCCAGGCACAGAAATTACATTAAACACACTTATTTTGGTTGAAAAAGCAATATTTTACATCCAACAGTAATTTGCAATCGAAAGATTTAATGTTAAAATTTCATCAAAATTGACCATTTTGGGAACGTTCGACAGCTCCGCGGTCATCGTTTTTCTTCAGAAAATTGATTTTTTGACTGTACCAATTAAGATTCAAAATGTCAATTGGATCGTGCCTCATGTTGAATAACCACTTTTTAAACCCTCACAGTGACCAAAATTGCCATTTTTACAGAGTTTTGCTTACTCAGAAGCTTCAATTTTGACCAATTTCAGGCACAGAAATGACTTTAAACACATTTATTTTAGTTGAAAAAGAAATATTTCACATCCAACAGTAATTTACAGCCAAAAGATTAAATGTTAAAATTTCATCAAAATTGACCATTTTGGGAACGTTCGACAGCTCCGCGGTCATCGTTTTTCTTCAGAAAATTGATTTTTTGGACTGTACCAAAAATTATCCAAAATGTCAATTGGATCGTGCCTCAAATTGAATAACCATTTTTTAAACCCTCACAGTGACCAAAATTTCTATTTTTATAGAGTTTTGCTTACTCAGAAGCTTCAAGTTTGACGAATTTCATGCTCAGAAATGACTTTAAACACATTTACTTTAGTTGAAAAAGTTATAATTCACATCCAACAGTAATTTGCAGTCAAAAGATTAAATGTTAAGATTTCATCGATATTGACCATTTTGGGAACGTACGACAGCTCCGCGGTCATCGTTTTTCTTCAGAAAATTTATATGGCTGAGATACCCGCCACCCCCTCTCAACACAATCCCCAAATGAGGGAAACCGGAAACGGTTCTTGAAGTTTTTGGAAGTGGGAGGGAGTGACCCTCCCGGCCGTATTTATTAAAAACAAAAAATTAGAACATTTAAACATTAATGTACAATTTCATACCACACTGCGATGTTTGGCTAACCTTAACAGATTCTCTAATACAGAGGTTCTCCTAGCCGATCTAACATCCTACAAAACATTTACTTGAAATATTGAAATTGTACATCCTAACGTTTAAGGGCCAACGGCAAGGTCGTAACCGGTGTCAAGATCCCTAACCAGACATACCCCCCCCACTTGGGAGGGGCGACAGCACTGAGGCGTACTCACGTGCAACTACTACAATTTCCCTTGTCTTGACGGGGGCACTTATCAACTCGACGCCAGTTAAAGGTCGTTCGAAGACTCGTGTGAGGTATCTAGAAGGTATCGTAGACCTCCCCCCAACCCCACACAACTTACCGCATCTGCCGTCGCAGATGTCACTGGCCCCGGGAAATTCCCCAGGAGGGGGCTGTAACCCCTCCTACACAGGAAGGGGCCTTGACCGCCTTTCCTCTTCTTCCGGCGACCCATCCTTAGAAGGGACCGCCTCCCCGTTGAGGGGCCAAAGGCCACCTCCCCCGAGCGCTCCCATCCGTGTTGGGTGACGCCCACTCATAGGGATCTTCCAATTAGTGCTCACCGATCATGACCTTACCGCCTACCGCCTGACCGAAATAAATACGACAAGTGCTAACTAAACGAAACTACATTGGCCACTATGACCGAAAAACCTGTGTCTAAATGGACCTTAAATCCGACATACTTTAATCACCAACTTGTAACATTATACCAATCTTTATTACACATTAAATATCAACATAACACCAAAACAACCTGAAAAACGAAATATAATAACTGATCAACTTTATTAAAACAACTAGCTGTCCCCAGGGGCTGGTGGGTGGGTCAAAATTGGCTCTTCGTTCCGTCTCGAGCTCACGTGCAGCGGGGAGGTGCAGCTTCAGAGCACAGGAACAAGAGGATGTCTTCTGGTCTTGCGTCTCTTTTTATCCATCTTCCGGGTGGGCGTAAACCCGCCCCTGCCTGCCCCGAGGGCGTGGCCGGCGGCGTCCGTGTCTAGGCCAGCCCACTCAAGGGCGGGAAAAAGCGCGCCCCGGCTACGCCGCTTCGGGCATACCAGCCGAGACGCGCCTCCCGCCCAAAAATGTCTTCCCGGGGGGATCGAGGCACTCTGCCATACGTTCGGGGGGACCGAGTGGTCGCCCCTTTCCATATGGCTGAGATACCCGCCACCCCCTCTCAACACAATCCCCAAATGAGGGAAACCGGAAACGGTTCTTGAAGTTTTTGGAAGTGGGAGGGAGTGACCCTCCCGGCCGTATTTATTAAAAACAAAAAATTAGAACATTTAAACATTAATGTACAATTTCATACCACACTGCGATGTTTGGCTAACCTTAACAGATTCTCTAATACAGAGGTTCTCCTAGCCGATCTAACATCCTACAAAACATTTACTTGAAATATTGAAATTGTACATCCTAACGTTTAAGGGCCAACGGCAAGGTCGTAACCGGTGTCAAGATCCCTAACCAGACATACCCCCCCACTTGGGAGGGGCGACAGCACTGAGGCGTACTCACGTGCAACTACTACAATTTCCCTTGTCTTGACGGGGGCACTTATCAACTCGACACCAGTTAAAGGTCGTTCGAAGACTCGTGTGAGGTATCTAGAAGGTATCGTAGACCTCCCCCCAACCCCACACAACTTACCGCATCTGCCGTCGCAGATGTCACTGGCCCGGGAAATTCCCCAGGAGGGGGCTGTAACCCCTCCTACACAGGAAGGGGCCTTGACCGCCTTTCCTCTTCTTCCGGCGACCCATCCTTAGAAGGGACCGCCTCCCCGTTGAGGGGCCAAAGGCCACCTCCCCCGAGCGCTCCCATCCGTGTTGGGTGACGCCCACTCATAGGGATCTTCCAATTAGTGCTCACCGATCATGACCTTACCGCCACAGGCCGGATAGTTGACCGGCTATCCGGACCCCCCACAAAACTCCTACCTAAAGGTCATGTTTCAAAGATTTCAACCATGCTAAGAAGTCTCCTAAGAACAACTCATTCCCCTCCCAAGACAAATGCACACCATCCCCCGAATACATCCTGTCATCATTAATACAGCTATGAGAAATAGAATGCAATGTCCTGGAACGGAACAACCTACTCACTTTATTGTTAAGCTTCCTAACAGAGTGATTCAAAGCAGGTATAGAGATAGCCCCCCGCCACACCTTTCGTGGAATCAAATGGGACCATGCAATCGTGCACCCCGGAACTCTCCTCGCCAACCAACTTACCGTGGAAAGCATTGCCTCCAGGAGTAGTCGTCTACCGATGGTGACCAAATCATTGCCCCCAACATGCACTATAACTATAGACGGCGGTGACCTTGTCCGCCCTAACAAACCCTCAAAAAATGTTTGAAACTGGTCAATACAGAGACCGCCCCTTCCGTAGAAGGACATCCTGTACCCGTATTCCCCAGCTACGTGAATCATGTCACCTGCTTTGAATACGTCTGCGGCACGCCTCACGTATGAGTGGCCCACGACCCACACCTCCTTTTTCACAGACGGTGATGTCTGACCGCTGGCCCGGTGTAAGGTCGACTGCATAGTCCGCCCCGCCTCGTAGGCTTGCGTAACTGAAACCAAACAAAAACAAGAAGCGTGAGTACAGAGTACATAATTACAGCTTCACAACATGTGCAACCGCACATATCTTTTATAACAATTGGAGGACCAACGCCCCATTCGTTTCACTTGCTCCACATTAAGACCCCTGGCTGTAGCTTCCGTAGCAGCCCCTATCCGAAAGGAATGGGTCCCAAATTCGCCCGGGTTCAAGCCCGCAGCGGCAACTGACATCGCAAGCACCCGCTGAAACTGAAATTTCGTCAGTGGGGTGGCGTCCGCGTGTCTTAACAAAGTCCCCCCCCATGATGCCACCCTTCGTGCTAGGTAATCCTCTAAACACTTTACCGGACATATGGAGGACCCTGGAATCCTGCGTATGATGACGCAGTCACCCATCCCATCCTGGTCAGTCTTAGACCTTACAAAGGAGACAGTCATTGTTTCTCCCCTGATCTGAACGTGTTCCCGGCACAAACCCCCCGCCACATCCAGTTTGTTCCTTGCAACTAGTTCGCCTACCCGCATTGCTCCGTGAAATGCTAGCGTAAACGCGGCTCGGAACAGCACTGCCTCAAACTGAGATGAACATGTGGCAGGAAGTGTAGCCAACAACTGGGACAATCTATCCAAACCTATCGGGCGCCTTTCATCTACTCTGCGACCCTCAAGGCGTTGCCACCCACGCAGCGCTTTCTGTACAACGAAGGACGCTGTTGGGTCCTGGATAGCGTGTGCTCTGGCAACAAAGGAAATGGCAGCACGATGCCTCTGGGCCGTAGCCACCGATTTCCCAGCCCTACGTAAGGACATCAGGAAATTCACCACCCATTCCTCATGACCCCAAAGTCGCTCTCTATCACTCCCCAAAAAGGCTAAATAGGCCCGAAACGCCCCTTCATATGCCTTCCTCGTCCTTGGTGCTAGACTCTCTCCCACGAGGTGACGAAGTTCGGGGCACCGAGAGACCAGAGAGCTTCGGTAAAGGGTGCCGGCTCCGGGTCCGCTGAGGGAAGGAAACCCGAAAAAGCCTGCATTTGAAAACGAGACAGTGCGTCAGCTGCCTGATTCATCACCCCTGGCACGTGTTTTGCTCTGAATAGCACGTTCAATTGCATACATAGTAAAACAATTTCTTTAAGCAATCTTAAGATCAGTTTACAACGTGCTGCCTGACTATTGATGCACTCGACCACAGTCATATTGTCCGACCAAAATATGACCGAGTGATTTTTGAACCCATCGGGCCATGTTCTCAAGGCCACCAAGATGGGAAACAGTTCGAGGAAAGCAATATTACTCGTCAGACCCTTCTCATGCCACCAAGTCGGCCATCTTTGTGCCGACCATTTTGTGCCGAAAATGGCGCCAAAACCTATGCTTCCCGCCGAATCTGTCCATAGCCCCAGCTCCTCAGAAGAGACGGCTGGTTTGTTCCAGACGATTCTACCATTGAAATCCGCCAGGAATGCTAACCAAATACGCATGTCCTGGCGGATCTCGGCCGATAGTCTCGTGCGATGATGGCCTTCTTTAAGGCCGACCATCGCTTGGGCAATTGAACGGGAAAAGGGGCGGGCCATTGGTATCACCCTCAGGGCAAAATTCAACTGTCCCACCACTTGCTGTAATTGTTGCAGCGTAACTTTTGATGCATTTATACACAGTTGCAGCGCAGCCCTGAACTTCAACACTTTCTCGGCTGGCAAACGGAAACACCCCTCAATGGAGTCCAACTCGATCCCCAGAAACTCGAGGCAAGTCGTAGGACCCACTGTTTTACCCGGCGCCAATGGCACGCCTAACTGTTTCATTAACACACAAAATTCGGCCAAGGCCCGGCCACATTCAAAACCCCCGGCTGCCCCCAGAAATAAGAAATCATCAAGGTAGTGCATTACATCTTGGAAACCCGTTTTCTTTGTGAAAACCCATTGTAGAAAACAACTGAATTTCTCGAAATAAGCACAGGATATAGAACACCCCATTGGCATACACCTATCCATGTAATAACAACCCTGAAACATGAAACCTAGGAGACGCTGGTCGTCTGGGTGTACCGGGAGCAATCGGAACGCTGACTCGATATCTGACTTCGCCATCAGCGCCCCGGGCCCCAGGCGATTCAAAATGGCTACGGCCTCATCGAAGGATGCGTACCGCACCGAACACACTTCTGGATCGATTGCCTCATTTACGGAAAGACCTCGTGGAGCTGATAAGTTATGAATTAATCGGAACTCCCCAGGTTCTTTCTTGGGGACTACCCCTAAGGGAGAACAAACAAAATTCTGGACTGGGGGTACACTAAACGGGCCAGCGACCCGACCTCGAGTCACCTCTTTTCGGATCTTTTCCTGTACTACGGTTGTATGCTGCAGGACGGAAAGTTGGTTTTTACTCTTATCCACGCCCTGAAAGTCCCCTACCGGGATGCGGAAACCATACGAAAAACCGTTTCGCAGCACCCCAGCAGAAGTACGATCCGGGTAGTCACTGAGCCAAGGGATCATTGCCAGGGTATCAATGGGAGTGGGTAAAGGCGCCCCTCGGACTATATTAGACCTGTTTGGCACCTCCTCTCCCCCCGTTATCACCCGTTCTGGCTCTGCACGAGGCCTCAGGATGGGACGACCCACAACCACTACATTCATGTTTGAATTTACACGATCCCTGCGGTCTCGTACATTTTCCTCTGTTGTAATTAAAACAGAAACCCTTTCTTCCGGTATTGCCGGTAGGTTTCGAGTGATCGTCGGCCCCCGAACCTGACCGAAAGGGCGTCCCCGCATATTGTCGGGAGGATTCACCCACATTACTTCCCACCAATGGCATTTTTAACATCCCTGACTCCTTCATTTTATCCCAGGTCAAGGCATCATAACAATCCCAGGTTAAACTTTTATTATGCTCCTTTTCCTTTCTGAACATATTATCGTAACAAAACCAATGATTCCCCTGATGCGATGTCGAGTACCCCATGATTCGTGATTGGTAGATTGGGAACTCGGAAAGCAACTCAGGCCTACGTTCGCCCAGGATTGATGTAAAGATTCCCCAGGCATTGCCCCAATTGGCGATATTCTCATTCACTTTAAAGGCGGCCATTTTTGCGCGCCAAACACTCGGATGCATTAAGTCCTTCTGACTCTTTACATGCTCCACCTCATAATGATCAACAAGTAACGAAAAAATGTTCACATACTCCCCCGCCCAAATCTTTTCCTTAATTGCCAAAGGAACATGTTGCCCCAACTTTTCTCTCCGAGAGGGTGTTGACTCATCCCTCGCAATCGGCAATGGCCGCTTACCTGCACCTGACGCTGCCTCTGTGGTCGCAACCGTCCCTGGTGTCTTGTCCCCCACTGCAGCCGGCACGGGCACCTTGGCTGCTTCCCGCTTCTCACGCAATTGCTTAACCAGCTCCTGCGCTTCGACAGCCGTGGCGCCCTCGTTACCTTTTCCCAACCACGCTGCCAATTGTGCTGCCAACTCGGGCGGCATATCATCCTCGGACACGGGGGTGATCGGATTCCCCTCCTCTGGCATGGGAGTTGGAGCCTCGAGCGGGGCACTGGGACCGGGGATCTCCTCTCCCGCTGCCCCCCTCCTGGGCCTCTTGTTTTTCCCTCCCGGGGCTGCTCCCGCCAAAGGACGTTTTGGACCCCTTTCCTCATTCATGTCCACCCGCTTCCTTAGCTCGGACATCTCCTTCATGAGAACACGCAGCATCTGGTCGGTATTCATGCGCTTTCCAACCTTCTTCGGCATTCTCCAACAAAATAACTGAAAAACAAACAAGAACGATTAAAACGCTCAAAATTGGCTCTTCGTTCCGTCTCGAGCTCACGTGCAGCGGGGAGGTGCAGCTTCAGAGCACAGGAACAAGAGGATGTCTTCTGGTCTTGCGTCTCTTTTTATCCATCTTCCGGGTGGGCGTAAACCCGCCCCTGCCTGCCCCGAGGGCGTGGCCGGCGGCGTCCGTGTCTAGGCCAGCCCACTCAAGGGCGGGAAAAAGCGCGCCCCGGCTACGCCGCTTCGGGCATACCAGCCGAGACGCGCCTCCCGCCCAAAAATGTCTTCCCGGGGGGATCGAGGCACTCTGCCATACGTTCGGGGGGACCGAGTGGTCGCCCCTTTCCATTTTTTGGCCTGCACCAAAAATTATTAAAAATGACAATTGGATCGTGCCTCATGTTGAATAACCACTTTTTAAACCCTCACAGTGACCAAAATTGCCATATTTACAGTTTTGCTTACTCAGAAGCTTCAATTTTGACCAATTTCAGGCACAAACATGACTTTAAACACATTTATTTTAGTTTAAAAAGTAATAATTCACATCCAACAGTAATTTACAGCCAAAAGATTAAATGTTAACATTTCATCAAAATTGACCATTTTGGGAACGTTGGACAGCTCTGCGGTCATCGTTTTTCTTCAGAAAATTGATTTTTTGGACTGTACCAATTAAGATTCAAAATGTCAATTGGATCGTGCCTCATGTTGAATAACCATTTTTTAACCCCTCATAATGACCGAAATTGCCATTTTTACAGAGTTTTTCTTACTCAGAAGCTTCAATTTTGACCAATTACAGGCACAGAAATGACTTTAAACACATTTATTTTAGTTGAAAAAGTAATAATTCACATCCAACAGTAATTTGCAGTCGAAAGATTTAATGTTAAAATTTCATCAAAATTGACCATTTTGGGAACGTTCGACAGCTCCGCGGTCATCGTTTTTCTTCAGAAAATTGATTTTTTGGACTGTACCAATTAAGATTCAAAATGTCAATTGGATCGTGCCTCATGTTGAATAACCACTTTTTAAACCCTCACAGTGACCAAAATTGCCATTTTTACAAAGTTTTGCTTACTCTGAAGCTTTATTTTTGACCGAATTCAGGCACAGAAATGGCTTTAAACATACTTATTTTAGTTGAATTAGTAATAATTCAGATCCAACAGCAATTTACAGTCAAAAGATTAAATGTTAAAATTTCATCAAAATTGAACATTTTGGGAACGTTCGACAATCATTGTTTTTCTTCGGAAAATTGATTTTTTGGACTGTACCAAAAATGATTCAAAATGTCAATTGGATCGTGCCTCATGTTGAATAACCACTTTTTAAACACTGACAGTGACCAAAATTGCCATTTTTACAGAGTTTTGCTTACTCAGAAGCTTCAATTTTGACCAATTCAGGCAAAGAAATGACTTTAAACAGACTTATTTTGGTTGAAAAAGCAATAATTCACATCCAACAGTAATTTGCAGTCGAAAGATTTAATGTTAAAATTTCATCAAAATTGACCATCTTGGGAACGTTCGACAGCTCCGCGGTCATCGTTTTTCTTCAGAAAATTGATTTTTTGGACTGTACCAAAAATTATCCAAAATGTCAATTGGATCGTGCCTCAAATTGAATAACTATTTTTTAAACCCTCACAGTGACCAAAATTGCCATATTTACAGTTTTGCTTACTCAGAAGCTTCAATTTTGACCAATTTCATGCTCAGAAATGACTTTAAACACATTTACTTTAGTTGAAAAAGTTATAATTCACATCCAACAGTAATTTGCAGTCAAAAGATTAAATGTTAAGATTTCATCGATATTGACCATTTTGGGAACGTACGACAGCTCCGCGGTCATCGTTTTTCTTCAGAAAATTTATTTTTTGGCCTGCACCAAAAATTATTAAAAATGACAATTGGATCGTGCCTCATGTTGAATAACCACTTTTTAAACCCTCACAGTGACCAAAATTGCCATATTTACAGTTTTGCTTACTCAGAAGCTTCAATTTTGACCAATTTCAGGCACAAAAATGACTTTAAACACATTTATTTTAGTTTAAAAAGTAATAATTCACATCCAACAGTAATTTACAGCCAAAAGATTAAATGTTAACATTTCATCAAAATTGACCATTTTGGGAACGTTGGACAGCTCCGCGGTCATCGTTTTTCTTCAGAAAATTGATTTTTTGGACTGTACCAATTAAGATTCAAAATGTCAATTGGATCGTGCCTCATGTTGAATAACCATTTTTTAACCCGTCATAATGACCGAAATTGCCATTTTTACAGAGTTTTTCTTACTCAGAAGCTTCAATTTTGACCAATTACAGGCACAGAAATGACTTTAAACACATTTATTTTAGTTGAAAAAGTAATAATTCACATCCAACAGTAATTTGCAGTCGAAAGATTTAATGTTAAAATTTCATCAAAATTGACCATTTTGGGAACGTTCGACAGCTCCGCGGTCATCGTTTTTCTTCAGAAAATTGATTTTTTGGACTGTACCAATTAAGATTCAAAATGTCAATTGGATCGTGCCTCATGTTGAATAACCACTTTTTAAACCCTCACAGTGACCAAAATTGCCATTTTTACAGAGTTTTGCTTACTCAGAAGCTTCAATTTTGACCAATTTCAGGCACAGAAATGACTTTAAACACATTTATTTTAGTTGAAAAAGTAATAATTCACATCCAACAGTAATTTACAGCCAAAAGGTTAAATGTTAAAATTTCATCAAAATTGACCATTTTGGGAACGTTCGACAGCTCCGCAATCATAGTTTTTCTTTAGAAAATTGATTTTTTGGACTCTACCAAAAATTATCCAAAATGTCAAATGGATCGTGCCTCAAATTGAATAACCACTTTTTAAACCCTCACAGTGACCAAAATTGCCATTTTATAGAGTTTTGCTTACTCAGAAGCTTCAATTTTGATGAATTTCATGCACAAAAATGACTTTAAACACATTTACTTTAGTTGAAAAAGTTATAATTCACATCCAACAGTAATTTGCAGTCAAAAGATTAAATGTTAAAATTTCATCAATATTGACCATTTTGGGAACGTACAACAGCTCCGCAGTCATCGTTTTTTTTCAGAAAATTTATTTTTTGGCCGGCACCAAAAATTATTAAAAATGTCAATTGGATCGTGCCTCATGTTGAATAAACACTTTTTAAACCCTCACAGTGACCAAAATTGCCATTTTTACAGAGTTTTGCTTACTCAGAAGCTTCAATTTTGACCAATTTCAGGCACAGAAATGACTTTAAACACACTTATTTTAGTTGAAAAAGTAATAATTCACATCCAACAGTAATTTACAACCAAAAGATTAAATGTTAAAATTTCATCAAAATTGACCATTTTAGGAAGGTTCGACAGCTCCGCGGTCACCGTTTTTCATCAGAAAATTGATTTTTTGGACAGTACCACAAATGTATCAAAATGTCAATTGGATCGTGCCTCATGTTGAATAACCATTTTTTAAACCCTCGTAGTGACCAAAATTGCCATTTTTACAGAGTTTTGCTTACTCAGAAGCTTCAATTTTGACCAATTTCATGCACAGAAATGTTTTTAAACACATTTATTTTAGTTGAAAAAGTAATAATTCACATCCAACAGTAATTTACAGCCAAAAGATTAAATGTTAAAATTTCATCAAAATTGACCATTTTGGGAAGGTTCGACAGGTCCGCGGTCACCGTTTCTCATCAGAAAATTGATTTTTTGTACAGTACCACAAATTTATCAAAATGTCAATTGGATCGTGCCATATGTTGAATAACCACTTTTTAAACCCTCACAGTGACCAAAATTGCCATTTTTACAAAGTTTTGCTTACTCTGAAGCTTTATTTTTGACCGAATTCAGGCACAGAAATGGCTTTAAACATACTTATTTTAGTTGAATTAGTAATAATTCAGATCCAACAGCAATTTACAGTCAAAAGATTAAATGTTAAAATTTCATCAAAATTGAATATTTTGGGAACGTTCGACGATCATTGTTTTTCTTCGGAAAATTGATTTTTTGGACTGTACCAAAAATGATTCAAAATGTCAATTGGATCGTGCCTCATGTTGAATAACCACTTTTTAAACCCTGACAGTGACCAAAATTGCCATTTTTACAGAGTTTTGCTTACTCAGAAGCTTCAATTTTGACCAATTCAGGCACAAAAATGACTTTAAACACACTTATTTTGGTTGAAAAAGCAATAATTCACATCCAACAGTAATTTGCAGTCGAAAGATTTAATGTTAAAATTTCATCAAAATTGACCATCTTGGGAACGTTCGACACTTCCGCAGTCATCGTTTTTCTTCAGAAAATTGATTTTTTGGACTGTACCAATTAAGATTCAAAATGTCAATTGGATCGTGCCTCATGTTGAATAACCACTTTTTAAACCCTCACAGTGACCAAAATTGCCATTTTTACAGAGTTTTGCTTACTCAGAAGCTTCAATTTTGACCAATTTCAGGCACAGAAATGACTTTAAACACATTTATTTTAGTTGAAAAAGTAATAATTCACATCCAACAGTAATTTACAGCCAAAAGATTAAATGTTAAAATTTCATCAAAATTGACCATTTTGGGAACGTTCGACAGCTCCGCGGTCATCGTTTTTCTTCAGAAAATTGATTTTTTGGACTGTACCAAATATTATCCAAAATGTCAATTGGATCGTGCCTCAAATTGAATAACCATTTTTTAAACCCTCACAGTGACCAAAATAGCCATTTTTACAGAGTTTTGCTTACTCAGAAGCTTCAATTTTGACCAATTTCAGGCACAGAAATGACTTTAAACACATTTACTTTAGTTGAAAAAGTTATAATTCACATCCAACAGTAATTTGCAGTCAAAAGATTAAATGTTAAGATTTTATCAATATTGACCATTTTGGGAACGTACGACAGCTCCGCGGTCATCGTTTTTCTTCAGAAAATGTATTTTTTGGCCTGCACCAAAAATTAATAAAAATGTCAATTGGATCGTGCCTCATGTTGAATAACCACTTTTTAAACCCTCACAGTGACCAAAATTGCCATATTTACAGTTTTGCTTACTCAGAAGCTTCAATTTTGACCAATTTCAGGCACAGAAATGACTTTAAACACATTTATTTTAGTTGAAAAAGTAATAATTCACATCCAACAGTAATTTACAGCCAAAAGATTAAATGTTAAAATTTCATCAAAATTGACCATTTTGGGAACGTTGGACAGCTCCGCGGTCATCGTTTTTCTTCAGAAAATTGATTTTTTGGACTGTACCAATTAAGATTCAAAATATCAATTGGATCATGCCTCATGTTGAATAACCACTTTTTAAACCCTGATAGTGACCACAAATGCCATTTTTACAGAGTTTTGCTTACTCAGAAGCTTCAATTTTGACCAATCCTGGCACAGAAATGACTTTAAACACACTTATTTTGGTTGAAAAAGCAATAATTCACATCCAACAGTAATTTGCAGTCGAAAGATTTAATGTTAAAATTTCATCAAAATTGACCATCTTGGGAACATTCGACAGCTCCGCGGTCATCGTTTTTCTTCAAAAAATTGATTTTTTGGACTGTACCAAAAATGATCCAAAATGTCAATTGGATCGTGCCTCAAATTGAATAACCATTTTTTAAACCCTCACAGTGACCAAAATTGCCATTTGTATAGAATTTTGCTTACTCAGAAGCTTCAATTTTGACGAATTTCATGCTCAGAAATGACTTTAAACACATTTACTTTAGTTGAAAAAGTTATAATTCACATCCAACAGTAATTTGCAGTCAAAAGATTAAATGTTAAGATTTCATCGATATTGACCATTTTGGGAACGTACGACAGCTCCGCGGTCATCGTTTTTCTTCAGAAAATTTATTTTTTGGACTGTACCAATTAAGATACAAAATGTCAATTGGATCGTGCCTCATGTTGAATAACCATTTTTTAACCCCTCATAATGACCGAAATTGCCATTTTTACAGAGTTTTGCTTACTCAGAAGCTTCAATTTTGACCAATTTCAGGCACAGAAATGACTTTAAACACACTTATTTTAGTTGAAAAAGTAATAATTCACATCCAACAGTAATTTACAACCAAAAGATTAAATGTTAAAATTTCATCAAAATTGACCATTTTAGGAAGGTTCGACAGCTCCGCGGTCACCGTTTTTCATCAGAAAATTGATTTTTTGGACAGTACCACAAATGTATCAAAATGTCAATTGGATCGTGCCTCATGTTGAATAACCATTTTTTAAACCCTCGTAGTGACCAACATTGCCTTTTTTACAGAGTTTTGCTTAATCAGAAGCTTCAATTTTGACCAATTTCATGCACAGAAATGACTTTAAACACATTTATTTTAGTTGAAAAAGTAATAATTCACATCCAACAGTAATTTACAGCCAAAAGATTAAATGTTAAAATTTCATCAAAATTGACCATTTTGGGAAGGTTCGACAGGTCCGCGGTCACCGTTTTTCATCAGAAAATTGATTTTTTGTACAGTACCACAAATTTATCAAAATGTCAATTGGATCGTGCCATATGTTGAATAACCACTTTTTAAACCCTCACAGTGACCAAAATTGCCATTTTTACAAAGTTTTGCTTACTCTGAAGCTTTATTTTTGACCGAATTCAGGCACAGAAATGGCTTTAAACATACTTATTTTAGTTGAATTAGTAATAATTCAGATCCAACAGCAATTTACAGTCAAAAGATTAAATGTTAAAATTTCATCAAATTTGAACATTTTGGGAACGTTCGACGATCATTGTTTTTCTTCGGAAAATTGATTTTTTGGACTGTACCAAAAATGATTCAAAATGTCAATTGGATCGTGCCTCATGTTGAATAACCACTTTTTAAACCCTGACAGTGACCAAAATTGCCATTTTTACAGAGTTTTGCTTACTCAGAAGCTTCAATTTTGACCAATTACAGGCACAGAAATGACTTTAAACACATTTATTTTAGTTGAAAAAGTAATAATTCACATCCAACAGTAATTTGCAGTCGAAAGATTTAATGTTAAAATTTCATCAAAATTGACCATTTTAGGAACGTTCGACAGCTCCGCGGTCATCGTTTTTCTTCAGAAAATTGATTTTTTGGACTGTACCAATTAAGATTCAAAATGTCAATTGGATCGTGCCTCATGTTGAATAACCACTTTTTAAACCCTCACAGTGACCAAAATTGCCATTTTATAGAGTTTTGCTTACTCAGAAGCTTCAATTTTGATGAATTTCATGCACAGAAATGACTTTAAACACATTTACTTTAGTTGAAAAAGTTATAATTCACATCCAACAGTAGTTTGCAGTCAAAAGATTAAATGTTAAAATTTCATCAATATTGACCATTTTGGGAACGTACGACAGCTCCGCGGTCATCGTTTTTTTTCAGAAAATTTATTTTTTGGCCGGCACTAAAAATTATTAAAAATGTCAATTGGATCGTGCCTCATGTTGAATAAACACTTTTTAAACCCTCACAGTGACCAAAATTGCAATTTTTACAGAGTTTTGCTTACTCAGAAGCTTCAATTTTGACCAATTTCAGGCACAGAAATGACTTTAAACACACTTATTTTAGTTGAAAAAGTAATAATTCACATCCAACAGTAATTTACAACCAAAAGATTAAATGTTAAAATTTCATCAAAATTGACCATTTTAGGAAGGTTCGACAGCTCCGCGGTCACCGTTTTTCATCAGAAAATTGATTTTTTGGACAGTACCACAAATGTATCAAAATGTCAATTGGATCGTGCCTCATGTTGAATAACCATTTTTTAAACCCTCGTAGTGACCAAAATTGCCATTTTTACAGAGTTTTGCTTAATCAGAAGCTTCAATTTTGACCAATTTCATGCACAGAAATGACTTTAAACACATTTATTTTAGTTGAAAAAGTAATAATTCACATCCAACAGTAATTTACAGCCAAAAGATTAAATGTTAAAATTTCATCAAAATTGACCATTTTGGGAAGGTTCGACAGGTCCGCGGTCACCGTTTTTCATCAGAAAATTGATTTTTTGTACAGTACCACAAATTTATCAAAATGTCAATTGGATCGTGCCATATGTTGAATAACCACTTTTTAAACCCTCACAGTGACCAAAATTGCCATTTTTACAAAGTTTTGCTTACTCTGAAGCTTTATTTTTGACCGAATTCAGGCACAGAAATGGCTTTAAACATACTTATTTTAGTTGGATTAGTAATAATTCAGATCCAACAGCAATTTACAGTCAAAAGATTAAATGTTAAAATTTCATCAAAATTGAACATTTTGGGAACGTTCGACGATCATTGTTTTTCTTCGGAAAATTGATTTTTTGGACTGTACCAAAAATGATTCAAAATGTCAATTGGATCGTGCCTCATGTTGAATAACCACTTTTTAAACCCTGACAGTGACCAAAATTGCCATTTTTACAGAGTTTTGCTTACTCAGAAGCTTCAATTTTGACCAATTCAGGCACAGAAATGACTTTAAACACACTTATTTTGGTTGAAAAAGCAATAATTCACATCCAACAGTAATTTGCAGTCGAAAGATTTAATGTTAAAATTTCATCAAAATTGACCATCTTGGGAACGTTCGACAGCTCCGCGGTCATCGTTTTTCTTCAGAAAATTGATTTTTTGGACTGTACCAATTAAGATTCAAAATGTCAATTGGATCGTGCCTCATGTTGAATAACCACTTTTTAAACCCTCACAGTGACCAAAATTGCCATTTTTACAGAGTTTTGCTTACTCAGAAGCTTCAATTTTGACCAATTTCAGGCACAGAAATGACTTTAAACACATTTATTTTAGTTGAAAAAGTAATAATTCACATCCAACAGTAATTTACAGCCAAAAGATTAAATGTTAAAATTTCATCAAAATTGACCATTTTGGGAACGTTCGACAGCTCCGTGGTCATCGTTTTTCTTCAGAAAATTGATTTTTTGGACTGTACCAAAAATTATCCAAAATGTCAATTGGATCGTGCCTCAAATTGAATAACCATTTTTTAAACCCTCACAGTGACCAAAATTGCCATTTTTATAGAGTTTTGCTTACTCAGAAGCTTCAATTTTGACGAATTTCATGCTCAGAAATGACTTTAAACACATTTACTTTAGTTGAAAAAGTTATAATTCACATCCAACAGTAATTTGCAGTCAAAAGATTAAATGTTAAGATTTTATCAATATTGACCATTTTGGGAACGTACGACAGCTCCGCGGTCATCGTTTTTCTTCAGAAAATGTATTTTTTGGCCTGCACCAAAAATTAATAAAAATGTCAATTGGATCGTGCCTCATGTTGAATAACCACTTTTTAAACCCTCACAGTGACCAAAATTGCCATATTTACAGTTTTGCTTACTCAGAAGCTTCAATTTTGACCAATTTCAGGCACAGAAATGACTTTAAACACATTTATTTTAGTTGAAAAAGTAATAATTCACATCCAACAGTAATTTACAGCCAAAAGATTAAATGTTAACATTTTATCAAAATTGACCATTTTGGGAACGTTGGACAGCTCCGCGGTCATCGTTTTTCTTCAGAAAATTGATTTTTTGGACTGTACCAATTAAGATTCAAAATATCAATTGGATCGTGCCTCATGTTGAATAACCACTTTTTAAACCCTGATAGTGACCAAAAATGCCATTTTTACAGAGTTTTGCTTACTCAGAAGCTTCAATTTTGACCAATCCTGGCACAGAAATGACTTTAAACACACTTATTTTGGTTGAAAAAGCAATAATTCACATCCAACAGTAATTTTCAGTCGAAAGATTTAATGTTAAAATTTCATCAAAATTGACCATTTTGGGAACGTTCGACAGCTCCGCGGTCATCGTTTTTCTTGAGAAAATTGATTTTTTGGACTGTACCAATTAAGATTCAAAATGTCAATTGGATCATGCCTCATGTTGAATAACCACTTTTTAAACCCTCACAGTGACCAAAATTGCCATTTTTATAGAGTTTTGCTTACTCAGAAGCTTCCATTTTGACAAATGTCATGCTCAGAAATGACTTTAAACACATTTACTTTAGTTGAAAAAGTTATAATTCACATCCAACAGTAATTTGCTGTCAAAAGATGAAATGTTAAAATTTCATCAATATTGACCATTTTGGGAACGTTCGACAGCTCCGCGGTCATTGCTTTTCTTCAGAAAATTTATTTTTTGGCCTGCACCAAAAATTATTAAAAATGTCAATTGGATCGTGCCTCATGTTGAATAACCACTTTTTAAACCCTCACAGTGACCAAAATTGCCATATTTACAGTTTTGCTTACTCAGAAGCTTCAATTTTGACCAATTACAGGCACAGAAATGACTTTAAACACATTTATTTTAGTTGAAAAAGTAATAATTCACATCCAACAGTAATTTACAGCCAATGGATTTCCTTTACTTCCGGCGACCCGCCCTTAGACGGGACCGCCTCCCCACTGAGGGGCCAATGGCCACCTCTCCCGAGCGCTCCCATCCGTGTTGGGTGACGCCCACTCATAGGGATCTACCAATTAGTGCTCACCGATCATGACCTTACCGCCACAGGTCCGGATAGTTGACCGGCTATCCGGACCCCCCACAAAACTCCTACCTAAAGGTCATGTTTCAAAGATTTTAACCAGGCTAGGAAGTCTCCTATGAGTAACTCATTCCCCGCCCTCGACAAATGCACACCATCCCCCAGATACATACTGTCATCATTAATACAATTATGCGAGATCGAATGCAATGCCTTGGAACGGAACAACCTACTCACTTTGTTATCCAATTTTTTAACAGAATGATTCAAAGCAGGGATCGAGATAGCCCCCCGCCACACTTTTCGTGGGATCATATGAGACCATGCGATTAGGCACCCCGGAACTCTCCTCGCTAACCAACTTACCGTGGAAAGCATAGCCTCCAGGAGAAGTCGTCTACCGGTGGTGACCAAATCATTGCCCCCCAAATGCACTATGACTATGGACGGCGGTGACCTCATCCGCTCTAACAAGCCCTCAAAATATTCCTGAAACTGGTCAATACAGAGACCGCCCCTTCCGTAGAAGGACACTCTGTACCCGTATTCCTCAGGTACGTGAACCATGTCACCTGCTTTGAATACGTCTGCAGCCCGTCTCACGTATGAGTGGCCCACGACCCAAACCTCCTTCCTCACAGCCGGTGACGTGCGACCGCTGACCTGGTGTTGGGTCGACTGCTCAGTCTGCCCTGCCGCGTAGGCTTGCGCAACTGAAAACAAACAAAAGACAAGAGGCGTGAGTACATGATTACAGCTTCACAACATGTGCAATCGCACGTACCTCTTATAACAATTGGAGGACCAGCGCCCCACACGTTTCACTTGTTCTATATTAAGACCTCTGGCTGTAGCTTCAGTGGCAGCCCCTATACGAAAGGAGTGGGTCCCAAATTCGCCCGGGTCCAAGCCCGCTGCGGCAATGGCCATTGCAAGCACCCGTTGAAACTGAAACCTCGTCAGCGGGGTGGCGTCTGCATGCCTCAACAATGTCCCCCCCCATGATGCCACCCTTCGTGCTAGGTAATCTTCTAAGCACTGTACCGGACACATGGATGAGTCGGGGTTCCTGCGGATGATCGTGCAGTCCCCTCTCCCATCTTGATCAGTCTTGGACCTGAGAAAGGAGACAATCATCGCATCACCCCTGATCTGGACATGCTCCCTGCACAAGCCCCCCGTCACGTCCCGTTTGTTCCTTGCAACCAGCTCACTAACTCTCATAGCCCCGTGAAATGCCAGCGTAAATGCGGTCCGGAACAAACAGGTCTCGAACGGGGACGAGCATGTGTTCGGGAGCGTGACCAGTAACTGGGACAATCTGTCTAGACCTATCGGTCGTCGTACGTCTACTCTGCGACCCTCTAGACGTTGCCACCCACGTAGCGCTTTCTGTACCGTGAAAGACGCTGTTGGGTCCAGGATGCCATGGGCCCTGGCAACAAAGGAAATGGCGGCACGATGCCTTTGGGCCGTAGCCACCGATTTCCCAGCCCTACGTAAGGACATCAGAAAAAGTACTACCAACTCCTCCTGACCCCAAAGTCCTCCTCTCTCTGCCCCCAAAAAGGCTAAATAGGCCTGGAACGCCCCTTCATATGCCTTCCTTGTCCTGGGTGCTAGACTCTCTCCCACGAGGTGACGAAGTTCGGGGCACCGAGAGACCAGAGAGCTTCGGGGAAGGGTGCCGGCTCCGGGTCCGCTGAAGGAAGGAAACCCGAGAAAGCCTGCATGTGAAAACGAGACAGTGCATCAGCAGCCTGATTCATCACCCCTGGGACATGTTTTGCTCTGAATACCACGTTCAGTTGCATACACAGTAAGACAATTTCTTTGAGGAGCCTCAAAATCAATTTACAACGGGCTGCCTGACTATTGATGCATTCTACCACGGTCATATTGTCGGACCAGAACACAACAGAATGATCTCTGAACCCTTCTGGCCAGGTTCTCAGGGCCACCAGAATGGGAAATAGTTCAAGGAAAGCGATGTTACTTGTCAGCCCCTTCTCGTGCCACCCTAGGGGCCACTTTTGTGCCGACCATTTTGTGCCGAAGATGGCGCCAAAACCTACGCTTCCTGCTGAATCTGTCCATAGCCCAAGCTCTTCAGAGGAGACGGCTGGCTTGTTCCAGACGACCCGGCCATTGAAGTCCGCCAAGAATGCTAACCAAATCCGCATGTCCTGGCGGACCTCAGCCGATAACCTTGTGCGATGATGACCCTCCTTTAAGCCAACCATCGCTTGGGCAATTGAGCGGGAAAAGGGGCGAGCCATTGGTATCACCCTCAAGGCAAAGTTCAACTTTCCCACTAACTGTTGCAACTGATGCAGTGTAACTTTGGATGCATTCAAACATACTTGGAGGGCTGCCCTGAATTTCGACACTTTGCTAGCTGGTAAACGGAAGCACCCCTCCCTTGAGTCCAACTCGATCCCCAAAAACTCGAGGCAAGTCGTGGGACCCATAGTTTTACCTGGTGCCAATGGCACGCCAAGATGATCCATTAACACACAGAATTCTGCTAAGGCCCGGGCACATTCGGGATTACCGGCGGGGCCAAGGAACAGAAAATCGTCAAGGTAGTGCATTACATTTCGGAAACCCGTTTTCTTAGTGAACACCCATTGCAGGAAAGTACTGAATTGCTCAAAGTAAGCACATGATATAGAGCATCCCATTGGCATACACCTATCCATGTAAAATGACCCCTGGAACCCGAATCCCAGAAGACGCTGATCGTCTGGGTGTACCGGAAGCAACCGGAACGCTGACTCGATATCAGATTTCGCCATCAACGTCCCGTGCCCCAGGCGATTCAAGATGGCTACCGCCTCATCAAAAGATGCGTATCGCACCGAACAAACTTCTGGCTCAATTGCGTCGTTCACCGAAAGACCATATGGAGCCGATAGATTATGAATCAAACGAAACTCACCCGGGTCCTTCTTGGGGACCACCCCTAACGGAGAACAAACGAAATCCGGTACCGGGGGTTCACTAAACGGGCCGGCGACCCGTCCCCGGCTAACCTCTTTCTGAATTTTTTCTTGCACTACAGATGCATGTTGTAAAACGGAAAGTTGATTTTTGCACATCCCTACACCCTGAAAGTCCCCTACCGGGATGCGGAAACCATGTGTAAAACCGTTCCGCAGCACCCCGGCAGAAGTACGATCCGGGTATTCGCTGAGCCAGGGAATCATTGCCAAGGAATCAATCGGGGTTGGTAAAGGCGCCCCTCGGCCTAGCTTAGACCTGTTTGGCGCCTCCCTTACCCCCATTCTCACTCGTTCTGGCTCTGCACGATGACTCAGGATGGGACGACCCACACGTACTACACTCATGTTTGAATTTACACGATCCCGGAGGCCTGGTACATTTCCCCTTGTTGAAATTAAAACAGAAACCCTTTCTCCCTGTATTGCCTGCGGGCCTCGACTGGTCGTCGGTGCTCGTACTTGGTCGAAAGGGCGTCCCCACATTTTGGCGGGAGTAATCGACAACAGTGCTCCCTAACAATGGCATTCTTAACATCCCCGATTCTTTCATTTTATCCCATGTTAAAGAATCGTAACAATCCCAAGTCAAACTCTTGTTATGTTCCTTTTCTTTCCTGAACAAATTGTCATAACAAAACCAATGGTTACCTTGATACGCTGTCGAGTAACCCATAATTCGTGATTGATAAACGGGAAACTCAGGAAGCAAATCGGGCCTACGTTCCCCCAAAATCGATGTGAAAATACCCCATGCATTGCCCCAGTTGCCAATGTTCTCATTTACCTTAAAGGCGGCCATCTTTGCGCGCCAAACACTCGGATGCATTAAGTCCTTCTGACTTTTCACATGCTCCACATCATAATGATCAACAAGCAGGGAAAAAATATTCACGTACTCCCCCGCCCAGATCTTTTCCTTTATAGCTAAAGGCACATGTTGTCCTAATCTCTCTCTACGAGAGGGTGCTGACTCGTCCCTTGCAATCGGCAATGGCCGCTTACCTGCACCGGACGCAGCTTCTGCCGCTTGCGGCTTGTCTATCCCCGCCAACGGCGCAGCCACTCTAGCTGCCTCTTTCTTCTCACGAAGCCCTTTTATCAGCGCCTGTGCCTCGGCAGCCGTGGCGCCATCACTACTATCCCCCAACCATGCTGCTAGCTGTGCTGCCAGCTCGGGGGGCATGTCTTCCTTGGATGTCGGGGTGACGACAACGGGGATTGGATTCCCCTCCATCGGTACTGGGGTCGGCGCCTCGAGCGGGGCAGAGGGAACCGGGACGGCCCCACCGGCTGGAACCTTTCTCGGCCTCTTAGGTCTCCCCCCAGCCGGCGGAGTGCCCGAACCCTCCTCCCCATCTCGCTCCGCCAACCGTTTCTTTATGTCGGACACTTCTTTGCAAAGGGCCCGCACCATCTGGTCGGTCGTCATTCTCTTTGCGCCTTTCTTGGGCATCTCTCCGAGGAAGTATCTAGAAGACAAAGAAAAAGATCAAAACGCTCAAAATTGGCTCTTCGTTCCGTCCCGAGCTCACGTGTAGCGAGGAGGTGCAGCTTCGGAGCACAAGAACAAGAGGACGTCTTCTGGTCTTGCGCCTTCTTTTATCCGTCTTCAGGGCGGGCGAAAACCCGCCCCTGCCCGCCCCGAGGGCGTGGCTGGCTGCGTCGGTGTCTAGGCCAGCCCACTATAGGGCGGGAAAAAGCGCGCCCCGCCTACGCCGCTTCGGGCATACCAGCCGAGACGCGCCTCCCGCCCAAAAATGGCTTCCCGGGGGGATCGAGGCACTCAGCCATACGTTCGGGGGGACCGAGTGGTCGCCCCTTTCCAAAAGATTAAATGTTAAGATTTTATCAATATTGACCATTTTGGGAACGTACGACAGCTCCGCGGTCATCGTTTTTCTTCAGAAAATGTATTTTTTGGCCTGCACCAAAAATTAATAAAAATGTCAATTGGATCGTGCCTCATGTTGAATAACCACTTTTTAAACCCTCACAGTGACCAAAATTGCCATATTTACAGTTTTGCTTACTCAGAAGCTTCAATTTTGACCAATTTCAGGCACAGAAATGACTTTAAACACATTTATTTTAGTTGAAAAAGTAATAATTCACATCCAACAGTAATTTACAGCCAAAAGATTAAATGTTAACATTTTATCAAAATTGACCATTTTGGGAACGTTGGACAGCTCCGCGGTCATCGTTTTTCTTCAGAAAATTGATTTTTTGGACTGTACCAATTAAGATTCAAAATATCAATTGGATCGTGCCTCATGTTGAATAACCACTTTTTAAACCCTGATAGTGACCAAAAATGCCATTTTTACAGAGTTTTGCTTACTCAGAAGCTTCAATTTTGACCAATCCTGGCACAGAAATGACTTTAAACACACTTATTTTGGTTGAAAAAGCAATAATTCACATCCAACAGTAATTTTCAGTCGAAAGATTTAATGTTAAAATTTCATCAAAATTGACCATTTTGGGAACGTTCGACAGCTCCGCGGTCATCGTTTTTCTTGAGAAAATTGATTTTTTGGACTGTACCAATTAAGATTCAAAATGTCAATTGGATCATGCCTCATGTTGAATAACCACTTTTTAAACCCTCACAGTGACCAAAATTGCCATTTTTATAGAGTTTTGCTTACTCAGAAGCTTCCATTTTGACAAATGTCATGCTCAGAAATGACTTTAAACACATTTACTTTAGTTGAAAAAGTTATAATTCACATCCAACAGTAATTTGCTGTCAAAAGATGAAATGTTAAAATTTCATCAATATTGACCATTTTGGGAACGTTCGACAGCTCCGCGGTCATTGCTTTTCTTCAGAAAATTTATTTTTTGGCCTGCACCAAAAATTATTAAAAATGTCAATTGGATCGTGCCTCATGTTGAATAACCACTTTTTAAACCCTCACAGTGACCAAAATTGCCATATTTACAGTTTTGCTTACTCAGAAGCTTCAATTTTGACCAATTACAGGCACAGAAATGACTTTAAACACATTTATTTTAGTTGAAAAAGTAATAATTCACATCCAACAGTAATTTACAGCCAATGGATTAAATGTTAAAATTTCATCAAAATTGACCATTTTGGGAACATTCGACAGCTCCGCAATTATCGTTTTTCTTCAGAAAATTGATTTTTTGGACTGTACCTAAAATTATCCAAAATGTCAATTGGATCGTGCCTCAAATTGAATAACCATTTTTTAAACCCTCACAGTGACCAAAATTGCCATTTTTATAGAGTTTTGCTTATCCAACAGTAATTTACAGCCAAAAGATTAAATGTTAAAATTTCATCAAAATTGACCATTTTGGGAACGTTGGACAGCTCCGCGGTCACCGTTTTTCATCAGAAAATTGATTTTTTGGACAGTACCACAAATTTATCAAAATGTCAATTGGATCGTGCCTCATGTTGAATAACCACTTTTTAAACCCTCACAGTGACCAAAATTGCCATTTTTACAAAGTTTTGCTTACTCTGAAGCTTTATTTTTGACCGAATTCATGCACAGAAATGGCTTTAAACATACTTATTTTAGTTGAATTAGTAATAATTCAGATCCAACAGCAATTTACAGTCAAAAGATGAAATGTTAAAATTTCATCAAAATTGACCATTTTGGGAACGTTCGACGATCATTGTTTTTCTTCAGAAAATTGATTTTTTGGACTGTACCAATTAATATTCAAAATGTCAATTGGATCGTGCCTCAAATTGAATAACCACTTTTTAAACCCTCACAGTGACCAAAATTGCCATTTTATAGAGTTTTGCTTACTCAGAGCTTCAATTTTGATGAATTTCATGCACAGAAATGACTTTAAACACAATTACTTTAGTTGAAAAAGTTATAATTCACATCCAACAGTAATTTGCAGGCGAAATTTTAAATGTTAAAATTTCATCAAAATTGACCATTTTGGGAACAATCGAAAGCTCCGCAATCATCGTTTTTCTTCAGAAAATTTATTTTTTGGACTGTACCAAAAATTATCCAAAATGTTAATTGGATCTTGCCTCAAATTGAATAACCACTTTTTAAACGCTCACAATGACCAAAATTGCCATTTTTATAGAGTTTTGCTTACTCAGAGGCTTCAATTTTGATGAATTTCATACTCAGAAATGACTTTAAACACATTTACTTTAGTTGAAAAAGTTATAATTCACATCCAACAGTAATTTGCAGTCAAAAGATTCAATGTTAAAATTTCATCAATATTGACCATTTTGGGAATGTACGACAGCTCCGCGGTCATCGATTTTTTTTCATAAAATTTATTTTTTGGCCTGCACCAAAAATTATTAAAAATGTCAATTGGATCGTGCCTCATGTTGAATAACCACTTTTTAAACCCTCACAGTGACCAAAATTGCCATTTTTACAGAGTTTTGCTTACTCAGAAGCTTCAATTTTGACCAATTTCAGGGACAGAAATGACTTTAAACACACTTATTTTAGTTGAAAAAGTAATAATTCACATCCAACAGTAATTTACAACCAAAAGATTAAATGTTAAAATTTCATCAAAATTGACCATTTTAGGAAGGTTCGACAGCTCCGCGGTCACCGTTTTTCATCAGAAAATTGATTTTTTGGACAGTACCACAAATGTATCAAAATGTCAATTGGATCGTGCCATATGTTGAATAACCACTTTTTAAACCCTCACAGTGACCAAAATTGCAATTTTGACAGAGTTTTGCTTACTCTGAAGCTTTATTTTTGACCGAATTCAGGCACAGAAATGGCTTTAAACATACTTATTTTAGTTGAATTAGTAATAATTCAGATCCAACAGCAATTTACAGTCAAAAGATTAAATGTTAAAATTTCATCAAAATTGACCATTTTGGAAACGTTCGACGATCATTGTTTTTCTTCGGAAAGTTTATTTTTTGGACTGTACCAAAAATGATTCAAAATGTCAATTGGATCGTGCCTCATGTTGAATAACCACTTTTTAAACCCTGACAGTGACCAAAATTGCCATTTTTACAGAGTTTTGCTTACTCGGAAGCTTCAATTTTGACCAATTCAGGCACAGAAATGACTTTAAACACACTTATTTTGGTTGAAAAAGCAATAATTCACATCCAACAGTAATTTGCAGTCGAAAGATTTAATGTTAAAATTTCATCAAAATTGACCATCTTGGGAATGTTCGACAGCTCCGCGGTCATCGTTTTTCTTCAGAAAATAGATTTTTTGGACTGTACCAATTAAGATTCAAAATGTCAATTGGATCGTGCCTCATGTTGAATAACCACTTTTTAAACCCTCACAGTGACCAAAATTGCCATTTTTACAGAGTTTTGCTTACTCAGAAGCTTCAATTTTGACCAATTTCAGGCACAGAAATGACTTTAAACACATTTATTTTAGTTGAAAAAGTAATAATTCACATCCAACAGTAATTTACAGCCAAAAGATTAAATGTTAAAATTTCATCAAAATTGACCATTTTGGGAACGTTCGACAGCTCCGCGGTCATCGTTTTTCTTCAGAAAATTGATTTTTTGGACTGTACCAAAAATTATCCAAAATGTCAATTGGATCGTGCCTCAAATTGAATAACCATTTTTTAAACCCTCACAGTGACCAAAATTGCCATTTTTATAGAGTTTTGCTTATCCAACAGTAATTTACAGCCAAAAGATTAAATGTTAAAATTTCATCAAAATTGACCATTTTGGGAACGTTGGACAGCTCCGCGGTCACCGTTTTTCATCAGAAAATTGATTTTTTGAACAGTACCACAAATTTATCAAAATGTCAATTGGATCGTGCCTCATGTTGAATAACCACTTTTTAAACCCTCACAGTGACCAAAATTACCATTTTTACAAAGTTTTGCTTACTCTGAAGCTTTATTTTTGACCGAATTCAGGCACAGAAATGGCTTTAAACATACTTATTTTAGTTGAATTAGTAATAATTCAGATCCAACAGCAATTTACAGTCAAAAGATTAAATGTTAAAATTTCATCAAAATTGACCATTATGGGAACGTTCGACGATCATTGTTTTTCTTCAGAAAATTGATTTTTTGGACTGTACCAATTAAGATTCAAAATGTCAATTGGATCGTGCCTCAAATTGAATAACCACTTTTTAAACCCTCACAGTGACCAAAATTGCCATTTTATAGAGTTTTGCTTACTCAGAGCTTCAATTTTGATGAATTTCATGCACAGAAATGACTTTAAACACATTTCCTTTAGTTGAAAAAGTTATAATTCACATCCAACAGTAATTTGCAGGCGAAATTTTAAATGTTAAAATTTCATCAAAATTGACCATTTTGGGAACAATCGAAAGCTCCGCAATCATCGTTTTTCTTCAGAAAATTGATTTTTTGGACTGTACCAAAAATTATCCAAAATGTTAATTGGATTGTGCCTCAAATTGAATAACCACTTTTTAAACCCTCACAATGACCAAAATTGCCATTTTTATAGAGTTTTGCTTACTCAGAGGCTTCAATTTTGATGAATTTCATACTCAGAAATGACTTTAAACACATTTACTTTAGTTGAAAAAGTTATAATTCACATCCAACAGTAATTTGCAGTCAAAAGATTAAATGTTAAAATTTCATCAATATCGACCATTTTGGGAATGTACGACAGCTCCGCGGTCATCGATTTTTTTTCATAAAATGTATTTTTTGGCCTGCACCAAAAATTATTAAAAATGTCAATTGGATCGTGCCTCATGTTGAATAACCACTTTTGAAACCCTCACAGTGACCAAAATTCGCATTTTTACAGAGTTTTGCTTACTCAGAAGCTTCAATTTTGACCAATTTCAGGCACAGAAATGACTTTAAACACACTTATTTTAGTTGAAAAAGTAATAATTCACATCCAACAGTAATTTACAACCAAAAGATTAAATGTTAAAATTTCATCAAAATTGACCATTTTAGGAAGGTTCGACAGCTCCGCGGTCACCGTTTTTCATCAGAAAATTGATTTTTTGGACAGTACCACAAATGTATCAAAATGTCAATTGGATCGTGCCATATGTTGAATAACCACTTTTTAAACCCTCACAGTGACCAAAATTGCCATTTTGACAGAGTTTTGCTTACTCTGAAGCTTTATTTTTGACCGAATTCAGGCACAGAAATGGCTTTAAACATACTTATTTTAGTTGAATTAGTAATAATTCAGATCCAACAGCAATTTACAGTCAAAAGATTAAATGTTAAAATTTAATCAAAATTGACCATTTTGGGAACGTTCGACGATCATTGTTTTTCTTCGGAAAATTTTTTTTTTGGACTGTACCAAAAATGATTCAAAATGTCAATTGGATCGTGCCTCATGTTGAATAACCACTTTTTAAACCCTGACAGTGACCAAAATTGCCATTTTTACAGAGTTTTGCTTACTCGTAAGCTTCAATTTTGACCAATTCAGGCACAGAAATGACTTTAAACACACTTATTTTGGTTAAAAAAGCAATAATTCACATCCAACAGTAATTTGCAGTCGAAAGATTTAATGTTAAAATTTCATCAAAATTGACCATCTTGGGAATGTTCGACAGCTCCGCGGTCATCGTTTTTCTTCAGAAAATAGATTTTTTGGACTGTACCAATTAAGATTCAAAATGTCAATTGGATCGTGCCTCATGTTGAATAACCACTTTTTAAACCCTCACAGTGACCAAAATTGACATTTTTACAGAGTTTTGCTTACTCAGAAGCTTCAATTTTGACCAATTTCAGGCACAGAAATGACTTTAAACACATTTATTTTAGTTGAAAAAGTAATAATTCACATCCAACAGTAATTTACAGCCAAAAGATTAAATGTTAAAATTTATTCAAAATTGACCATTTTGGGAACGTTCGACAGCTCCGCGGTCATCGTTTTTCTTCAGAAAATTGATTTTTTGGACTGTACCAAAAATTATCCAAAATGTGAATTGGATCGTGCCTCAAATTGAATAACCATTTTTTAAACCCTCACAGTGACCAAAATTGCCATTTTTATAGAGTTTTGCTTATCCAACAGTAATTTACAGCCAAAAGATTAAATGTTAAAATTTCATCAAAATTGACCATTTTGGGAACGTTGGACAGCTCCGCGGTCACCGTTTTTCATCAGAAAATTGATTTTTTGAACAGTACCACAAATTTATCAAAATGTCAATTGGATCGTGCCTCATGTTGAATAACCACTTTTTAAACCCTCACAGTGACCAAAATTGCCATTTTTACAAAGTTTTGCTTACTCTGAAGCTTTATTTTTGACCGAATTCAGGCACAGAAATGGCTTTAAACATACTTATTTTAGTTGAATTAGTAATAATTCAGATCCAACAGCAATTTACAGTCAAAAGATTAAATGTTAAAATTTCATCAAAATTGACCATTATGGGAACGTTCGACGATCATTGTTTTTCTTCAGAAAATTGATTTTTTGGACTGTACCAATTAAGATTCAAAATGTCAATTGGATCGTGCCTCAAATTGAATAACCACTTTTTAAACCCTCACAGTGACCAAAATTGCCATTTTATAGAGTTTTGCTTACTCAGAGCTTCAATTTTGATGAATTTCATGCACAGAAATGACTTTAAACACATTTCCTTTAGTTGAAAAAGTTATAATTCACATCCAACAGTAATTTGCAGGCAAAATTTTAAATGTTAAAATTTCATCAAAATTGACCATTTTGGGAACAATCGAAAGCTCCGCAATCATCGTTTTTCTTCAGAAAATTGATTTTTTGGACTGTACCAAAAATTATCCAAAATGTCAATTGGATCGTGCCTCAAATTGAATAACCACTTTTTAAACCCTCACAATGACCAAAATTGCCATTTTTATAGAGTTTTGCTTACTCAGAGGCTTCAATTTTGATGAATTTCATACTCAGAAATGACTTTAAACACATTTACTTTAGTTGAAAAAGTTATAATTCACATCCAACAGTAATTTGCAGTCAAAAGATTAAATGTTAAAATTTCATCAATATTGACCATTTTGGGAATGTACGACAGCTCCGCGGTCATCGATTTTTTTTCATAAAATTTATTTTTTGGCCTGCACCAAAAATTATTAAAAATGTCAATTGGATCGTGCCTCATGTTGAATAACCACTTTTTAAACCCTCACAGTGACCAAAATTGTCATTTTTACAGAGTTTTGCTTACTCAGAAGCTTCAATTTTGACCAATTTTAGGCACAGAAATGACTTTAAACACACTTATTTTAGTTGAAAAAGTAATAATTCACATCCAACAGTAATTTACAACCAAAAGATTAAATGTTAAAATTTCATCAAAATTGACCATTTTAGGAAGGTTCGACAGCTCCGCGGTCACCGTTTTTCATCAGAAAATTGATTTTTTGGACAGTACCACAAATGTATCAAAATGTCAATTGGATCGTGCCTCATGTTGAATAACCACTTTTTAAACCCTCGTAGTGACCAAAATTGCCATTTTTACAGAGTTTTGCTTACTCAGAAGCTTCAATTTTGACCAATTTCATGCACAGAAATGACTTTAAACACATTTATTTTAGTTGAAAAAGTAATAATTCACATCCAACAGTAATTTACAGCCAAAAGATTAAATGTTAAAATTTCATCAAAATTGACCATTTTGAGAAGGTTCGACAGGTCCGCAGTCACCGTTTTTCATCAGAAAATTGATTTTTTGTACAGTACCACAAATTTATCAAAATGTCAATTGGATCGTGCCATATGTTGAATAACCACTTTTTAAACCCTCACAGTGACCAAAATTGCCATTTTTACAAAGTTTTGCTTACTCTGAAGCTGTATTTTTGACCGAATTCAGGCACAGAAATGGCTTTAAACATACTTATTTTAGTTGAATTAGTAATAATTCAGATCCAACAGCAATTTACAGTCAAAAGATTAAATGTTAAAATTTCATCAAAATTGACCATCTTGGGAACGTTCGACGATCATTGTTTTTCTTCGGAAAATTTATTTTTTGGACTGTACCAAAAATGATTCAAAATGTCAATTGGATCATGCCTCATGTTGAATAACCACTTTTTAAACCCTGACAGTGACCAACATTGCCATTTTTACAGAGTTTTGCTTACTCAGAAGCTTAAATTTTGACCAATTCAGGCACAGAAATGACTTTAAACACACTTATTTTGGTTGAAAAAGCAATAATTCACATCCAACAGTAATTTGCAGTCGAAAGATTTAATGTTAAAATTTCATCAAAATTGACCATCTTGGGAATGTTCGACAGCTCCGCGGTCATCGTTTTTCTTCAGAAAATAGATTTTTTGGACTGTACCAATTAAGATTCAAAATGTCAATTGGATCGTGCCTCATGTTGAATAACCACTTTTTAAACCCTCACAGTGACCAAAATTGCCATTTGTACAGAGTTTTGCTTACTCAGAAGCTTCAATTTTGACCAATTTCAGGCACAGAAATGACTTTAAACACATTTATTTTAGTTGAAAAAGTAATAATTCACATCCAACAGTAATTTACAGCCAAAAGATTAAATGTTAAAATTTCATCAAAATTGACCATTTTGGGAACGTTCGACAGCTCCGCGGTCATCGTTTTTCTTCAGAAAATTGATTTTTTTGGACTGTACCAAAAAGTATCCAAAATGTCAATTGGATCGTGCCTCAAATTGAATAACCATTTTTTAAACCCTCACAGTGACCAAAATTGCCATTTTTATAGAGTTTTGCTTACTCAGAAGCTTCAATTTTGACGAATTTCATGCTCAGAAATGACTTTAAACACATTTACTTTAGTTGAAAAAGTTATAATTCACATCCAACAGTAATTTGCTGTCAAAAGATGAAATGTTAAAATTTCATCAATATTGACCATTTTGGGAACGTTCGACAGCTTCGCGGTCATCGTTTTTCTTCAAAAAATTTATTTTTTGGCCTGCACCAAAAATTATTAAAAATGTCAATTGGATCGTGCCTCATGTTGAATAACCACTTTTTAAACCCTCACAGTGACCAAAATTGCCATATTTACAGTTTTGCTTACTCAGAAGCTTCAATTTTGACCAATTACAGGCACAGAAATGACTTTAAAAACATTTATTTTAGTTGAAAAAGTAATAATTCACATCCAACAGTAATTTACAGCCAAAAGATTAAATGTTAAAATTTCATCAAAATTGACCATTTTGGAACGTTGGACAGCTCCGCGGTCATCGTTTTACTTCAGAAAATTGATTTTTTGGACTGTACCAATTAAGATTCAAAATGTCAATTGGATCGTGCCTCATGTTGAATAACCACTTTTTAAACCCTCACAGTGACCAAAATTGCCATTTTTACAGAGTTTTGCTTACTCAGAAGCTTCAATTTTGATGAATTTCATTCACAGAAATGACTTTAAACACATTTATTTTAGTTGAAAAAGCAATAATTCACATCCAACAGTAATTTGCAGTCGAAAGATTTAATGTTAAAATTTCATCAAAATTGATCATTTTGGGAACGTTCGACAGCACCGCGGTCATCGTTTTTCTTCAGAAAATTGATTTTTTGGACTGTACCAATTAAGATTCAAAATGTCAATTGGATCGTGCCTCATGTTGAATAACCACTTTTTAAACCCTCACAGTGACCAAAATTGCCATTTTTACAGAGTTTTGCTTACTCAGAAGCTTCAATTTTGATGAATTTCATTCACAGAAATGACTTTAAACACATTTATTTTAGTTGAAAAAGTAATAATTCACATCCAACAGTAATTTACAGCCAAAAGATTAAATGTTAAAATTTCATCAAAATTGACCATTTTGGGAACGTTCGACGATCATTGTTTTTCTTCAGAAAATTGATTTTTTGGACTGTACCAATTAAGATTTAAAATGTCAATTAGATCGTGCCTCATGTTGAATAACCTCTTTTTAAACCCTCACAGTGACCAAAATTGCCATTTTTACAGAGTTTTGCTTACTCAGAAGCTTCAGTTTTGACCAATTTCAGGCACAGAAATGACTTTAAACACATTTATTTTAGCTGAAAAAGTAATAATTCACATCCAACAGTAATTTACAGCCAAAAGATTAAATGTTAAAATTTCATCAAAATTGACCATTTTGGGAACGTTTGACAGCTCCGCAGTCACCGTTTTTCATCAGAAAATTGATTTTTTGGACAGTACCACACATTTATCAAAATGTCAATTGGATCGTGCCTTATGTTGAATAACCACTTTTTAAACCCTCACAGTGAGCAAAATTGCCATTTTTACAGAGTTTTGCTTACTCAGAAGCTTTATTTTTGACCAATTTCAGGCACAGAAATGGCTTTAAACATACTTATTTTAGTTGAATTAGTAATAATTTAGATCCAACAGCAATTTACAGTCAAAAGATAAATGTTAAAATTTCATCAAAGTTGACCATTTTGGGAACGTTCGACGATCATTGTTTTTCTTCAGAAAATAGATTTTTTGGACTGTACCAAAAATGATTCAAAATGTCAATTGGATCGTGCCTCATGTTGAATAACCACTTTTTAAACCCTGATAGTGACCAAAATTGCCATTTTTACAGAGTTTTGCTTACTCAGAAGCTTAAATTTTGACCAATCCAGGCACAGAAATGACATTAAACACACTTATTTTGGTTGAAAAAGCAATATTTCACATCCAACAGTAATTTGCAATCGAAAGATTTAATGTTAAAATTTCATCAAAATTGACCATCTTGGGAATGTTCGACAGCTCCGCGGTCATCGTTTTTCTTCAGAAAATTGATTTTTTGGACTGTACCAATTAAGATTCAAAATGTCAATTGGATCGTGCCTCATGTTGAATAACCACTTTTTAAACCCTCACAGTGACCAAAATTGCCATTTTTACAGAGTTTTGCTTACTCAGAAGCTTCAATTTTGACCAATTTCAGGCACAGAAATGACTTTAAACACATTTATTTTAGTTGAAAAAGTAATAATTCACATCCAACAGTAATTTACAGCCAAAAGATTAAATGTTAAAATTTCATCAAAATTGACCATTTTGGGAACGTTCGACAGCTCCGCGGTCATCGTTTTTCTTCAGAAAATTGATTTTTTTGGACTGTACCAAAAATTATCCAAAATGTCAATTGGATCGTGCCTCAAATTGAATAACCATTTTTTAAACCCTCACAGTGACCAAAATTGCCATTTTTATAGAGTTTTGCTTACTCAGAAGCTTCAATTTTGACGAATTTCATGCTCAGAAATGACTTTAAACACATTTACTTTAGTTGAAAAAGTTATAATTCACATCCAACAGTAATTTGCTGTCAAAAGATGAAATGTTAAAATTTCATCAATATTGACCATTTTGGGAACGTTCGACAGCTTCGCGGTCATCGTTTTTCTTCAAAAAATTTATTTTTTGGCCTGCACCAAAAATTATTAAAAATGTCAATTGGATCGTGCCTCATGTTGAATAACCACTTTTTAAACCCTCACAGTGACCAAAATTGCCATATTTACAGTTTTGCTTACTCAGAAGCTTCAATTTTGACCAATTACAGGCACAGAAATGACTTTAAAAACATTTATTTTAGTTGAAAAAGTAATAATTCACATCCAACAGTAATTTACAGCCAAAAGATTAAATGTTAAAATTTCATCAAAATTGACCATTTTGGGAACATTCGACAGCTCCGCAATTTTCGTTTTTCTTCAGAAAATTGATTTTTTGGACTGTACCAAAAATTATCCAAAATGTCAATTGGATCGTGCCTCAAATTGAATAACCATTTTTTAAACCCTCACAGTGACCAAAATTGCCATTTTTATAGAGTTTTGCTTACTCAGAAGCTTCAATTTTGACGAATTTCATGCTCAGAAATGACTTAAAACACATTTACTTTAGTTGAAAAAGTTATAATTCACATCCAACAGTAATTTGCAGTCAAAAGATTAAATGTTAAAATTTCATCAATATTGACCATTTTGGGAACGTACGACAGCTCCGCGGTCATCGTTTTTCTTCAGAAAATTAATTTTTTGGCCTGCACCAAAAATTATTAAAAATGTCAATTGGATCGTGCCTCATGTTAAATAAACACTTTTTAAACCCTCACAGTGACCAAAATTGCCATATTTACAGTTTTGCTTATCAGAAGCTTCAATTTTGACCAATTTCAGGCACAGAAATGACTTTAAACATATTTATTTTAGTTGAAAAAGTAATAATTCACATCCAACAGTAATTTACAGCCAAAAGATTAAATGTTAAAATTTCATCAAAATTGACCATTTTGGAACGTTGGACAGCTCCGCGGTCATCGTTTTACTTCAGAAAATTGATTTTTTGGACTGTACCAATTAAGATTCAAAATGTCAATTGGATCGTGCCTCATGTTGAATAACCACTTTTTAAACCCTCACAGTGACCAACATTGCCTTTTTTACAGAGTTTTTCTTACTCAGAAGCTTCAATTTTGACCAATCCAGGCACAGAAATGACTTTAAACACACTTATTTTGGTTGAAAAAGCAATAATTCACATCCAACAGTAATTTGCAGTCGAAAGATTTAATGTTAAAATTTCATCAAAATTGATCATTTTGGGAACGTTCGACAGCACCGCGGTCATCGTTTTTCTTCAGAAAATTGATTTTTTGGACTGTACCAATTAAGATTCAAAATGTCAATTGGATCGTGCCTCATGTTGAATAACCACTTTTTAAACCCTCACAGTGACCAAAATTGCCATTTTTACAGAGTTTTGCTTACTCAGAAGCTTCAATTTTGATGAATTTCATTCACAGAAATGACTTTAAACACATTTATTTTAGTTGAAAAAGTAATAATTCACATCCAACAGTAATTTACAGCCAAAAGATTAAATGTTAAAATTTCATCAAAATTGACCATTTTGGGAACGTTCGACGATCATTGTTTTTCTTCAGAAAATTGATTTTTTGGACTGTACCAATTAAGATTTAAAATGTCAATTAGATCGTGCCTCATGTTGAATAACCTCTTTTTAAACCCTCACAGTGACCAAAATTGCCATTTTTACAGAGTTTTGCTTACTCAGAAGCTTCAGTTTTGACCAATTTCAGGCACAGAAATGACTTTAAACACATTTATTTTAGCTGAAAAAGTAATAATTCACATCCAACAGTAATTTACAGCCAAAAGATTAAATGTTAAAATTTCATCAAAATTGACCATTTTGGGAACGTTTGACAGCTCCGCAGTCACCGTTTTTCATCAGAAAATTGATTTTTTGGACAGTACCACACATTTATCAAAATGTCAATTGGATCGTGCCTTATGTTGAATAACCACTTTTTAAACCCTCACAGTGAGCAAAATTGCCATTTTTACAGAGTTTTGCTTACTCAGAAGCTTTATTTTTGACCAATTTCAGGCACAGAAATGGCTTTAAACATACTTATTTTAGTTGAATTAGTAATAATTTAGATCCAACAGCAATTTACAGTCAAAAGATAAATGTTAAAATTTCATCAAAGTTGACCATTTTGGGAACGTTCGACGATCATTGTTTTTCTTCAGAAAATAGATTTTTTGGACTGTACCAAAAATGATTCAAAATGTCAATTGGATCGTGCCTCATGTTGAATAACCACTTTTTAAACCCTGTTAGTGACCAAAATTGCCATTTTTACAGAGTTTTGCTCACTCAGAAGCTTCAATTTTGACCAATCCAGGCACAGAAATGACATTAAACACACTTATTTTGGTTGAAAAAGCAATATTTCACATCCAACAGTAATTTGCAATCGAAAGATTTAATGTTAAAATTTCATCAAAATTGACCATTTTGGGAACGTTCGACAGCTCCGCGGTCATCGTTTTTCTTCAGAAAATTGATTTTTTTACTGTACCAATTAAGATTCAAAATGTCAATTGGATCGTGCCTCATGTTGAATAACCACTTTTTAAACCCTCACAGTGACCAAAATTGCCATTTTTACAGAGTTTTGCTTACTCAGAAGCTTCAATTTTGACCAATTTCAGGCACAGAAATGACTTTAAACACATTTATTTTAGTTGAAAAAGAAATATTTCACATCCAACAGTAATTTACAGCCAAAAGATTAAATGTTAAAATTTCATCAAAATTGACCATTTTGGGAACGTTCGACAGCTCCGCGGTCATCGTTTTTCTTCAGAAAATTGATTTTTTGGACTGTACCAAAAATTATCCAAAATGTCAATTGGATCGTGCCTCAAATTGAATAACCATTTTTTAAACCCTCACAGTGACCAAAATTGCCATTTTTATAGAGTTTTGCTTACTCAGAAGCTTCAATTTTGACGAATTTCATGCTCAGAAATGACTTTAAACAGATTTACTTTAGTTGAAAAAGTTATAATTCACATCCAACAGTAATTTGCAGTCAAAAGATTAAATGTTAAGATTTCATCGATATTGACCATTTTGGGAACGTACGACAGCTCCGCGGTCATCGTTTTTCTTCAGAAAATTTATTTTTTGGCCTGCACCAAAAATTATTAAAAATGACAATTGGATCGTGCCTCATGTTGAATAACCACTTTTTAAACCCTCACAGTGACCAAAATTGCCATATTTACAGTTTTGCTTACTCAGAAGCTTCAATTTTGACCAATTTCAGGCACAAAAATGACTTTAAACACATTTATTTTAGTTTAAAAAGTAATAATTCACATCCAACAGTAATTTACAGCCAAAAGATTAAATGTTAACATTTCATCAAAATTGACCATTTTGGGAACGTTGGACAGCTCCGCGGTCATCGTTTTTCTTCAGAAAATTGATTTTTTGGACTGTACCAATTAAGATTCAAAATGTCAATTAGATCATGCCTCATGTTGAATAACCATTTTTTAACCCCTCATAATGACCGAAATTGCCATTTTTACAGAGTTTTTCTTACTCAGAAGCTTCAATTTTGACCAATTACAGGCACAGAAATGACTTTAAACACATTTATTTTAGTTGAAAAAGTAATAATTCACATCCAACAGTAATTTGCAGTCGAAAGATTTAATGTTAAAATTTCATCAAAATTGACCATTTTGGGAACGTTCGACAGCTCCGCGGTCATCGTTTTTCTTCAGAAAATTGATTTTTTGGACTGTACCAATTAAGATTCAAAATGTCAATTGGATCGTGCCTCATGTTGAATAACCACTTTTTAAACCCTCACAGTGAGCAAAATTGCCATTTTTACAGAGTTTTGCTTACTCAGAAGCTTTATTTTTGACCAATTTCAGGCACAGAAATGGCTTTAAACATACTTATTTTAGTTGAATTAGTAATAATTTAGATCCAACAGCAATTTACAGTCAAAAGATAAATGTTAAAATTTCATCAAAGTTGACCATTTTGGGAACGTTCGACGATCATTGTTTTTCTTCAGAAAATAGATTTTTTGGACTGTACCAAAAATGATTCAAAATGTCAATTGGATCGTGCCTCATGTTGAATAACCACTTTTTAAACCCTGACAGTGACCAAAATTGCCATTTTTACAGAGTTTTGCTTACTCGGAAGCTTCAATTTTGACCAATTCAGGCACAGAAATGACTTTAAACACACTTATTTTGGTTGAAAAAGCAATAATTCACATCCAACAGTAATTTGCAGTCGAAAGATTTAATGTTAAAATTTCATCAAAATTGACTATCTTGGGAATGTTCGACAGCTCCGCGGTCATCGATTTTCTTCAGAAAATAGATTTTTTGGACTGTACCAATTAAGATTCAAAATGTCAATTGGATCGTGCCTCATGTTGAATAACCACTTTTTAAACCCTCACAGTGACCAAAATTGCCATTTTTACAGAGTTTTGCTTACTCAGAAGCTTCAATTTTGACCAATTTCAGGCACAGAAATGACTTTAAACACATTTATTTTAGTTGAAAAAGTAATAATTCACATCCAACAGTAATTTACAGCCAAAAGATTAAATGTTAAAATTTCATCAAAATTGACCATTTTGGGAACGTTCGACAGCTCCGCGGTCATCGTTTTTCTTCAGAAAATTGATTTTTTGGACTGTACCAAAAATTATCCAAAATGTCAATTGGATCGTGCCTCAAATTGAATAACCATTTTTTAAACCCTCACAGTGACCAAAATTGCCATTTTTATAGAGTTTTGCTTATCCAACAGTAATTTACAGCCAAAAGATTAAATGTTAAAATTTCATCAAAATTGACCATTTTGGGAACGTTGGACAGCTCCGCGGTCACCGTTTTTCATCAGAAAATTGATTTTTTGAACAGTACCACAAATTTATCAAAATGTCAATTGGATCGTGCCTCATGTTGAATAACCACTTTTTAAACCCTCACAGTGACCAAAATTGCCATTTTTACAAAGTTTTGCTTACTCTGAAGCTTTATTTTTGACCGAATTCAGGCACAGAAATGGCTTTAAACATACTTATTTTAGTTGAATTAGTAATAATTCAGATCCAACAGCAATTTACAGTCAAAAGATTAAATGTTAAAATTTCATCAAAATTGACCATTATGGGAACGTTCGACGATCATTGTTTTTCTTCAGAAAATTGATTTTTTGGACTGTACCAATTAAGATTCAAAATGTCAATTGGATCGTGCCTCAAATTGAATAACCACTTTTTAAACCCTCACAGTGACCAAAATTGCCATTTTATAGAGTTTTGCTTACTCAGAGCTTCAATTTTGATGAATTTCATACACAGAAATGACTTTAAACACAATTACTTTAGTTGAAAAAGTTATAATTCACATCCAACAGTAATTTGCTGTCAAAAGATGAAATGTTAAAATTTCATCAATATTGACCATTTTGGGAACGTTCGACAGCTTCGCGGTCATCGTTTTTCTTCAAAAAATTTATTTTTTGGCCTGCACCAAAAATTATTAAAAATGTCAATTGGATCGTGCCTCATGTTGAATAACCACTTTTTAAACCCTCACAGTGACCAAAATTGCCATATTTACAGTTTTGCTTACTCAGAAGCTTCAATTTTGACCAATTTCAGGCACAGAAATGACTTTAAACACATTTATTTTAGTTGAAAAAGTAATAATTCACATCCAACAGTAATTTACAGCCAAAAGATTAAATGTTAAAATTTCATCAAAATTGACCATTTTGGGAACGTTGGACAGCTCCGCGGTCATCGTTTTTCTTCAGAAAATTGATTTTTTGGACTGTACCAATTAAGATTCAAAATATCAATTGGATCGTGCCTCATGTTGAATAACCACTTTTTGAACCCTGATAGTGACCAAAAATGCCATTTTTACAGAGTTTTGCTTACTCAGAAGCTTCAATTTTGACCAATCCTGGCACAGAAATGACTTTAAACACACTTATTTTGGTTGAAAAAGCAATAATTCACATCCAACAGTAATTTTCAGTCGAAAGATTTAATGTTAAAATTTCATCAAAATTGACCATTTTGGGAACGTTCGACAGCTCCGCGGTCATCGTTTTTCTTGAGAAAATTGATTTTTTGGACTGTACCAATTAAGATTCAAAATGTCAATTGGATCATGCCTCATGTTGAATAACCACTTTTTAAACCCTCACAGTGACCAAAATTGCCATTTTTATAGAGTTTTGCTTACTCAGAAGCTTCCATTTTGACAAATGTCATGCTCAGAAATGACTTTAAACACATTTACTTTAGTTGAAAAAGTTATAATTCACATCCAACAGTAATTTGCTGTCAAAAGATGAAATGTTAAAATTTCATCAATATTGACCATTTTGGGAACGTTCGACAGCTCCGCGGTCATTGTTTTTCTTCAGAAAATTTATTTTTTGGCCTGCACCAAAAATTATTAAAAATGTCAATTGGATCGTGCCTCATGTTGAATAACCACTTTTTAAACCCTCACAGTGACCAAAATTGCCATATTTACAGTTTTGCTTACTCAGAAGCTTCAATTTTGACCAATTTCAGGCACAGAAATGACTTTAAACACATTTATTTTAGTTGAAAAAGTAATAATTCACATCCAACAGTAATTTACAGCCAAAAGATTAAATGTTAAAATTTCCTCAAAATTGACCATTTTGGGAACGTTGGACAGCTCCGCGGTCATCGTTTTTCTTCAGAAAATTGATTTTTTGGACTGTACCAATTAAGATTCAAAATATCAATTGGATCGTGCCTCATGTTGAATAACCACTTTTTGAACCCTGATAGTGACCAAAAATGCCATTTTTACAGAGTTTTGCTTACTCAGAAGCTTCAATTTTGACCAATCCTGGCACAGAAATGACTTTAAACACACTTATTTTGGTTGAAAAAGCAATAATTCACATCCAACAGTAATTTTCAGTCGAAAGATTTAATGTTAAAATTTCATCAAAATTGACCATTTTGGGAACGTTCGACAGCTCCGCGGTCATCGTTTTTCTTGAGAAAATTGATTTTTTGGACTGTACCAATTAAGATTCAAAATGTCAATTGGATCATGCCTCATGTTGAATAACCACTTTTTAAACCCTCACAGTGACCAAAATTGCCATTTTTATAGAGTTTTGCTTACTCAGAAGCTTCCATTTTGACAAATGTCATGCTCAGAAATGACTTTAAACACATTTACTTTAGTTGAAAAAGTTATAATTCACATCCAACAGTAATTTGCTGTCAAAAGATGAAATGTTAAAATTTCATCAATATTGACCATTTTGGGAACGTTCGACAGCTCCGCGGTCATTGTTTTTCTTCAGAAAATTTATTTTTTGGCCTGCACCAAAAATTATTAAAAATGTCAATTGGATCGTGCCTCATGTTGAATAACCACTTTTTAAACCCTCACAGTGACCAAAATTGCCATATTTACAGTTTTGCTTACTCAGAAGCTTCAATTTTGACCAATTACAGGCACAGAAATGACTTTAAACACATTTATTTTAGTTGAAAAAGTAATAATTCACATCCAACAGTAATTTACAGCCAATGGATTAAATGTTAAAATTTCATCAAAATTGACCATTTTGGGAACATTCGACAGCTCCGCAATTATCGTTTTTCTTCAGAAAATTGATTTTTTGGACTGTACCTAAAATTATCCAAAATGTCAATTGGATCGTGCCTCAAATTGAATAACCATTTTTTAAACCCTCACAGTGACCAAAATTGCCATTTTTATAGAGTTTTGCTTATCCAACAGTAATTTACAGCCAAAAGATTAAATGTTAAAATTTCATCAAAATTGACCATTTTGGGAACGTTGGACAGCTCCGCGGTCACCGTTTTTCATCAGAAAATTGATTTTTTGGACAGTACCACAAATTTATCAAAATGTCAATTGGATCGTGCCTCATGTTGAATAACCACTTTTTAAACCCTCACAGTGACCAAAATTGCCATTTTTACAAAGTTTTGCTTACTCTGAAGCTTTATTTTTGACCGAATTCAGGCACAGAAATGGCTTTAAACATACTTATTTTAGTTGAATTAGTAATAATTCAGATCCAACAGCAATTTACAGTCAAAAGATGAAATGTTAAAATTTCATCAAAATTGACCATTTTGGGAACGTTCGACGATCATTGTTTTTCTTCAGAAAATTGATTTTTTGGACTGTACCAATTAAGATTCAAAATGTCAATTGGATCGTGCCTCAAATTGAATAACCACTTTTTAAACCCTCACAGTGACCAAAATTGCCATTTTATAGAGTTTTGCTTACTCAGAGTTTCAATTTTGATGAATTTCATGCACAGAAATGACTTTAAACACAATTACTTTAGTTGAAAAAGTTATAATTCACATCCAACAGTAATTTGCAGGCGAAATTTTAAATGTTAAAATTTCATCAAAATTGACCATTTTGGGAACAATCGAAAGCTCCGCAATCATCGTTTTTCTTCAGAAAATTTATTTTTTGGACTGTACCAAAAATTATCCAAAATGTTAATTGGATCGTGCCTCAAATTGAATAACCACTTTTTAAACGCTCACAATGACCAAAATTGCTATTTTTATAGAGTTTTGCTTACTCAGAGGCTTCAATTTTGATGAATTTCATACTCAGAAATGACTTTAAACACATTTACTTTAGTTGAAAAAGTTATAATTCACATCCAACAGTAATTTGCAGTCAAAAGATTGAATGTTAAAATTTCATCAATATTGACCATTTTGGGAATGTACGACAGCTCCGCGGTCATCGATTTTTTTTCATAAAATTTATTTTTTGGCCTGCACCAAAAATTATTAAAAATGTCAATTGGATCGTGCCTCATGTTGAATAACCACTTTTTAAACCCTCACAGTGACCAAAATTGCTATTTTTACAGAGTTTTGCTTACTCAGAAGCTTCAATTTTGACCAATTTCAGGCACAGAAATGACTTTAAACACACTTATTTTAGTTGAAAAAGTAATAATTCACATCCAACAGTAATTTACAACCAAAAGATTAAATGTTAAAATTTCATCAAAATTGACCATTTTAGGAAGGTTCGACAGCTCCGCTGTCACCGTTTTTCATCAGAAAATTGATTTTTTGGACAGTACCACAAATGTATCAAAATGTCAATTGGATCATGCCATATGTTGAATGACCACTTTTTAAACCCTCACAGTGACCAAAATTGCCATTTTGACAGAGTTTTGCTTACTCTGAAGCTTTATTTTTGACCAAATTCAGGCACAGAAATGGCTTTAAACATACTTATTTTAGTTGAATTAGTAATAATTCAGATCCAACAGCAATTTACAGTCAAAAGATTAAATGTTAAAATTTCATCAAAATTGACCATTTTGGGAACGTTCGACGATCATTGTTTTTCTTCGGAAAATGTATTTTTTGGACTGTACCAAAAATGATTCAAAATGTCAATTGGATCGTGCCTCATGTTGAATAACCACTTTTTAAACCCTGACAGTGACCAAAATTGCCATTTTTACAGAGTTTTGCTTACTCGGAAGCTTCAATTTTGACCAATTCAGGCACAGAAATGACTTTAAACACACTTAT
The DNA here is from genome assembly GCF_964263255.1 of Lissotriton vulgaris. Classification (NCBI taxonomy): domain Eukaryota; kingdom Metazoa; phylum Chordata; class Amphibia; order Caudata; family Salamandridae; genus Lissotriton; species Lissotriton vulgaris. Next base: position 666,826,403 of record NC_141693.1, read on the forward strand.
TTTGGTTGAAAAAGCAATAATTCACATCCAACAGTAATTTGCAGTCGAAAGATTTAATGTTAAAATTTCATCAAAATTGACCATCTTGGGAATGTTCGACAGCTCCGCGGTCATCGTTTTTCTTCGGAAAATAGATTTTTTGGACTGTACCAATTAAGATTCAAAATGTCAATTGGATCGTGCCTCATGTTGAATAACCACTTTTTAAACCCTCACAGTGACCAAAATTGCCATTTTTACAGAGTTTTGCTTACTCAGAAGCTTCAATTTTGACCAATTTCAGGCACAGAAATGACTTTAAACACGTTTATTTTAGTTGAAAAAGTAATAATTCACATCCAACAGTAATTTACAGCCAAAAGATTAAATGTTAAAATTTCATAAAAATTGACCATTTTGGGAACGTTCGACAGCTCCGCGGTCATCGTTTTTCTTCAAAAAATTGATTTTTTGGACTGTACCAAAAATTATCCAAAATGTCAATTGGATCGTGCCTCAAATTGAATAACCATTTTTTAAACCCTCACAGTGACCAAAATTGCCATTTTTATAGAGTTTTGCTTATCCAACAGTAATTTACAGCCAAAAGATTAAATGTTAAAATTTCATCAAAATTGACCATTTTGGGAACGTTGGACAGCTCCGCGGTCACCGTTTTTCATCAGAAAATTGATTTTTTGAACAGTACCACAAATTTATCAAAATGTCAATTGGATCGTGCCTCATGTTGAATAACCACTTTTTAAACCCTCACAGTGACCAAAATTGCCATTTTTACAAAGTTTTGCTTACTCTGAAGCTTTATTTTTGACCGAATTCAGGCACAGAAATGGCTTTAAACATACTTATTTTAGTTGAATTAGTAATAATTCAGATCCAACAGCAATTTACAGTCAAAAGATTAAATGTTAAAATTTCATCAAAATTGACCATTATGGGAACGTTCGACGATCATTGTTTTTCTTCAGAAAATTGATTTTTTGGACTGTACCAATTAAGATTCAAAATGTCAATTGGATCGTGCCTCAAATTGAATAACCACTTTTTAAACCCTCACAGTGACCAAAATTGCCATTTTATAGAGTTTTGCTTACTCAGAGCTTCAATTTTGATGAATTTCATGCACAGAAATGACTTTAAACACATTTCCTTTAGTTGAAAAAGTTATAATTCACATCCAACAGTAATTTGCAGGCGAAATTTTAAATGTTAAAATTTCATCAAAATTGACCATTTTGGGAACAATCGAAAGCTCCGCAATCATCGTTTTTCTTCAGAAAATTGATTTTTTGGACTGTACCAAAAATTATCCAAAATGTTAATTGGATCGTGCCTCAAATTGAATAACCACTTTTTAAACCCTCACAATGACCAAAATTGCCATTTTTATAGAGTTTTGCTTACTCAGAGGCTTCAATTTTGATGAATTTCATACTCAGAAATGACTTTAAACACATTTACTTTAGTTGAAAAAGTTATAATTCACATCCAACAGTAATTTGCAGTCAAAAGATTAAATGTTAAAATTTCATCAATATCGACCATTTTGGGAATGTACGACAGCTCCGCGGTCATCGATTTTTTTTCATAAAATTTATTTTTTGGTTGCACCAAAAATTATTAAAAATGTCAATTGGATCGTGCCTCATGTTGAATAACCACTTTTGAAACCCTCACAGTGACCAAAATTCGCATTTTTACAGAGTTTTGCTTACTCAGAAGCTTCAATTTTGACCAATTTCAGGCACAGAAATGACTTTAAACACACTTATTTTAGTTGAAAAAGTAATAATTCACATCCAACAGTAATTTACAACCAAAAGATTAAATGTTAAAATTTCATCAAAATTGACCATTTTAGGAAGGTTCGACAGCTCCGCGGTCACCGTTTTTCATCAGAAAATTGATTTTTTGGACAGTACCACAAATGTATCAAAATGTCAATTGGATCGTGCCATATGTTGAATAACCACTTTTTAAACCCTCACAGTGACCAAAATTGCCATTTTGACAGAGTTTTGCTTACTCTGAAGCTTTATTTTTGACCGAATTCAGGCACAGAAATGGCTTTAAACATACTTATTTTAGTTGAATTAGTAATAATTCAGATCCAACAGCAATTTACAGTCAAAAGATTAAATGTTAAAATTTCATCAAAATTGACCATTTTGGGAACGTTCGACGATCATTGTTTTTCTTCGGAAAATTTATTTTTTGGACTGTACCAAAAATGATTCAAAATGTCAATTGGATCGTGCCTCATGTTGAATAACCACTTTTTAAACCCTGACAGTGACCAAAATTGCCATTTTTACAGAGTTTTGCTTACTCGGAAGCTTCAATTTTGACCAATTCAGGCACAGAAATGACTTTAAACACACTTATTTTGGTTGAAAAAGCAATAATTCACATCCAACAGTAATTTGCAGTCGAAAGATTTAATGTTAAAATTTCATCAAAATTGACCATCTTGGGAATGTTCGACAGCTCCGCAGTCATCGTTTTTCTTCAGAAAATAGATTTTTTGGACTGTACCAATTAAGATTCAAAATGTCAATTGGATCGTGCCTCATGTTGAATAACCACTTTTTAAACCCTCACAGTGACCAAAATTGCCATTTTTACAGAGTTTTGCTTACTCAGAAGCTTCAATTTTGACCAATTTCAGGCACAGAAATGACATTAAACACATTTATTTCAGTTGAAAAAGTAATAATTCACATCCAACAGTAATTTACAGCCAAAAGATTAAATGTTAAAATTTCATCAAAATTGACCATTTTGGGAACGTTCGACAGCTCCGCGGTCATCGTTTTTCTTCAGAAAATTGATTTTTTGGACTGTACCAAAAATTATCCAAAATGTCAATTGGATCGTGCCTCAAATTGAATAACCATTTTTTAAACCCTCACAGTGACCAAAATTGCCATTTTTATAGAGTTTTGCTTATCCAACAGTAATTTACAGCCAAAAGATTAAATGTTAAAATTTCATCAAAATTGACCATTTTGGGAACGTTGGACAGCTCCGCGGTCACCGTTTTTCATCAGAAAATTGATTTTTTGAACAGTACCACAAATTTATCAAAATGTCAATTGGATCGTGCCTCATGTTGAATAACCACTTTTTAAACCCTCACAGTGACCAAAATTGCCATTTTTACAAAGTTTTGCTTACTCTGAAGCTTTATTTTTGACCGAATTCAGGCACAGAAATGGCTTTAAACATACTTATTTTAGTTGAATTAGTAATAATTCAGATCCAACAGCAATTTACAGTCAAAAGATTAAATGTTAAAATTTCATCAAAATTGACCATTATGGGAACGTTCGACGATCATTGTTTTTCTTCAGAAAATTGATTTTTTGGACTGTACCAATTAAGATTCAAAATGTCAATTGGATCGTGCCTCAAATTGAATAACCACTTTTTAAACCCTCACAGTGACCAAAATTGCCATTTTATAGAGTTTTGCTTACTCAGAGCTTCAATTTTGATGAATTTCATGCACAGAAATGACTTTAAACACATTTCCTTTAGTTGAAAAAGTTATAATTCACATCCAACAGTAATTTGCAGGCGAAATTTTAAATGTTAAAATTTCATCAAAATTGACCATTTTGGGAACAATCGAAAGCTCCGCAATCATCGTTTTTCTTCAGAAAATTGATTTTTTGGACTGTACCAAAAATTATCCAAAATGTCAATTGGATCGTGCCTCAAATTGAATAACCACTTTTTAAACCCTCACAATGACCAAAATTGCCATTTTTATAGAGTTTTGCTTACTCAGAGGCTTCAATTTTGATGAATTTCATACTCAGAAATGACTTTAAACACATTTACTTTAGTTGAAAAAGTTATAATTCACATCCAACAGTAATTTGCAGTCAAAAGATTAAATGTTAAAATGTCATCAATATTGACCATTTTGGGAATGTACGACAGCTCCGCGGTCATCGATTTTTTTTCATAAAATTTATTTTTTGGCCTGCACCAAAAATTATTAAAAATGTCAATTGGATCGTGCCTCATGTTGAATAACCACTTTTTAAACCCTCGTAGTGACCAAAATTGCCATTTTTACAGAGTTTTGCTTACTCAGAAGCTTCAATTTTGACCAATTTCATGCACAGAAATGACTTTAAACACATTTATTTTAGTTGAAAAAGTAATAATTCACATCCAACAGTAATTTACAGCCAAAAGATTAAATGTTAAAATTTCATCAAAATTGACCATTTTGAGAAGGTTCGACAGGTCCGCAGTCACCGTTTTTCATCAGAAAATTGATTTTTTGTACAGTACCACAAATTTATCAAAATGTCAATTGGATCGTGCCATATGTTGAATAACCACTTTTTAAACCCTCACAGTGACCAAAATTGCCATTTTTACAAAGTTTTGCTTACTCTGAAGCTGTATTTTTGACCGAATTCAGGCACAGAAATGGCTTTAAACATACTTATTTTAGTTGAATTAGTAATAATTCAGATCCAACAGCAATTTACAGTCAAAAGATTAAATGTTAAAATTTCATCAAAATTGACCATCTTGGGAACGTTCGACGATCATTGTTTTTCTTCGGAAAATTTATTTTTTGGACTGTACCAAAAATGATTCAAAATGTCAATTGGATCATGCCTCATGTTGAATAACCACTTTTTAAACCCTGACAGTGACCAAAATTGCCATTTTTACAGAGTTTTGCTTACTCAGAAGCTTAAATTTTGACCAATTCAGGCACAGAAATGACTTTAAACACACTTATTTTGGTTGAAAAAGCAATAATTCACATCCAACAGTAATTTGCAGTCGAAAGATTTAATGTTAAAATTTCATCAAAATTGACCATCTTGGGAATGTTCGACAGCTCCGCGGTCATCGTTTTTCTTCAGAAAATAGATTTTTTGGACTGTACCAATTAAGATTCAAAATGTCAATTGGATCGTGCCTCATGTTGAATAACCACTTTTTAAACCCTCACAGTGACCAAAATTGCCATTTGTACAGAGTTTTGCTTACTCAGAAGCTTCAATTTTGACCAATTTCAGGCACAGAAATGACTTTAAACACATTTATTTTAGTTGAAAAAGTAATAATTCACATCCAACAGTAATTTACAGCCAAAAGATTAAATGTTAAAATTTCATCAAAATTGACCATTTTGGGAACGTTCGACAGCTCCGCGGTCATCGTTTTTCTTCAGAAAATTGATTTTTTTGGACTGTACCAAAAATTATCCAAAATGTCAATTGGATCGTGCCTCAAATTGAATAACCATTTTTTAAACCCTCACAGTGACCAAAATTGCCATTTTTATAGAGTTTTGCTTACTCAGAAGCTTCAATTTTGACGAATTTCATGCTCAGAAATGACTTTAAACACATTTACTTTAGTTGAAAAAGTTATAATTCACATCCAACAGTAATTTGCTGTCAAAAGATGAAATGTTAAAATTTCATCAATATTGACCATTTTGGGAACGTTCGACAGCTTCGCGGTCATCGTTTTTCTTCAAAAAATTTATTTTTTGGCCTGCACCAAAAATTATTAAAAATGTCAATTGGATCGTGCCTCATGTTGAATAACCACTTTTTAAACCCTCACAGTGACCAAAATTGCCATATTTACAGTTTTGCTTACTCAGAAGCTTCAATTTTGACCAATTACAGGCACAGAAATGACTTTAAAAACATTTATTTTAGTTGAAAAAGTAATAATTCACATCCAACAGTAATTTACAGCCAAAAGATTAAATGTTAAAATTTCATCAAAATTGACCATTTTGGGAACATTCGACAGCTCCGCAATTTTCGTTTTTCTTCAGAAAATTGATTTTTTGGACTGTACCAAAAATTATCCAAAATGTCAATTGGATCGTGCCTCAAATTGAATAACCATTTTTTAAACCCTCACAGTGACCAAAATTGCCATTTTTATAGAGTTTTGCTTACTCAGAAGCTTCAATTTTGACGAATTTCATGCTCAGAAATGACTTAAAACACATTTACTTTAGTTGAAAAAGTTATAATTCACATCCAACAGTAATTTGCAGTCAAAAGATTAAATGTTAAAATTTCATCAATATTGACCATTTTGGGAACGTACGACAGCTCCGCGGTCATCGTTTTTCTTCAGAAAATTAATTTTTTGGCCTGCACCAAAAATTATTAAAAATGTCAATTGGATCGTGCCTCATGTTAAATAAACACTTTTTAAACCCTCACAGTGACCAAAATTGCCATATTTACAGTTTTGCTTACTCAGAAGCTTCAATTTTGACCAATTTCAGGCACAGAAATGACTTTAAACATATTTATTTTAGTTGAAAAAGTAATAATTCACATCCAACAGTAATTTACAGCCAAAAGATTAAATGTTAAAATTTCATCAAAATTGACCATTTTGGAACGTTGGACAGCTCCGCGGTCATCGTTTTACTTCAGAAAATTGATTTTTTGGACTGTACCAATTAAGATTCAAAATGTCAATTGGATCGTGCCTCATGTTGAATAACCACTTTTTAAACCCTCACAGTGACCAAAATTGCCATTTTTACAGAGTTTTGCTTACTCAGAAGCTTCAATTTTGATGAATTTCATTCACAGAAATGACTTTAAACACATTTATTTTAGTTGAAAAAGTAATAATTCACATCCAACAGTAATTTACAGCCAAAAGATTAAATGTTAAAATTTCATCAAAATTGACCATTTTGGGAACGTTCGACGATCATTGTTTTTATTCAGAAAATTGATTTTTTGGACTGTACCAATTAAGATTTAAAATGTCAATTAGATCGTGCCTCATGTTGAATAACCTCTTTTTAAACCCTCACAGTGACCAAAATTGCCATTTTTACAGAGTTTTGCTTACTCAGAAGCTTCAGTTTTGACCAATTTCAGGCACAGAAATGACTTTAAACACATTTATTTTAGCTGAAAAAGTAATAATTCACATCCAACAGTAATTTACAGCCAAAAGATTAAATGTTAAAATTTCATCAAAATTGACCATTTTGGGAACGTTTGACAGCTCCGCAGTCACCGTTTTTCATCAGAAAATTGATTTTTTGGACAGTACCACACATTTATCAAAATGTCAATTGGATCGTGCCTTATGTTGAATAACCACTTTTTAAACCCTCACAGTGAGCAAAATTGCCATTTTTACAGAGTTTTGCTTACTCAGAAGCTTTATTTTTGACCAATTTCAGGCACAGAAATGGCTTTAAACATACTTATTTTAGTTGAATTAGTAATAATTTAGATCCAACAGCAATTTACAGTCAAAAGATAAATGTTAAAATTTCATCAAAGTTGACCATTTTGGGAACGTTCGACGATCATTGTTTTTCTTCAGAAAATAGATTTTTTGGACTGTACCAAAATGATTCAAAATGTCAATTGGATCGTGCCTCATGTTGAATAACCACTTTTTAAACCCTGATAGTGACCAAAATTGCCATTTTTACAGAGTTTTGCTCACTCAGAAGCTTCAATTTTGACCAATCCAGGCACAGAAATGACATTAAACACACTTATTTTGGTTGAAAAAGCAATATTTCACATCCAACAGTAATTTGCAATCGAAAGATTTAATGTTAAAATTTCATCAAAATTGACCATTTTGGGAACGTTCGACAGCTCCGCGGTCATCGTTTTTCTTCAGAAAATTGATTTTTTTACTGTACCAATTAAGATTCAAAATGTCAATTGGATCGTGCCTCATGTTGAATAACCACTTTTTAAACCCTCACAGTGACCAAAATTGCCATTTTTACAGAGTTTTGCTTACTCAGAAGCTTCAATTTTGACCAATTTCAGGCACAGAAATGACTTTAAACACATTTATTTTAGTTGAAAAAGAAATATTTCACATCCAACAGTAATTTACAGCCAAAAGATTAAATGTTAAAATTTCATCAAAATTGACCATTTTGGGAACGTTCGACAGCTCCGCGGTCATCGTTTTTCTTCAGAAAATTGATTTTTTGGACTGTACCAAAAATTATCCAAAATGTCAATTGGATCGTGCCTCAAATTGAATAACCATTTTTTAAACCCTCACAGTGACCAAAATTGCCATTTTTATAGAGTTTTGCTTATCCAACAGTAATTTACAGCCAAAAGATTAAATGTTAAAATTTCATCAAAATTGACCATTTTGGGAACGTTGGACAGCTCCGCGGTCACCGTTTTTCATCAGAAAATTGATTTTTTGAACAGTACCACAAATTTATCAAAATGTCAATTGGATCGTGCCTCATGTTGAATAACCACTTTTTAAACCCTCACAGTGACCAAAATTGCCATTTTTACAAAGTTTTGCTTACTCTGAAGCTTTATTTTTGACCGAATTCAGGCACAGAAATGGCTTTAAACATACTTATTTTAGTTGAATTAGTAATAATTCAGATCCAACAGCAATTTACAGTCAAAAGATTAAATGTTAAAATTTCATCAAAATTGACCATTATGGGAACGTTCGACGATCATTGTTTTTCTTCAGAAAATTGATTTTTTGGACTGTACCAATTAAGATTCAAAATGTCAATTGGATCGTGCCTCAAATTGAATAACCACTTTTTAAACCCTCACAGTGACCAAAATTGCCATTTTATAGAGTTTTGCTTACTCAGAGCTTCAATTTTGATGAATTTCATGCACAGAAATGACTTTAAACACATTTCCTTTAGTTGAAAAAGTTATAATTCACATCCAACAGTAATTTGCAGGCGAAATTTTAAATGTTAAAATTTCATCAAAATTGACCATTTTGGGAACAATCGAAAGCTCCGCAATCATCGTTTTTCTTCAGAAAATTGATTTTTTGGACTGTACCAAAAATTATCCAAAATGTCAATTGGATCGTGCCTCAAATTGAATAACCACTTTTTAAACCCTCACAATGACCAAAATTGCCATTTTTATAGAGTTTTGCTTACTCAGAGGCTTCAATTTTGATGAATTTCATACTCAGAAATGACTTTAAACACATTTACTTTAGTTGAAAAAGTTATAATTCACATCCAACAGTAATTTGCAGTCAAAAGATTAAATGTTAAAATTTCATCAATATTGACCATTTTGGGAATGTACGACAGCTCCGCGGTCATCGATTTTTTTTCATAAAATTTATTTTTTGGCCTGCACCAAAAATTATTAAAAATGTCAATTGGATCGTGCCGCATGTTGAATAACCACTTTTTAAACCCTCACAGTGACCAAAATTGCCATTTTTACAGAGTTTTGCTTACTCAGAAGCTTCAATTTTGACCAATTTTAGGCACAGAAATGACTTTAAACACACTTATTTTAGTTGAAAAAGTAATAATTCACATCCAACAGTAATTTACAACCAAAAGATTAAATGTTAAAATTTCATCAAAATTGACCATTTTAGGAAGGTTCGACAGCTCCGCGGTCACCGTTTTTCATCAGAAAATTGATTTTTTGGACAGTACCACACATGTATCAAAATGTCAATTGGATCGTGCCTCATGTTGAATAACCACTTTTTAAACCCTCGTAGTGACCAAAATTGCCATTTTTACAGAGTTTTGCTTACTCAGAAGCTTCAATTTTGACCAATTTCATGCACAGAAATGACTTTAAACACATTTATTTTAGTTGAAAAAGTAATAATTCACATCCAACAGTAATTTACAGCCAAAAGATTAAATGTTAAAATTTCATCAAAATTGACCATTTTGAGAAGGTTCGACAGGTCCGCAGTCACCGTTTTTCATCAGAAAATTGATTTTTTGTACAGTACCACAAATTTATCAAAATGTCAATTGGATCGTGCCATATGTTGAATAACCACTTTTTAAACCCTCACAGTGACCAAAATTGCCATTTTTACAAAGTTTTGCTTACTCTGAAGCTGTATTTTTGACCGAATTCAGGCACAGAAATGGCTTTAAACATACTTATTTTAGTTGAATTAGTAATAATTCAGATCCAACAGCAATTTACAGTCAAAAGATTAAATGTTAAAATTTCATCAAAATTGACCATCTTGGGAACGTTCGACGATCATTGTTTTTCTTCGGAAAATTTATTTTTTGGACTGTACCAAAAATGATTCAAAATGTCAATTGGATCATGCCTCATGTTGAATAACCACTTTTTAAACCCTGACAGTGACCAAAATTGCCATTTTTACAGAGTTTTGCTTACTCAGAAGCTTAAATTTTGACCAATTCAGGCACAGAAATGACTTTAAACACACTTATTTTGGTTGAAAAAGCAATAATTCACATCCAACAGTAATTTGCAGTCGAAAGATTTAATGTTAAAATTTCATCAAAATTGACTATCTTGGGAATGTTCGACAGCTCCGCGGTCATCGTTTTTCTTCAGAAAATAGATTTTTTGGACTGTACCAATTAAGATTCAAAATGTCAATTGGATCGTGCCTCATGTTGAATAACCACTTTTTAAACCCTCACAGTGACCAAAATTGCCATTTGTACAGAGTTTTGCTTACTCAGAAGCTTCAATTTTGACCAATTTCAGGCACAGAAATGACTTTAAACACATTTATTTTAGTTGAAAAAGTAATAATTCACATCCAACAGTAATTTACAGCCAAAAGATTAAATGTTAAAATTTCATCAAAATTGACCATTTTGGGAACGTTCGACAGCTCCGCGGTCATCGTTTTTCTTCAGAAAATTGTTTTTTTTGGACTGTACCAAAAATTATCCAAAATGTCAATTGGATCGTGCCTCAAATTGAATAACCATTTTTTAAACCCTCACAGTGACCAAAATTGCCATTTTTATAGAGTTTTGCTTACTCAGAAGCTTCAATTTTGACGAATTTCATGCTCAGAAATGACTTTAAACACATTTACTTTAGTTGAAAAAGTTATAATTCACATCCAACAGTAATTTGCTGTCAAAAGATGAAATGTTAAAATTTCATCAATATTGACCATTTTGGGAACGTTCGACAGCTTCGCGGTCATCGTTTTTCTTCAAAAAATTTATTTTTTGGCCTGCACCAAAAATTATTAAAAATGTCAATTGGATCGTGCCTCATGTTGAATAACCACTTTTTAAACCCTCACAGTGACCAAAATTGCCATATTTACAGTTTTGCTTACTCAGAAGCTTCAATTTTGACCAATTACAGGCACAGAAATGACTTTAAAAACATTTATTTTAGTTGAAAAAGTAATAATTCACATCCAACAGTAATTTACAGCCAAAAGATTAAATGTTAAAATTTCATCAAAATTGACCATTTTGGGAACATTCGACAGCTCCGCAATTTTCGTTTTTCTTCAGAAAATTGATTTTTTGGACTGTACCAAAAATTATCCAAAATGTCAATTGGATCGTGCCTCAAATTGAATAACCATTTTTTAAACCCTCACAGTGACCAAAATTGCCATTTTTATAGAGTTTTGCTTACTCAGAAGCTTCAATTTTGACGAATTTCATGCTCAGAAATGACTTAAAACACATTTACTTTAGTTGAAAAAGTTATAATTCACATCCAACAGTAATTTGCAGTCAAAAGATTAAATGTTAAAATTTCATCAATATTGACCATTTTGGGAACGTACGACAGCTCCGCGGTCATCGTTTTTCTTCAGAAAATTAATTTTTTGGCCTGCACCAAAAATTATTAAAAATGTCAATTGGATCGTGCCTCATGTTAAATAAACACTTTTTAAACCCTCACAGTGACCAAAATTGCCATATTTACAGTTTTGCTTACTCAGAAGCTTCAATTTTGACCAATTTCAGGCACAGAAATGACTTTAAACATATTTATTTTAGTTGAAAAAGTAATAATTCACATCCAACAGTAATTTACAGCCAAAAGATTAAATGTTAAAATTTCATCAAAATTGACCATTTTGGAACGTTGGACAGCTCCGCGGTCATCGTTTTACTTCAGAAAATTGATTTTTTGGACTGTACCAATTAAGATTCAAAATGTCAATTGGATCGTGCCTCATGTTGAATAACCACTTTTTAAACCCTCACAGTGACCAAAATTGCCATTTTTACAGAGTTTTGCTTACTCAGAAGCTTCAATTTTGATGAATTTCATTCACAGAAATGACTTTAAACACATTTATTTTAGTTGAAAAAGTAATAATTCACATCCAACAGTAATTTACAGCCAAAAGATTAAATGTAAAAATTTCATCAAAATTGACCATTTTGGGAACGTTCGACGATCATTGTTTTTATTCAGAAAATTGATTTTTTGGACTGTACCAATTAAGATTTAAAATGTCAATTAGATCGTGCCTCATGTTGAATAACCTCTTTTTAAACCCTCACAGTGACCAAAATTGCCATTTTTACAGAGTTTTGCTTACTCAGAAGCTTCAGTTTTGACCAATTTCAGGCACAGAAATGACTTTAAACACATTTATTTTAGCTGAAAAAGTAATAATTCACATCCAACAGTAATTTACAGCCAAAAGATTAAATGTTAAAATTTCATCAAAATTGACCATTTTGGGAACGTTTGACAGCTCCGCAGTCACCGTTTTTCATCAGAAAATTGATTTTTTGGACAGTACCACACATTTATCAAAATGTCAATTGGATCGTGCCTTATGTTGAATAACCACTTTTTAAACCCTCACAGTGAGCAAAATTGCCATTTTTACAGAGTTTTGCTTACTCAGAAGCTTTATTTTTGACCAATTTCAGGCACAGAAATGGCTTTAAACATACTTATTTTAGTTGAATTAGTAATAATTTAGATCCAACAGCAATTTACAGTCAAAAGATAAATGTTAAAATTTCATCAAAGTTGACCATTTTGGGAACGTTCGACGATCATTGTTTTTCTTCAGAAAATAGATTTTTTGGACTGTACCAAAAATGATTCAAAATGTCAATTGGATCGTGCCTCATGTTGAATAACCACTTTTTAAACCCTGATAGTGACCAAAATTGCCATTTTTACAGAGTTTTGCTCACTCAGAAGCTTCAATTTTGACCAATCCAGGCACAGAAATGACATTAAACACACTTATTTTGGTTGAAAAAGCAATATTTCACATCCAACAGTAATTTGCAATCGAAAGATTTAATGTTAAAATTTCATCAAAATTGACCATTTTGGGAACGTTCGAAAGCTCCGCGGTCATCGTTTTTCTTCAGAAAATTGATTTTTTTACTGTACCAATTAAGATTCAAAATGTCAATTGGATCGTGCCTCATGTTGAATAACCACTTTTTAAACCCTCACAGTGACCAAAATTGCCATTTTTACAGAGTTTTGCTTACTCAGAAGCTTCAATTTTGACCAATTTCAGGCACAGAAATGACTTTAAACACATTTATTTTAGTTGAAAAAGAAATATTTCACATCCAACAGTAATTTACAGCCAAAAGATTAAATGTTACAATTTCATCAAAATTGACCATTTTGGGAACGTTCGACAGCTCCGCGGTCATCGTTTTTCTTCAGAAAATTGATTTTTTGGACTGTACCAAAAATTATCCAAAATGTCAATTGGATCGTGCCTCAAATTGAATAACCATTTTTTAAACCCTCACAGTGACCAAAATTGCCATTTTTATAGAGTTTTGCTTACTCAGAAGCTTCAATTTTGACGAATTTCATGCTCAGAAATGACTTTAAACACATTTACTTTAGTTGAAAAAGTTATAATTCACATCCAACAGTAATTTGCAGTCAAAAGATTAAATGTTAAGATTTCATCGATATTGACCATTTTGGGAACGTACGACAGCTCCGCGGTCATCGTTTTTCTTCAGAAAATTTATTTTTTGGCCTGCACCAAAAATTATTAAAAATGACAATTGGATCGTGCCTCATGTTGAATAACCACTTTTTAAACCCTCACAGTGACCAAAATTGCCATATTTACAGTTTTGCTTACTCAGAAGCTTCAATTTTGACCAATTTCAGGCACAAAAATGACTTTAAACACATTTATTTTAGTTTAAAAAGTAATAATTCACATCCAACAGTAATTTACAGCCAAAAGATTAAATGTTAACATTTCATCAAAATTGACCATTTTGGGAACGTTGGACAGCTCCGCGGTCATCGTTTTTCTTCAGAAAATTGATTTTTTGGACTGTACCAATTAAGATTCAAAATGTCAATTAGATCATGCCTCATGTTGAATAACCATTTTTTAACCCCTCATAATGACCAAAATTGCCATTTTTACAGAGTTTTTCTTACTCAGAAGCTTCAATTTTGACCAATTACAGGCACAGAAATGACTTTAAACACATTTATTTTAGTTGAAAAAGTAATAATTCACATCCAACAGTAATTTGCAGTCGAAAGATTTAATGTTAAAATTTCATCAAAATTGACCATTTTGGGAACGTTCGACAGCTCCGCGGTCATCGTTTTTCTTCAGAAAATTGATTTTTTGGACTGTACCAATTAAGATTCAAAATGTCAATTGGATCGTGCCTCATGTTGAATAACCACTTTTTAAACCCTCACAGTGAGCAAAATTGCCATTTTTACAGAGTTTTGCTTACTCAGAAGCTTTATTTTTGACCAATTTCAGGCACAGAAATGGCTTTAAACATACTTATTTTAGTTGAATTAGTAATAATTTAGATCCAACAGCAATTTACAGTCAAAAGATAAATGTTAAAATTTCATCAAAGTTGACCATTTTGGGAACGTTCGACGATCATTGTTTTTCTTCAGAAAATAGATTTTTTGGACTGTACCAAAAATGATTCAAAATGTCAATTGGATCGTGCCTCATGTTGAATAACCACTTTTTAAACCCTGACAGTGACCAAAATTGCCATTTTTACAGAGTTTTGCTTACTCGGAAGCTTCAATTTTGACCAATTCAGGCACAGAAATGACTTTAAACACACTTATTTTGGTTGAAAAAGCAATAATTCACATCCAACAGTAATTTGCAGTCGAAAGATTTAATGTTCAAATTTCATCAAAATTGACCATCTTGGGAATGTTCGACAGCTCCGCGGTCATCGTTTTTCTTCAGAAAATAGATTTTTTGGACTGTACCAATTAAGATTCAAAATGTCAATTGGATCGTGCCTCATGTTGAATAACCACTTTTTAAACCCTCACAGTGACCAAAATTGCCATTTTTACAGAGTTTTGCTTACTCAGAAGCTTCAATTTTGACCAATTTCAGGCACAGAAATGACTTTAAACACATTTATTTTAGTTGAAAAAGTAATAATTCACATCCAACAGTAATTTACAGCCAAAAGATTAAATGTTAAAATTTCATCAAAATTGACCATTTTGGGAACGTTCGACAGCTCCGCGGTCATCGTTTTTCTTCAGAAAATTGATTTTTTGGACTGTACCAAAAATTATCCAAAATGTCAATTGGATCGTGCCTCAAATTGAATAACCATTTTTTAAACCCTCACAGTGACCAAAATTGCCATTTTTATAGAGTTTTGCTTATCCAACAGTAATTTACAGCCAAAAGATTAAATGTTAAAATTTCATCAAAATTGACCATTTTGGGAACGTTGGACAGCTCCGCGGTCACCGTTTTTCATCAGAAAATTGATTTTTTGAACAGTACCACAAATTTATCAAAATGTCAATTGGATCGTGCCTCATGTTGAATAACCACTTTTTAAACCCTCACAGTGACCAAAATTGCCATTTTTACAAAGTTTTGCTTACTCTGAAGCTTTATTTTTGACCGAATTCAGGCACAGAAATGGCTTTAAACATACTTATTTTAGTTGAATTAGTAATAATTCACATCCAACAGTAATTTACAGCCAAAAGATTAAATGTTAAAATTTCATCAAAATTGACCATTTTGGGAACGTTGGACAGCTCCGCGGTCATCGTTTTTCTTCAGAAAATTGATTTTTTGGACTGTACCAATTAAGATTCAAAATATCAATTGGATCGTGCCTCATGTTGAATAACCACTTTTTGAACCCTGATAGTGACCAAAAATGCCATTTTTACAGAGTTTTGCTTACTCAGAAGCTTCAATTTTGACCAATCCTGGCACAGAAATGACTTTAAACACACTTATTTTGGTTGAAAAAGCAATAATTCACATCCAACAGTAATTTTCAGTCGAAAGATTTAATGTTAAAATTTCATCAAAATTGACCATTTTGGGAACGTTCGACAGCTCCGCGGTCATCGTTTTTCTTGAGAAAATTGATTTTTTGGACTGTACCAATTAAGATTCAAAATGTCAATTGGATCATGCCTCATGTTGAATAACCACTTTTTAAACCCTCACAGTGACCAAAATTGCCATTTTTATAGAGTTTTGCTTACTCAGAAGCTTCCGTTTTGACAAATGTCATGCTCAGAAATGACTTTAAACACATTTACTTTAGTTGAAAAAGTTATAATTCACATCCAACAGTAATTTGCTGTCAAAAGATGAAATGTTAAGATTTCATCAATATTGACCATTTTGGGAACGTTCGACAGCTCCGCGGTCATTGTTTTTCTTCAGAAAATTTATTTTTTGGCCTGCACCAAAAATTATTAAAAATGTCAATTGGATCGTGCCTCATGTTGAATAACCACTTTTTAAACCCTCACAGTGACCAAAATTGCCATATTTACAGTTTTGCTTACTCAGAAGCTTCAATTTTGACCAATTACAGGCACAGAAATGACTTTAAACACATTTATTTTAGTTGAAAAAGTAATAATTCACATCCAACAGTAATTTACAGCCAATGGATTAAATGTTAAAATTTCATCAAAATTGACCATTTTGGGAACATTCGACAGCTCCGCAATTATCGTTTTTCTTCAGAAAATTGATTTTTTGGACTGTACCTAAAATTATCCAAAATGTCAATTGGATTGTGCCTCAAATTGAATAACCATTTTTTAAACCCTCACAGTGACCAAAATTGCCATTTTTATAGAGTTTTGCTTATCCAACAGTAATTTACAGCCAAAAGATTAAATGTTAAAATTTCATCAAAATTGACCATTTTGGGAACGTTGGACAGCTCCGCGGTCACCGTTTTTCATCAGAAAATTGATTTTTTGGACAGTACCACAAATTTATCAAAATGTCAATTGGATCGTGCCTCATGTTGAATAACCACTTTTTAAACCCTCACAGTGACCAAAATTGCCATTTTTACAAAGTTTTGCTTACTCTGAAGCTTTATTTTTGACCGAATTCAGGCACAGAAATGGCTTTAAACATACTTATTTTAGTTGAATTAGTAATAATTCAGATCCAACAGCAATTTACAGTCAAAAGATGAAATGTTAAAATTTCATCAAAATTGACCATTTTGGGAACGTTCGACGATCATTGTTTTTCTTCAGAAAATTGATTTTTTGGACTGTACCAATTAAGATTCAAAATGTCAATTGGATCGTGCCTCAAATTGAATAACCACTTTTTAAACCCTCACAGTGACCAAAATTGCCATTTTATAGAGTTTTGCTTACTCAGAGCTTCAATTTTGATGAATTTCATGCACAGAAATGACTTTAAACACAATTACTTTAGTTGAAAAAGTTATAATTCACATCCAACAGTAATTTGCAGGCGAAATTTTAAATGTTAAAATTTCATCAAAATTGACCATTTTGGGAACAATCGAAAGCTCCGCAATCATCGTTTTTCTTCAGAAAATTTATTTTTTGGACTGTACCAAAAATTATCCAAAATGTTAATTGGATCGTGCCTCAAATTGAATAACCACTTTTTAAACGCTCACAATGACCAAAATTGCCATTTTTATAGAGTTTTGCTTACTCAGAGGCTTCAATTTTGATGAATTTTATACTCAGAAATGACTTTAAACACATTTACTTTAGTTGAAAAAGTTATAATTCACATCCAACAGTAATTTGCAGTCAAAAGATTCAATGTTAAAATTTCATCAATATTGACCATTTTGGGAATGTACGACAGCTCCGCGGTCATCGATTTTTTTTCATAAAATGTATTTTTTGGCCTGCACCAAAAATTATTAAAAATGTCAATTGGATCGTGCCTCATGTTGAATAACCACTTTTTAAACCCTCACAGTGACCAAAATTGCCATTTTTACAGAGTTTTGCTTACTCAGAAGCTTCAATTTTGACCAATTTCAGGCACAGAAATGACTTTAAACACACTTATTTTAGTTGAAAAAGTAATAATTCACATCCAACAGTAATTTACAACCAAAAGATTAAATGTTAAAATTTCATCAAAATTGACCATTTTAGGAAGGTTCGACAGCTCCGCGGTCACCGTTTTTCATCAGAAAATTGATTTTTTGGACAGTACCACAAATGTATCAAAATGTCAATTGGATCATGCCATATGTTGAATAACCACTTTTTAAACCCTCACAGTGACCAAAATTGCCATTTTGACAGAGTTTTGCTTACTCTGAAGCTTTATTTTTGACCAAATTCAGGCACAGAAATGGCTTTAAACATACTTATTTTAGTTGAATTAGTAATAATTCAGATCCAACAGCAATTTACAGTCAAAAGATTAAATGTTAAAATTTCATCAAAATTGACCATTTTGGGAACGTTCGACGATCATTGTTTTTCTTCGGAAAATTTATTTTTTGGACTGTACCAAAAATGATTCAAAATGTCAATTGGATCGTGCCTCATGTTGAATAACCACTTTTTAAACCCTGACAGTGACCAAAATTGCCATTTTTACAGAGTTTTGCTTACTCGGAAGCTTCAATTTTGACCAATTCAGGCACAGAAATGACTTTAAACACACTTATTTTGGTTGAAAAAGCAATAATTCACATCCAACAGTAATTTGCAGTCGAAAGATTTAATGTTAAAATTTCATCAAAATTGACCATCTTGGGAATGTTCGACAGCTCCGCGGTCATCGTTTTTCTTCGGAAAATAGATTTTTTGGACTGTACCAATTAAGATTCAAAATGTCAATTGGATCGTGCCTCATGTTGAATAACCACTTTTTAAACCCTCACAGTGACCAAAATTGCCATTTTTACAGAGTTTTGCTTACTCAGAAGCTTCAATTTTGACCAATTTCAGGCACAGAAATGACTTTAAACACGTTTATTTTAGTTGAAAAAGTAATAATTCACATCCAACAGTAATTTACAGCCAAAAGATTAAATGTTAAAATTTCATCAAAATTGACCATTTTGGGAACGTTCGACAGCTCCGCGGTCATCGTTTTTCTTCAGAAAATTGATTTTTTGGACTGTACCAAAAATTATCCAAAATGTCAATTGGATCGTGCCTCAAATTGAATAACCATTTTTTAAACCCTCACAGTGACCAAAATTGCCATTTTTATAGAGTTTTGCTTATCCAACAGTAATTTACAGCCAAAAGATTAAATGTTAAAATTTCATCAAAATTGACCATTTTGGGAACGTTGGACAGCTCCGCGGTCACCGTTTTTCATCAGAAAATTGATTTTTTGAACAGTACCACAAATTTATCAAAATGTCAATTGGATCGTGCCTCATGTTGAATAACCACTTTTTAAACCCTCACAGTGACCAAAATTGCCATTTTTACAAAGTTTTGCTTACTCTGAAGCTTTATTTTTGACCGAATTCAGGCACAGAAATGGCTTTAAACATACTTATTTTAGTTGAATTAGTAATAATTCAGATCCAACAGCAATTTACAGTCAAAAGATTAAATGTTAAAATTTCATCAAAATTGACCATTATGGGAACGTTCGACGATCATTGTTTTTCTTCAGAAAATTGATTTTTTGGACTGTACCAATTAAGATTCAAAATGTCAATTGGATCGTGCCTCAAATTGAATAACCACTTTTTAAACCCTCACAGTGACCAAAATTGCCATTTTATAGAGTTTTGCTTACTCAGAGCTTCAATTTTGATGAATTTCATGCACAGAAATGACTTTAAACACATTTCCTTTAGTTGAAAAAGTTATAATTCACATCCAACAGTAATTTGCAGGCGAAATTTTAAATGTTAAAATTTCATCAAAATTGACCATTTTGGGAACAATCGAAAGCTCCGCAATCATCGTTTTTCTTCAGAAAATTGATTTTTTGGACTGTACCAAAAATTATCCAAAATGTTAATTGGATCGTGCCTCAAATTGAATAACCACTTTTTAAACCCTCACAATGACCAAAATTGCCATTTTTATAGAGTTTTGCTTACTCAGAGGCTTCAATTTTGATGAATTTCATACTCAGAAATGACTTCAAACACATTTACTTTAGTTGAAAAAGTTATAATTCACATCCAACAGTAATTTGCAGTCAAAAGATTAAATGTTAAAATTTCATCAATATCGACCATTTTGGGAATGTACGACAGCTCCGCGGTCATCGATTTTTTTTCATAAAATTTATTTTTTGGCCTGCACCAAAAATTATTAAAAATGTCGAATGGATCGTGCCTCATGTTGAATAACCACTTTTGAAACCCTCACAGTGACCAAAATTCGCATTTTTACAGAGTTTTGCTTACTCAGAAGCTTCAATTTTGACCAATTTCAGGCACAGAAATGACTTTAAACACACTTATTTTAGTTGAAAAAGTAATAATTCACATCCAACAGTAATTTACAACCAAAAGATTAAATGTTAAAATTTCATCAAAATTGACCATTTTAGGAAGGTTCGACAGCTCCGCGGTCACCGTTTGTCATCAGAAAATTGATTTTTTGGACAGTACCACAAATGTATCAAAATGTCAATTGGATCGTGCCATATGTTGAATAACCACTTTTTAAACCCTCACAGTGACCAAAATTGCCATTTTGACAGAGTTTTGCTTACTCTGAAGCTTTATTTTTGACCGAATTCAGGCACAGAAATGGCTTTAAACATACTTATTTTAGTTGAATTAGTAATAATTCAGATCCAACAGCAATTTACAGTCAAAAGATTAAATGTTAAAATTTCATCAAAATTGACCATTTTGGGAACGTTCGACGATCATTGTTTTTCTTCGGAAAATTTATTTTTTGGACTGTACCAAAAATGATTCAAAATGTCAATTGGATCGTGCCTCATGTTGAATAACCACTTTTTAAACCCTGACAGTGACCAAAATTGCCATTTTTACAGAGTTTTGCTTACTCGGAAGCTTCAATTTTGACCAATTCAGGCACAGAAATGACTTTAAACACACTTATTTTGGTTGAAAAAGCAATAATTCACATCCAACAGTAATTTGCAGTCGAAAGATTTAATGTTAAAATTTCATCAAAATTGACCATCTTGGGAATGTTCGACAGCTCCGCGGTCATCGTTTTTCTTCAGAAAATAGATTTTTTGGACTGTACCAATTAAGATTCAAAATGTCAATTGGATCGTGCCTCATGTTGAATAACCACTTTTTAAACCCTCACAGTGACCAAAATTGCCATTTTTACAGAGTTTTGCTTACTCAGAAGCTTCAATTTTGACCAATTTCAGGCACAGAAATGACATTAAACACATTTATTTTAGTTGAAAAAGTAATAATTCACATCCAACAGTAATTTACAGCCAAAAGATTAAATGTTAAAATTTCATCAAAATTGACCATTTTGGGAACGTTCGACAGCTCCGCGGTCATCGTTTTTCTTCAGAAAATTGATTTTTTGGACTGTACCAAAAATTATCCAAAATGTCAATTGGATCGTGCCTCAAATTGAATAACCATTTTTTAAACCCTCACAGTGACCAAAATTGCCATTTTTATAGAGTTTTGCTTATCCAACAGTAATTTACAGCCAAAAGATTAAATGTTAAAATTTCATCAAAATTGACCATTTTGGGAACGTTGGACAGCTCCGCGGTCACCGTTTTTCATCAGAAAATTGATTTTTTGAACAGTACCACAAATTTATCAAAATGTCAATTGGATCGTGCCTCATGTTGAATAACCACTTTTTAAACCCTCACAGTGACCAAAATTGCCATTTTTACAAAGTTTTGCTTACTCTGAAGCTTTATTTTTGACCGAATTCAGGCACAGAAATGGCTTTAAACATACTTATTTTAGTTGAATTAGTAATAATTCAGATCCAACAGCAATTTACAGTCAAAAGATTAAATGTTAAAATTTCATCAAAATTGACCATTATGGGAACGTTCGACGATCATTGTTTTTCTTCAGAAAATTGATTTTTTGGACTGTACCAATTAAGATTCAAAATGTCAATTGGATCGTGCCTCAAATTGAATAACCACTTTTTAAACCCTCACAGTGACCAAAATTGCCATTTTATAGAGTTTTGCTTACTCAGAGCTTCAATTTTGATGAATTTCATGCACAGAAATGACTTTAAACACATTTCCTTTAGTTGAAAAAGTTATAATTCACATCCAACAGTAATTTGCAGGCGAAATTTTAAATGTTAAAATTTCATCAAAATTGACCATTTTGGGAACAATCGAAAGCTCCGCAATCATCGTTTTTCTTCAGAAAATTGATTTTTTGGACTGTACCAAAAATTATCCAAAATGTCAATTGGATCGAGCCTCAAATTGAATAACCACTTTTTAAACCCTCACAATGACCAAAATTGCCATTTTTATAGAGTTTTGCTTACTCAGAGGCTTCAATTTTGATGAATTTCATACTCAGAAATGACTTTAAACACATTTACTTTAGTTGAAAAAGTTATAATTCACATCCAACAGTAATTTGCAGTCAAAAGATTAAATGTTAAAATTTCATCAATATTGACCATTTTGGGAATGTACGACAGCTCCGCGGTCATCGATTTTTTTTCATAAAATTTATTTTTTGGCCTGCACCAAAAATTATTAAAAATGTCAATTGGATCGTGCCTCATGTTGAATAACCACTTTTTAAACCCTCACAGTGACCAAAATTGCCATTTTTACAGAGTTTTGCTTACTCAGAAGCTATAATTTTGACCAATTTTAGGCACAGAAATGACTTTAAACACACTTATTTTAGTTGAAAAAGTAATAATTCACATCCAACAGTAATTTACAACCAAAAGATTAAATGTTAAAATTTCATCAAAATTGACCATTTTAGGAAGGTTCGACAGCTCCGCGGTCACCGTTTTTCATCAGAAAATTGATTTTTTGGACAGTACCACAAATGTATCAAAATGTCAATTGGATCGTGCCTCATGTTGAATAACCACTTTTTAAACCCTCGTAGTGACCAAAATTGCCATTTTTACAGAGTTTTGCTTACTCAGAAGCTTCAATTTTGACCAATTTCATGCACAGAAATGACTTTAAACACATTTATTTTAGTTGAAAAAGTAATAATTCACATCCAACAGTAATTTACAGCCAAAAGATTAAATGTTAAAATTTCATCAAAATTGACCATTTTGAGAAGGTTCGACAGGTCCGCAGTCACCGTTTTTCATCAGAAAATTGATTTTTTGTACAGTACCACAAATTTATCAAAATGTCAATTGGATCGTGCCATATGTTGAATAACCACTTTTTAAACCCTCACAGTGACCAAAATTGCCATTTTTACAAAGTTTTGCTTACTCTGAAGCTGTATTTTTGACCGAATTCAGGCACAGAAATGGCTTTAAACATACTTATTTTAGTTGAATTAGTAATAATTCAGATCCAACAGCAATTTACAGTCAAAAGATTAAATGTTAAAATTTCATCAAAATTGACCATCTTGGGAACGTTCGACGATCATTGTTTTTCTTCGGAAAATTTATTTTTTGGACTGTACCAAAAATGATTCAAAATGTCAATTGGATCATGCCTCATGTTGAATAACCACTTTTTAAACCCTGACAGTGACCAAAATTGCCATTTTTACAGAGTTTTGCTTACTCAGAAGCTTAAATTTTGACCAATTCAGGCACAGAAATGACTTTAAACACACTTATTTTGGTTGAAAAAGCAATAATTCACATCCAACAGTAATTTGCAGTCGAAAGATTTAATGTTAAAATTTCATCAAAATTGACCATCTTGGGAATGTTCGACAGCTCCGCGGTCATCGTTTTTCTTCAGAAAATAGATTTTTTGTACTGTACCAATTAAGATTCAAAATGTCAATTGGATCGTGCCTCATGTTGAATAACCACTTTTTAAACCCTCACAGTGACCAAAATTGCCATTTGTACAGAGTTTTGCTTACTCGGAAGCTTCAATTTTGACCAATTCAGGCACAGAAATGACTTTAAACACACTTATTTTGGTTGAAAAAGCAATAATTCACATCCAACAGTAATTTGCAGTCGAAAGATTTAATGTTAAAATTTCATCAAAATTGACCATCTTGGGAATGTTCGACAGCTCCGCGGTCATCGTTTTTCTTCGGAAAATAGATTTTTTGGACTGTACCAATTAAGATTCAAAATGTCAATTGGATCGTGCCTCATGTTGAATAACCACTTTTTAAACCCTCACAGTGACCAAAATTGCCATTTTTACAGAGTTTTGCTTACTCAGAAGCTTCAATTTTGACCAATTTCAGGCACAGAAATGACTTTAAACACGTTTATTTTAGTTGAAAAAGTAATAATTCACATCCAACAGTAATTTACAGCCAAAAGATTAAATGTTAAAATTTCATCAAAATTGACCATTTTGGGAACGTTCGACAGCTCCGCGGTCATCGTTTTTCTTCAGAAAATTGATTTTTTGGACTGTACCAAAAATTATCCAAAATGTCAATTGGATCGTGCCTCAAATTGAATAACCATTTTTTAAACCCTCACAGTGACCAAAATTGCCATTTTTATAGAGTTTTGCTTATCCAACAGTAATTTACAGCCAAAAGATTAAATGTTAAAATTTCATCAAAATTGACCATTTTGGGAACGTTGGACAGCTCCGCGGTCACCGTTTTTCATCAGAAAATTGATTTTTTGAACAGTACCACAAATTTATCAAAATGTCAATTGGATCGTGCCTCATGTTGAATAACCACTTTTTAAACCCTCACAGTGACCAAAATTGCCATTTTTACAAAGTTTTGCTTACTCTGAAGCTTTATTTTTGACCGAATTCAGGCACAGAAATGGCTTTAAACATACTTATTTTAGTTGAATTAGTAATAATTCAGATCCAACAGCAATTTACAGTCAAAAGATTAAATGTTAAAATTTCATCAAAATTGACCATTATGGGAACGTTCGACGATCATTGTTTTTCTTCAGAAAATTGATTTTTTGGACTGTACCAATTAAGATTCAAAATGTCAATTGGATCGTGCCTCAAATTGAATAACCACTTTTTAAACCCTCACAGTGACCAAAATTGCCATTTTATAGAGTTTTGCTTACTCAGAGCTTCAATTTTGATGAATTTCATGCACAGAAATGACTTTAAACACATTTCCTTTAGTTGAAAAAGTTATAATTCACATCCAACAGTAATTTGCAGGCGAAATTTTAAATGTTAAAATTTCATCAAAATTGACCATTTTGGGAACAATCGAAAGCTCCGCAATCATCGTTTTTCTTCAGAAAATTGATTTTTTGGACTGTACCAAAAATTATCCAAAATGTTAATTGGATCGTGCCTCAAATTGAATAACCACTTTTTAAACCCTCACAATGACCAAAATTGCCATTTTTATAGAGTTTTGCTTACTCAGAGGCTTCAATTTTGATGAATTTCATACTCAGAAATGACTTTAAACACATTTACTTTAGTTGAAAAAGTTATAATTCACATCCAACAGTAATTTGCAGTCAAAAGATTAAATGTTAAAATTTCATCAATATCGACCATTTTGGGAATGTACGACAGCTCCGCGGTCATCGATTTTTTTTCATAAAATTTATTTTTTGGCCTGCACCAAAAATTATTAAAAATGTCGAATGGATCGTGCCTCATGTTGAATAACCACTTTTGAAACCCTCACAGTGACCAAAATTCGCATTTTTACAGAGTTTTGCTTACTCAGAAGCTTCAATTTTGACCAATTTCAGGCACAGAAATGACTTTAAACACACTTATTTTAGTTGAAAAAGTAATAATTCACATCCAACAGTAATTTACAACCAAAAGATTAAATGTTAAAATTTCATCAAAATTGACCATTTTAGGAAGGTTCGACAGCTCCGCGGTCACCGTTTTTCATCAGAAAATTGATTTTTTGGACAGTACCACAAATGTATCAAAATGTCAATTGGATCGTGCCATATGTTGAATAACCACTTTTTAAACCCTCACAGTGACCAAAATTGCCATTTTGACAGAGTTTTGCTTACTCTGAAGCTTTATTTTTGACCGAATTCAGGCACAGAAATGGCTTTAAACATACTTATTTTAGTTGAATTAGTAATAATTCAGATCCAACAGCAATTTACAGTCAAAAGATTAAATGTTAAAATTTCATCAAAATTGACCATTTTGGGAACGTTCGACGATCATTGTTTTTCTTCGGAAAATTTATTTTTTGGACTGTACCAAAAATGATTCAAAATGTCAATTGGATCGTGCCTCATGTTGAATAACCACTTTTTAAACCCTGACAGTGACCAAAATTGCCATTTTTACAGAGTTTTGCTTACTCGGAAGCTTCAATTTTGACCAATTCAGGCACAGAAATGACTTTAAACACACTTATTTTGGTTGAAAAAGCAATAATTCACATCCAACAGTAATTTGCAGTCGAAAGATTTAATGTTAAAATTTCATCAAAATTGACCATCTTGGGAATGTTCGACAGCTCCGCGGTCATCGTTTTTCTTCAGAAAATAGATTTTTTGGACTGTACCAATTAAGATTCAAAATGTCAATTGGATCGTGCCTCATGTTGAATAACCACTTTTTAAACCCTCACAGTGACCAAAATTGCCATTTTTACAGAGTTTTGCTTACTCAGAAGCTTCAATTTTGACCAATTTCAGGCACAGAAATGACATTAAACACATTTATTTTAGTTGAAAAAGTAATAATTCACATCCAACAGTAATTTACAGCCAAAAGATTAAATGTTAAAATTTCATCAAAATTGACCATTTTGGGAACGTTCGACAGCTCCGCGGTCATCGTTTTTCTTCAGAAAATTGATTTTTTGGACTGTACCAAAAATTATCCAAAATGTCAATTGGATCGTGCCTCAAATTGAATAACCATTTTTTAAACCCTCACAGTGACCAAAATTGCCATTTTTATAGAGTTTTGCTTATCCAACAGTAATTTACAGCCAAAAGATTAAATGTTAAAATTTCATCAAAATTGACCATTTTGGGAACGTTGGACAGCTCCGCGGTCACCGTTTTTCATCAGAAAATTGATTTTTTGAACAGTACCACAAATTTATCAAAATGTCAATTGGATCGTGCCTCATGTTGAATAACCACTTTTTAAACCCTCACAGTGACCAAAATTGCCATTTTTACAAAGTTTTGCTTACTCTGAAGCTTTATTTTTGACCGAATTCAGGCACAGAAATGGCTTTAAACATACTTATTTTAGTTGAATTAGTAATAATTCAGATCCAACAGCAATTTACAGTCAAAAGATTAAATGTTAAAATTTCATCAAAATTGACCATTATGGGAACGTTCGACGATCATTGTTTTTCTTCAGAAAATTGATTTTTTGGACTGTACCAATTAAGATTCAAAATGTCAATTGGATCGTGCCTCAAATTGAATAACCACTTTTTAAACCCTCACAGTGACCAAAATTGCCATTTTATAGAGTTTTGCTTACTCAGAGCTTCAATTTTGATGAATTTCATGCACAGAAATGACTTTAAACACATTTCCTTTAGTTGAAAAAGTTATAATTCACATCCAACAGTAATTTGCAGGCGAAATTTTAAATGTTAAAATTTCATCAAAATTGACCATTTTGGGAACAATCGAAAGCTCCGCAATCATCGTTTTTCTTCAGAAAATTGATTTTTTGGACTGTACCAAAAATTATCCAAAATGTCAATTGGATCGAGCCTCAAATTGAATAACCACTTTTTAAACCCTCACAATGACCAAAATTGCCATTTTTATAGAGTTTTGCTTACTCAGAGGCTTCAATTTTGATGAATTTCATACTCAGAAATGACTTTAAACACATTTACTTTAGTTGAAAAAGTTATAATTCACATCCAACAGTAATTTGCAGTCAAAAGATTAAATGTTAAAATTTCATCAATATTGACCATTTTGGGAATGTACGACAGCTCCGCGGTCATCGATTTTTTTTCATAAAATTTATTTTTTGGCCTGCACCAAAAATTATTAAAAATGTCAATTGGATCGTGCCTCATGTTGAATAACCACTTTTTAAACCCTCACAGTGACCAAAATTGCCATTTTTACAGAGTTTTGCTTACTCAGAAGCTATAATTTTGACCAATTTTAGGCACAGAAATGACTTTAAACACACTTATTTTAGTTGAAAAAGTAATAATTCACATCCAACAGTAATTTACAACCAAAAGATTAAATGTTAAAATTTCATCAAAATTGACCATTTTAGGAAGGTTCGACAGCTCCGCGGTCACCGTTTTTCATCAGAAAATTGATTTTTTGGACAGTACCACAAATGTATCAAAATGTCAATTGGATCGTGCCTCATGTTGAATAACCACTTTTTAAACCCTCGTAGTGACCAAAATTGCCATTTTTACAGAGTTTTGCTTACTCAGAAGCTTCAATTTTGACCAATTTCATGCACAGAAATGACTTTAAACACATTTATTTTAGTTGAAAAAGTAATAATTCACATCCAACAGTAATTTACAGCCAAAAGAATAAATGTTAAAATTTCATCAAAATTGACCATTTTGAGAAGGTTCGACAGGTCCGCAGTCACCGTTTTTCATCAGAAAATTGATTTTTTGTACAGTACCACAAATTTATCAAAATGTCAATTGGATCGTGCCATATGTTGAATAACCACTTTTTAAACCCTCACAGTGACCAAAATTGCCATTTTTACAAAGTTTTGCTTACTCTGAAGCTGTATTTTTGACCGAATTCAGGCACAGAAATGGCTTTAAACATACTTATTTTAGTTGAATTAGTAATAATTCAGATCCAACAGCAATTTACAGTCAAAAGATTAAATGTTAAAATTTCATCAAAATTGACCATCTTGGGAACGTTCGACGATCATTGTTTTTCTTCGGAAAATTTATTTTTTGGACTGTACCAAAAATGATTCAAAATGTCAATTGGATCATGCCTCATGTTGAATAACCACTTTTTAAACCCTGACAGTGACCAAAATTGCCATTTTTACAGAGTTTTGCTTACTCAGAAGCTTAAATTTTGACCAATTCAGGCACAGAAATGACTTTAAACACACTTATTTTGGTTGAAAAAGCAATAATTCACATCCAACAGTAATTTGCAGTCGAAAGATTTAATGTTAAAATTTCATCAAAATTGACCATCTTGGGAATGTTCGACAGCTCCGCGGTCATCGTTTTTCTTCAGAAAATAGATTTTTTGTACTGTACCAATTAAGATTCAAAATGTCAATTGGATCGTGCCTCATGTTGAATAACCACTTTTTAAACCCTCACAGTGACCAAAATTGCCAT
The DNA here is from genome assembly GCF_964263255.1 of Lissotriton vulgaris. NCBI lineage: Eukaryota > Metazoa > Chordata > Amphibia > Caudata > Salamandridae > Lissotriton > Lissotriton vulgaris. Next base: position 666,855,840 of record NC_141693.1, read on the forward strand.
TTGTACAGAGTTTTGCTTACTCAGAAGCTTCAATTTTGACCAATTTCAGGCACAGAAATGACTTTAAACACATTTATTTTAGTTGAAAAAGTAATAATTCACATCCAACAGTAATTTACAGCCAAAAGATTAAATGTTAAAATTTCATCAAAATTGACCATTTTGGGAACGTTCGACAGCTCCGCGGTCATCGTTTTTCTTCAGAAAATTGATTTTTTTGGACTGTACCAAAAATTATCCAAAATGTCAATTGGATCGTGCCTCAAATTGAATAACCATTTTTTAAACCCTCACAGTGACCAAAATTGCCATTTTTATAGAGTTTTGCTTACTCAGAAGCTTCAATTTTGACGAATTTCATGCTCAGAAATGACTTTAAACACATTTACTTTAGTTGAAAAAGTTATAATTCACATCCAACAGTAATTTGCTGTCAAAAGATGAAATGTTAAAATTTCATCAATATTGACCATTTTGGGAACGTTCGACAGCTTCGCGGTCATCGTTTTTCTTCAAAAAATTTATTTTTTGGCCTGCACCAAAAATTATTAAAAATGTCAATTGGATCGTGCCTCATGTTGAATAACCACTTTTTAAACCCTCACAGTGACCAAAATTGCCATATTTACAGTTTTGCTTACTCAGAAGCTTCAATTTTGACCAATTACAGGCACAGAAATGACTTTAAAAACATTTATTTTAGTTGAAAAAGTAATAATTCACATCCAACAGTAATTTACAGCCAAAAGATTAAATGTTAAAATTTCATCAAAATTGACCATTTTGGGAACATTCGACAGCTCCGCAATTTTCGTTTTTCTTCAGAAAATTGATTTTTTGGACTGTACCAAAAATTATCCAAAATGTCAATTGGATCGTGCCTCAAATTGAATAACCATTTTTTAAACCCTCACAGTGACCAAAATTGCCATTTTTATAGAGTTTTGCTTACTCAGAAGCTTCAATTTTGACGAATTTCATGCTCAGAAATGACTTAAAACACATTTACTTTAGTTGAAAAAGTTATAATTCACATCCAACAGTAATTTGCAGTCAAAAGATTAAATGTTAAAATTTCATCAATATTGACCATTTTGGGAACGTACGACAGCTCCGCGGTCATCGTTTTTCTTCAGAAAATTAATTTTTTGGCCTGCACCAAAAATTATTAAAAATGTCAATTGGATCGTGCCTCATGTTAAATAAACACTTTTTAAACCCTCACAGTGACCAAAATTGCCATATTTACAGTTTTGCTTACTCAGAAGCTTCAATTTTGACCAATTTCAGGCACAGAAATGACTTTAAACATATTTATTTTAGTTGAAAAAGTAATAATTCACATCCAACAGTAATTTACAGCCAAAAGATTAAATGTTAAAATTTCATCAAAATTGACCATTTTGGAACGTTGGACAGCTCGGCGGTCATCGTTTTACTTCAGAAAATTGATTTTTTGGACTGTACCAATTAAGATTCAAAATGTCAATTGGATCATGCCTCATGTTGAATAACCACTTTTTAAACCCTCACAGTGACCAACATTGCCTTTTTTACAGAGTTTTTCTTACTCAGAAGCTTCAATTTTGACCAATCCAGGCACAGAAATGACTTTAAACACACTTATTTTGGTTGAAAAAGCAATAATTCACATCCAACAGTAATTTGCAGTCGAAAGATTTAATGTTAAAATTTCATCAAAATTGATCATTTTGGGAACGTTCGACAGCACCGCGGTCATCGTTTTTCTTCAGAAAATTGATTTTTTGGACTGTACCAATTAAGATTCAAAATGTCAATTGGATCGTGCCTCATGTTGAATAACCACTTTTTAAACCCTCACAGTGACCAAAATTGCCATTTTTACAGAGTTTTGCTTACTCAGAAGCTTCAATTTTGATGAATTTCATTCACAGAAATGACTTTAAACACATTTATTTTAGTTGAAAAAGTAATAATTCACATCCAACAGTAATTTACAGCCAAAAGATTAAATGTTAAAATTTCATCAAAATTGACCATTTTGGGAACGTTCGACGATCATTGTTTTTCTTCAGAAAATTGATTTTTTGGACTGTACCAATTAAGATTTAAAATGTCAATTAGATCGTGCCTCATGTTGAATAACCTCTTTTTAAACCCTCACAGTGACCAAAATTGCCATTTTTACAGAGTTTTGCTTACTCAGAAGCTTCAGTTTTGACCAATTTCAGGCACAGAAATGACTTTAAACACATTTATTTTAGCTGAAAAAGTAATAATTCACATCCAACAGTAATTTACAGCCAAAAGATTAAATGTTAAAATTTCATCAAAATTGACCATTTTGGGAACGTTTGACAGCTCCGCAGTCACCGTTTTTCATCAGAAAATTGATTTTTTGGACAGTACCACACATTTATCAAAATGTCAATTGGATCGTGCCTTATGTTGAATAACCACTTTTTAAACCCTCACAGTGAGCAAAATTGCCATTTTTACAGAGTTTTGCTTACTCAGAAGCTTTATTTTTGACCAATTTCAGGCACAGAAATGGCTTTAAACATACTTATTTTAGTTGAATTAGTAATAATTTAGATCCAACAGCAATTTACAGTCAAAAGATAAATGTTAAAATTTCATCAAAGTTGACCATTTTGGGAACGTTCGACGATCATTGTTTTTCTTCAGAAAATAGATTTTTTGGACTGTACCAAAAATGATTCAAAATGTCAATTGGATCGTGCCTCATGTTGAATAACCACTTTTTAAACCCTGATAGTGACCAAAATTGCCATTTTTACAGAGTTTTGCTCACTCAGAAGCTTCAATTTTGACCAATCCAGGCACAGAAATGACATTAAACACACTTATTTTGGTTGAAAAAGCAATATTTCACATCCAACAGTAATTTGCAATCGAAAGATTTAATGTTAAAATTTCATCAAAATTGACCATTTTGGGAACGTTGGACAGCTCCGCGGTCATCGTTTTTCTTCAGAAAATTGATTTTTTGACTGTACCAATTAAGATTCAAAATGTCAATTGGATCGTGCCTCATGTTGAATAACCACTTTTTAAACCCTCACAGTGACCAAAATTGCCATTTTTACAGAGTTTTGCTTACTCAGAAGCTTCAATTTTGACCAATTTCAGGCACAGAAATGACTTTAAACACATTTATTTTAGTTGAAAAAGAAATATTTCACATCCAACAGTAATTTACAGCCAAAAGATTAAATGTTAAAATTTCATCAAAATTGACCATTTTGGGAACGTTCGACAGCTCCGCGGTCATCGTTTTTCTTCAGAAAATTGATTTTTTGGACTGTACCAAAAATTATCCAAAATGTCAATTGGATCGTGCCTCAAATTGAATAACCATTTTTTAAACCCTCACAGTGACCAAAATTGCCATTTTTATAGAGTTTTGCTTACTCAGAAGCTTCAATTTTGACGAATTTCATGCTCAGAAATGACTTTAAACACATTTACTTTAGTTGAAAAAGTTATAATTCACATCCAACAGTAATTTGCAGTCAAAAGATTAAATGTTAAGATTTCATCGATATTGACCATTTTGGGAACGTACGACAGCTCCGCGGTCATCGTTTTTCTTCAGAAAATTTATTTCTTGGCCTGCACCAAAAATTATTAAAAATGACAATTGGATCGTGCCTCATGTTGAATAACCACTTTTTAAACCCTCACAGTGACCAAAATTGCCATATTTACCGTTTTGCTTACTCAGAAGCTTCAATTTTGACCAATTTCAGGCACAAAAATGACTTTAAACACATTTATTTTAGTTTAAAAAGTAATAATTCACATTCAACAGTAATTTACAGCCAAAAGATTAAATGTTAACATTTCATCAAAATTGACCATTTTGGGAACGTTGGATAGCTCCGCGGTCATCGTTTTTCTTCAGAAAATTGATTTTTTGGACTGTACCAATTAAGATTCAAAATGTCAATTAGATCATGCCTCATGTTGAATAACCATTTTTTAACCCCTCATAATGACCGAAAGTGCCATTTTTACAGAGTTTTTCTTACTCAGAAGCTTCAATTTTGACCAATTACAGGCACAGAAATGACTTTAAACACATTTATTTTAGTTGAAAAAGTAATAATTCACATCCAACAGTAATTTGCAGTCGAAAGATTTAATGTTAAAATTTCATCAAAATTGACCATTTTGGGAACGTTCGACTGCTCCGCGGTCATCGTTTTTCTTCAGAAAATTGATTTTTTGGACTGTACCAATTAAGATTCAAAATGTCAATTGGATCGTGCCTCATGTTGAATAACCACTTTTTAAACCCTCACAGTGAGCAAAATTGCCATTTTTACAGAGTTTTGCTTACTCAGAAGCTTTATTTTTTACCAATTTCAGGCACAGAAATGGCTTTAAACATACTTATTTTAGTTGAATTAGTAATAATTTAGATCCAACAGCAATTTACAGTCAAAAGATAAATGTTAAAATTTCATCAAAGTTGACCATTTTGGGAACGTTCGACGATCATTGTTTTTCTTCAGAAAATAGATTTTTTGGACTGTACCAAAAATGATTCAAAATGTCAATTGGATCGTGCCTCATGTTGAATAACCACTTTGTAAACCCTGATAGTGACCAAAATTGCCATTTTTACAGAGTTTTGCTCACTCAGAAGCTTCAATTTTGACCAATCCAGGCACAGAAATGACATTAAACACACTTATTTTGGTTGAAAAAGCAATATTTCACATCCAACAGTAATTTGCAATCGAAAGATTTAATGTTAAAATTTCATCAAAATTGACCATTTTGGGAACGTTCGACAGCTCCGCGGTCATCGTTTTTCTTCAGAAAATTGATTTTTTGACTGTACCAATTAAGATTCAAAATGTCAATTGGATCGTGCCTCATGTTGAATAACCACTTTTTAAACCCTCACAGTGACCAAAATTGCCATTTTTACAGAGTTTTGCTTACTCAGAAGCTTCAATTTTGACCAATTTCAGGCACAGAAATGACTTTAAACACATTTATTTTAGTTGAAAAAGAAATATTTCACATCCAACAGTAATTTACAGCCAAAAGATTAAATGTTAAAATTTCATCAAAATTGACCATTTTGGGAACGTTCGACAGCTCCGCGGTCACCGTTTTTCTTCAGAAAATTGATTTTTTGGACTGTACCAAAAATTATCCAAAATGTCAATTGGATCGTGCCTCAAATTGAATAACCATTTTTTAAACCCTCACAGTGACCAAAATTGCCATTTTTATAGAGTTTTGCTTACTCAGAAGCTTCAATTTTGACGAATTTCATGCTCAGAAATGACTTTAAACACATTTACTTTAGTTGAAAAAGTTATAATTCACATCCAACAGTAATTTGCAGTCAAAAGATTAAATGTTAAGATTTCATCCATATTGACCATTTTGGGAACGTACGACAGCTCCGCAGTCATCGTTTTTCTTCAGAAAATTTATTTTTTGGCCTGCACCAAAAATTAATAAAAATGACAATTGGATCGTGCCTCATGTTGAATAACCACTTTTTAAACCCTCACAGTGACCAAAATTGCCATATTTACAGTTTTGCTTACTCAGAAGCTTCAATTTTGACCAATTTCAGGCACAAAAATGACTTTAAACACATTTATTTTAGTTTAAAAAGTAATAATTCACATCCAACAGTAATTTACAGCCAAAAGATTAAATGTTAACATTTCATCAAAATTGACCATTTTGGGAACGTTGGACAGCTCCGCGGTCATCGTTTTTCTTCAGAAAATTGATTTTTTGGACTGTACCAATTAAGACTCAAAATGTCAATTAGATCGTGCCTCATGTTGAATAACCATTTTTTAACCCCTCATAATGACCGAAATTGCCATTTTTACAGAGTTTTTCTTACTCAGAAGCTTCAGTTTTGACCAATTACAGGCACAGAAATGACTTTAAACACATTTATTTTAGTTGAAAAAGTAATAATTCACATCCAACAGTAATTTGCAGTCGAAAGATTTAATGTTAAAATTTCATCAAAATTGACCATTTTGGGAACGTTCGACAGCTCCGCGGTCATCGTTTTTCTTCAGAAAATTGATTTTTTGGACTGTACCAATTAAGATTCAAAATGTCAATTGGATCGTGCCTCATGTTGAATAACCACTTTTTAAACCCTCACAGTGACCAAAATTGCCATTTTTACAAAGTTTTGCTTACTCTGAAGCTTTATTTTTGACCGAATTCAGGCACAGAAATGGCTTTAAACATACTTATTTTAGTTGAATTAGTAATAATTCAGATCCAACAGCAATTTACAGTCAAAAGATTAAATGTTAAAATTTCATCAAAATTGAACATTTTGGGAACGTTCGACGATCATTGTTTTTCTTCGGAAAATTTATTTTTTGGACTGTACCAAAAATGATTCAAAATGTCAATTGGATCGTGCCTCATGTTGAATAACCACTTTTTAAACCCTGACAGTGACCAAAATTGCCATTTTTACAGAGTTTTGCTTACTCAGAGCTTCAATTTTGATGAATTTCATGCACAGAAATGACTTTAAACACAATTACTTTAGTTGAAAAAGTTATAATTCACATCCAACAGTAATTTGCAGGCGAAAGATTAAATGTTAACATTTCATCAAAATTGACCATTTTGGGAACGTTGGACAGCTCCGCGGTCATCGTTTTTCTTCAGAAAATTGATTTTTTGGACTGTACCAATTAAGATTCAAAATGTCAATTGGATCGTGCCTCATGTTGAATAACCATTTTTTAACCCGTCATAATGACCGAAATTGCCATTTTTACAGAGTTTTTCTTACTCAGAAGCTTCAATTTTGACCAATTACAGGCACAGAAATGACTTTAAACACATTTATTTTAGTTGAAAAAGTAATAATTCACATCCAACAGTAATTTGCAGTCGAAAGATTTAATGTTAAAATTTCATCAAAATTGACCATTTTGGGAACGTTCGACAGCTCCGCGGTCATCGTTTTTCTTCAGAAAATTGATTTTTTGGACTGTACCAATTAAGATTCAAAATGTCAATTGGATCGTGCCTCATGTTGAATAACCACTTTTTAAACCCTCACAGTGACCAAAATTGCCATTTTTACAGAGTTTTGCTTACTCAGAAGCTTCAATTTTGACCAATTTCAGGCACAGAAATGACTTTAAACACATTTATTTTAGTTGAAAAAGTAATAATTCACATCCAACAGTAATTTACAGCCAAAAGATTAAATGTTAAAATTTCATCAAAATTGACCATTTTGGGAACGTTCGACAGCTCCGCAATCATAGTTTTTCTTTAGAAAATTGATTTTTTGGACTCTACCAAAAATTATCCAAAATGTCAAATGGATCGTGCCTCAAATTGAATAACCACTTTTTAAACCCTCACAGTGACCAAAATTGCCATTTTATAGAGTTTTGCTTACTCAGAAGCTTCAATTTTGATGAATTTCATGCACAAAAATGACTTTAAACACATTTACTTTAGTTGAAAAAGTTATAATTCACATCCAACAGTAATTTGCAGTCAAAAGATTAAATGTTAAAATTTCATCAATATTGACCATTTTGGGAACGTACAACAGCTCCGCAGTCATCGTTTTTTTTCAGAAAATTTATTTTTTGGCCGGCACCAAAAATTATTAAAAATGTCAATTGGATCGTGCCTCATGTTGAATAAACACTTTTTAAACCCTCACAGTGACCAAAATTGCCATTTTTACAGAGTTTTGCTTACTCAGAAGCTTCAATTTTGACCAATTTCAGGCACAGAAATGACTTTAAACACACTTATTTTAGTTGAAAAAGTAATAATTCACATCCAACAGTAATTTACAACCAAAAGATTAAATGTTAAAATTTCATCAAAATTGACCATTTTAGGAAGGTTCGACAGCTCCGCGGTCACCGTTTTTCATCAGAAAATTGATTTTTTGGACAGTACCACAAATGTATCAAAATGTCAATTGGATCGTGCCTCATGTTGAATAACCATTTTTTAAACCCTCGTAGTGACCAAAATTGCCATTTTTACAGAGTTTTGCTTACTCAGAAGCTTCAATTTTGACCAATTTCATGCACAGAAATGTTTTTAAACACATTTATTTTAGTTGAAAAAGTAATAATTCACATCCAACAGTAATTTACAGCCAAAAGATTAAATGTTAAAATTTCATCAAAATTGACCATTTTGGGAAGGTTCGACAGGTCCGCGGTCACCGTTTCTCATCAGAAAATTGATTTTTTGTACAGTACCACAAATTTATCAAAATGTCAATTGGATCGTGCCATATGTTGAATAACCACTTTTTAAACCCTCACAGTGACCAAAATTGCCATTTTTACAAAGTTTTGCTTACTCTGAAGCTTTATTTTTGACCGAATTCAGGCACAGAAATGGCTTTAAACATACTTATTTTAGTTGAATTAGTAATAATTCAGATCCAACAGCAATTTACAGTCAAAAGATTAAATGTTAAAATTTCATCAAAATTGAATATTTTGGGAACGTTCGACGATCATTGTTTTTCTTCGGAAAATTGATTTTTTGGACTGTACCAAAAATGATTCAAAATGTCAATTGGATCGTGCCTCATGTTGAATAACCACTTTTTAAACCCTGACAGTGACCAAAATTGCCATTTTTACAGAGTTTTGCTTACTCAGAAGCTTCAATTTTGACCAATTCAGGCACAAAAATGACTTTAAACACACTTATTTTGGTTGAAAAAGCAATAATTCACATCCAACAGTAATTTGCAGTCGAAAAATTTAATGTTAAAATTTCATCAAAATTGACCATCTTGGGAACGTTCGACACTTCCGCAGTCATCGTTTTTCTTCAGAAAATTGATTTTTTGGACTGTACCAATTAAGATTCAAAATGTCAATTGGATCGTGCCTCATGTTGAATAACCACTTTTTAAACCCTCACAGTGACCAAAATTGCCATTTTTACAGAGTTTTGCTTACTCAGAAGCTTCAATTTTGACCAATTTCAGGCACAGAAATGACTTTAAACACATTTATTTTAGTTGAAAAAGTAATAATTCACATCCAACAGTAATTTACAGCCAAAAGATTAAATGTTAAAATTTCATCAAAATTGACCATTTTGGGAACGTTCGACAGCTCCGCGGTCATCGTTTTTCTTCAGAAAATTGATTTTTTGGACTGTACCAAATATTATCCAAAATGTCAATTGGATCGTGCCTCAAATTGAATAACCATTTTTTAAACCCTCACAGTGACCAAAATAGCCATTTTTACAGAGTTTTGCTTACTCAGAAGCTTCAATTTTGACCAATTTCAGGCACAGAAATGACTTTAAACACATTTACTTTAGTTGAAAAATTTATAATTCACATCCAACAGTAATTTGCAGTCAAAAGATTAAATGTTAAGATTTTATCAATATTGACCATTTTGGGAACGTACGACAGCTCCGCGGTCATCGTTTTTCTTCAGAAAATGTATTTTTTGGCCTGCACCAAAAATTAATAAAAATGTCAATTGGATCGTGCCTCATGTTGAATAACCACTTTTTAAACCCTCACAGTGACCAAAATTGCCATATTTACAGTTTTGCTTACTCAGAAGCTCCAATTTTGACCAATTTCAGGCACAGAAATGACTTTAAACACATTTATTTTAGTTGAAAAAGTAATAATTCACATCCAACAGTAATTTACAGCCAAAAGATTAAATGTTAAAATTTCATCAAAATTGACCATTTTGGGAACGTTGGACAGCTCCGCGGTCATCGTTTTTCTTCAGAAAATTGATTTTTTGGACTGTACCAATTAAGATTCAAAATATCAATTGGATCATGCCTCATGTTGAATAACCACTTTTTAAACCCTGATAGTGACCACAAATGCCATTTTTACAGAGTTTTGCTTACTCAGAAGCTTCAATTTTGACCAATCCTGGCACAGAAATGACTTTAAACACACTTATTTTGGTTGAAAAAGCAATAATTCACATCCAACAGTAATTTGCAGTCGAAAGATTTAATGTTAAAATTTCATCAAAATTGACCATCTTGGGAACGTTCGACAGCTCCGCGGTCATCGTTTTTCTTCAAAAAATTGATTTTTTGGACTGTACCAAAAATGATCCAAAATGTCAATTGGATCGTGCCTCAAATTGAATAACCATTTTTTAAACCCTCACAGTGACCAAAATTGCCATTTGTATAGAATTTTGCTTACTCAGAAGCTTCAATTTTGACGAATTTCATGCTCAGAAATGACTTTAAACACATTTACTTTAGTTGAAAAAGTTATAATTCACATCCAACAGTAATTTGCAGTCAAAAGATTAAATGTTAAGATTTCATCGATATTGACCATTTTGGGAACGTACGACAGCTCCGCGGTCATCGTTTTTCTTCAGAAAATTTATTTTTTGGCCTGCACCAAAAATTATTAAAAATGACAATTGGATCGTGCCTCATGTTGAATAACCACTTTTTAAACCCTCACAGTGACCAAAATTGCCATATTTACAGTTTTGCTTACTCAGAAGCTTCAATTTTGACCAATTTCAGGCACAAAAATGACTTTAAACACATTTATTTTAGTTTAAAAAGTAATAATTCACATCCAACAGTAATTTACAGCCAAAAGATTAAATGTTAACATTTCATCAAAATTGACCATTTTGGGAACGTTGGACAGCTCCGCGGTCATCGTTTTTCTTCAGAAAATTGATTTTTTGGACTGTACCAATTAAGATACAAAATGTCAATTGGATCGTGCCTCATGTTGAATAACCATTTTTTAACCCCTCATAATGACCGAAATTGCCATTTTTACAGAGTTTTGCTTACTCAGAAGCTTCAATTTTGACCAATTTCAGGCACAGAAATGACTTTAAACACACTTATTTTAGTTGAAAAAGTAATAATTCACATCCAACAGTAATTTACAACCAAAAGATTAAATGTTAAAATTTCATCAAAATTGACCATTTTAGGAAGGTTCGACAGCTCCGCGGTCACCGTTTTTCATCAGAAAATTGATTTTTTGGACAGTACCACAAATGTATCAAAATGTCAATTGGATCGTGCCTCATGTTGAATAACCATTTTTTAAACCCTCGTAGTGACCAACATTGCCTTTTTTACAGAGTTTTGCTTAATCAGAAGCTTCAATTTTGACCAATTTCATGCACAGAAATGACTTTAAACACATTTATTTTAGTTGAAAAAGTAATAATTCACATCCAACAGTAATTTACAGCCAAAAGATTAAATGTTAAAATTTCATCAAAATTGACCATTTTGGGAAGGTTCGACAGGTCCGCGGTCACCGTTTTTCATCAGAAAATTGATTTTTTGTACAGGACCACAAATTTATCAAAATGTCAATTGGATCGTGCCATATGTTGAATAACCACTTTTTAAACCCTCACAGTGACCAAAATTGCCATTTTTACAAAGTTTTGCTTACTCTGAAGCTTTATTTTTGACCGAATTCAGGCACAGAAATGGCTTTAAACATACTTATTTTAGTTGAATTAGTAATAATTGAGATCCAACAGCAATTTACAGTCAAAAGATTAAATGTTAAAATTTCATCAAATTTGAACATTTTGGGAACGTTCGACGATCATTGTTTTTCTTCGGAAAATTGATTTTTTGGACTGTACCAAAAATGATTCAAAATGTCAATTGGATCGTGCCTCATGTTGAATAACCACTTTTTAAACCCTGACAGTGACCAAAATTGCCATTTTTACAGAGTTTTGCTTACTCAGAAGCTTCAATTTTGACCAATTACAGGCACAGAAATGACTTTAAACACATTTATTTTAGTTGAAAAAGTAATAATTCACATCCAACAGTAATTTGCAGTCGAAAGATTTAATGTTAAAATTTCATCAAAATTGACCATTTTCAGAACGTTCGACAGCTCCGCGGTCATCGTTTTTCTTCAGAAAATTGATTTTTTGGACTGTACCAATTAAGATTCAAAATGTCAATTGGATCGTGCCTCATGTTGAATAACCACTTTTTAAACCCTCACAGTGACCAAAATTGCCATTTTATAGAGTTTTGCTTACTCAGAAGCTTCAATTTTGATGAATTTCATGCACAGAAATGACTTTAAACACATTTACTTTAGTTGAAAAAGTTATAATTCACATCCAACAGTAATTTGCAGTCAAAAGATTAAATGTTAAAATTTCATCAATATTGACCATTTTGGGAACGTACGACAGCTCCGCGGTCATCGTTTTTTTTCAGAAAATTTATTTTTTGGCCGGCACTAAAAATTATTAAAAATGTCAATTGGATCGTGCCTCATGTTGAATAAACACTTTTTAAACCCTCACAGTGACCAAAATTGCAATTTTTACAGAGTTTTGCTTACTCAGAAGCTTCAATTTTGACCAATTTCAGGCACAGAAATGACTTTAAACACACTTATTTTAGTTGAAAAAGTAATAATTCACATCCAACAGTAATTTACAACCAAAAGATTAAATGTTAAAATTTCATCAAAATTGACCATTTTAGGAAGGTTCGACAGCTCCGCGGTCACCGTTTTTCAACAGAAAATTGATTTTTTGGACAGTACCACAAATGTATCAAAATGTCAATTGGATCGTGCCTCATGTTGAATAACCATTTTTTAAACCCTCGTAGTGACCAAAATTGCCATTTTTACAGAGTTTTGCTTAATCAGAAGCTTCAATTTTGACCAATTTCATGCACAGAAATGACTTTAAACACATTTATTTTAGTTGAAAAAGTAATAATTCACATCCAACAGTAATTTACAGCCAAAAGATTAAATGTTAAAATTTCATCAAAATTGACCATTTTGGGAAGGTTCGACAGGTCCGCGGTCACCGTTTTTCATCAGAAAATTGATTTTTTGTACAGTACCACAAATTTATCAAAATGTCAATTGGATCGTGCCATATGTTGAATAACCACTTTTTAAACCCTCACAGTGACCAAAATTGCCATTTTTACAAAGTTTTGCTTACTCTGAAGCTTTATTTTTGACCGAATTCAGGCACAGAAATGGCTTTAAACATACTTATTTTAGTTGGATTAGTAATAATTCAGATCCAACAGCAATTTACAGTCAAAAGATTAAATGTTAAAATTTCATCAAAATTGAACATTTTGGGAACGTTCGACGATCATTGTTTTTCTTCGGAAAATTGATTTTTTGGACTGTACCAAAAATGATTCAAAATGTCAATTGGATCGTGCCTCATGTTGAATAACCACTTTTTAAACCCTGACAGTGACCAAAATTGCCATTTTTACAGAGTTTTGCTTACTCAGAAGCTTCAATTTTGACCAATTCAGGCACAGAAATGACTTTAAACACACTTATTTTGGTTGAAAAAGCAATAATTCACATCCAACAGTAATTTGCAGTCGAAAGATTTAATGTTAAAATTTCATCAAAATTGACCATCTTGGGAACGTTCGACAGCTCCGCGGTCATCGTTTTTCTTCAGAAAATTGATTTTTTGGACTGTACCAATTAAGATTCAAAATGTCAATTGGATCGTGCCTCATGTTGAATAACCACTTTTTAAACCCTCACAGTGACCAAAATTGCCATTTTTACAGAGTTTTGCTTACTCAGAAGCTTCAATTTTGACCAATTTCAGGCACAGAAATGACTTTAAACACATTTATTTTAGTTGAAAAAGTAATAATTCACATCCAACAGTAATTTACAGCCAAAAGATTAAATGTTAAAATTTCATCAAAATTGACCATTTTGGGAACGTTCGACAGCTCCGCGGTCATCGTTTTTCTTCAGAAAATTGATTTTTTGGACTGTACCAAAAATTATCCAAAATGTCAATTGGATCGTGCCTCAAATTGAATAACCATTTTTTAAACCCTCACAGTGACCAAAATTGCCATTTTTATAGAGTTTTGCTTACTCAGAAGCTTCAATTTTGACGAATTTCATGCTCAGAAATGACTTTAAACACATTTACTTTAGTTGAAAAAGTTATAATTCACATCCAACAGTAATTTGCAGTCAAAAGATTAAATGTTAAGATTTTATCAATATTGACCATTTTGGGAACGTACGACAGCTCCGCGGTCATCGTTTTTCTTCAGAAAATGTATTTTTTGGCCTGCACCAAAAATTAATAAAAATGTCAATTGGATCGTGCCTCATGTTGAATAACCACTTTTTAAACCCTCACAGTGACCAAAATTGCCATATTTACAGTTTTGCTTACTCAGAAGCTTCAATTTTGACCAATTTCAGGCACAGAAATGACTTTAAACACATTTATTTTAGTTGAAAAAGTAATAATTCACATCCAACAGTAATTTACAGCCAAAAGATTAAATGTTAAAATTTTATCAAAATTGACCATTTTGGGAACGTTGGACAGCTCCGCGGTCATCGTTTTTCTTCAGAAAATTGATTTTTTGGACTGTACCAATTAAGATTCAAAATATCAATTGGATCGTGCCTCATGTTGAATAACCACTTTTTAAACCCTGATAGTGACCAAAAATGCCATTTTTACAGAGTTTTGCTTACTCAGAAGCTTCAATTTTGACCAATCCTGGCACAGAAATGACTTTAAACACACTTTATTTGAGTTGAAAAAGCAATAATTCACATCCAACAGTAATTTTCAGTCGAAAGATTTAATGTTAAAATTTCATCAAAATTGACCATTTTGGGAACGTTCGACAGCTCCGCGGTCATCGTTTTTCTTGAGAAAATTGATTTTTTGGACTGTACCAATTAAGATTCAAAATGTCAATTGGATCATGCCTCATGTTGAATAACCACTTTTTAAACCCTCACAGTGACCAAAATTGCCATTTTTATAGAGTTTTGCTTACTCAGAAGCTTCCATTTTGACAAATGTCATGCTCAGAAATGACTTTAAACACATTTACTTTAGTTGAAAAAGTTATAATTCACATCCAACAGTAATTTGCTGTCAAAAGATGAAATGTTAAAATTTCATCAATATTGACCATTTTGGGAACGTTCGACAGCTCCGCGGTCATTGCTTTTCTTCAGAAAATTTATTTTTTGGCCTGCACCAAAAATTATTAAAAATGTCAATTGGATCGTGCCTCATGTTGAATAACCACTTTTTAAACCCTCACAGTGACCAAAATTGCCATATTTACAGTTTTGCTTACTCAGAAGCTTCAATTTTGACCAATTACAGGCACAGAAATGACTTTAAACACATTTATTTTAGTTGAAAAAGTAATAATTCACATCCAACAGTAATTTACAGCCAATGGATTAAATGTTAAAATTTCATCAAAATTGACCATTTTGGGAACATTCGACAGCTCCGCGGTCATCGTTTTTCTTCAGAAAATTGATTTTTTGGACTGTACCAATTAAGATTCAAAATATCAATTGGATCGTGCCTCATGTTGAATAACCACTTTTTAAACCCTGATAGTGACCAAAATTGCCATTTTTATAGAGTTTTGCTTATCCAACAGTAATTTACAGCCAAAAGATTAAATGTTAAAATTTCATCAAAATTGACCATTTTGGGAACGTTGGACAGCTCCGCGGTCACCGTTTTTCATCAGAAAATTGATTTTTTGGACAGTACCACAAATTTATCAAAATGTCAATTGGATCGTGCCTCATGTTGAATAACCACTTTTTAAACCCTCACAGTGACCAAAATTGCCATTTTTACAAAGTTTTGCTTACTCTGAAGCTTTATTTTTGACCGAATTCATGCACAGAAATGGCTTTAAACATACTTATTTTAGTTGAATTAGTAATAATTCAGATCCAACAGCAATTTACAGTCAAAAGATGAAATGTTAAAATTTCATCAAAATTGACCATTTTGGGAACGTTCGACGATCATTGTTTTTCTTCAGAAAATTGATTTTTTGGACTGTACCAATTAAGATTCAAAATGTCAATTGGATCGTGCCTCAAATTGAATAACCACTTTTTAAACCCTCACAGTGACCAAAATTGCCATTTTATAGAGTTTTGCTTACTCAGAGCTTCAATTTTGATGAATTTCATGCACAGAAATGACTTTAAACACAATTACTTTAGTTGAAAAAGTTATAATTCACATCCAACAGTAATTTGCAGGCGAAATTTTAAATGTTAAAATTTCATCAAAATTGACCATTTTGGGAACAATCGAAAGCTCCGCAATCATCGTTTTTCTTCAGAAAATTTATTTTTTGGACTGTACCAAAAATTATCCAAAATGTTAATTGGATCGTGCCTCAAATTGAATAACCACTTTTTAAACGCTCACAATGACCAAAATTGCCATTTTTATAGAGTTTTGCTTACTCAGAGGCTTCAATTTTGATGAATTTCATACTCAGAAATGACTTTAAACACATTTACTTTAGTTGAAAAAGTTATAATTCACATCCAACAGTAATTTGCAGTCAAAAGATTCAATGTTAAAATTTCATCAATATTGACCATTTTGGGACTGTACGACAGCTCCGCGGTCATCGATTTTTTTTCATAAAATTTATTTTTTGGCCTGCACCAAAAATTATTAAAAATGTCAATTGGATCGTGCCTCATGTTGAATAACCACTTTTTAAACCCTCACAGTGACCAAAATTGCCATTTTTACAGAGTTTTGCTTACTCAGAAGCTTCAATTTTGACCAATTTCAGGGACAGAAATGACTTTAAACACACTTATTTTAGTTGAAAAAGTAATAATTCACATCCAACAGTAATTTACAACCAAAAGATTAAATGTTAAAATTTCATCAAATTGGACCATTTTAGGAAGGTTCGACAGCTCCGCGGTCACCGTTTTTCATCAGAAAATTGATTTTTTGGACAGTACCACAAATGTATCAAAATGTCAATTGGATCGTGCCATATGTTGAATAACCACTTTTTAAACCCTCACAGTGACCAAAATTGCAATTTTGACAGAGTTTTGCTTACTCTGAAGCTTTATTTTTGACCGAATTCAGGCACAGAAATGGCTTTAAACATACTTATTTTAGTTGAATTAGTAATAATTCAGATCCAACAGCAATTTACAGTCAAAAGATTAAATGTTAAAATTTCATCAAAATTGACCATTTTGGGAACGTTCGACGATCATTGTTTTTCTTCGGAAAGTTTATTTTTTGGACTGTACCAAAAATGATTCAAAATGTCAATTGGATCGTGCCTCATGTTGAATAACCACTTTTTAAACCCTGACAGTGACCAAAATTGCCATTTTTACAGAGTTTTGCTTACTCGGAAGCTTCAATTTTGACCAATTCAGGCACAGAAATGACTTTAAACACACTTATTTTGGTTGAAAAAGCAATAATTCACATCCAACAGTAATTTGCAGTCGAAAGATTTAATGTTAAAATTTCATCAAAATTGACCATCTTGGGAATGTTCGACAGCTCCGCGGTCATCGTTTTTCTTCAGAAAATAGATTTTTTGGACTGTACCAATTAAGATTCAAAATGTCAATTGGATCGTGCCTCATGTTGAATAACCACTTTTTAAACCCTCACAGTGACCAAAATTGCCATTTTTACAGAGTTTTGCTTACTCAGAAGCTTCAATTTTGACCAATTTCAGGCACAGAAATGACTTTAAACACATTTATTTTAGTTGAAAAAGTAATAATTCACATCCAACAGTAATTTACAGCCAAAAGATTAAATGTTAAAATTTCATCAAAATTGACCATTTTGGGAACGTTCGACAGCTCCGCGGTCATCGTTTTTCTTCAGAAAATTGATTTTTTGGACTGTACCAAAAATTATCCAAAATGTCAATTGGATCGTGCCTCAAATTGAATAACCATTTTTTAAACCCTCACAGTGACCAAAATTGCCATTTTTATAGAGTTTTGCTTATCCAACAGTAATTTACAGCCAAAAGATTAAATGTTAAAATTTCATCAAAATTGACCATTTTGGGAACGTTGGACAGCTCCGCGGTCACCGTTTTTCATCAGAAAATTGATTTTTTGAACAGTACCACAAATTTATCAAAATGTCAATTGGATCGTGCCTCATGTTGAATAACCACTTTTTAAACCCTCACAGTGACCAAAATTGCCATTTTTACAAAGTTTTGCTTACTCTGAAGCTTTATTTTTGACCGAATTCAGGCACAGAAATGGCTTTAAACATACTTATTTTAGTTGAATTAGTAATAATTCAGATCCAACAGCAATTTACAGTCAAAAGATTAAATGTTAAAATTTCATCAAAATTGACCATTATGGGAACGTTCGACGATCATTGTTTTTCTTCAGAAAATTGATTTTTTGGACTGTACCAATTAAGATTCAAAATGTCAATTGGATCGTGCCTCAAATTGAATAACCACTTTTTAAACCCTCACAGTGACCAAAATTGCCATTTTATAGAGTTTTGCTTACTCAGAGCTTCAATTTTGATGAATTTCATGCACAGAAATGACTTTAAACACATTTCCTTTAGTTGAAAAAGTTATAATTCACATCCAACAGTAATTTGCAGGCGAAATTTTAAATGTTAAAATTTCATCAAAATTGACCATTTTGGGAACAATCGAAAGCTCCGCAATCATCGTTTTTCTTCAGAAAATTGATTTTTTGGACTGTAACAAAAATTATCCAAAATGTTAATTGGATTGTGCCTCAAATTGAATAACCACTTTTTAAACCCTCACAATGACCAAAATTGCCATTTTTATAGAGTTTTGCTTACTCAGAGGCTTCAATTTTGATGAATTTCATACTCAGAAATGACTTTAAACACATTTACTTTAGTTGAAAAAGTTATAATTCACATCCAACAGTAATTTGCAGTCAAAAGATTAAATGTTAAAATTTCATCAATATCGACCATTTTGGGAATGTACGACAGCTCCGCGGTCATCGATTTTTTTTCATAAATTGTATTTTTTGGCCTGCACCAAAAATTATTAAAAATGTCAATTGGATCGTGCCTCATGTTGAATAACCACTTTTGAAACCCTCACAGTGACCAAAATTCGCATTTTTACAGAGTTTTGCTTACTCAGAAGCTTCAATTTTGACCAATTTCAGGCACAGAAATGACTTTAAACACACTTATTTTAGTTGAAAAAGTAATAATTCACATCCAACAGTAATTTACAACCAAAAGATTAAATGTTAAAATTTCATCAAAATTGACCATTTTAGGAAGGTTCGACAGCTCCGCGGTCACCGTTTTTCATCAGAAAATTGATTTTTTGGACAGTACCACAAATGTATCAAAATGTCAATTGGATCGTGCCATATGTTGAATAACCACTTTTTAAACCCTCACAGTGACCAAAATTGCCATTTTGACAGAGTTTTGCTTACTCTGAAGCTTTATTTTTGACCGAATTCAGGCACAGAAATGGCTTTAAACATACTTATTTTAGTTGAATTAGTAATAATTCAGATCCAACAGCAATTTACAGTCAAAAGATTAAATGTTAAAATTTCATCAAAATTGACCATTTTGGGAACGTTCGACGATCATTGTTTTTCTTCGGAAAATTTTTTTTTTGGACTGTACCAAAAATGATTCAAAATGTCAATTGGATCGTGCCTCATGTTGAATAACCACTTTTTAAACCCTGACAGTGACCAAAATTGCCATTTTTACAGAGTTTTGCTTACTCGTAAGCTTCAATTTTGACCAATTCAGGCACAGAAATGACTTTAAACACACTTATTTTGGTTGAAAAAGCAATAATTCACATCCAACAGTAATTTGCAGTCGAAAGATTTAATGTTAAAATTTCATCAAAATTGACCATCTTGGGAATGTTCGACAGCTCCGCGGTCATCGTTTTTCTTCAGAAAATAGATTTTTTGGACTGTACCAATTAAGATTCAAAATGTCAATTGGATCGTGC
Source organism: Lissotriton vulgaris (assembly GCF_964263255.1). Taxonomy (NCBI): domain Eukaryota; kingdom Metazoa; phylum Chordata; class Amphibia; order Caudata; family Salamandridae; genus Lissotriton; species Lissotriton vulgaris. Next base: position 666,875,715 of record NC_141693.1, read on the forward strand.
CTCATGTTGAATAACCACTTTTTAAACCCTCACAGTGACCAAAATTGCCATTTTTACAGAGTTTTGCTTACTCAGAAGCTTCAATTTTGACCAATTTCAGGCACAGAAATGACTTTAAACACATTTATTTTAGTTGAAAAAGTAATAATTCACATCCAACAGTAATTTACAGCCAAAAGATTAAATGTTAAAATTTATTCAAAATTGACCATTTTGGGAACGTTCGACAGCTCCGCGGTCATCGTTTTTCTTCAGAAAATTGATTTTTTGGACTGTACCAAAAATTATCCAAAATGTGAATTGGATCGTGCCTCAAATTGAATAACCATTTTTTAAACCCTCACAGTGACCAAAATTGCCATTTTTATAGAGTTTTGCTTATCCAACAGTAATTTACAGCCAAAAGATTAAATGTTAAAATTTCATCAAAATTGACCATTTTGGGAACGTTGGACAGCTCCGCGGTCACCGTTTTTCATCAGAAAATTGATTTTTTGAACAGTACCACAAATTTATCAAAATGTCAATTGGATCGTGCCTCATGTTGAATAACCACTTTTTAAACCCTCACAGTGACCAAAATTGCCATTTTTACAAAGTTTTGCTTACTCTGAAGCTTTATTTTTGACCGAATTCAGGCACAGAAATGGCTTTAAACATACTTATTTTAGTTGAATTAGTAATAATTCAGATCCAACAGCAATTTACAGTCAAAAGATTAAATGTTAAAATTTCATCAAAATTGACCATTATGGGAACGTTCGACGATCATTGTTTTTCTTCAGAAAATTGATTTTTTGGACTGTACCAATTAAGATTCAAAATGTCAATTGGATCGTGCCTCAAATTGAATAACCACTTTTTAAACCCTCACAGTGACCAAAATTGCCATTTTATAGAGTTTTGCTTACTCAGAGCTTCAATTTTGATGAATTTCATGCACAGAAATGACTTTAAACACATTTCCTTTAGTTGAAAAAGTTATAATTCACATCCAACAGTAATTTGCAGGCAAAATTTTAAATGTTAAAATTTCATCAAAATTGACCATTTTGGGAACAATCGAAAGCTCCGCAATCATCGTTTTTCTTCAGAAAATTGATTTTTTGGACTGTACCAAAAATTATCCAAAATGTCAATTGGATCGTGCCTCAAATTGAATAACCACTTTTTAAACCCTCACAATGACCAAAATTGCCATTTTTATAGAGTTTTGCTTACTCAGAGGCTTCAATTTTGATGAATTTCATACTCAGAAATGACTTTAAACACATTTACTTTAGTTGAAAAAGTTATAATTCACATCCAACAGTAATTTGCAGTCAAAAGATTAAATGTTAAAATTTCATCAATATTGACCATTTTGGGAATGTACGACAGCTCCGCGGTCATCGATTTTTTTTCATAAAATTTATTTTTTGGCCTGCACCAAAAATTATTAAAAATGTCAATTGGATCGTGCCTCATGTTGAATAACCACTTTTTAAACCCTCACAGTGACCAAAATTGTCATTTTTACAGAGTTTTGCTTACTCAGAAGCTTCAATTTTGACCAATTTTAGGCACAGAAATGACTTTAAACACACTTATTTTAGTTGAAAAAGTAATAATTCACATCCAACAGTAATTTACAACCAAAAGATTAAATGTTAAAATTTCATCAAAATTGACCATTTTAGGAAGGTTCGACAGCTCCGCGGTCACCGTTTTTCATCAGAAAATTGATTTTTTGGACAGTACCACAAATGTATCAAAATGTCAATTGGATCGTGCCTCATGTTGAATAACCACTTTTTAAACCCTCGTAGTGACCAAAATTGCCATTTTTACAGAGTTTTGCTTACTCAGAAGCTTCAATTTTGACCAATTTCATGCACAGAAATGACTTTAAACACATTTATTTTAGTTGAAAAAGTAATAATTCACATCCAACAGTAATTTACAGCCAAAAGATTAAATGTTAAAATTTCATCAAAATTGACCATTTTGAGAAGGTTCGACAGGTCCGCAGTCACCGTTTTTCATCAGAAAATTGATTTTTTGTACAGTACCACAAATTTATCAAAATGTCAATTGGATCGTGCCATATGTTGAATAACCACTTTTTAAACCCTCACAGTGACCAAAATTGCCATTTTTACAAAGTTTTGCTTACTCTGAAGCTGTATTTTTGACCGAATTCAGGCACAGAAATGGCTTTAAACATACTTATTTTAGTTGAATTAGTAATAATTCAGATCCAACAGCAATTTACAGTCAAAAGATTAAATGTTAAAATTTCATCAAAATTGACCATCTTGGGAACGTTCGACGATCATTGTTTTTCTTCGGAAAATTTATTTTTTGGACTGTACCAAAAATGATTCAAAATGTCAATTGGATCATGCCTCATGTTGAATAACCACTTTTTAAACCCTGACAGTGACCAACATTGCCATTTTTACAGAGTTTTGCTTACTCAGAAGCTTAAATTTTGACCAATTCAGGCACAGAAATGACTTTAAACACACTTATTTTGGTTGAAAAAGCAATAATTCACATCCAACAGTAATTTGCAGTCGAAAGATTTAATGTTAAAATTTCATCAAAATTGACCATCTTGGGAATGTTCGACAGCTCCGCGGTCATCGTTTTTCTTCAGAAAATAGATTTTTTGGACTGTACCAATTAAGATTCAAAATGTCAATTGGATCGTGCCTCATGTTGAATAACCACTTTTTAAACCCTCACAGTGACCAAAATTGCCATTTGTACAGAGTTTTGCTTACTCAGAAGCTTCAATTTTGACCAATTTCAGGCACAGAAATGACTTTAAACACATTTATTTTAGTTGAAAAAGTAATAATTCACATCCAACAGTAATTTACAGCCAAAAGATTAAATGTTAAAATTTCATCAAAATTGACCATTTTGGGAACGTTCGACAGCTCCGCGGTCATCGTTTTTCTTCAGAAAATTGATTTTTTTGGACTGTACCAAAAAGTATCCAAAATGTCAATTGGATCGTGCCTCAAATTGAATAACCATTTTTTAAACCCTCACAGTGACCAAAATTGCCATTTTTATAGAGTTTTGCTTACTCAGAAGCTTCAATTTTGACGAATTTCATGCTCAGAAATGACTTTAAACACATTTACTTTAGTTGAAAAAGTTATAATTCACATCCAACAGTAATTTGCTGTCAAAAGATGAAATGTTAAAATTTCATCAATATTGACCATTTTGGGAACGTTCGACAGCTTCGCGGTCATCGTTTTTCTTCAAAAAATTTATTTTTTGGCCTGCACCAAAAATTATTAAAAATGTCAATTGGATCGTGCCTCATGTTGAATAACCACTTTTTAAACCCTCACAGTGACCAAAATTGCCATATTTACAGTTTTGCTTACTCAGAAGCTTCAATTTTGACCAATTACAGGCACAGAAATGACTTTAAAAACATTTATTTTAGTTGAAAAAGTAATAATTCACATCCAACAGTAATTTACAGCCAAAAGATTAAATGTTAAAATTTCATCAAAATTGACCATTTTGGGAACATTCGACAGCTCCGCAATTTTCGTTTTTCTTCAGAAAATTGATTTTTTGGACTGTACCAAAAATTATCCAAAATGTCAATTGGATCGTGCCTCAAATTGAATAACCATTTTTTAAACCCTCACAGTGACCAAAATTGCCATTTTTATAGAGTTTTGCTTACTCAGAAGCTTCAATTTTGACGAATTTCATGCTCAGAAATGACTTAAAACACATTTACTTTAGTTGAAAAAGTTATAATTCACATCCAACAGTAATTTGCAGTCAAAAGATTAAATGTTAAAATTTCATCAATATTGACCATTTTGGGAACGTACGACAGCTCCGCGGTCATCGTTTTTCTTCAGAAAATTAATTTTTTGGCCTGCACCAAAAATTATTAAAAATGTCAATTGGATCGTGCCTCATGTTAAATAAACACTTTTTAAACCCTCACAGTGACCAAAATTGCCATATTTACAGTTTTGCTTACTCAGAAGCTTCAATTTTGACCAATTTCAGGCACAGAAATGACTTTAAACATATTTATTTTAGTTGAAAAAGTAATAATTCACATCCAACAGTAATTTACAGCCAAAAGATTAAATGTTAAAATTTCATCAAAATTGACCATTTTGGAACGTTGGACAGCTCCGCGGTCATCGTTTTACTTCAGAAAATTGATTTTTTGGACTGTACCAATTAAGATTCAAAATGTCAATTGGATCGTGCCTCATGTTGAATAACCACTTTTTAAACCCTCACAGTGACCAAAATTGCCATTTTTACAGAGTTTTGCTTACTCAGAAGCTTCAATTTTGATGAATTTCATTCACAGAAATGACTTTAAACACATTTATTTTAGTTGAAAAAGCAATAATTCACATCCAACAGTAATTTGCAGTCGAAAGATTTAATGTTAAAATTTCATCAAAATTGATCATTTTGGGAACGTTCGACAGCACCGCGGTCATCGTTTTTCTTCAGAAAATTGATTTTTTGGACTGTACCAATTAAGATTCAAAATGTCAATTGGATCGTGCCTCATGTTGAATAACCACTTTTTAAACCCTCACAGTGACCAAAATTGCCATTTTTACAGAGTTTTGCTTACTCAGAAGCTTCAATTTTGATGAATTTCATTCACAGAAATGACTTTAAACACATTTATTTTAGTTGAAAAAGTAATAATTCACATCCAACAGTAATTTACAGCCAAAAGATTAAATGTTAAAATTTCATCAAAATTGACCATTTTGGGAACGTTCGACGATCATTGTTTTTCTTCAGAAAATTGATTTTTTGGACTGTACCAATTAAGATTTAAAATGTCAATTAGATCGTGCCTCATGTTGAATAACCTCTTTTTAAACCCTCACAGTGACCAAAATTGCCATTTTTACAGAGTTTTGCTTACTCAGAAGCTTCAGTTTTGACCAATTTCAGGCACAGAAATGACTTTAAACACATTTATTTTAGCTGAAAAAGTAATAATTCACATCCAACAGTAATTTACAGCCAAAAGATTAAATGTTAAAATTTCATCAAAATTGACCATTTTGGGAACGTTTGACAGCTCCGCAGTCACCGTTTTTCATCAGAAAATTGATTTTTTGGACAGTACCACACATTTATCAAAATGTCAATTGGATCGTGCCTTATGTTGAATAACCACTTTTTAAACCCTCACAGTGAGCAAAATTGCCATTTTTACAGAGTTTTGCTTACTCAGAAGCTTTATTTTTGACCAATTTCAGGCACAGAAATGGCTTTAAACATACTTATTTTAGTTGAATTAGTAATAATTTAGATCCAACAGCAATTTACAGTCAAAAGATAAATGTTAAAATTTCATCAAAGTTGACCATTTTGGGAACGTTCGACGATCATTGTTTTTCTTCAGAAAATAGATTTTTTGGACTGTACCAAAAATGATTCAAAATGTCAATTGGATCGTGCCTCATGTTGAATAACCACTTTTTAAACCCTGATAGTGACCAAAATTGCCATTTTTACAGAGTTTTGCTTACTCAGAAGCTTAAATTTTGACCAATCCAGGCACAGAAATGACATTAAACACACTTATTTTGGTTGAAAAAGCAATATTTCACATCCAACAGTAATTTGCAATCGAAAGATTTAATGTTAAAATTTCATCAAAATTGACCATCTTGGGAATGTTCGACAGCTCCGCGGTCATCGTTTTTCTTCAGAAAATTGATTTTTTGGACTGTACCAATTAAGATTCAAAATGTCAATTGGATCGTGCCTCATGTTGAATAACCACTTTTTAAACCCTCACAGTGACCAAAATTGCCATTTTTACAGAGTTTTGCTTACTCAGAAGCTTCAATTTTGACCAATTTCAGGCACAGAAATGACTTTAAACACATTTATTTTAGTTGAAAAAGTAATAATTCACATCCAACAGTAATTTACAGCCAAAAGATTAAATGTTAAAATTTCATCAAAATTGACCATTTTGGGAACGTTCGACAGCTCCGCGGTCATCGTTTTTCTTCAGAAAATTGATTTTTTTGGACTGTACCAAAAAGTATCCAAAATGTCAATTGGATCGTGCCTCAAATTGAATAACCATTTTTTAAACCCTCACAGTGACCAAAATTGCCATTTTTATAGAGTTTTGCTTACTCAGAAGCTTCAATTTTGACGAATTTCATGCTCAGAAATGACTTTAAACACATTTACTTTAGTTGAAAAAGTTATAATTCACATCCAACAGTAATTTGCTGTCAAAAGATGAAATGTTAAAATTTCATCAATATTGACCATTTTGGGAACGTTCGACAGCTTCGCGGTCATCGTTTTTCTTCAAAAAATTTATTTTTTGGCCTGCACCAAAAATTATTAAAAATGTCAATTGGATCGTGCCTCATGTTGAATAACCACTTTTTAAACCCTCACAGTGACCAAAATTGCCATATTTACAGTTTTGCTTACTCAGAAGCTTCAATTTTGACCAATTACAGGCACAGAAATGACTTTAAAAACATTTATTTTAGTTGAAAAAGTAATAATTCACATCCAACAGTAATTTACAGCCAAAAGATTAAATGTTAAAATTTCATCAAAATTGACCATTTTGGGAACATTCGACAGCTCCGCAATTTTCGTTTTTCTTCAGAAAATTGATTTTTTGGACTGTACCAAAAATTATCCAAAATGTCAATTGGATCGTGCCTCAAATTGAATAACCATTTTTTAAACCCTCACAGTGACCAAAATTGCCATTTTTATAGAGTTTTGCTTACTCAGAAGCTTCAATTTTGACGAATTTCATGCTCAGAAATGACTTAAAACACATTTACTTTAGTTGAAAAAGTTATAATTCACATCCAACAGTAATTTGCAGTCAAAAGATTAAATGTTAAAATTTCATCAATATTGACCATTTTGGGAACGTACGACAGCTCCGCGGTCATCGTTTTTCTTCAGAAAATTAATTTTTTGGCCTGCACCAAAAATTATTAAAAATGTCAATTGGATCGTGCCTCATGTTAAATAAACACTTTTTAAACCCTCACAGTGACCAAAATTGCCATATTTACAGTTTTGCTTACTCAGAAGCTTCAATTTTGACCAATTTCAGGCACAGAAATGACTTTAAACATATTTATTTTAGTTGAAAAAGTAATAATTCACATCCAACAGTAATTTACAGCCAAAAGATTAAATGTTAAAATTTCATCAAAATTGACCATTTTGGAACGTTGGACAGCTCCGCGGTCATAGTTTTACTTCAGAAAATTGATTTTTTGGACTGTACCAATTAAGATTCAAAATGTCAATTGGATCGTGCCTCATGTTGAATAACCACTTTTTAAACCCTCACAGTGACCAAAATTGCCATTTTTACAGAGTTTTGCTTACTCAGAAGCTTCAATTTTGATGAATTTCATTCACAGAAATGACTTTAAACACATTTATTTTAGTTGAAAAAGCAATAATTCACATCCAACAGTAATTTGCAGTCGAAAGATTTAATGTTAAAATTTCATCAAAATTGATCATTTTGGGAACGTTCGACAGCACCGCGGTCATCGTTTTTCTTCAGAAAATTGATTTTTTGGACTGTACCAATTAAGATTCAAAATGTCAATTGGATCGTGCCTCATGTTGAATAACCACTTTTTAAACCCTCACAGTGACCAAAATTGCCATTTTTACAGAGTTTTGCTTACTCAGAAGCTTCAATTTTGATGAATTTCATTCACAGAAATGACTTTAAACACATTTATTTTAGTTGAAAAAGTAATAATTCACATCCAACAGTAATTTACAGCCAAAAGATTAAATGTTAAAATTTCATCAAAATTGACCATTTTGGGAACGTTCGACGATCATTGTTTTTCTTCAGAAAATTGATTTTTTGGACTGTACCAATTAAGATTTAAAATGTCAATTAGATCGTGCCTCATGTTGAATAACCTCTTTTTAAACCCTCACAGTGACCAAAATTGCCATTTTTACAGAGTTTTGCTTACTCAGAAGCTTCAGTTTTGACCAATTTCAGGCACAGAAATGACTTTAAACACATTTATTTTAGCTGAAAAAGTAATAATTCACATCCAACAGTAATTTACAGCCAAAAGATTAAATGTTAAAATTTCATCAAAATTGACCATTTTGGGAACGTTTGACAGCTCCGCAGTCACCGTTTTTCATCAGAAAATTGATTTTTTGGACAGTACCACACATTTATCAAAATGTCAATTGGATCGTGCCTTATGTTGAATAACCACTTTTTAAACCCTCACAGTGAGCAAAATTGCCATTTTTACAGAGTTTTGCTTACTCAGAAGCTTTATTTTTGACCAATTTCAGGCACAGAAATGGCTTTAAACATACTTATTTTAGTTGAATTAGTAATAATTTAGATCCAACAGCAATTTACAGTCAAAAGATAAATGTTAAAATTTCATCAAAGTTGACCATTTTGGGAACGTTCGACGATCATTGTTTTTCTTCAGAAAATAGATTTTTTGGACTGTACCAAAAATGATTCAAAATGTCAATTGGATCGTGCCTCATGTTGAATAACCACTTTTTAAACCCTGATAGTGACCAAAATTGCCATTTTTACAGAGTTTTGCTTACTCAGAAGCTTAAATTTTGACCAATCCAGGCACAGAAATGACATTAAACACACTTATTTTGGTTGAAAAAGCAATATTTCACATCCAACAGTAATTTGCAATCGAAAGATTTAATGTTAAAATTTCATCAAAATTGACCATCTTGGGAATGTTCGACAGCTCCGCGGTCATCGTTTTTCTTCAGAAAATTGATTTTTTGGACTGTACCAATTAAGATTCAAAATGTCAATTGGATCGTGCCTCATGTTGAATAACCACTTTTTAAACCCTCACAGTGACCAAAATTGCCATTTTTACAGAGTTTTGCTTACTCAGAAGCTTCAATTTTGACCAATTTCAGGCACAGAAATGACTTTAAACACATTTATTTTAGTTGAAAAAGTAATAATTCACATCCAACAGTAATTTACAGCCAAAAGATTAAATGTTAAAATTTCATCAAAATTGACCATTTTGGGAACGTTCGACAGCTCCGCGGTCATCGTTTTTCTTCAGAAAATTGATTTTTTTGGACTGTACCAAAAATTATCCAAAATGTCAATTGGATCGTGCCTCAAATTGAATAACCATTTTTTAAACCCTCACAGTGACCAAAATTGCCATTTTTATAGAGTTTTGCTTACTCAGAAGCTTCAATTTTGACGAATTTCATGCTCAGAAATGACTTTAAACACATTTACTTTAGTTGAAAAAGTTATAATTCACATCCAACAGTAATTTGCTGTCAAAAGATGAAATGTTAAAATTTCATCAATATTGACCATTTTGGGAACGTTCGACAGCTTCGCGGTCATCGTTTTTCTTCAAAAAATTTATTTTTTGGCCTGCACCAAAAATTATTAAAAATGTCAATTGGATCGTGCCTCATGTTGAATAACCACTTTTTAAACCCTCACAGTGACCAAAATTGCCATATTTACAGTTTTGCTTACTCAGAAGCTTCAATTTTGACCAATTACAGGCACAGAAATGACTTTAAAAACATTTATTTTAGTTGAAAAAGTAATAATTCACATCCAACAGTAATTTACAGCCAAAAGATTAAATGTTAAAATTTCATCAAAATTGACCATTTTGGGAACATTCGACAGCTCCGCAATTTTCGTTTTTCTTCAGAAAATTGATTTTTTGGACTGTACCAAAAATTATCCAAAATGTCAATTGGATCGTGCCTCAAATTGAATAACCATTTTTTAAACCCTCACAGTGACCAAAATTGCCATTTTTATAGAGTTTTGCTTACTCAGAAGCTTCAATTTTGACGAATTTCATGCTCAGAAATGACTTAAAACACATTTACTTTAGTTGAAAAAGTTATAATTCACATCCAACAGTAATTTGCAGTCAAAAGATTAAATGTTAAAATTTCATCAATATTGACCATTTTGGGAACGTACGACAGCTCCGCGGTCATCGTTTTTCTTCAGAAAATTAATTTTTTGGCCTGCACCAAAAATTATTAAAAATGTCAATTGGATCGTGCCTCATGTTAAATAAACACTTTTTAAACCCTCACAGTGACCAAAATTGCCATATTTACAGTTTTGCTTATCAGAAGCTTCAATTTTGACCAATTTCAGGCACAGAAATGACTTTAAACATATTTATTTTAGTTGAAAAAGTAATAATTCACATCCAACAGTAATTTACAGCCAAAAGATTAAATGTTAAAATTTCATCAAAATTGACCATTTTGGAACGTTGGACAGCTCCGCGGTCATCGTTTTACTTCAGAAAATTGATTTTTTGGACTGTACCAATTAAGATTCAAAATGTCAATTGGATCGTGCCTCATGTTGAATAACCACTTTTTAAACCCTCACAGTGACCAACATTGCCTTTTTTACAGAGTTTTTCTTACTCAGAAGCTTCAATTTTGACCAATCCAGGCACAGAAATGACTTTAAACACACTTATTTTGGTTGAAAAAGCAATAATTCACATCCAACAGTAATTTGCAGTCGAAAGATTTAATGTTAAAATTTCATCAAAATTGATCATTTTGGGAACGTTCGACAGCACCGCGGTCATCGTTTTTCTTCAGAAAATTGATTTTTTGGACTGTACCAATTAAGATTCAAAATGTCAATTGGATCGTGCCTCATGTTGAATAACCACTTTTTAAACCCTCACAGTGACCAAAATTGCCATTTTTACAGAGTTTTGCTTACTCAGAAGCTTCAATTTTGATGAATTTCATTCACAGAAATGACTTTAAACACATTTATTTTAGTTGAAAAAGTAATAATTCACATCCAACAGTAATTTACAGCCAAAAGATTAAATGTTAAAATTTCATCAAAATTGACCATTTTGGGAACGTTCGACGATCATTGTTTTTCTTCAGAAAATTGATTTTTTGGACTGTACCAATTAAGATTTAAAATGTCAATTAGATCGTGCCTCATGTTGAATAACCTCTTTTTAAACCCTCACAGTGACCAAAATTGCCATTTTTACAGAGTTTTGCTTACTCAGAAGCTTCAGTTTTGACCAATTTCAGGCACAGAAATGACTTTAAACACATTTATTTTAGCTGAAAAAGTAATAATTCACATCCAACAGTAATTTACAGCCAAAAGATTAAATGTTAAAATTTCATCAAAATTGACCATTTTGGGAACGTTTGACAGCTCCGCAGTCACCGTTTTTCATCAGAAAATTGATTTTTTGGACAGTACCACACATTTATCAAAATGTCAATTGGATCGTGCCTTATGTTGAATAACCACTTTTTAAACCCTCACAGTGAGCAAAATTGCCATTTTTACAGAGTTTTGCTTACTCAGAAGCTTTATTTTTGACCAATTTCAGGCACAGAAATGGCTTTAAACATACTTATTTTAGTTGAATTAGTAATAATTTAGATCCAACAGCAATTTACAGTCAAAAGATAAATGTTAAAATTTCATCAAAGTTGACCATTTTGGGAACGTTCGACGATCATTGTTTTTCTTCAGAAAATAGATTTTTTGGACTGTACCAAAAATGATTCAAAATGTCAATTGGATCGTGCCTCATGTTGAATAACCACTTTTTAAACCCTGATAGTGACCAAAATTGCCATTTTTACAGAGTTTTGCTCACTCAGAAGCTTCAATTTTGACCAATCCAGGCACAGAAATGACATTAAACACACTTATTTTGGTTGAAAAAGCAATATTTCACATCCAACAGTAATTTGCAATCGAAAGATTTAATGTTAAAATTTCATCAAAATTGACCATTTTGGGAACGTTCGACAGCTCCGCGGTCATCGTTTTTCTTCAGAAAATTGATTTTTTTACTGTACCAATTAAGATTCAAAATGTCAATTGGATCGTGCCTCATGTTGAATAACCACTTTTTAAACCCTCACAGTGACCAAAATTGCCATTTTTACAGAGTTTTGCTTACTCAGAAGCTTCAATTTTGACCAATTTCAGGCACAGAAATGACTTTAAACACATTTATTTTAGTTGAAAAAGAAATATTTCACATCCAACAGTAATTTACAGCCAAAAGATTAAATGTTAAAATTTCATCAAAATTGACCATTTTGGGAACGTTCGACAGCTCCGCGGTCATCGTTTTTCTTCAGAAAATTGATTTTTTGGACTGTACCAAAAATTATCCAAAATGTCAATTGGATCGTGCCTCAAATTGAATAACCATTTTTTAAACCCTCACAGTGACCAAAATTGCCATTTTTATAGAGTTTTGCTTACTCAGAAGCTTCAATTTTGACGAATTTCATGCTCAGAAATGACTTTAAACACATTTACTTTAGTTGAAAAAGTTATAATTCACATCCAACAGTAATTTGCAGTCAAAAGATTAAATGTTAAGATTTCATCGATATTGACCATTTTGGGAACGTACGACAGCTCCGCGGTCATCGTTTTTCTTCAGAAAATTTATTTTTTGGCCTGCACCAAAAATTATTAAAAATGACAATTGGATCGTGCCTCATGTTGAATAACCACTTTTTAAACCCTCACAGTGACCAAAATTGCCATATTTACAGTTTTGCTTACTCAGAAGCTTCAATTTTGACCAATTTCAGGCACAGAAATTACTTTAAACATATTTATTTTAGTTGAAAAAGTAATAATTCACATCCAACAGTAATTTACAGCCAAAAGATTAAATGTTAAAATTTCATCAAAATTGACCATTTTGGAACGTTGGACAGCTCCGCGGTCATCGTTTTACTTCAGAAAATTGATTTTTTGGACTGTACCAATTAAGATTCAAAATGTCAATTGGATCGTGCCTCATGTTGAATAACCACTTTTTAAACCCTCACAGTGACCAAAATTGCCATTTTTACAGAGTTTTGCTTACTCAGAAGCTTCAATTTTGATGAATTTCATTCACAGAAATGACTTTAAACACATTTATTTTAGTTGAAAAAGCAATAATTCACATCCAACAGTAATTTGCAGTCGAAAGATTTAATGTTAAAATTTCATCAAAATTGATCATTTTGGGAACGTTCGACAGCACCGCGGTCATCGTTTTTCTTCAGAAAATTGATTTTTTGGACTGTACCAATTAAGATTCAAAATGTCAATTGGATCGTGCCTCATGTTGAATAACCACTTTTTAAACCCTCACAGTGACCAAAATTGCCATTTTTACAGAGTTTTGCTTACTCAGAAGCTTCAATTTTGATGAATTTCATTCACAGAAATGACTTTAAACACATTTATTTTAGTTGAAAAAGTAATAATTCACATCCAACAGTAATTTACAGCCAAAAGATTAAATGTTAAAATTTCATCAAAATTGACCATTTTGGGAACGTTCGACGATCATTGTTTTTCTTCAGAAAATTGATTTTTTGGACTGTACCAATTAAGATTTAAAATGTCAATTAGATCGTGCCTCATGTTGAATAACCTCTTTTTAAACCCTCACAGTGACCAAAATTGCCATTTTTACAGAGTTTTGCTTACTCAGAAGCTTCAGTTTTGACCAATTTCAGGCACAGAAATGACTTTAAACACATTTATTTTAGCTGAAAAAGTAATAATTCACATCCAACAGTAATTTACAGCCAAAAGATTAAATGTTAAAATTTCATCAAAATTGACCATTTTGGGAACGTTTGACAGCTCCGCAGTCACCGTTTTTCATCAGAAAATTGATTTTTTGGACAGTACCACACATTTATCAAAATGTCAATTGGATCGTGCCTTATGTTGAATAACCACTTTTTAAACCCTCACAGTGAGCAAAATTGCCATTTTTACAGAGTTTTGCTTACTCAGAAGCTTTATTTTTGACCAATTTCAGGCACAGAAATGGCTTTAAACATACTTATTTTAGTTGAATTAGTAATAATTTAGATCCAACAGCAATTTACAGTCAAAAGATAAATGTTAAAATTTCATCAAAGTTGACCATTTTGGGAACGTTCGACGATCATTGTTTTTCTTCAGAAAATAGATTTTTTGGACTGTACCAAAAATGATTCAAAATGTCAATTGGATCGTGCCTCATGTTGAATAACCACTTTTTAAACCCTGATAGTGACCAAAATTGCCATTTTTACAGAGTTTTGCTTACTCAGAAGCTTAAATTTTGACCAATCCAGGCACAGAAATGACATTAAACACACTTATTTTGGTTGAAAAAGCAATATTTCACATCCAACAGTAATTTGCAATCGAAAGATTTAATGTTAAAATTTCATCAAAATTGACCATCTTGGGAATGTTCGACAGCTCCGCGGTCATCGTTTTTCTTCAGAAATTGATTTTTTGGACTGTACCAATTAAGATTCAAAATGTCAATTGGATCGTGCCTCATGTTGAATAACCACTTTTTAAACCCTCACAGTGACCAAAATTGCCATTTTTACAGAGTTTTGCTTACTCAGAAGCTTCAATTTTGACCAATTTCAGGCACAGAAATGACTTTAAACACATTTATTTTAGTTGAAAAAGTAATAATTCACATCCAACAGTAATTTACAGCCAAAAGATTAAATGTTAAAATTTCATCAAAATTGACCATTTTGGGAACGTTCGACAGCTCCGCGGTCATCGTTTTTCTTCAGAAAATTGATTTTTTTGGACTGTACCAAAAATTATCCAAAATGTCAATTGGATCGTGCCTCAAATTGAATAACCATTTTTTAAACCCTCACAGTGACCAAAATTGCCATTTTTATAGAGTTTTGCTTACTCAGAAGCTTCAATTTTGACGAATTTCATGCTCAGAAATGACTTTAAACACATTTACTTTAGTTGAAAAAGTTATAATTCACATCCAACAGTAATTTGCTGTCAAAAGATGAAATGTTAAAATTTCATCAATATTGACCATTTTGGGAACGTTCGACAGCTTCGCGGTCATCGTTTTTCTTCAAAAAATTTATTTTTTGGCCTGCACCAAAAATTATTAAAAATGTCAATTGGATCGTGCCTCATGTTGAATAACCACTTTTTAAACCCTCACAGTGACCAAAATTGCCATATTTACAGTTTTGCTTACTCAGAAGCTTCAATTTTGACCAATTACAGGCACAGAAATGACTTTAAAAACATTTATTTTAGTTGAAAAAGTAATAATTCACATCCAACAGTAATTTACAGCCAAAAGATTAAATGTTAAAATTTCATCAAAATTGACCATTTTGGGAACATTCGACAGCTCCGCAATTTTCGTTTTTCTTCAGAAAATTGATTTTTTGGACTGTACCAAAAATTATCCAAAATGTCAATTGGATCGTGCCTCAAATTGAATAACCATTTTTTAAACCCTCACAGTGACCAAAATTGCCATTTTTATAGAGTTTTGCTTACTCAGAAGCTTCAATTTTGACGAATTTCATGCTCAGAAATGACTTAAAACACATTTACTTTAGTTGAAAAAGTTATAATTCACATCCAACAGTAATTTGCAGTCAAAAGATTAAATGTTAAAATTTCATCAATATTGACCATTTTGGGAACGTACGACAGCTCCGCGGTCATCGTTTTTCTTCAGAAAATTAATTTTTTGGCCTGCACCAAAAATTATTAAAAATGTCAATTGGATCGTGCCTCGTGTTAAATAAACACTTTTTAAACCCTCACAGTGACCAAAATTGCCATATTTACAGTTTTGCTTATCAGAAGCTTCAATTTTGACCAATTTCAGGCACAGAAATGACTTTAAACATATTTATTTTAGTTGAAAAAGTAATAATTCACATCCAACAGTAATTTACAGCCAAAAGATTAAATGTTAAAATTTCATCAAAATTGACCATTTTGGAACGTTGGACAGCTCCGCGGTCATCGTTTTACTTCAGAAAATTGATTTTTTGGACTGTACCAATTAAGATTCAAAATGTCAATTGGATCGTGCCTCATGTTGAATAACCACTTTTTAAACCCTCACAGTGACCAACATTGCCTTTTTTACAGAGTTTTTCTTACTCAGAAGCTTCAATTTTGACCAATCCAGGCACAGAAATGACTTTAAACACACTTATTTTGGTTGAAAAAGCAATAATTCACATCCAACAGTAATTTGCAGTCGAAAGATTTAATGTTAAAATTTCATCAAAATTGATCATTTTGGGAACGTTCGACAGCACCGCGGTCATCGTTTTTCTTCAGAAAATTGATTTTTTGGACTGTACCAATTAAGATTCAAAATGTCAATTGGATCGTGCCTCATGTTGAATAACCACTTTTTAAACCCTCACAGTGACCAAAATTGCCATTTTTACAGAGTTTTGCTTACTCAGAAGCTTCAATTTTGATGAATTTCATTCACAGAAATGACTTTAAACACATTTATTTTAGTTGAAAAAGTAATAATTCACATCCAACAGTAATTTACAGCCAAAAGATTAAATGTTAAAATTTCATCAAAATTGACCATTTTGGGAACGTTCGACGATCATTGTTTTTCTTCAGAAAATTGATTTTTTGGACTGTACCAATTAAGATTTAAAATGTCAATTAGATCGTGCCTCATGTTGAATAACCTCTTTTTAAACCCTCACAGTGACCAAAATTGCCATTTTTACAGAGTTTTGCTTACTCAGAAGCTTCAGTTTTGACCAATTTCAGGCACAGAAATGACTTTAAACACATTTATTTTAGCTGAAAAAGTAATAATTCACATCCAACAGTAATTTACAGCCAAAAGATTAAATGTTAAAATTTCATCAAAATTGACCATTTTGGGAACGTTTGACAGCTCCGCAGTCACCGTTTTTCATCAGAAAATTGATTTTTTGGACAGTACCACACATTTATCAAAATGTCAATTGGATCGTGCCTTATGTTGAATAACCACTTTTTAAACCCTCACAGTGAGCAAAATTGCCATTTTTACAGAGTTTTGCTTACTCAGAAGCTTTATTTTTGACCAATTTCAGGCACAGAAATGGCTTTAAACATACTTATTTTAGTTGAATTAGTAATAATTTAGATCCAACAGCAATTTACAGTCAAAAGATAAATGTTAAAATTTCATCAAAGTTGACCATTTTGGGAACGTTCGACGATCATTGTTTTTCTTCAGAAAATAGATTTTTTGGACTGTACCAAAAATGATTCAAAATGTCAATTGGATCGTGCCTCATGTTGAATAACCACTTTTTAAACCCTGATAGTGACCAAAATTGCCATTTTTACAGAGTTTTGCTCACTCAGAAGCTTCAATTTTGACCAATCCAGGCACAGAAATGACATTAAACACACTTATTTTGGTTGAAAAAGCAATATTTCACATCCAACAGTAATTTGCAATCGAAAGATTTAATGTTAAAATTTCATCAAAATTGACCATTTTAGGAACGTTCGACAGCTCCGCGGTCATCGTTTTTCTTCAGAAAATTGATTTTTTCACTGTACCAATTAAGATTCAAAATGTCAATTGGATCGTGCCTCATGTTGAATAACCACTTTTTAAACCCTCACAGTGACCAAAATTGCCATTTTTACAGAGTTTTGCTTACTCAGAAGCTTCAATTTTGACCAATTTCAGGCACAGAAATGACTTTAAACACATTTATTTTAGTTGAAAAAGAAATATTTCACATCCAACAGTAATTTACAGCCAAAAGATTAAATGTTAAAATTTCATCAAAATTGACCATTTTGGGAACGTTCGACAGCTCCGCGGTCATCGTTTTTCTTCAGAAAATTGATTTTTTGGACTGTACCAAAAATTATCCAAAATGTCAATTGGATCGTGCCTCAAATTGAATAACCATTTTTTAAACCCTCACAGTGACCAAAATTGCCATTTTTATAGAGTTTTGCTTACTCAGAAGCTTCAATTTTGACGAATTTCATGCTCAGAAATGACTTTAAACACATTTACTTTAGTTGAAAAAGTTATAATTCACATCCAACAGTAATTTGCAGTCAAAAGATTAAATGTTAAGATTTCATCGATATTGACCATTTTGGGAACGTACGACAGCTCCGCGGTCATCGTTTTTCTTCAGAAAATTTATTTTTTGGCCTGCACCAAAAATTATTAAAAATGACAATTGGATCGTGCCTCATGTTGAATAACCACTTTTTAAACCCTCACAGTGACCAAAATTGCCATATTTACAGTTTTGCTTACTCAGAAGCTTCAATTTTGACCAATTTCAGGCACAAAAATGACTTTAAACACATTTATTTTAGTTTAAAAAGTAATAATTCACATCCAACAGTAATTTACAGCCAAAAGATTAAATGTTAACATTTCATCAAAATTGACCATTTTGGGAACGTTGGACAGCTCCGCGGTCATCGTTTTTCTTCAGAAAATTGATTTTTTGGACTGTACCAATTAAGATTCAAAATGTCAATTAGATCATGCCTCATGTTGAATAACCATTTTTTAACCCCTCATAATGACCGAAATTGCCATTTTTACAGAGTTTTTCTTACTCAGAAGCTTCAATTTTGACCAATTACAGGCACAGAAATGACTTTAAACACATTTATTTTAGTTGAAAAAGTAATAATTCACATCCAACAGTAATTTGCAGTCGAAAGATTTAATGTTAAAATTTCATCAAAATTGACCATTTTGGGAACGTTCGACAGCTCCGCGGTCATCGTTTTTCTTCAGAAAATTGATTTTTTGGACTGTACCAATTAAGATTCAAAATGTCAATTGGATCGTGCCTCATGTTGAATAACCACTTTTTAAACCCTGACAGTGACCAAAATTGCCATTTTTACAGAGTTTTGCTTACTCGGAAGCTTCAATTTTGACCAATTCAGGCACAGAAATGACTTTAAACACACTTATTTTGGTTGAAAAAGCAATAATTCACATCCAACAGTAATTTGCAGTCGAAAGATTTAATGTTAAAATTTCATCAAAATTGACCATCTTTGGAATGTTCGACAGCTCCGCGGTCATCGATTTTCTTCAGAAAATAGATTTTTTGGACTGTACCAATTAAGATTCAAAATGTCAATTGGATCGTGCCTCATGTTGAATAACCACTTTTTAAACCCTCACAGTGACCAAAATTGCCATTTTTACAGAGTTTTGCTTACTCAGAAGCTTCAATTTTGACCAATTTCAGGCACAGAAATGACTTTAAACACATTTATTTTAGTTGAAAAAGTAATAATTCACATCCAACAGTAATTTACAGCCAAAAGATTAAATGTTAAAATTTCATCAAAATTGACCATTTTGGGAACGTTCGACAGCTCCGCGGTCATCGTTTTTCTTCAGAAAATTGATTTTTTGGACTGTACCAAAAATTATCCAAAATGTCAATTGGATCGTGCCTCAAATTGAATAACCATTTTTTAAACCCTCACAGTGACCAAAATTGCCATTTTTATAGAGTTTTGCTTATCCAACAGTAATTTACAGCCAAAAGATTAAATGTTAAAATTTCATCAAAATTGACCATTTTGGGAACGTTGGACAGCTCCGCGGTCACCGTTTTTCATCAGAAAATTGATTTTTTGAACAGTACCACAAATTTATCAAAATGTCAATTGGATCGTGCCTCATGTTGAATAACCACTTTTTAAACCCTCACAGTGACCAAAATTGCCATTTTTACAAAGTTTTGCTTACTCTGAAGCTTTATTTTTGACCGAATTCAGGCACAGAAATGGCTTTAAACATACTTATTTTAGTTGAATTAGTAATAATTCAGATCCAACAGCAATTTACAGTCAAAAGATTAAATGTTAAAATTTCATCAAAATTGACCATTATGGGAACGTTCGACGATCATTGTTTTTCTTCAGAAAATTGATTTTTTGGACTGTACCAATTAAGATTCAAAATGTCAATTGGATCGTGCCTCAAATTGAATAACCACTTTTTAAACCCTCACAGTGACCAAAATTGCCATTTTATAGAGTTTTGCTTACTCAGAGCTTCAATTTTGATGAATTTCATGCTCAGAAATGACTTTAAACACATTTACTTTAGTTGAAAAAGTTATAATTCACATCCAACAGTAATTTGCTGTCAAAAGATGAAATGTTAAAATTTCATCAATATTGACCATTTTGGGAACGTTCGACAGCTTCACGGTCATCGTTTTTCTTCAAAAAATTTATTTTTTGGCCTGCACCAAAAATTATTAAAAATGTCAATTGGATCGTGCCTCATGTTGAATAACCACTTTTTAAACCCTCACAGTGACCAAAATTGCCATATTTACAGTTTTGCTTACTCAGAAGCTTCAATTTTGACCAATTTCAGGCACAGAAATGACTTTAAACACATTTATTTTAGTTGAAAAAGTAATAATTCACATCCAACAGTAATTTACAGCCAAAAGATTAAATGTTAAAATTTCATCAAAATTGACCATTTTGGGAACGTTGGACAGCTCCGCGGTCATCGTTTTTCTTCAGAAAATTGATTTTTTGTACTGTACCAATTAAGATTCAAAATATCAATTGGATCGTGCCTCATGTTGAATAACCACTTTTTGAACCCTGATAGTGACCAAAAATGCCATTTTTACAGAGTTTTGCTTACTCAGAAGCTTCAATTTTGACCAATCCTGGCACAGAAATGACTTTAAACACACTTATTTTGGTTGAAAAAGCAATAATTCACATCCAACAGTAATTTTCAGTCGAAAGATTTAATGTTAAAATTTCATCAAAATTGACCATTTTGGGAACGTTCGACAGCTCCGCGGTCATCGTTTTTCTTGAGAAAATTGATTTTTTGGACTGTACCAATTAAGATTCAAAATGTCAATTGGATCATGCCTCATGTTGAATAACCACTTTTTAAACCCTCACAGTGACCAAAATTGCCATTTTTATAGAGTTTTGCTTACTCAGAAGCTTCCATTTTGACAAATGTCATGCTCAGAAATGACTTTAAACACATTTACTTTAGTTGAAAAAGTTATAATTCACATCCAACAGTAATTTGCTGTCAAAAGATGAAATGTTAAAATTTCATCAATATTGACCATTTTGGGAACGTTCGACAGCTCCGCGGTCATTGTTTTTCTTCAGAAAATTTATTTTTTGGCCTGCACCAAAAATTATTAAAAATGTCAATTGGATCGTGCCTCATGTTGAATAACCACTTTTTAAACCCTCACAGTGACCAAAATTGCCATATTTACAGTTTTGCTTACTCAGAAGCTTCAATTTTGACCAATTTCAGGCACAGAAATGACTTTAAACACATTTATTTTAGTTGAAAAAGTAATAATTCACATCCAACAGTAATTTACAGCCAAAAGATTAAATGTTAAAATTTCCTCAAAATTGACCATTTTGGGAACGTTGGACAGCTCCGCGGTCATCGTTTTTCTTCAGAAAATTGATTTTTTGGACTGTACCAATTAAGATTCAAAATATCAATTGGATCGTGCCTCATGTTGAATAACCACTTTTTGAACCCTGATAGTGACCAAAAATGCCATTTTTACAGAGTTTTGCTTACTCAGAAGCTTCAATTTTGACCAATCCTGGCACAGAAATGACTTTAAACACACTTATTTTGGTTGAAAAAGCAATAATTCACATCCAACAGTAATTTTCAGTCGAAAGATTTAATGTTAAAATTTCATCAAAATTGACCATTTTGGGAACGTTCGACAGCTCCGCGGTCATCGTTTTTCTTGAGAAAATTGATTTTTTGGACTGTACCAATTAAGATTCAAAATGTCAATTGGATCATGCCTCATGTTGAATAACCACTTTTTAAACCCTCACAGTGACCAAAATTGCCATTTTTATAGAGTTTTGCTTACTCAGAAGCTTCCATTTTGACAAATGTCATGCTCAGAAATGACTTTAAACACATTTACTTTAGTTGAAAAAGTTATAATTCACATCCAACAGTAATTTGCTGTCAAAAGATGAAATGTTAAAATTTCATCAATATTGACCATTTTGGGAACGTTCGACAGCTCCGCGGTCATTGTTTTTCTTCAGAAAATTTATTTTTTGGCCTGCACCAAAAATTATTAAAAATGTCAATTGGATCGTGCCTCATGTTGAATAACCACTTTTTAAACCCTCACAGTGACCAAAATTGCCATATTTACAGTTTTGCTTACTCAGAAGCTTCAATTTTGACCAATTACAGGCACAGAAATGACTTTAAACACATTTATTTTAGTTGAAAAAGTAATAATTCACATCCAACAGTAATTTACAGCCAATGGATTAAATGTTAAAATTTCATCAAAATTGACCATTTTGGGAACATTCGACAGCTCCGCAATTATCGTTTTTCTTCAGAAAATTGATTTTTTGGACTGTACCTAAAATTATCCAAAATGTCAATTGGATCGTGCCTCAAATTGAATAACCATTTTTTAAACCCTCACAGTGACCAAAATTGCCATTTTTATAGAGTTTTGCTTATCCAACAGTAATTTACAGCCAAAAGATTAAATGTTAAAATTTCATCAAAATTGACCATTTTGGGAACGTTGGACAGCTCCGCGGTCACCGTTTTTCATCAGAAAATTGATTTTTTTGGACAGTACCACAAATTTATCAAAATGTCAATTGGATCGTGCCTCATGTTGAATAACCACTTTTTAAACCCTCACAGTGACCAAAATTGCCATTTTTACAAAGTTTTGCTTACTCTGAAGCTTTATTTTTGACCGAATTCAGGCACAGAAATGGCTTTAAACATACTTATTTTAGTTGAATTAGTAATAATTCAGATCCAACAGCAATTTACAGTCAAAAGATGAAATGTTAAAATTTCATCAAAATTGACCATTTTGGGAACGTTCGACGATCATTGTTTTTCTTCAGAAAATTGATTTTTTGGACTGTACCAATTAAGATTCAAAATGTCAATTGGATCGTGCCTCAAATTGAATAACCACTTTTTAAACCCTCACAGTGACCAAAATTGCCATTTTATAGAGTTTTGCTTACTCAGAGTTTCAATTTTGATGAATTTCATGCACAGAAATGACTTTAAACACAATTACTTTAGTTGAAAAAGTTATAATTCACATCCAACAGTAATTTGCAGGCGAAATTTTAAATGTTAAAATTTCATCAAAATTGACCATTTTGGGAACAATCGAAAGCTCCGCAATCATCGTTTTTCTTCAGAAAATTTATTTTTTGGACTGTACCAAAAATTATCCAAAATGTTAATTGGATCGTGCCTCAAATTGAATAACCACTTTTTAAACGCTCACAATGACCAAAATTGCTATTTTTATAGAGTTTTGCTTACTCAGAGGCTTCAATTTTGATGAATTTCATACTCAGAAATGACTTTAAACACATTTACTTTAGTTGAAAAAGTTATAATTCACATCCAACAGTAATTTGCAGTCAAAAGATTGAATGTTAAAATTTCATCAATATTGACCATTTTGGGAATGTACGACAGCTCCGCGGTCATCGATTTTTTTTCATAAAATTTATTTTTTGGCCTGCACCAAAAATTATTAAAAATGTCAATTGGATCGTGCCTCATGTTGAATAACCACTTTTTAAACCCTCACAGTGACCAAAATTGCTATTTTTACAGAGTTTTGCTTACTCAGAAGCTTCAATTTTGACCAATTTCAGGCACAGAAATGACTTTAAACACACTTATTTTAGTTGAAAAAGTAATAATTCACATCCAACAGTAATTTACAACCAAAAGATTAAATGTTAAAATTTCATCAAAATTGACCATTTTAGGAAGGTTCGACAGCTCCGCTGTCACCGTTTTTCATCAGAAAATTGATTTTTTGGACAGTACCACAAATGTATCAAAATGTCAATTGGATCATGCCATATGTTGAATAACCACTTTTTAAACCCTCACAGTGACCAAAATTGCCATTTTGACAGAGTTTTGCTTACTCTGAAGCTTTATTTTTGACCAAATTCAGGCACAGAAATGGCTTTAAACATACTTATTTTAGTTGAATTAGTAATAATTCAGATCCAACAGCAATTTACAGTCAAAAGATTAAATGTTAAAATTTCATCAAAATTGACCATTTTGGGAACGTTCGACGATCATTGTTTTTCTTCGGAAAATGTATTTTTTGGACTGTACCAAAAATGATTCAAAATGTCAATTGGATCGTGCCTCATGTTGAATAACCACTTTTTAAACCCTGACAGTGACCAAAATTGCCATTTTTACAGAGTTTTGCTTACTCGGAAGCTTCAATTTGGCCAATTCAGGCACAGAAATGACTTTAAACACACTTATTTTGGTTGAAAAAGCAATAATTCACATCCAACAGTAATTTGCAGTCGAAAGATTTAATGTTAAAATTTCATCAAAATTGACCATCTTGGGAATGTTCGACAGCTCCGCGGTCATCGTTTTTCTTCGGAAAATAGATTTTTTGGACTGTACCAATTAAGATTCAAAATGTCAATTGGATCGTGCCTCATGTTGAATAACCACTTTTTAAACCCTCACAGTGACCAAAATTGCCATTTTTACAGAGTTTTGCTTACTCAGAAGCTTCAATTTTGACCAATTTCAGGCACAGAAATGACTTTAAACACGTTTATTTTAGTTGAAAAAGTAATAATTCACATCCAACAGTAATTTACAGCCAAAAGATTAAATGTTAAAATTTCATCAAAATTGACCATTTTGGGAACGTTCGACAGCTCCGCGGTCATCGTTTTTCTTCAGAAAATTGATTTTTTGGACTGTACCAAAAATTATCCAAAATGTCAATTGGATCGTGCCTCAAATTGAATAACCATTTTTTAAACCCTCACAGTGACCAAAATTGCCATTTTTATAGAGTTTTGCTTATCCAACAGTAATTTACAGCCAAAAGATTAAATGTGAAAATTTCATCAAAATTGACCATTTTGGGAACGTTGGACAGCTCCGCGGTCACCGTTTTTCATCAGAAAATTGATTTTTTTAACAGTACCACAAATTTATCAAAATGTCAATTGGATCGTGCCTCATGTTGAATAACCACTTTTTAAACCCTCACAGTGACCAAAATTGCCATTTTTACAAAGTTTTGCTTACTCTGAAGCTTTATTTTTGACCGAATTCAGGCACAGAAATGGCTTTAAACATACTTATTTTAGTTGAATTAGTAATAATTCAGATCCAACAGCAATTTACAGTCAAAAGATTAAATGTTAAAATTTCATCAAAATTGACCATTATGGGAACGTTCGACGATCATTGTTTTTCTTCAGAAAATTGATTTTTTGGACTGTACCAATTAAGATTCAAAATGTCAATTGGATCGTGCCTCAAATTGAATAACCACTTTTTAAACCCTCACAGTGACCAAAATTGCCATTTTATAGAGTTTTGCTTACTCAGAGCTTCAATTTTGATGAATTTCATGCACAGAAATGACTTTAAACACATTTCCTTTAGTTGAAAAAGTTATAATTCACATCCAACAGTAATTTGCAGGCGAAATTTTAAATGTTAAAATTTCATCAAAATTGACCATTTTGGGAACAATCGAAAGCTCCGCAATCATCGTTTTTCTTCAGAAAATTGATTTTTTGGACTGTACCAAAAATTATCCAAAATGTTAATTGGATCGTGCCTCAAATTGAATAACCACTTTTTAAACCCTCACAATGACCAAAATTGCCATTTTTATAGAGTTTTGCTTACTCAGAGGCTTCAATTTTGATGAATTTCATACTCAGAAATGACTTTAAACACATTTACTTTAGTTGAAAAAGTTATAATTCACATCCAACAGTAATTTGCAGTCAAAAGATTAAATGTTAAAATTTCATCAATATCGACCATTTTGGGAATGTACGACAGCTCCGCGGTCATCGATTTTTTTTCATAAAATTTATTTTTTGGCCTGCACCAAAAATTATTAAAAATGTCAATTGGATCGTGCCTCATGTTGAATAACCACTTTTGAAACCCTCACAGTGACCAAAATTCGCATTTTTACAGAGTTTTGCTTACTCAGAAGCTTCAATTTTGACCAATTTCAGGCACAGAAATGACTTTAAACACACTTATTTTAGTTGAAAAAGTAATAATTCACATCCAACAGTAATTTACAACCAAAAGATTAAATGTTAAAATTTCATCAAAATTGACCATTTTAGGAAGGTTCGACAGCTCCGCGGTCACCGTTTTTCATCAGAAAATTGATTTTTTGGACAGTACCACAAATGTATCAAAATGTCAATTGGATCGTGCCATATGTTGAATAACCACTTTTTAAACCCTCACAGTGACCAAAATTGCCATTTTGACAGAGTTTTGCTTACTCTGAAGCTTTATTTTTGACCGAATTCAGGCACAGAAATGGCTTTAAACATACTTATTTTAGTTGAATTAGTAATAATTCAGATCCAACAGCAATTTACAGTCAAAAGATTAAATGTTAAAATTTCATCAAAATTGACCATTTTGGGAACGTTCGACGATCATTGTTTTTCTTCGGAAAATTTATTTTTTGGACTGTACCAAAAATGATTCAAAATGTCAATTGGATCGTGCCTCATGTTGAATAACCACTTTTTAAACCCTGACAGTGACCAAAATTGCCATTTTTACAGAGTTTTGCTTACTCGGAAGCTTCAATTTTGACCAATTCAGGCACAGAAATGACTTTAAACACACTTATTTTGGTTGAAAAAGCAATAATTCACATCCAACAGTAATTTGCAGTCGAAAGATTTAATGTTAAAATTTCATCAAAATTGACCATCTTGAGAATGTTCGACAGCTCCGCGGTCATCGTTTTTCTTCAGAAAATAGATTTTTTGGACTGTACCAATTAAGATTCAAAATGTCAATTGGATCGTGCCTCATGTTGAATAACCACTTTTTAAAACCTCACAGTGACCAAAATTGCCATTTTTACAGACTTTTGCTTACTCAGAAGCTTCAATTTTGACCAATTTCAGGCACAGAAATGACATTAAACACATTTATTTTAGTTGAAAAAGTAATAATTCACATCCAACAGTAATTTACAGCCAAAAGATTAAATGTTAAAATTTCATCAAAATTGACCATTTTGGGAACGTTCGACAGCTCCGCGGTCATCGTTTTTCTTCAGAAAATTGATTTTTTGGACTGTACCAAAAATTATCCAAAATGTCAATTGGATCGTGCCTCAAATTGAATAACCATTTTTTAAACCCTCACAGTGACCAAAATTGCCATTTTTATAGAGTTTTGCTTATCCAACAGTAATTTACAGCCAAAAGATTAAATGTTAAAATTTCATCAAAATTGACCATTTTGGGAACGTTGGACAGCTCCGCGGTCACCGTTTTTCATCAGAAAATTGATTTTTTGAACAGTACCACAAATTTATCAAAATGTCAATTGGATCGTGCCTCATGTTGAATAACCACTTTTTAAACCCTCACAGTGACCAAAATTGCCATTTTTACAAAGTTTTGCTTACTCTGAAGCTTTATTTTTGACCGAATTCAGGCACAGAAATGGCTTTAAACATACTTATTTTAGTTGAATTAGTAATAATTCAGATCCAACAGCAATTTACAGTCAAAAGATTAAATGTTAAAATTTCATCAAAATTGACCATTATGGGAACGTTCGACGATCATTGTTTTTCTTCAGAAAATTGATTTTTTGGACTGTACCAATTAAGATTCAAAATGTCAATTGGATCGTGCCTCAAATTGAATAACCACTTTTTAAACCCTCACAGTGACCAAAATTGCCATTTTATAGAGTTTTGCTTACTCAGAGCTTCAATTTTGATGAATTTCATGCACAGAAATGACTTTAAACACATTTCCTTTAGTTGAAAAAGTTATAATTCACATCCAACAGTAATTTGCAGGCGAAATTTTAAATGTTAAAATTTCATCAAAATTGACCATTTTGGGAACAATCGAAAGCTCCGCAATCATCGTTTTTCTTCAGAAAATTGATTTTTTGGACTGTACCAAAAATTATCCAAAATGTCAATTGGATCGTGCCTCAAATTGAATAACCACTTTTTAAACCCTCACAATGACCAAAATTGCCATTTTTATAGAGTTTTGCTTACTCAGAGGCTTCAATTTTGATGAATTTCATACTCAGAAATGACTTTAAACACATTTACTTTAGTTGAAAAAGTTATAATTCACATCCAACAGTAATTTGCAGTCAAAAGATTAAATGTTAAAATTTCATCAATATTGACCATTTTGGGAATGTACGACAGCTCCGCGGTCATCGATTTTTTTTCATAAAATTTATTTTTTGGCCTGCACCAAAAATTATTAAAAATGTCAATTGGATCGTGCCTCATGTTGAATAACCACTTTTTAAACCCTCACAGTGACCAAAATTGCCATTTTTACAGAGTTTTGCTTACTCTGAAGCTGTATTTTTGACCGAATTCAGGCACAGAAATGGCTTTAAACATACTTATTTTAGTTGAATTAGTAATAATTCAGATCCAACAGCAATTTACAGTCAAAAGATTAAATGTTAAAATTTCATCAAAATTGACCATCTTGGGAACGTTCGACGATCATTGTTTTTCTTCGGAAAATTTATTTTTTGGACTGTACCAAAAATGATTCAAAATGTCAATTGGATCATGCCTCATGTTGAATAACCACTTTTTAAACCCTGACAGTGACCAAAATTGCCATTTTTACAGAGTTTTGCTTACTCAGAAGCTTAAATTTTGACCAATTCAGGCACAGAAATGACTTTAAACACACTTATTTTGGTTGAAAAAGCAATAATTCACATCCAACAGTAATTTGCAGTCGAAAGATTTAATGTTAAAATTTCATCAAAATTGACCATCTTGGGAATGTTCGACAGCTCCGCGGTCATCGTTTTTCTTCAGAAAATAGATTTTTTGGACTGTACCAATTAAGATTCAAAATGTCAATTGGATCGTGCCTCATGTTGAATAACCACTTTTTAAACCCTCACAGTGACCAAAATTGCCATTTGTACAGAGTTTTGCTTACTCAGAAGCTTCAATTTTGACCAATTTCAGGCACAGAAATGACTTTAAACACATTTATTTTAGTTGAAAAAGTAATAATTCACATCCAACAGTAATTTACAGCCAAAAGATTAAATGTTAAAATTTCATCAAAATTGACCATTTTGGGAACGTTCGACAGCTCCGCGGTCATCGTTTTTCTTCAGAAAATTGATTTTTTTGGACTGTACCAAAAATTATCCAAAATGTCAATTGGATCGTGCCTCAAATTGAATAACCATTTTTTAAACCCTCACAGTGACCAAAATTGCCATTTTTATAGAGTTTTGCTTACTCAGAAGCTTCAATTTTGACGAATTTCATGCTCAGAAATGACTTTAAACACATTTACTTTAGTTGAAAAAGTTATAATTCACATCCAACAGTAATTTGCTGTCAAAAGATGAAATGTTAAAATTTCATCAATATTGACCATTTTGGGAACGTTCGACAGCTTCGCGGTCATCGTTTTTCTTCAAAAAATATATTTTTTGGCCTGCACCAAAAATTATTAAAAATGTCAATTGGATCGTGCCTCATGTTGAATAACCACTTTTTAAACCCTCACAGTGACCAAAATTGCCATATTTACAGTTTTGCTTACTCAGAAGCTTCAATTTTGACCAATTACAGGCACAGAAATGACTTTAAAAACATTTATTTTAGTTGAAAAAGTAATAATTCACATCCAACAGTAATTTACAGCCAAAAGATTAAATGTTAAAATTTCATCAAAATTGACCATTTTGGGAACATTCGACAGCTCCGCAATTTTCGTTTTTCTTCAGAAAATTGATTTTTTGGACTGTACCAAAAATTATCCAAAATGTCAATTGGATCGTGCCTCAAATTGAATAACCATTTTTTAAACCCTCACAGTGACCAAAATTGCCATTTTTATAGAGTTTTGCTTACTCAGAAGCTTCAATTTTGACGAATTTCATGCTCAGAAATGACTTAAAACACATTTACTTTAGTTGAAAAAGTTATAATTCACATCCAACAGTAATTTGCAGTCAAAAGATTAAATGTTAAAATTTCATCAATATTGACCATTTTGGGAACGTACGACAGCTCCGCGGTCATCGTTTTTCTTCAGAAAATTAATTTTTTGGCCTGCACCAAAAATTATTAAAAATGTCAATTGGATCGTGCCTCATGTTAAATAAACACTTTTTAAACCCTCACAGTGACCAAAATTGCCATATTTACAGTTTTGCTTACTCAGAAGCTTCAATTTTGACCAATTTCAGGCACAGAAATGACTTTAAACATATTTATTTTAGTTGAAAAAGTAATAATTCACATCCAACAGTAATTTACAGCCAAAAGATTAAATGTTAAAATTTCATCAAAATTGACCATTTTGGAACGTTGGACAGCTCCGCGGTCATCGTTTTACTTCAGAAAATTGATTTTTTGGACTGTACCAATTAAGATTCAAAATGTCAATTGGATCGTGCCTCATGTTGAATAACCACTTTTTAAACCCTCACAGTGACCAAAATTGCCATTTTTACAGAGTTTTGCTTACTCAGAGGCTTCAATTTTGATGAATTTCATACTCAGAAATGACTTTAAACACATTTACTTTAGTTGAAAAAGTTATAATTCACATCCAACAGTAATTTGCAGTCAAAAGATTAAATGTTAAAATTTCATCAATATTGACCATTTTGGGAATGTACGACAGCTCCGCGGTCATCGATTTTTTTTCATAAAATTTATTTTTTGGCCTGCACCAAAAATTATTAAAAATGTCAATTGGATCGTGCCTCATGTTGAATAACCACTTTTTAAACCCTCACAGTGACCAAAATTGCCATTTTTACAGAGTTTTGCTTACTCAGAAGCTTCAATTTTGACCAATTTTAGGCACAGAAATTACTTTAAACACACTTATTTTAGTTGAAAAAGTAATAATTCACATCCAACAGTAATTTACAACCAAAAGATTAAATGTTAAAATTTCATCAAAATTGACCATTTTAGGAAGGTTCGACAGCTCCGCGGTCACCGTTTTTCATCAGAAAATTGATTTTTTGGACAGTACCACACATGTATCAAAATGTCAATTGGATCGTGCCTCATGTTGAATAACCACTTTTTAAACCCTCGTAGTGACCAAAATTGCCATTTTTACAGAGTTTTGCTTACTCAGAAGCTTCAATTTTGACCAATTTCATGCACAGAAATGACTTTAAACACATTTATCTTAGTTGAAAAAGTAATAATTCACATCCAACAGTAATTTACAGCCAAAAGATTAAATGTTAAAATTTCATCAAAATTGACCATTTTGAGAAGGTTCGACAGGTCCGCAGTCACCGTTTTTCATCAGAAAATTGATTTTTTGTACAGTACCACAAATTTATCAAAATGTCAATTGGATCGTGCCATATGTTGAATAACCACTTTTTAAACCCTCACAGTGACCAAAATTGCCATTTTTACAAAGTTTTGCTTACTCTGAAGCTGTATTTTTGACCGAATTCAGGCACAGAAATGGCTTTAAACATACTTATTTTAGTTGAATTAGTAATAATTCAGATCCAACAGCAATTTACAGTCAAAAGATTAAATGTTAAAATTTCATCAAAATTGACCATCTTGGGAACGTTCGACGATCATTGTTTTTCTTCGGAAAATTTATTTTTTGGACTGTACCAAAAATGATTCAAAATGTCAATTGGATCATGCCTCATGTTGAATAACCACTTTTTAAACCCTGACAGTGACCAAAATTGCCATTTTTACAGAGTTTTGCTTACTCAGAAGCTTAAATTTTGACCAATTCAGGCACAGAAATGACTTTAAACACACTTATTTTGGTTGAAAAAGCAATAATTCACATCCAACAGTAATTTGCAGTCGAAAGATTTAATGTTAAAATTTCATCAAAATTGACCATCTTGGGAATGTTCGACAGCTCCGCGGTCATCGTTTTTCTTCAGAAAATAGATTTTTTGGACTGTACCAATTAAGATTCAAAATGTCAATTGGATCGTGCCTCATGTTGAATAACCACTTTTTAAACCCTCACAGTGACCAAAATTGCCATTTGTACAGAGTTTTGCTTACTCAGAAGCTTCAATTTTGACCAATTTCAGGCACAGAAATGACTTTAAACACATTTATTTTAGTTGAAAAAGTAATAATTCACATCCAACAGTAATTTACAGCCAAAAGATTAAATGTTAAAATTTCATCAAAATTGACCATTTTGGGAACGTTCGACAGCTCCGCGGTCATCGTTTTTCTTCAGAAAATTGATTTTTTTGGACTGTACCAAAAATTATCCAAAATGTCAATTGGATCGTGCCTCAAATTGAATAACCATTTTTTAAACCCTCACAGTGACCAAAATTGCCATTTTTATAGAGTTTTGCTTACTCAGAAGCTTCAATTTTGACGAATTTCATGCTCAGAAATGACTTTAAACACATTTACTTTAGTTGAAAAAGTTATAATTCACATCCAACAGTAATTTGCTGTCAAAAGATGAAATGTTAAAATTTCATCAATATTGACCATTTTGGGAACGTTCGACAGCTTCGCGGTCATCGTTTTTCTTCAAAAAATTTATTTTTTGGCCTGCACCAAAAATTATTAAAAATGTCAATTGGATCGTGCCTCATGTTGAATAACCACTTTTTAAACCCTCACAGTGACCAAAATTGCCATATTTACAGTTTTGCTTACTCAGAAGCTTCAATTTTGACCAATTACAGGCACAGAAATGACTTTAAAAACATTTATTTTAGTTGAAAAAGTAATAATTCACATCCAACAGTAATTTACAGCCAAAAGATTAAATGTTAAAATTTCATCAAAATTGACCACTTTGGGAACATTCGACAGCTCCGCAATTTTCGTTTTTCTTCAGAAAATTGATTTTTTGGACTGTACCAAAAATTATCCAAAATGTCAATTGGATCGTGCCTCAAATTGAATAACCATTTTTTAAACCCTCACAGTGACCAAAATTGCCATTTTTATAGAGTTTTGCTTACTCAGAAGCTTCAATTTTGACGAATTTCATGCTCAGAAATGACTTAAAACACATTTACTTTAGTTGAAAAAGTTATAATTCACATCCAACAGTAATTTGCAGTCAAAAGATTAAATGTTAAAATTTCATCAATATTGACCATTTTGGGAACGTACGACAGCTCCGCGGTCATCGTTTTTCTTCAGAAAATTAATTTTTTGGCCTGCACCAAAAATTATTAAAAATGTCAATTGGATCGTGCCTCATGTTAAATAAACACTTTTTAAACCCTCACAGTGACCAAAATTGCCATATTTACAGTTTTGCTTACTCAGAAGCTTCAATTTTGACCAATTTCAGGCACAGAAATGACTTTAAACATATTTATTTTAGTTGAAAAAGTAATAATTCACATCCAACAGTAATTTACAGCCAAAAGATTAAATGTTAAAATTTCATCAAAATTGACCATTTTGGAACGTTGGACAGCTCCGCGGTCATCGTTTTACTTCAGAAAATTGATTTTTTGGACTGTACCAATTAAGATTCAAAATGTCAATTGGATCGTGCCTCATGTTGAATAACCACTTTTTAAACCCTCACAGTGACCAAAATTGCCATTTTTACAGAGTTTTGCTTACTCAGAAGCTTCAATTTTGATGAATTTCATTCACAGAAATGACTTTAAACACATTTATTTTAGTTGAAAAAGTAATAATTCACATCCAACAGTAATTTACAGCCAAAAGATTAAATGTTAAAATTTCATCAAAATTGACCATTTTGGGAACGTTCGACGATCATTGTTTTTATTCAGAAAATTGATTTTTTGGACTGTACCAATTAAGATTTAAAATGTCAATTAGATCGTGCCTCATGTTGAATAACCTCTTTTTAAACCCTCACAGTGACCAAAATTGCCATTTTTACAGAGTTTTGCTTACTCAGAAGCTTCAGTTTTGACCAATTTCAGGCACAGAAATGACTTTAAACACATTTATTTTAGCTGAAAAAGTAATAATTCACATCCAACAGTAATTTACAGCCAAAAGATTAAATGTTAAAATTTCATCAAAATTGACCATTTTGGGAACGTTTGACAGCTCCGCAGTCACCGTTTTTCATCAGAAAATTGATTTTTTGGACAGTACCACACATTTATCAAAATGTCAATTGGATCGTGCCTTATGTTGAATAACCACTTTTTAAACCCTCACAGTGAGCAAAATTGCCATTTTTACAGAGTTTTGCTTACTCAGAAGCTTTATTTTTGACCAATTTCAGGCACAGAAATGGCTTTAAACATACTTATTTTAGTTGAATTAGTAATAATTTAGATCCAACAGCAATTTACAGTCAAAAGATAAATGTTAAAATTTCATCAAAGTTGACCATTTTGGGAACGTTCGACGATCATTGTTTTTCTTCAGAAAATAGATTTTTTGGACTGTACCAAAAATGATTCAAAATGTCAATTGGATCGTGCCTCATGTTGAATAACCACTTTTTAAACCCTGATAGTGACCAAAATTGCCATTTTTACAGAGTTTTGCTCACTCAGAAGCTTCAATTTTGACCAATCCAGGCACAGAAATGACATTAAACACACTTATTTTGGTTGAAAAAGCAATATTTCACATCCAACAGTAATTTGCAATCGAAAGATTTAATGTTAAAATTTCATCAAAATTGACCATTTTGGGAACGTTCGACAGCTCCGCGGTCATCGTTTTTCTTCAGAAAATTGATTTTTTTACTGTACCAATTAAGATTCAAAATGTCAATTGGATCGTGCCTCATGTTGAATAACCACTTTTTAAACCCTCACAGTGACCAAAATTGCCATTTTTACAGAGTTTTGCTTACTCAGAAGCTTCAATTTTGACCAATTTCAGGCACAGAAATGACTTTAAACACATTTATTTTAGTTGAAAAAGAAATATTTCACATCCAACAGTAATTTACAGCCAAAAGATTAAATGTTAAAATTTCATCAAAATTGACCATTTTGGGAACGTTCGACAGCTCCGCGGTCATCGTTTTTCTTCAGAAAATTGATTTTTTGGACTGTACCAAAAATTATCCAAAATGTCAATTGGATCGTGCCTCAAATTGAATAACCATTTTTTAAACCCTCACAGTGACCAAAATTGCCATTTTTATAGAGTTTTGCTTATCCAACAGTAATTTACAGCCAAAAGATTAAATGTTAAAATTTCATCAAAATTGACCATTTTGGGAACGTTGGACAGCTCCGCGGTCACCGTTTTTCATCAGAAAATTGATTTTTTGAACAGTACCACAAATTTATCAAAATGTCAATTGGATCGTGCCTCATGTTGAATAACCACTTTTTAAACCCTCACAGTGACCAAAATTGCCATTTTTACAAAGTTTTGCTTACTCTGAAGCTTTATTTTTGACCGAATTCAGGCACAGAAATGGCTTTAAACATACTTATTTTAGTTGAATTAGTAATAATTCAGATCCAACAGCAATTTACAGTCAAAAGATTAAATGTTAAAATTTCATCAAAATTGACCATTATGGGAACGTTCGACGATCATTGTTTTTCTTCAGAAAATTGATTTTTTGGACTGTACCAATTAAGATTCAAAATGTCAATTGGATCGTGCCTCAAATTGAATAACCACTTTTTAAACCCTCACAGTGACCAAAATTGCCATTTTATAGAGTTTTGCTTACTCAGAGCTTCAATTTTGATGAATTTCATGCACAGAAATGACTTTAAACACATTTCCTTTAGTTGAAAAAGTTATAATTCACATCCAACAGTAATTTGCAGGCGAAATTTTAAATGTTAAAATTTCATCAAAATTGACCATTTTGGGAACAATCGAAAGCCCCGCAATCATCGTTTTTCTTCAGAAAATTGATTTTTTGGACTGTACCAAAAATTATCCAAAATGTCAATTGGATCGTGCCTCAAATTGAATAACCACTTTTTAAACCCTCACAATGACCAAAATTGCCATTTTTATAGAGTTTTGCTTACTCAGAGGCTTCAATTTTGATGAATTTCATACTCAGAAATGACTTTAAACACATTTACTTTAGTTGAAAAAGTTATAATTCACATCCAACAGTAATTTGCAGTCAAAAGATTAAATGTTAAAATTTCATCAATATTGACCATTTTGGGAATGTACGACAGCTCCGCGGTCATCGATTTTTTTTCATAAAATTTATTTTTTGGCCTGCACCAAAAATTATTAAAAATGTCAATTGGATCGTGCCTCATGTTGAATAACCACTTTTTAAACCCTCACAGTGACCAAAATTGCCATTTTTACAGAGTTTTGCTTACTCAGAAGCTTCAATTTTGACCAATTTTAGGCACAGAAATGACTTTAAACACACTTATTTTAGTTGAAAAAGTAATAATTCACATCCAACAGTAATTTACAACCAAAAGATTAAATGTTAAAATTTCATCAAAATTGACCATTTTAGGAAGGTTCGACAGCTCCGCGGTCACCGTTTTTCATCAGAAAATTGATTTTTTGGACAGTACCACACATGTATCAAAATGTCAATTGGATCGTGCCTCATGTTGAATAACCACTTTTTAAACCCTCGTAGTGACCAAAATTGCCATTTTTACAGAGTTTTGCTTACTCAGAAGCTTCAATTTTGACCAATTTCATGCACAGAAATGACTTTAAACACATTTATTTTAGTTGAAAAAGTAATAATTCACATCCAACAGTAATTTACAGCCAAAAGATTAAATGTTAAAATTTCATCAAAATTGACCATTTTGAGAAGGTTCGACAGGTCCGCAGTCACCGTTTTTCATCAGAAAATTGATTTTTTGTACAGTACCACAAATTTATCAAAATGTCAATTGGATCGTGCCATATGTTGAATAACCACTTTTTAAACCCTCACAGTGACCAAAATTGCCATTTTTACAAAGTTTTGCTTACTCTGAAGCTGTATTTTTGACCGAATTCAGGCACAGAAATGGCTTTAAACATACTTATTTTAGTTGAATTAGTAATAATTCAGATCCAACAGCAATTTACAGTCAAAAGATTAAATGTTAAAATTTCATCAAAATTGACCATCTTGGGAACGTTCGACGATCATTGTTTTTCTTCGGAAAATTTATTTTTTGGACTGTACCAAAAATGATTCAAAATGTCAATTGGATCATGCCTCATGTTGAATAACCACTTTTTAAACCCTGACAGTGACCAAAATTGCCATTTTTACAGAGTTTTGCTTACTCAGAAGCTTAAATTTTGACCAATTCAGGCACAGAAATGACTTTAAACACACTTATTTTGGTTGAAAAAGCAATAATTCACATCCAACAGTAATTTGCAGTCGAAAGATTTAATGTTAAAATTTCATCAAAATTGACCATCTTGGGAATGTTCGACAGCTCCGCGGTCATCGTTTTTCTTCAGAAAATAGATTTTTTGGACTGTACCAATTAAGATTCAAAATGTCAATTGGATCGTGCCTCATGTTGAATAACCACTTTTTAAACCCTCACAGTGACCAAAATTGCCATTTGTACAGAGTTTTGCTTACTCAGAAGCTTCAATTTTGACCAATTTCAGGCACAGAAATGACTTTAAACACATTTATTTTAGTTGAAAAAGTAATAATTCACATCCAACAGTAATTTACAGCCAAAAGATTAAATGTTAAAATTTCATCAAAATTGACCATTTTGGGAACGTTCGACGATCATTGTTTTTATTCAGAAAATTGATTTTTTGGACTGTACCAATTAAGATTTAAAATGTCAATTAGATCGTGCCTCATGTTGAATAACCTCTTTTTAAACCCTCACAGTGACCAAAATTGCCATTTTTACAGAGTTTTGCTTACTCAGAAGCTTCAGTTTTGACCAATTTCAGGCACAGAAATGACTTTAAACACATTTATTTTAGCTGAAAAAGTAATAATTCACATCCAACAGTAATTTACAGCCAAAAGATTAAATGTTACAATTTCATCAAAATTGACCATTTTGGGAACGTTTGACAGCTCCGCAGTCACCGTTTTTCATCAGAAAATTGATTTTTTGGACAGTACCACACATTTATCAAAATGTCAATTGGATCGTGCCTTATGTTGAATAACCACTTTTTAAACCCTCACAGTGAGCAAAATTGCCATTTTTACAGAGTTTTGCTTACTCAGAAGCTTTATTTTTGACCAATTTCAGGCACAGAAATGGCTTTAAACATACTTATTTTAGTTGAATTAGTAATAATTTAGATCCAACAGCAATTTACAGTCAAAAGATAAATGTTAAAATTTCATCAAAGTTGACCATTTTGGGAACGTTCGACGATCATTGTTTTTCTTCAGAAAATAGATTTTTTGGACTGTACCAAAAATGATTCAAAATGTCAATTGGATCGTGCCTCATGTTGAATAACCACTTTTTAAACCCTGATAGTGACCAAAATTGCCATTTTTACAGAGTTTTGCTCACTCAGAAGCTTCAATTTTGACCAATCCAGGCACAGAAATGACATTAAACACACTTATTTTGGTTGAAAAAGCAATATTTCACATCCAACAGTAATTTGCAATCGAAAGATTTAATGTTAAAATTTCATCAAAATTGACCATTTTGGGAACGTTCGACAGCTCCGCGGTCATCGTTTTTCTTCAGAAAATTGATTTTTTTACTGTACCAATTAAGATTCAAAATGTCAATTGGATCGTGCCTCATGTTGAATAACCACTTTTTAAACCCTCACAGTGACCAAAATTGCCATTTTTACAGAGTTTTGCTTACTCAGAAGCTTCAATTTTGACCAATTTCAGGCACAGAAATGACTTTAAACACATTTATTTTAGTTGAAAAAGAAATATTTCACATCCAACAGTAATTTACAGCCAAAAGATTAAATGTTAAAATTTCATCAAAATTGACCATTTTGGGAACGTTCGACAGCTCCGCGGTCATCGTTTTTCTTCAGAAAATTGATTTTTTGGACTGTACCAAAAATTATCCAAAATGTCAATTGGATCGTGCCTCAAATTGAATAACCATTTTTTAAACCCTCACAGTGACCAAAATTGCCATTTTTATAGAGTTTTGCTTATCCAACAGTAATTTACAGCCAAAAGATTAAATGTTAAAATTTCATCAAAATTGACCATTTTGGGAACGTTGGACAGCTCCGCGGTCACCGTTTTTCATCAGAAAATTGATTTTTTGAACAGTACCACAAATTTATCAAAATGTCAATTGGATCGTGCCTCATGTTGAATAACCACTTTTTAAACCCTCACAGTGACCAAAATTGCCATTTTTACAAAGTTTTGCTTACTCTGAAGCTTTATTTTTGACCGAATTCAGGCACAGAAATGGCTTTAAACATACTTATTTTAGTTGAATTAGTAATAATTCAGATCCAACAGCAATTTACAGTCAAAAGATTAAATGTTAAAATTTCATCAAAATTGACCATTATGGGAACGTTCGACGATCATTGTTTTTCTTCAGAAAATTGATTTTTTGGACTGTACCAATTAAGATTCAAAATGTCAATTGGATCGTGCCTCAAATTGAATAACCACTTTTTAAACCCTCACAGTGACCAAAATTGCCATTTTATAGAGTTTTGCTTACTCAGAGCTTCAATTTTGATGAATTTCATGCACAGAAATGACTTTAAACACATTTCCTTTAGTTGAAAAAGTTATAATTCACATCCAACAGTAATTTGCAGGCGAAATTTTAAATGTTAAAATTTCATCAAAATTGACCATTTTGGGAACAATCGAAAGCTCCGCAATCATCGTTTTTCTTCAGAAAATTGATTTTTTGGACTGTACCAAAAATTATCCAAAATGTCAATTGGATCGTGCCTCAAATTGAATAACCACTTTTTAAACCCTCACAATGACCAAAATTGCCATTTTTATAGAGTTTTGCTTACTCAGAGGCTTCAATTTTGATGAATTTCATACTCAGAAATGACTTTAAACACATTTACTTTAGTTGAAAAAGTTATAATTCACATCCAACAGTAATTTGCAGTCAAAAGATTAAATGTTAAAATTTCATCAATATTGACCATTTTGGGAATGTACGACAGCTCCGCGGTCATCGATTTTTTTTCATAAAATTTATTTTTTGGCCTGCACCAAAAATTATTAAAAATGTCAATTGGATCGTGCCTCATGTTGAATAACCACTTTTTAAACCCTCACAGTGACCAAAATTGCCATTTTTACAGAGTTTTGCTTACTCAGAAGCTTCAATTTTGACCAATTTTAGGCACAGAAATGACTTTAAACACACTTATTTTAGTTGAAAAAGTAATAATTCACATCCAACAGTAATTTACAACCAAAAGATTAAATGTTAAAATTTCATCAAAATTGACCATTTTAGGAAGGTTCGACAGCTCCGCGGTCACCGTTTTTCATCAGAAAATTGATTTTTTGGACAGTACCACACATGTATCAAAATGTCAATTGGATCGTGCCTCATGTTGAATAACCACTTTTTAAACCCTCGTAGTGACCAAAATTGCCATTTTTACAGAGTTTTGCTTACTCAGAAGCTTCAATTTTGACCAATTTCATGCACAGAAATGACTTTAAACACATTTATTTTAGTTGAAAAAGTAATAATTCACATCCAACAGTAATTTACAGCCAAAAGATTAAATGTTAAAATTTCATCAAAATTGACCATTTTGAGAAGGTTCGACAGGTCCGCAGTCACCGTTTTTCATCAGAAAATTGATTTTTTGTACAGTACCACAAATTTATCAAAATGTCAATTGGATCGTGCCATATGTTGAATAACCACTTTTTAAACCCTCACAGTGACCAAAATTGCCATTTTTACAAAGTTTTGCTTACTCTGAAGCTGTATTTTTGACCGAATTCAGGCACAGAAATGGCTTTAAACATACTTATTTTAGTTGAATT
Organism: Lissotriton vulgaris; assembly: GCF_964263255.1. NCBI lineage: Eukaryota > Metazoa > Chordata > Amphibia > Caudata > Salamandridae > Lissotriton > Lissotriton vulgaris. The sequence goes on from NC_141693.1 coordinate 666,916,651, forward strand.
AGTAATAATTCAGATCCAACAGCAATTTACAGTCAAAAGATTAAATGTTAAAATTTCATCAAAATTGACCATCTTGGGAACGTTCGACGATCATTGTTTTTCTTCGGAAAATTTATTTTTTGGACTGTACCAAAAATGATTCAAAATGTCAATTGGATCATGCCTCATGTTGAATAACCACTTTTTAAACCCTGACAGTGACCAAAATTGCCATTTTTACAGAGTTTTGCTTACTCAGAAGCTTAAATTTTGACCAATTCAGGCACAGAAATGACTTTAAACACACTTATTTTGGTTGAAAAAGCAATAATTCACATCCAACAGTAATTTGCAGTCGAAAGATTTAATGTTAAAATTTCATCAAAATTGACCATCTTGGGAATGTTCGACAGCTCCGCGGTCATCGTTTTTCTTCAGAAAATAGATTTTTTGGACTGTACCAATTAAGATTCAAAATGTCAATTGGATCGTGCCTCATGTTGAATAACCACTTTTTAAACCCTCACAGTGACCAAAATTGCCATTTGTACAGAGTTTTGCTTACTCAGAAGCTTCAATTTTGACCAATTTCAGGCACAGAAATGACTTTAAACACATTTATTTTAGTTGAAAAAGTAATAATTCACATCCAACAGTAATTTACAGCCAAAAGATTAAATGTTAAAATTTCATCAAAATTGACCATTTTGGGAACGTTCGACAGCTCCGCGGTCATCGTTTTTCTTCAGAAAATTGATTTTTTTGGACTGTACCAAAAATTATCCAAAATGTCAATTGGATCGTGCCTCAAATTGAATAACCATTTTTTAAACCCTCACAGTGACCAAAATTGCCATTTTTATAGAGTTTTGCTTACTCAGAAGCTTCAATTTTGACGAATTTCATGCTCAGAAATGACTTTAAACACATTTACTTTAGTTGAAAAAGTTATAATTCACATCCAACAGTAATTTGCTGTCAAAAGATGAAATGTTAAAATTTCATCAATATTGACCATTTTGGGAACGTTCGACAGCTTCGCGGTCATCGTTTTTCTTCAAAAAATTTATTTTTTGGCCTGCACCAAAAATTATTAAAAATGTCAATTGGATCGTGCCTCATGTTGAATAACCACTTTTTAAACCCTCACAGTGACCAAAATTGCCATATTTACAGTTTTGCTTACTCAGAAGCTTCAATTTTGACCAATTACAGGCACAGAAATGACTTTAAAAACATTTATTTTAGTTGAAAAAGTAATAATTCACATCCAACAGTAATTTACAGCCAAAAGATTAAATGTTAAAATTTCATCAAAATTGACCATTTTGGGAACATTCGACAGCTCCGCAATTTTCGTTTTTCTTCAGAAAATTGATTTTTTGGACTGTACCAAAAATTATCCAAAATGTCAATTGGATCGTGCCTCAAATTGAATAACCATTTTTTAAACCCTCACAGTGACCAAAATTGCCATTTTTATAGAGTTTTGCTTATCCAACAGTAATTTACAGCCAAAAGATTAAATGTTAAAATTTCATCAAAATTGACCATTTTGGGAACGTTGGACAGCTCCGCGGTCACCGTTTTTCATCAGAAAATTGATTTTTTGAACAGTACCACAAATTTATCAAAATGTCAATTGGATCGTGCCTCATGTTGAATAACCACTTTTTAAACCCTCACAGTGACCAAAATTGCCATTTTTACAAAGTTTTGCTTACTCTGAAGCTTTATTTTTGACCGAATTCAGGCACAGAAATGGCTTTAAACATACTTATTTTAGTTGAATTAGTAATAATTCACATCCAACAGTAATTTACAGCCAAAAGATTAAATGTTAAAATTTCATCAAAATTGACCATTTTGGGAACGTTGGACAGCTCCGCGGTCATCGTTTTTCTTCAGAAAATTGATTTTTTGGACTGTACCAATTAAGATTCAAAATATCAATTGGATCGTGCCTCATGTTGAATAACCACTTTTTGAACCCTGATAGTGACCAAAAATGCCATTTTTACAGAGTTTTGCTTACTCAGAAGCTTCAATTTTGACCAATCCTGGCACAGAAATGACTTTAAACACACTTATTTTGGTTGAAAAAGCAATAATTCACATCCAACAGTAATTTTCAGTCGAAAGATTTAATGTTAAAATTTCATCAAAATTGACCATTTTGGGAACGTTCGACAGCTCCGCGGTCATCGTTTTTCTTGAGAAAATTGATTTTTTGGACTGTACCAATTAAGATTCAAAATGTCAATTGGATCATGCCTCATGTTGAATAACCACTTTTTAAACCCTCACAGTGACCAAAATTGCCATTTTTATAGAGTTTTGCTTACTCAGAAGCTTCCGTTTTGACAAATGTCATGCTCAGAAATGACTTTAAACACATTTACTTTAGTTGAAAAAGTTATAATTCACATCCAACAGTAATTTGCTGTCAAAAGATGAAATGTTAAGATTTCATCAATATTGACCATTTTGGGAACGTTCGACAGCTCCGCGGTCATTGTTTTTCTTCAGAAAATTTATTTTTTGGCATGCACCAAAAATTATTAAAAATGTCAATTGGATCGTGCCTCATGTTGAATAACCACTTTTTAAACCCTCACAGTGACCAAAATTGCCATATTTACAGTTTTGCTTACTCAGAAGCTTCAATTTTGACCAATTTCAGGCACAGAAATGACTTTAAACACATTTATTTTAGTTGAAAAAGTAATAATTCACATCCAACAGTAATTTACAGCCAAAAGATTAAATGTTAAAATTTCATCAAAATTGACCATTTTGGGAACATTCGACAGCTCCGCAATTATCGTTTTTCTTCAGAAAATTGATTTTTTGGACTGTACCTAAAATTATCCAAAATGTCAATTGGATTGTGCCTCAAATTGAATAACCATTTTTTAAACCCTCACAGTGACCAAAATTGCCATTTTTATAGAGTTTTGCTTATCCAACAGTAATTTACAGCCAAAAGATTAAATGTTAAAATTTCATCAAAATTGACCATTTTGGGAACGTTGGACAGCTCCGCGGTCACCGTTTTTCATCAGAAAATTGATTTTTTGGACAGTACCACAAATTTATCAAAATGTCAATTGGATCGTGCCTCATGTTGAATAACCACTTTTTAAACCCTCACAGTGACCAAAATTGCCATTTTTACAAAGTTTTGCTTACTCTGAAGCTTTATTTTTGACCGAATTCAGGCACAGAAATGGCTTTAAACATACTTATTTTAGTTGAATTAGTAATAATTCAGATCCAACAGCAATTTACAGTCAAAAGATGAAATGTTAAAATTTCATCAAAATTGACCATTTTGGGAACGTTCGACGATCATTGTTTTTCTTCAGAAAATTGATTTTTTGGACTGTACCAATTAAGATTCAAAATGTCAATTGGATCGTGCCTCAAATTGAATAACCACTTTTTAAACCCTCACAGTGACCAAAATTGCCATTTTATAGAGTTTTGCTTACTCAGAGCTTCAATTTTGATGAATTTCATGCACAGAAATGACTTTAAACACAATTACTTTAGTTGAAAAAGTTATAATTCACATCCAACAGTAATTTGCAGGCGAAATTTTAAATGTTAAAATTTCATCAAAATTGACCATTTTGGGAACAATCGAAAGCTCCGCAATCATCGTTTTTCTTCAGAAAATTTATTTTTTGGACTGTACCAAAAATTATCCAAAATGTTAATTGGATCATGCCTCAAATTGAATAACCACTTTTTAAACGCTCACAATGACCAAAATTGCCATTTTTATAGAGTTTTGCTTACTCAGAGGCTTCAATTTTGATGAATTTTATACTCAGAAATGACTTTAAACACATTTACTTTAGTTGAAAAAGTTATAATTCACATCCAACAGTAATTTGCAGTCAAAAGATTCAATGTTAAAATTTCATCAATATTGACCATTTTGGGAATGTACGACAGCTCCGCGGTCATCGATTTTTTTTCATAAAATTTATTTTTTGGCCTGCACCAAAAATTATTAAAAATGTCAATTGGATCGTGCCTCATGTTGAATAACCACTTTTTAAACCCTCACAGTGACCAAAATTGCCATTTTTACAGAGTTTTGCTTACTCAGAAGCTTCAATTTTGACCAATTTCAGGCACAGAAATGACTTTAAACACACTTATTTTAGTTGAAAAAGTAATAATTCACATCCAACAGTAATTTACAACCAAAAGATTAAATGTTAAAATTTCATCAAAATTGACCATTTTAGGAAGGTTCGACAGCTCCGCGGTCACCGTTTTTCATCAGAAAATTGATTTTTTGGACAGTACCACAAATGTATCAAAATGTCAATTGGATCATGCCATATGTTGAATAACCACTTTTTAAACCCTCACAGTGACCAAAATTGCCATTTTGACAGAGTTTTGCTTACTCTGAAGCTTTATTTTTGACCAAATTCAGGCACAGAAATGGCTTTAAACATACTTATTTTAGTTGAATCAGTAATAATTCAGATCCAACAGCAATTTACAGTCAAAAGATTAAATGTTAAAATTTCATCAAAATTGACCATTTTGGGAACGTTCGACGATCATTGTTTTTCTTCGGAAAATTTATTTTTTGGACTGTACCAAAAATGATTCAAAATGTCAATTGGATCGTGCCTCATGTTGAATAACCACTTTTTAAACCCTGACAGTGACCAAAATTGCCATTTTTACAGAGTTTTGCTTACTCGGAAGCTTCAATTTTGACCAATTCAGGCACAGAAATGACTTTAAACACACTTATTTTGGTTGAAAAAGCAATAATTCACATCCAACAGTAATTTGCAGTCGAAAGATTTAATGTTAAAATTTCATCAAAATTGACCATCTTGGGAATGTTCGACAGCTCCGCGGTCATCGTTTTTCTTCGGAAAATAGATTTTTTGGACTGTACCAAAAATTATCCAAAATGTCAATTGGATCGTGCCTCAAAATTGAATAACCATTTTTTAAACCCTCACAGTGACCAAAATTGCCATTTTTATAGAGTTTTGCTTATCCAACAGTAATTTACAGCCAAAAGATTAAATGTTAAAATTTCATCGAAATTGACCATTTTGGGAACGTTGGACAGCTCCGCGGTCACCGTTTTTCATCAGAAAATTGATTTTTTGAACAGTACCACAAATTTATCAAAATGTCAATTGGATCGTGCCTCATGTTGAATAACCACTTTTTAAACCCTCACAGTGACCAAAATTGCCATTTTTACAAAGTTTTGCTTACTCTGAAGCTTTATTTTTGACCGAATTCAGGCACAGAAATGGCTTTAAACATACTTATTTTAGTTGAATTAGTAATAATTCAGATCCAACAGCAATTTACAGTCAAAAGATTAAATGTTAAAATTTCATCAAAATTGACCATTATGGGAACGTTCGACGATCATTGTTTTTCTTCAGAAAATTGATTTTTTGGACTGTACCAATTAAGATTCAAAATGTCAATTGGATCGTGCCTCAAATTGAATAACCACTTTTTAAACCCTCACAGTGACCAAAATTGCCATTTTATAGAGTTTTGCTTACTCAGAGCTTCAATTTTGATGAATTTCATGCACAGAAATGACTTTAAACACATTTCCTTTAGTTGAAAAAGTTATAATTCACATCCAACAGTAATTTGCAGGCGAAATTTTAAATGTTAAAATTTCATCAAAATTGACCATTTTGGGAACAATCGAAAGCTCCGCAATCATCGTTTTTCTTCAGAAAATTGATTTTTTGGACTGTACCAAAAATTATCCAAAATGTTAATTGGATCGTGCCTCAAATTGAATAACCACTTTTTAAACCCTCACAATGACCAAAATTGCCATTTTTATAGAGTTTTGCTTACTCAGAGGCTTCAATTTTGATGAATTTCATACTCAGAAATGACTTTAAACACATTTACTTTAGTTGAAAAAGTTATAATTCACATCCAACAGTAATTTGCAGTCAAAAGATTAAATGTTAAAATTTCATCAATATCGACCATTTTGGGAATGTACGACAGCTCCGCGGTCATCGATTTTTTTTCATAAAATTTATTTTTTGGCCTGCACCAAAAATTATTAAAAATGTCGAATGGATCGTGCCTCATGTTGAATAACCACTTTTGAAACCCTCACAGTGACCAAAATTCGCATTTTTACAGAGTTTTGCTTACTCAGAAGCTTCAATTTTGACCAATTTCAGGCACAGAAATGACTTTAAACACACTTATTTTAGTTGAAAAAGTAATAATTCACATCCAACAGTAATTTACAACCAAAAGATTAAATGTTAAAATTTCATCAAAATTGACCATTTTAGGAAGGTTCGACAGCTCCGCGGTCACCGTTTTTCATCAGAAAATTGATTTTTTGGACAGTACCACAAATGTATCAAAATGTCAATTGGATCGTGCCATATGTTGAATAACCACTTTTTAAACCCTCACAGTGACCAAAATTGCCATTTTGACAGAGTTTTGCTTACTCTGAAGCTTTATTTTTGACCGAATTCAGGCACAGAAATGGCTTTAAACATACTTATTTTAGTTGAATTAGTAATAATTCAGATCCAACAGCAATTTACAGTCAAAAGATTAAATGTTAAAATTTCATCAAAATTGACCATTTTGGGAACGTTCGACGATCATTGTTTTTCTTCGGAAAATTTATTTTTTGGACTGTACCAAAAATGATTCAAAATGTCAATTGGATCGTGCCTCATGTTGAATAACCACTTTTTAAACCCTGACAGTGACCAAAATTGCCATTTTTACAGAGTTTTGCTTACTCGGAAGCTTCAATTTTGACCAATTCAGGCACAGAAATGACTTTAAACACACTTATTTTGGTTGAAAAAGCAATAATTCACATCCAACAGTAATTTGCAGTCGAAAGATTTAATGTTAAAATTTCATCAAAATTGACCATCTTGGGAACGTTGGACAGCTCCGCGGTCATCGTTTTTCTTCAGAAAATTGATTTTTTGGACTGTACCAATTAAGATTCAAAATAACAATTGGATCGTGCCTCATGTTGAATAACCACTTTTTGAACCCTGATAGTGACCAAAAATGCCATTTTTACAGAGTTTTGCTTACTCAGAAGCTTCAATTTTGACCAATCCTGGCACAGAAATGACTTTAAACACACTTATTTTGGTTGAAAAAGCAATAATTCACATCCAACAGTAATTTTCAGTCGAAAGATTTAATGTTAAAATTTCATCAAAATTGACTATTTTGGGAACGTTCGACAGCTCCGCGGTCATCGTTTTTCTTCAGAAAATAGATTTTTTGGACTGTACCAATTAAGATTCAAAATGTCAATTGGATCATGCCTCATGTTGAATAACCACTTTTTAAACCCTCACAGTGACCAAAATTGCCATTTTTACAGAGTTTTGCTTACTCAGAAGCTTCCATTTTGACAAATGTCATGCTCAGAAATGACTTTAAACACATTTATTTTAGTTGAAAAAGTAATAATTCACATCCAACAGTAATTTACAGCCAAAAGATTAAATGTTAAAATTTCATCAAAATTGACCATTTTGGGAACGTTCGACAGCTCCGCGGTCATCGTTTTTCTTCAGAAAATTGATTTTTTGGACTGTACCAAAAATTATCCAAAATGTCAATTGGATCGTGCCTCAAATTGAATAACCATTTTTTAAACCCTCACAGTGACCAAAATTGCCATTTTTATAGAGTTTTGCTTATCCAACAGTAATTTACAGCCAAAAGATTAAATGTTAAAATTTCATCAAAATTGACCATTTTGGGAACGTTGGACAGCTCCGCGGTCACCGTTTTTCATTAGAAAATTGATTTTTTGAACAGTACCACAAATTTATCAAAATGTCAATTGGATCGTGCCTCATGTTGAATAACCACTTTTTAAACCCTCACAGTGACCAAAATTGCCATTTTTACAAAGTTTTGCTTACTCTGAAGCTTTATTTTTGACCGAATTCAGGCACAGAAATGGCTTTAAACATACTTATTTTAGTTGAATTAGTAATAATTCAGATCCAACAGCAATTTACAGTCAAAAGATTAAATGTTAAAATTTCATCAAAATTGACCATTATGGGAACGTTCGACGATCATTGTTTTTCTTCAGAAAATTGATTTTTTGGACTGTACCAATTAAGATTCAAAATGTCAATTGGATCGTGCCTCAAATTGAATAACCACTTTTTAAACCCTCACAGTGACCAAAATTGCCATTTTATAGAGTTTTGCTTACTCAGAGCTTCAATTTTGATGAATTTCATGCACAGAAATGACTTTAAACACATTTCCTTTAGTTGAAAAAGTTATAATTCATATCCAACAGTAATTTGCAGGCGAAATTTTAAATGTTAAAATTTCATCAAAATTGACCATTTTGGGAACAATCGAAAGCTCCGCAATCATCGTTTTTCTTCAGAAAATTGATTTTTTGGACTGTACCAAAAATTATCCAAAATGTCAATTGGATCGTGCCTCAAATTGAATAACCACTTTTTAAACCCTCACAATGACCAAAATTGCCATTTTTATAGAGTTTTGCTTACTCAGAGGCTTCAATTTTGATGAATTTCATACTCAGAAATGACTTTAAACACATTTACTTTAGTTGAAAAAGTTATAATTCACATCCAACAGTAATTTGCAGTCAAAAGATTAAATGTTAAAATTTCATCAATATTGACCATTTTGGGAATGTACGACAGCTCCGCGGTCATCGATTTTTTTTCATAAAATTTATTTTTTGGCCTGCACCAAAAATTATTAAAAATGTCAATTGGATCGTGCCTCATGTTGAATAACCACTTTTTAAACCCTCACAGTGACCAAAATTGCCATTTTTACAGAGTTTTGCTTACTCAGAAGCTATAATTTTGACCAATTTTAGGCACAGAAATGACTTTAAACACACTTATTTTAGTTGAAAAAGTAATAATTCACATCCAACAGTAATTTACAACCAAAAGATTAAATGTTAAAATTTCATCAAAATTGACCATTTTAGGAAGGTTCGACAGCTCCGCGGTCACCGTTTTTCATCAGAAAATTGATTTTTTGCACAGTACCACAAATGTATCAAAATGTCAATTGGATCGTGCCTCATGTTGAATAACCACTTTTTAAACCCTCGTAGTGACCAAAATTGCCATTTTTACAGAGTTTTGCTTACTCAGAAGCTTCAATTTTGACCAATTTCATGCACAGAAATGACTTTAAACACATTTATTTTAGTTGAAAAAGTAATAATTCACATCCAACAGTAATTTACAGCCAAAAGATTAAATGTTAAAATTTCATCAAAATTGACCATTTTGAGAAGGTTCGACAGGTCCGCAGTCACCGTTTTTCATCAGAAAATTGATTTTTTGTACAGTACCACAAATTTATCAAAATGTCAATTGGATCGTGCCATATGTTGAATAACCACTTTTTAAACCCTCACAGTGACCAAAATTGCCATTTTTACAAAGTTTTGCTTACTCTGAAGCTGTATTTTTGACCGAATTCAGGCACAGAAATGGCTTTAAACATACTTATTTTAGTTGAATTAGTAATAATTCAGATCCAACAGCAATTTACAGTCAAAAGATTAAATGTTAAAATTTCATCAAAATTGACCATCTTGGGAACGTTCGACGATCATTGTTTTTCTTCGGAAAATTTATTTTTTGGACTGTACCAAAAATGATTCAAAATGTCAATTGGATCATGCCTCATGTTGAATAACCACTTTTTAAACCCTGACAGTGACCAAAATTGCCATTTTTACAGAGTTTTGCTTACTCAGAAGCTTAAATTTTGACCAATTCAGGCACAGAAATGACTTTAAACACACTTATTTTGGTTGAAAAAGCAATAATTCACATCCAACAGTAATTTGCAGTCGAAAGATTTAATGTTAAAATTTCATCAAAATTGACCATCTTGGGAATGTTCGACAGCTCCGCGGTCATCGTTTTTCTTCAGAAAATAGATTTTTTGGACTGTACCAATTAAGATTCAAAATGTCAATTGGATCGTGCCTCATGTTGAATAACCACTTTTTAAACCCTCACAGTGACCAAAATTGCCATTTGTACAGAGTTTTGCTTACTCAGAAGCTTCAATTTTGACCAATTTCAGGCACAGAAATGACTTTAAACCCATTTATTTTAGTTGAAAAAGTAATAATTCACATCCAACAGTAATTTACAGCCAAAAGATTAAATGTTAAAATTTCATCAAAATTGACCATTTTGGGAACGTTCGACAGCTCCGCGGTCATCGTTTTTCTTCAGAAAATTGATTTTTTTGGACTGTACCAAAAATTATCCAAAATGTCAATTGGATCGTGCCTCAAATTGAATAACCATTTTTTAAACCCTCACAGTGACCAAAATTGCCATTTTTATAGAGTTTTGCTTACTCAGAAGCTTCAATTTTGACGAATTTCATGCTCAGAAATGACTTTAAACACATTTACTTTAGTTGAAAAAGTTATAATTCACATCCAACAGTAATTTGCTGTCAAAAGATGAAATGTTAAAATTTCATCAATATTGACCATTTTGGGAACGTTCGACAGCTTCGCGGTCATCGTTTTTCTTCAAAAAATTTATTTTTTGGCCTGCACCAAAAATTATTAAAAATGTCAATTGGATCGTGCCTCATGTTGAATAACCACTTTTTAAACCCTCACAGTGACCAAAATTGCCATATTTACAGTTTTGCTTACTCAGAAGCTTCAATTTTGACCAATTACAGGCACAGAAATGACTTTAAAAACATTTATTTTAGTTGAAAAAGTAATAATTCACATCCAACAGTAATTTACAGCCAAAAGATTAAATGTTAAAATTTCATCAAAATTGACCATTTTGGGAACATTCGACAGCTCCGCAATTTTCGTTTTTCTTCAGAAAATTGATTTTTTGGACTGTACCAAAAATTATCCAAAATGTCAATTGGATCGTGCCTCAAATTGAATAACCATTTTTTAAACCCTCACAGTGACCAAAATTGCCATTTTTATAGAGTTTTGCTTACTCAGAAGCTTCAATTTTGACGAATTTCATGCTCAGAAATGACTTAAAACACATTTACTTTAGTTGAAAAAGTTATAATTCACATCCAACAGTAATTTGCAGTCAAAAGATTAAATGTTAAAATTTCATCAATATTGACCATTTTGGGAACGTACGACAGCTCCGCGGTCATCGTTTTTCTTCAGAAAATTAATTTTTTGGCCTGCACCAAAAATTATTAAAAATGTCAATTGGATCGTGCCTCATGTTAAATAAACACTTTTTAAACCCTCACAGTGACCAAAATTGCCATATTTACAGTTTTGCTTACTCAGAAGCTTCAATTTTGACCAATTTCAGGCACAGAAATGACTTTAAACATATTTATTTTAGTTGAAAAAGTAATAATTCACATCCAACAGTAATTTACAGCCAAAAGATTAAATGTTAAAATTTCATCAAAATTGACCATTTTGGAACGTTGGACAGCTCCGCGGTCATCGTTTTACTTCAGAAAATTGATTTTTTGGACTGTACCAATTAAGATTCAAAATGTCAATTGGATCATGCCTCATGTTGAATAACCACTTTTTAAACCCTCACAGTGACCAACATTGCCTTTTTTACAGAGTTTTTCTTACTCAGAAGCTTCAATTTTGACCAATCCAGGCACAGAAATGACTTTAAACACACTTATTTTGGTTGAAAAAGCAATAATTCACATCCAACAGTAATTTGCAGTCGAAAGATTTAATGTTAAAATTTCATCAAAATTGATCATTTTGGGAACGTTCGACAGCACCGCGGTCATCGTTTTTCTTCAGAAAATTGATTTTTTGGACTGTACCAATTAAGATTCAAAATGTCAATTGGATCGTGCCTCATGTTGAATAACCACTTTTTAAACCCTCACAGTGACCAAAATTGCCATTTTTACAGAGTTTTGCTTACTCAGAAGCTTCAATTTTGATGAATTTCATTCACAGAAATGACTTTAAACACATTTATTTTAGTTGAAAAAGTAATAATTCACATCCAACAGTAATTTACAGCCAAAAGATTAAATGTTAAAATTTCATCAAAATTGACCATTTTGGGAACGTTCGACGATCATTGTTTTTCTTCAGAAAATTGATTTTTTGGACTGTACCAATTAAGATTTAAAATGTCAATTAGATCGTGCCTCATGTTGAATAACCTCTTTTTAAACCCTCACAGTGACCAAAATTGCCATTTTTACAGAGTTTTGCTTACTCAGAAGCTTCAGTTTTGACCAATTTCAGGCACAGAAATGACTTTAAACACATTTATTTTAGCTGAAAAAGTAATAATTCACATCCAACAGTAATTTACAGCCAAAAGATTAAATGTTAAAATTTCATCAAAATTGACCATTTTGGGAACGTTTGACAGCTCCGCAGTCACCGTTTTTCATCAGAAAATTGATTTTTTGGACAGTACCACACATTTATCAAAATGTCAATTGGATCGTGCCTTATGTTGAATAACCACTTTTTAAACCCTCACAGTGAGCAAAATTGCCATTTTTACAGAGTTTTGCTTACTCAGAAGCTTTATTTTTGACCAATTTCAGGCACAGAAATGGCTTTAAACATACTTATTTTAGTTGAATTAGTAATAATTTAGATCCAACAGCAATTTACAGTCAAAAGATAAATGTTAAAATTTCATCAAAGTTGACCATTTTGGGAACGTTCGACGATCATTGTTTTTCTTCAGAAAATAGATTTTTTGGACTGTACCAAAAATGATTCAAAATGTCAATTGGATCGTGCCTCATGTTGAATAACCACTTTTTAAACCCTGATAGTGACCAAAATTGCCATTTTTACAGAGTTTTGCTCACTCAGAAGCTTCAATTTTGACCAATCCAGGCACAGAAATGACATTAAACACACTTATTTTGGTTGAAAAAGCAATATTTCACATCCAACAGTAATTTGCAATCGAAAGATTTAATGTTAAAATTTCATCAAAATTGACCATTTTGGGAACGTTCGACAGCTCCGCGGTCATCGTGTTTCTTCAGAAAATTGATTTTTTTACTGTACCAATTAAGATTCAAAATGTCAATTGGATCGTGCCTCATGTTGAATAACCACTTTTTAAACCCTCACAGTGACCAAAATTGCCATTTTTACAGAGTTTTGCTTACTCAGAAGCTTCAATTTTGACCAATTTCAGGCACAGAAATGACTTTAAACACATTTATTTTAGTTGAAAAAGAAATATTTCACATCCAACAGTAATTTACAGCCAAAAGATTAAATGTTAAAATTTCATCAAAATTGACCATTTTGGGAACGTTCGACAGCTCCGCGGTCATCGTTTTTCTTCAGAAAATTGATTTTTTGGACTGTACCAAAAATTATCCAAAATGTCAATTGGATCGTGCCTCAAATTGAATAACCATTTTTTAAACCCTCACAGTGACCAAAATTGCCATTTTTATAGAGTTTTGCTTACTCAGAAGCTTCAATTTTGACGAATTTCATGCTCAGAAATGACTTTAAACACATTTACTTTAGTTGAAAAAGTTATAATTCACATCCAACAGTAATTTGCAGTCAAAAGATTAAATGTTAAGATTTCATCGATATTGACCATTTTGGGAACGTACGACAGCTCCGCGGTCATCGTTTTTCTTCAGAAAATTTATTTTTTGGCCTGCACCAAAAATTATTAAAAATGACAATTGGATCGTGCCTCATGTTGAATAACCACTTTTTAAACCCTCACAGTGACCAAAATTGCCATATTTACAGTTTTGCTTACTCAGAAGCTTCAATTTTGACCAATTTCAGGCACAAAAATGACTTTAAACACATTTATTTTAGTTTAAAAAGTAATAATTCACATCCAACAGTAATTTACAGCCAAAAGATTAAATGTTAACATTTCATCAAAATTGACCATTTTGGGAACGTTGGACAGCTCCGCGGTCATCGTTTTTCTTCAGAAAATTGATTTTTTGGACTGTACCAATTAAGATTCAAAATGTCAATTAGATCATGCCTCATGTTGAATAACCATTTTTTAACCCCTCATAATGACCGAAATTGCCATTTTTACAGAGTTTTTCTTACTCAGAAGCTTCAATTTTGACCAATTACAGGCACAGAAATGACTTTAAACACATTTATTTTAGTTGAAAAAGTAATAATTCACATCCAACAGTAATTTGCAGTTGAAAGATTTAATGTTAAAATTTCATCAAAATTGACCATTTTGGGAACGTTCGACAGCTCCGCGGTCATCGTTTTTCTTCAGAAAATTGATTTTTTGGACTGTACCAATTAAGATTCAAAATGTCAATTGGATCGTGCCTCATGTTGAATAACCACTTTTTAAACCCTCACAGTGAGCAAAATTGCCATTTTTACAGAGTTTTGCTTACTCAGAAGCTTTATTTTTGACCAATTTCAGGCACAGAAATGGCTTTAAACATACTTATTTTAGTTGAATTAGTAATAATTTAGATCCAACAGCAATTTACAGTCAAAAGATAAATGTTAAAATTTCATCAAAGTTGACCATTTTGGGAACGTTCGACGATCATTGCTTTTCTTCAGAAAATAGATTTTTTGGACTGTACCAAAAATGATTCAAAATGTCAATTGGATCGTGCCTCATGTTGAATAACCACTTTTTAAACCCTGATAGTGACCAAAATTGCCATTTTTACAGAGTTTTGCTCACTCAGAAGCTTCAATTTTGACCAATCCAGGCACAGAAATGACATTAAACACACTTATTTTGGTTGAAAAAGCAATATTTCACATCCAACAGTAATTTGCAATCGAAAGATTTAATGTTAAAATTTCATCAAAATTGACCATTTTGGGAACGTTCGACAGCTCCGCGGTCATCGTTTTTCTTCAGAAAATTGATTTTTTGACTGTACCAATTAAGATTCAAAATGTCAATTGGATCGTGCCTCATGTTGAATAACCACTTTTTAAACCCTCACAGTGACCAAAATTGCCATTTTTACAGAGTTTTGCTTACTCAGAAGCTTCAATTTTGACCAATTTCAGGCACAGAAATGGCTTTAAACATACTTATTTTAGTTGAAAAAGTAATAATTCACATCCAACAGTAATTTACAGCCAAAAGATTAAATGTTAAAATTTCATCAAAATTGACCATTTTGGAACGTTCGACAGCTCCGCGGTCACCGTTTTTCATCAGAAAATTGATTTTTTGTACAGTACCACAAATTTATCAAAATGTCAATTGGATCGTGCCATATGTTGAATAACCACTTTTTAAACCCTCACAGTGACCAAAATTGCCATTTTGACAGAGTTTTGCTTACTCTGAAGCTTTATTTTTGACCGAATTCAGGCACAGAAATGGCTTTAAACATACTTATTTTAGTTGAATTAGTAATAATTCAGATCCAACAGCAATTTACAGTCAAAAGATTAAATGTTAAAATTTCATCAAAATTGACCATTTTGGGAACGTTCGACGATCATTGTTTTTCTTTGGAAAAATTATTTTTTGGACTGTACCAAAAATGATTCAAAATGTCAATTGGATCGTGCCTCATGTTGAATAACCACTTTTTAAACCCTGACAGTGACCAAAATTGCCATTTTTACAGAGTTTTGCTTACTCAGAAGCTTCAATTTTGACCAATTCAGGCACAGAAATGACTTTAAACACACTTATTTTGGTTGAAAAAGCAATAATTCACATCCAACAGTAATTTGCAGTCGAAAGATTTAATGTTAAAATTTCATCGAAATTGACCATCTTGGGAATGTTCGACAGCTCCGCGGTCATCGTTTTTCTTCAGAAAATAGATTTTTTGGACTGTACCAATTAAGATTCAAAATGTCAATTGGATCGTGCCTCATGTTGAATAACCACTTTTTAAACCCTCACAGTGACCAAAATTGCCATTTTTACAGAGTTTTGCTTACTCAGAAGCTTCAATTTTGACCAATTTCAGGCACAGAAATGACTTTTAACACATTTATTTTAGTTGAAAAAGTAATAATTCACATCCAACAGTAATTTACAGCCAAAAGATTAAATGTTAAAATTTCATCAAAATTGACCATTTTGGGAACGTTCGACAGCTCCGCGGTCATCGTTTTTCTTCAGAAAATTGATTTTTTGGACTGTACCAAAAATTATCCAAAATGTCAATTGGATCGTGCCTCAAATTGAATAACCATTTTTTAAACCCTCACAGTGACCAAAATTGCCATTTTTATAGAGTTTTGCTTACTCAGAAGCTTCAATTTTGACGAATTTCATGCTCAGAAATGACTTTAAACACATTTACTTTAGTTGAAAAAGTTATAATTCACATCCAACAGTAATTTGCAGTCAAAAGATTAAATGTTAAGATTTCATCAATATTGACCATTTTGGGAACGTACGACAGCTCCGCGGTCATCGTTTTTCTTCAGAAAATGTATTTTTTGGCCTGCACCAAAAATTATTAAAAATGTCAATTGGATCGTGCCTCATGTTGAATAACCACTTTTTAAACCCTCACAGTGACCAAAATTGCCATATTTACAGTTTTGCTTAATCAGAAGCTTCAATTTTGACCAATTTCAGGCACAGAAATGACTTTAAACACATTTATTTTAGTTGAAAAAGTAATAATTCACATCCAACAGTAATTTACAGCCAAAAGATTAAATGTTAAAATTTCATCAAAATTGACCATTTTGGGAACGTTGGACAGCTCCGCGGTCATCGTTTTTCTTCAGAAAATTGATTTTTTGGACTGTACCAATTAAGATTCAAAATGTCAATTGGATCGTGCCTCAAATTGAATAACCATTTTTTAAACCCTCACAGTGACCAAAATTGCCATTTTTATAGAGTTTTGCTTATCCAACAGTAATTTACAGCCAAAAGATTAAATGTTAAAATTTCATCAAAATTGACCATTTTGGGAACGTTGGACAGCTCCGCGGTCACCGTTTTTCATCAGAAAATTGATTTTTTGAACAGTACCACAAATTTATCAAAATGTCAATTGGATCGTGCCTCATGTTGAATAACCACTTTTTAAACCCTCACAGTGACCAAAATTGCCATTTTTACAAAGTTTTGCTTACTCTGAAGCTTTATTTTTGACCGAATTCAGGCACAGAAATGGCTTTAAACATACTTATTTTAGTTGAATTAGTAATAATTCAGATCCAACAGCAATTTACAGTCAAAAGATTAAATGTTAAAATTTCATCAAAATTGACCATTATGGGAACGTTCGACGATCATTGTTTTTCTTCAGAAAATTGATTTTTTGGACTGTACCAATTAAGATTCAAAATGTCAATTGGATCGTGCCTCAAATTGAATAACCACTTTTTAAACCCTCACAGTGACCAAAATTGCCATTTTATAGAGTTTTGCTTACTCAGAGCTTCAATTTTGATGATTTTCATGCACAGAAATGACTTTAAACACATTTACTTTAGTTGAAAAAGTTATAATTCACATCCAACAGTAATTTGCAGGCGAAATTTTAAATGTTAAAATTTCATCAAAATTGACCATTTTGGGAACAATCGAAAGCTCCGCAATCATCGTTTTTCTTCAGAAAATTGATTTTTTGGACTGTACCAAAAATTATCCAAAATGTCAATTGGATCGTGCCTCAAATTGAATAACCACTTTTTAAACCCTCACAATGACCAAAATTGCCATTTTTATAGAGTTTTGCTTACTCAGAGGCTTCAATTTTGATGAATTTCATACTCAGAAATGACTTTAAACACATTTACTTTAGTTGAAAAAGTAATAATTCACATCCAACAGTAATATACAACCAAAAGATTAAATGTTAAAATTTCATCAAAATTGACCATTTTAGGAAGGTTCGACAGCTCCGCGGTCACCGTTTTTCATCAGAAAATTGATTTTTTGGACAGTACCACAAATGTATCAAAATGTCAATTGGATCGTGCCTCATGTTGAATAACCACTTTTTAAACCCTCGTAGTGACCAAAATTGCCATTTTTACAGAGTTTTGCTTACTCAGAAGCTTCAATTTTGACCAATTTCATGCACAGAAATGACTTTAAACACATTTATTTTAGTTGAAAAAGTAATAATTCACATCCAACAGTAATTTACAGCCAAAAGATTAAATGTTAAAATTTCATCAAAATTGACCATTTTGAGAAGGTTCGACAGGTCCGCAGTCACCGTTTTTCATCAGAAAATTGATTTTTTGTACAGTACCACAAATTTATCAAAATGTCAATTGGATCGTGCCATATGTTGAATAACCACTTTTTAAACCCTCACAGTGACCAAAATTGCAATTTTTACAAAGTTTTGCTTACTCTGAAGCTTTATTTTTGACCGAATTCAGGCACAGAAATGGCTTTAAACATACTTATTTTAGTTGAATTAGTAATAATTCAGATCCAACAGCAATTTACAGTCAAAAGATTAAATGTTAAAATTTCATCAAAATTGACCATTTTGGGAACGTTCGACGATCATTGTTTTTCTTCGGAAAATTTATTTTTTGGACTGTACCAAAAATGATTCAAAATGTCAATTGGATCATGCCTCATGTTGAATAACCACTTTTTAAACCCTGACAGTGACCAAAATTGCCATTTTTACAGAGTTTTGCTTACTCAGAAGCTTCAATTTTGACCAATTCAGGCACAGAAATGACTTTAAACACACTTATTTTGGTTGAAAAAGCAATAATTCACATCCAACAGTAATTTGCAGTCGAAAGATTTAATGTTAAAATTTCATCAAAATTGACCATCTTGGGAATGTTCGACAGCTCCGCGGTCATCGTTTTTCTTCAGAAAATAGATTTTTTGGACTGTACCAATTAAGATTCAAAATGTCAATTGGATCGTGCCTCATGTTGAATAACCACTTTTTAAACCCTCACAGTGACCAAAATTGCCATATTTACAGTTTTGCTTACTCAGAAGCTTCAATTTTGACCAATTACAGGCACAGAAATGACTTTAAACACATTTATTTTAGTTGAAAAAGTAATAATTCACATCCAACAGTAATTTACAGCCAAAAGATTAAATGTTAAAATTTCATCAAAATTGACCATTTTGGGAACATTCGACAGCTCGGCAATTTTCGTTTTTCTTCAGAAAATTGATTTTTTGGACTGTACCAAAAATTATCCAAAATGTCAATTGGATCGTGCCTCAAATTGAATAACCATTTTTTAAACCCTCACAGTGACCAAAATTGCCATTTTTATAGAGTTTTGCTTACTCAGAAGCTTCAATTTTGACGAATTTCATGCTCAGAAATGACTTAAAACACATTTACTTTAGTTGAAAAAGTTATAATTCACATCCAACAGTAATTTGCAGTCAAAAGATTAAATGTTAAAATTTCATCAATATTGACAATTTTGGGAACGTACGACAGCTCCGCGGTCATCGTTTTTCTTCAGAAAATTAATTTTTTGGCCTGCACCAAAAATTATTAAAAATGTCAATTGGATCGTGCCTCATGTTGAATAAACACTTTTTAAACCCTCACAGTGACCAAAATTGCCATATTTACAGTTTTGCTTACTCAGAAGCTTCAATTTTGACCAATTTCAGGCACAGAAATGACTTTAAACATATTTATTTTAGTTGAAAAAGTAATAATTCACATCCAACAGTAATTTACAGCCAAAAGATTAAATGTTAAAATGTCATCAAAATTGACCATTTTGGAACGTTGGACAGCTCCGCGGTCATCGTTTTACTTCAGAAAATTGATTTTTTGGACTGTACCAATTAAGATTCAAAATGTCAATTGGATCGTGCCTCATGTTGAATAACCACTTTTTAAACCCTCACAGTGACCAACATTGCCTTTTTTACAGAGTTTTTCTTACTCAGAAGCTTCAATTTTGACCAATCCAGGCACAGAAATGACTTTAAACACACTTATTTTGGTTGAAAAAGCAATAATTCACATCCAACAGTAATTTGCAGTCGAAAGATTTAATGTTAAAATTTCATCAAAATTGATCATTTTGGGAACGTTCGACAGCACCGCGGTCATCGTTTTTCTTCAGAAAATTGATTTTTTGGACTGTACCAATTAAGATTCAAAATGTCAATTGGATCGTGCCTCATGTTGAATAACCACTTTTTAAACCCTCACAGTGACCAAAATTGCCATTTTTACAGAGTTTTGCTTACTCAGAAGCTTCAATTTTGACCAATTTCAGGCACAGAAATGACTTTAAACACATTTATTTTAGTTGAAAAAGTAATAATTCACATCCAACAGTAATTTACAGCCAAAAGATTAAATGTTAAAATTTCATCAAAATTGACCATTTTGGGAACGTTCGACGATCATTGTTTTTCTTCAGAAAATTGATTTTTTGGACTGTACCAATTAAGATTTAAAATGTCAATTAGATCGTGCCTCATGTTGAATAACCTCTTTTTAAACCCTCACAGTGACCAAAATTGCCATTTTTACAGAGTTTTGCTTACTCAGAAGCTTCAGTTTTGACCAATTTCAGGCACAGAAATGACTTTAAACACATTTATTTTAGCTGAAAAAGTAATAATTCACATCCAACAGTAATTTACAGCCAAAAGATTAAATGTTAAAATTTCATCAAAATTGACCATTTTGGGAACGTTTGACAGCTCCGCAGTCACCGTTTTTCATCAGAAAATTGATTTTTTGGACAGTACCACACATTTATCAAAATGTCAATTGGATCGTGCCTTATGTTGAATAACCACTTTTTAAACCCTCACAGTGAGCAAAATTGCCATTTTTACAGAGTTTTGCTTACTCAGAAGCTTTATTTTTGACCAATTTCAGGCACAGAAATGGCTTTAAACATACTTATTTTAGTTGAATTAGTAATAATTTAGATCCAACAGCAATTTACAGTCAAAAGATAAATGTTAAAATTTCATCAAAGTTGACCATTTTGGGAACGTTCGACGATCATTGTTTTTCTTCAGAAAATAGATTTTTTGGACTGTACCAAAAATGATTCAAAATGTCAATTGGATCGTGCCTCATGTTGAATAACCACTTTTTAAACCCTGATAGTGACCAAAATTGCCATTTTTACAGAGTTTTGCTCACTCAGAAGCTTCAATTTTGACCAATCCAGGCACAGAAATGACATTAAACACACTTATTTTGGTTGATAAAGCAATATTTCACATCCAACAGTAATTTGCAATCGAAAGATTTAATGTTAAAATTTCATCAAAATTGACCATTTTGGGAACGTTGGACAGCTCCGCGGTCATCGTTTTTCTTCAGAAAATTGATTTTTTGACTGTACCAATTAAGATTCAAAATGTCAATTGGATCGTGCCTCATGTTGAATAACCACTTTTTAAACCCTCACAGTGACCAAAATTGCCATTTTTACAGAGTTTTGCTTACTCAGAAGCTTCAATTTTGACCAATTTCAGGCACAGAAATGACTTTAAACACATTTATTTTAGTTGAAAAAGAAATATTTCACATCCAACAGTAATTTACAGCCAAAAGATTAAATGTTAAAATTTCATCAAAATTGACCATTTTGGGAACGTTCGACAGCTCCGCGGTCATCGTTTTTCTTCAGAAAATTGATTTTTTGGACTGTACCAAAAATTATCCAAAATGTCAATTGGATCGTGCCTCAAATTGAATAACCATTTTTTAAACCCTCACAGTGACCAAAATTGCCATTTTTATAGAGTTTTGCTTACTCAGAAGCTTCAATTTTGACGAATTTCATGCTCAGAAATGACTTTAAACACATTTACTTTAGTTGAAAAAGTTATAATTCACATCCAACAGTAATTTGCAGTCAAAAGATTAAATGTTAAGATTTCATCGATATTGACCATTTTGGGAACGTACGACAGCTCCGCGGTCATCGTTTTTCTTCAGAAAATTTATTTCTTGGCCTGCACCAAAAATTATTAAAAATGACAATTGGATCGTGCCTCATGTTGAATAACCACTTTTTAAACCCTCACAGTGACCAAAATTGCCATATTTACCGTTTTGCTTACTCAGAAGCTTCAATTTTGACCAATTTCAGGCACAAAAATGACTTTAAACACATTTATTTTAGTTTAAAAAGTAATAATTCACATTCAACAGTAATTTACAGCCAAAAGATTAAATGTTAACATTTCATCAAAATTGACCATTTTGGGAACGTTGGACAGCTCCGCGGTCATCGTTTTTCTTCAGAAAATTGATTTTTTGGACTGTACCAATTAAGATTCAAAATGTCAATTAGATCATGCCTCATGTTGAATAACCATTTTTTAACCCCTCATAAAGACCGAAATTGCCATTTTTACAGAGTTTTTCTTACTCAGAAGCTTCAATTTTGACCAATTACAGGCACAGAAATGACTTTAAACACATTTATTTTAGTTGAAAAAGTAATAATTCACATCCAACAGTAATTTGCAGTCGAAAGATTTAATGTTAAAATTTCATCAAAATTGACCATTTTGGGAACGTTCGACAGCTCCGCGGTCATCGTTTTTCTTCAGAAAATTGATTTTTTGGACTGTACCAATTAAGATTCAAAATGTCAATTGGATCGTGCCTCATGTTGAATAACCACTTTTTAAACCCTCACAGTGAGCAAAATTGCCATTTTTACAGAGTTTTGCTTACTCAGAAGCTTTATTTTTTACCAATTTCAGGCACAGAAATGGCTTTAAACATACTTATTTTAGTTGAATTAGTAATAATTTAGATCCAACAGCAATTTACAGTCAAAAGATAAATGTTAAAATTTCATCAAAGTTGACCATTTTGGGAACGTTCGACGATCATTGTTTTTCTTCAGAAAATAGATTTTTTGGACTGTACCAAAAATGATTCAAAATGTCAATTGGATCGTGCCTCATGTTGAATAACCACTTTGTAAACCCTGATAGTGACCAAAATTGCCATTTTTACAGAGTTTTGCTCACTCAGAAGCTTCAATTTTGACCAATCCAGGCACAGAAATGACATTAAACACACTTATTTTGGTTGAAAAAGCAATATTTCACATCCAACAGTAATTTGCAATCGAAAGATTTAATGTTAAAATTTCATCAAAATTGACCATTTTGGGAACGTTCGACAGCTCCGCGGTCATCGTTTTTCTTCAGAAAATTGATTTTTTGACTGTACCAATTAAGATTCAAAATGTCAATTGGATCGTGCCTCATGTTGAATAACCACTTTTTAAACCCTCACAGTGACCAAAATTGCCATTTTTACAGAGTTTTGCTTACTCAGAAGCTTCAATTTTGACCAATTTCAGGCACAGAAATGACTTTAAACACATTTATTTTAGTTGAAAAAGAAATATTTCACATCCAACAGTAATTTACAGCCAAAAGATTAAATGTTAAAATTTCATCAAAATTGACCATTTTGGGAACGTTCGACAGCTCCGCGGTCACCGTTTTTCTTCAGAAAATTGATTTTTTGGACTGTACCAAAAATTATCCAAAATGTCAATTGGATCGTGCCTCAAATTGAATAACCATTTTTTAAACCCTCACAGTGACCAAAATTGCCATTTTTATAGAGTTTTGCTTACTCAGAAGCTTCAATTTTGATGAATTTCATGCTCAGAAATGACTTTAAACACATTTACTTTAGTTGAAAAAGTTATAATTCACATCCAACAGTAATTTGCAGTCAAAAGATTAAATGTTAAGATTTCATCGATATTGACCATTTTGGGAACGTACGACAGCTCCGCGGTCATCGTTTTTCTTCAGAAAATTTATTTTTTGGCCTGCACCAAAAATTATTAAAAATGACAATTGGATCGTGCCTCATGTTGAATAACCACTTTTTAAACCCTCACAGTGACCAAAATTGCCATATTTACAGTTTTGCTTACTCAGAAGCTTCAATTTTGACCAATTTCAGGCACAAAAATGACTTTAAACACATTTATTTTAGTTTAAAAAGTAATAATTCACATCCAACAGTAATTTACAGCCAAAAGATTAAATGTTAACATTTCATCAAAATTGACCATTTTGGGAACGTTGGACAGCTCCGCGGTCATCGTTTTTCTTCAGAAAATTGATTTTTTGGACTGTACCAATTAAGACTCAAAATGTCAATTAGATCGTGCCTCATGTTGAATAACCATTTTTTAACCCCTCATAATGACCGAAATTGCCATTTTTACAGAGTTTTTCTTACTCAGAAGCTTCAGTTTTGACCAATTACAGGCACAGAAATGACTTTAAACACATTTATTTTAGTTGAAAAAGTAATAATTCACATCCAACAGTAATTTGCAGTCGAAAGATTTAATGTTAAAATTTCATCAAAATTGACCATTTTGGGAACGTTCGACAGCTCTGCGGTCATCGTTTTTCTTCAGAAAATGGATTTTTTGGACTGTACCAATTAAGATTCAAAATGTCAATTGGATCGTGCCTCATGTTGAATAACCACATATCAAACCCTCACAGTGACCAAAATTGCCATTTTTACAGAGTTTTGCTTACTCAGAAGCTTCAATTTTGACCAATTTCAGGCACAGAAATGACTTTAAACACATTTATTTTAGTTTAAAAAGTAATAATTCACATCCAACAGTAATTTACAGCCAAAAGATTAAATGTTAACATTTCATCAAAATTGACCATTTTGGGAACGTTGGACAGCTCCGCGGTCATCGTTTTTCTTCAGAAAATTGATTTTTTGGACTGTACCAATTAAGACTCAAAATGTCAATTAGATCGTGCCTCATGTTGAATAACCATTTTTTAACCCCTCATAATGACCGAAATTGCCATTTTTACAGAGTTTTGCTTACTCAGAAGCTTCAATTTTGACCAATTTCAGGCACAGAAATGACTTTAAACACATTTATTTTAGTTGAAAAAGTAATAATTCACATCCAACAGTAATTTACAGCCAAAAGATTAAATGTTAAAATTTCATCAAAATTGACCATTTTGGGAACGTTCGACAGCTCCGCAATCATAGTTTTTCTTTAGAAAATTGATTTTTTGGACTCTACCAAAAATTATCCAAAATGTCAAATGGATCGTGCCTCAAATTGAATAACCACTTTTTAAACCCTCACAGTGACCAAAATTGCCATTTTATAGAGTTTTGCTTACTCAGAAGCTTCAATTTTGATGAATTTCATGCACAGAAATGACTTTAAACACATTTACTTTAGTTGAAAAAGTTATAATTCACATCCAACAGTAATTTGCAGTCAAAAGATTAAATGTTAAGATTTTATCAATATTGACCATTTTGGGAACGTACGACAGCTCCGCGGTCATCGTTTTTCTTCAGAAAATGTATTTTTTGGCCTGCACCAAAAATTAATAAAAATGTCAATTGGATCGTGCCTCATGTTGAATAACCACATTTTAAACCCTCACAGTGACCAAAATTGCCATATTTACAGTTTTGCTTACTCAGAAGCTTCAATTTTGACCAATTTCAGGCACAGAAATGACTTTAAACACATTTATTTTAGTTGAAAAAGTAATAATTCACATCCAACAGTATTTTACAGCCAAAAGATTAAATGTTAAAATTTCATCAAAATTGACCATTTTGGGAACGTTGGACAGCTCCGCGGTCATCGTTTTTCTTCAGAAAATTGATTTTTTGGACTGTACCAATTAAGATTCAAAATATCAATTGGATCATGCCTCATGTTGAATAACCACTTTTTAAGCCCTGATAGTGACCAAAAATGCCATTTTTACAGAGTTTTGCTTACCCAGAAGCTTCAATTTTGACCAATCCTGGCACAGAAATGACTTTAAACACACTTATTTTGGTTGAAAAAGCAATAATTCACATCCAACAGTAATTTTCAGTCGAAAGATTTAATGTTAAAATTTCATCAAAATTGACCATTTTGGGAACGTTCGACAGCTCCGCGGTCATCGTTTTTTCTTGAGAAAATTGATTTTTTGGACTGTACCAATTAAGATTCAAAATGTCAATTGGATCGTGCCTCATGTTGAATAACCAATTTTAAACCCTCACAGTGACCAAAATTGCCATTTTTACAGAGTTTTGCTTACTAAGAAGCTTCAATTTTGACAAATGTCATGCTCAGAAATGACTTTAAACACATTTACTTTAGTTGAAAAAGTTATAATTCACATCCAACAGTAATTTGCTGTCAAAAGATGAAATGTTAAAATTTCATCAATATTGACCATTTTGGGAACGTTCGACAGCTCCGCGGTCATTGTTTTTCTTCAGAAAATTTATTTTTTGGCCTGCACCAAAAATTATTAAAAATGTCAATTGGATCGTGCCTCATGTTGAATAACCACTTTTTAAACCCTCACAGTGACCAAAATTGCCATATTTACAGTTTTGCTTACTCAGAAGCTTCAATTTTGACCAATTACAGGCACAGAAATGACTTTAAACACATTTATTTTAGTTGAAAAAGTAATAATTCACATCCAACAGTAATTTACAGCCAATGGATTAAATGTTAAAATTTCATCAAAATTGACCATTTTGGGAACATTCGACAGCTCCGCAATTATCGTTTTTCTTCAGAAAATTGATTTTTTGGACTGTACCTAAAATTATCCAAAATGTCAATTGGATCGTGCCTCAAATTGAATAACCACTTTTTAAACCCTCACACTGACCAAAATTGCCATTTTTATAGAGTTTTGCTTATCCAACAGTAATTTACAGCCAAAAGATTAAATGTTAAAATTTCATCAAAATTGACCATTTTGGGAACGTTGGACAGCTCCGCGGTCACCGTTTTTCATCAGAAAATTGATTTTTTGGACAGTACCACAAATTTATCAAAATGTCAATTGGATCGTGCCTCATGTTGAATAACCACTTTTTAAACCCTCACAGTGACCAAAATTGCCATTTTTACAAAGTTTTGCTTACTCTGAAGCTTTATTTTTGACCGAATTCAGGCACAGAAATGGCTTTAAACATATTTATTTTAGTTGAAAAAGTAATATTTCACATCCAACAGTAATTTACAGCCAAAAGATTACATGTTAAAATTTCATCAAAATTGACCATTTTGGAACGTTGGACAGCTCCGCGGTCATCGTTTTACTTCAGAAAATTGATTTTTTGGACTGTACCAATTAAGATTCAAAATGTCAATTGGATCGTGCCTCATGTTGAAGAACCACTTTTTAAACCCTCACAGTGACCAACATTGCCTTTTTTACAGAGTTTTTCTTACTCAGAAGCTTCAATTTTGACCAATTACAGGCACAGAAATGACTTTAAACACATTTATTTTAGTTGAAAAAGTAATAATTCACATCCAACAGTAATTTACAGCCAAAAGATTAAATGTTAAAATTTCATCAAAATTGACCATTTTGGGAACGTTGGACAGCTCTGCGGTCATCGTTTTTCTTCAGAAAATTGATTTTTTGGACTGTACCAATTAAGATTCAAAATATCAATTGGATCGTGCCTCATGTTGAATAACCACTTTTTAAACCCTGATAGTGACCAAAAATGCCATTTTTACAGAGTTTTGCTTACTCAGAAGCTTCAATTTTGACCAATCCAGGTACAGAAATGACTTTAAACACACTTATTTTTGTTGAAAAAGCAATAATTCACATCCAACAGTAATTTGCAGTCGAAAGATTTAATGTTAAAATTTCATCAATATTGACCATTTTGGGAACGTTCGACAGCTCCGCGGTCATCGTTTTTCTTCAGAAAATTAATTTTTTGGCCTGCACCAAAAATTATTAAAAATGTCAATTGGATCGTGCCTCATGTTGAATAACCACTTTTTAAACCCTCACAGTGACCAAAATTGCCATATTTACAGTTTTGCTTACTCAGAAGCTTCAATTTTGACCAATTTCAGGCACAGAAATGACTTTAAACACATTTATTTTGGTTGAAAAAGTAATAATTCACATCCAACAGTAATTTACAGCCATAAGATTAAATGTTAAAATTTCATCCAAATTTACCATTTTGGGAACATTGGTCAGCTCCGCGGTCATCGTTTTTCTTCAGAAAATTGATTTTTTTGGAATTACCAATTAAGATTCAAAATGTCAATTGGATCGTGCCTCATGTTGAATAACCACTTTTTAAACCCTCACAGTGACCAAAATTGCCATTTTCACAGAGTTTTGCTTACGCAGAAGCTTCAATTTTGACCAATTACAGGCACAGAAATGACTTTAAACACATTTATTTTAGTTGAAAAAGTAATAATTCACATCCAACAGTAATTTACAGCCAAAAGATTAAATGTTAAAATTTCATCAAAATTGACAATTTTGGGAACATTCGACAGCTCCGCAATCATCGAATTGATTTTTTGGACTGTACCAAAAATTATCCAAAATGTCAAATGGATCGTGCCTCAAATTGAATAACCACTTTTTAAACTCTCACAGTGACCAAAATTGCCATTTTATAGAGTTTTGCTTACTCGGAAGCTTCAATTTTGATGAATTTCATGCACAGAAATGACTTTAAACACATTTACTTTAGTTGAAAAAGTTATAATTCACATCCAACAGTAATTTGCAGTCAAAAGATTAAATGTTAAAATTTAATCAATATTGACCATTTTGGGAATGTACGACAGAAAATTTATTTTTTTGCCTGCACCAAAAATTATTAAAAATGTCAATTGGATCGTGCCTCATGTTGAATAAACACTTTTTAAACCCTCACAGTGACCAAAATTGCCATATTTACAGTTTTGCTTACTCAGAAGCTTCAATTTTGACCAATTTCAGGCACAGAAATGACTTTAAACATATTTATTTTAGTTGAAAAAGTAATAATTCACATCGAACAGTAATTTACAGCCAAAAGATTAAATGTTAAAATTTCATCAAAATTGACCATTTTGAAACGTTGGACAGCTCCGCGGTCATCGTTTTACTTCAGAAAATTGATTTTTTGGACTGTACCAATTAAGATTCAAAATGTCAATTGGATCGTGCCTCATGTTGATGAACCACTTTTTAAACCTTCACAGTGACCAACATGGCCTTTTTTACAGAGTTTTTCTTACTCAGGAGCTTCAATTTTGACCAATTACAGGCACAGAAATGACTTTAAACACATTTATTTTAGTTGAAAAAGTAATAATTCACATCCAACAGTAATTTGCAGGCGAAATTTTAAATGTTAAAATTTCATCAAAATTGACCATTTTGGGAACATTCGACAGCTCCGCAATCATCGTTTTTCTTCAGAAAATTGATTTTTTGGACTGTACCAAAAATTATCCAAAATGTCAATTGGATCGTGCCTCAAATTGAATAACCACTTTTTAAACCCTCACAATGACCAAAATTGCCATTTTTTATAGAGTTTTGCTTACTCAAAAGCTTCAATTATGATGAATTTCATGCTCAGAAATGACTTTAAACACATTTATTTTAGTTCAAAAAGTAAAAATTCACATCCAACAGTAATTTACAGCCAAAAGATTAAATGTTAAAATTTCATCAAAATTGACCATTTTGGGAACGTTGGACAGCTCCGCGGTCATCGTTTTTCTTCAGAAAATTGATTTTTTTGGACTGTACCAATTAAGATTCAAAATATCAATTGGATCGTGCCTCATGTTGAATAACCACTTTTTAAACCCTGATAGTGACCAAAAATGCCATTTTTACAGAGTTTTGCTTACTCAGAAGCTTCAATTTTGACCAATCCTGGCACAGAAATGACTTTAAACACACTTATTTTGGTTGAAAAAGCAATAATTCACATCCAACAGTAATTTGCAGTCGAAAGATTTAATGTTAAAATTTCATCAAAATTGACCATTTTGGGAACGTTGGACAGCTCCGCGGTCATCGTTTTTCTTCAGAAAATTGATTTTTTGGACTGTACCAATTAAGATCCAAAATGTCAATTGGATCGTGCCTCATGTTGAAGAACCACTTTTTAAACCCTCACAGTGACCAAAATTGCCTTTTTTACAGAGTTTTTCTTACTCAGGAGCTTCAATTTTGACCAATTACAGGCACAGAAATGACTTTAAACACATTTATTTTAGTTGAAAAAGTAATAATTCACATCCAACAATAATTTGCAGGCGAAATTTTAAATGTTAAAATTTCATCAAAATTGACCATTTTGGGAACATTCGAAAGCTCCGCAATCATCGTTTTTCTTCAAAAAATTGATTTTTTGGACTGTACCAAAAATTATCCAAAATGTCAATTGGATCGTGCCTCAAATTGAATAACCACTTTTTAAACCCTCACAATGACCAAAATTGCCATTTTTATAGAGTTTTGCTTACTCAGAGGCTTCAATTTTGATGAATTTCATACTCAGAAATGACTTTAAACACATTTACTTTAGTTGAAAAAGTTATAATTCACATCCAACAGTAATTTGCAGTCAAAAGATTAAATGTTAAAATTTCATCAAAATTGACCATTTTGGGAACGTTCGACGATCATTGTTTTTCTTCAGAAAATTGATTTTTTGGACTGTACCAAAAATGATTCAAAATGTCAATTGGATCGTGCCTCATGTTGAATAACCACTTTTTACACCCTGACAATGACCAAAATTGCCATTTTTACAGAGTTTTGTTCACTCAGAAGCTTCAATTTTGACCAATTCAGGCACAGAAATGACTTTAAACACACTTATTTTGGTTGAAAAAGCAATAATTCACATCCAACAGTAATTTGCAGTCGAAAGATTTAATGTTAACATTTCATCAAAATTGACCACTTTGGGATTTTTCGGTCATCGTTTTTCTTCAGAAAATATATTTTTTGGACTGTACCAATTAAGATTTAAAATGTCAATTAGATCGTGCCTCATGTTGGATAACCTCTTTTTAAACCCTCACAGTGACCAAAATTGCCATTTTTACAGAGTTTTGCTTACTCAGAAGCTTCAATTTTGACCAATTTCAGGCACAGAAATGACTTTAAACACATTTATTTTAGTTGAAAAAGTAATAATTCACATCCAACAGTAATTTACAGCCAAAAGATTAAATGTTAAAATTTCATCAAAATTGACCATTTTGGGAACGTTCGACAGCTCCGCAATCATAGTTTTTCTTTAGAAAATTGATTTTTTGGACTCTACCAAAAATTATCCAAAATGTCAAATGGATCGTGCCTCAAATTGAATAACCACTTTTTAAACCCTCACAATGACCAAAATTGCCATTTTTATAGAGTTTTGCTTACTCAGAGGCTTCAATTTTGATGAATTTCATACTCAGAAATGACTTTAAACACATTTACTTTAGTTGAAAAAGTTATAATTCACATCCAACAGTAATTTGCAGTCAAAAGATTAAATGTTAAAATGTCATCAATATTGACCATTTTGGGAACGTACGACAGCTCCGCGGTCATCGTTTTTCTTCATAAAATTTATTTTTTGGCCTGCACCAAAAATTATTACAAATGTCAATTGGATCGTGCCTCATGTTGAATAACCACTTTTTAAACCCTCACAGTGACCAAAATTGCCATTTTTACAGAGTTTTGCTTACTCAGAAGCTTCAATTTTGACCAATTTCAGGCACAGAAATGACTTTAAACACACTTATTTTAGTTGAAAAAGTAATAATTCACATCCAACAGTAATTTACAGCCAAAAGATTAAATGTTAAAATTTCATCAAAATTGACCATTTTGGGAAGGGTCGACAGGTCCGCGGTCACCGTTTTTCATCAGAAAATTGATTTTTTGTACAGTACCACAAATTTATCAAAATGTCAATTGGATCGTGCCATATGTTGAATAACCACTTTTTAAACCCTCACAGTGACCAAAATTGCCATTTTTACAAAGTTTTGCTTACTCTGAAGCTTTATTTTTGACCGAATTCAGGCACAGAAATGGCTTTAAACATACTTATTTTAGTTGAATTAGTAATAATTCAGATCCAACAGCAATTTACAGTCAAAAGATTAAATGTTAAAATTTCATCAAAATTGACCATTTTGGGAACGTTCGACGATCATTGTTTTTCTTCGGAAAATTTATTTTTTGGACTGTACCAAAAATGATTCAAAATGTCAATTGGATCGTGCCTCATGTTGAATAACCACTTTTTAAACCCTGACAGTGACCAAAATTGCCATTTTTACAGAGTTTTGCTTACTCAGAAGCTTCAATTTTGACCAATTTCAGGCACAGAAATGACTTTAAACACACTTATTTTAGTTGAAAAAGTAATAATTCACATCCAACAGTAATTTACAGCCAAAAGATTAAATGTTAAAATTTCATCAAAATTGACCATTTTGGGAACGTTGGACAGCTCCGCGGTCATCGTTTTTCTTCAGAAAATTGATTTTTTGGACTGTACCAATTAAGATTCAAAATATCAATTGGATCGTGCCTCATGTTGAATAACCACTTTTTAAACCCTGATAGTGACCAAAAATGCCATTTTTACAGAGTTTTGCTTACTCAGAAGCTTCAATTTTGACCAATCCTGGCACAGAAATGACTTTAAACACACTTATTTTGGTTGAAAAAGCAATAATTCACATCCCACAGTAATTTGCAGTCGAAAGATTTAATGTTAAAATTTCATCAAAATTGACCATTTTGGGAACGTTGGACAGCTCCGCGGTCATCGTTTTTTTTCAGAAAATTGATTTTTTGGACTGTACCAATTAAGATCCAAAATGTCAATTGGATCGTGCCTCATGTTGAAGAACCACTTTTTAAACCCTCACAGTGACCAAAATTGCCTTTTTTACAGAGTTTTTCTTACTCAGGAGCTTCAATTTTGACCAATTACAGGCACAGAAATGACTTTAAACACATTTATTTTAGTTGAAAAAGTAATAATTCACATCCAACAATAATTTGCAGGCGAAATTTTAAATGTTAAAATTTCATCAAAATTGACCATTTTGGGAACATTCGAAAGCTCCGCAATCATCGTTTTTCTTCAGAAAATTGATTTTTTGGACTGTACCAAAAATTATCCAAAATGTCAATTGGATCGTGCCTCAAATTGAATAACCACTTTTTAAACCCTCACAATGACCAAAATTGCCATTTTTATAGAGTTTTGCTTACTCAGAGGCTTCAATTTTGATGAATTTCATACTCAGAAATGACTTTAAACACATTTACTTTAGTTGAAAAAGTTATAATTCACATCCAACAGTAATTTGCAGTCAAAAGATTAAATGTTAAAATTTCATCAAAATTGACCATTTTGTGAACGTTCGACGATCATTGTTTTTCTTCAGAAAATTGATTTTTTGGACTGTACCAAAAATGATTGAAAATGTCAATTGGATCGTGCCTCATGTTGAATAACCACTTTTTACACCCTGACAATGACCAAAATTGCCATTTTTACAGAGTTTTGTTTACTCAGAAGCTTCAATTTTGACCAATTCAGGCACAGAAATGACTTTAAACACACTTATTTTGGTTGAAAAAGCAATAATTCACATCCAACAGTAATTTGCAGTCGAAAGATTTAATGTTAAAATTTCATCAAAATTGACCACTTTGGGATTTTTCGGTCATCGTTTTTCTTCAGAAAATATATTTTTTGGACTGTACCAATTAAGATTTAAAATGTCAATTAGATCGTGCCTCATGTTGAATAACCTCTTTTTAAACCCTCATAGTGACCAAAATTGCCATTTTTACAGAGTTTTGCTTACTCAGAAGCATCAATTTTGACCAATTTCAGGCACAGAAATTACTTTAAACACATTTATTTTAGTTGAAAAAGTAATAATTCACATCCAACAGTAATTTACAGCCAAAAGATTAAATGTTAAAATTTCATCAAAATTGACCATTTTGGGAACGTTCGACAGCTCCGCAATCATAGTTTTTCTTTAGAAAATTGATTTTTTGGACTCTACCAAAAATTATCCAAAATGTCACATGGATCGTGCCTCAAATTGAATAACCACTTTTTAAACCCTCACAATGACCAAAATTGCCATTTTTATAGAGTTTTGCTTACTCAGAGGCTTCAATTTTGATGAATTTCATACTCAGAAATGACTTTAAACACATTTACTTTAGTTGAAAAAGTTATAATTCACATCCAACAGTAATTTGCAGTCAAAAGATTAAATGTTAAAATGTCATCAATATTGACCATTTTGGGAACGTACGACAGCTCCGCTGTCATCGTTTTTCTTCATAAAATTTATTTTTTGGCCTGCACCAAAAATTATTAAAAATGTCAATTGGATCGTGCCTCATGTTGAATAACCACTTTTTAAACCCTCACAGTGACCAAAATTGCCATTTTTTCTTACTCAGAAGCTTCAATTTTGACCAATTTCAGGCACAGAAATGACTTTAAACACACTTATTTTAGTTGAAAAAGTAATAATTCAAATCCAACAGTAATGTACAGCCAAAAGATTAAATGTTAAAATTTCATCAAAATTGACCATTTTGGGAAGGGTCGACAGGTCCGCGGTCACCGTTTTTCATCAGAAAATTGATTTTTTGTACAGTACCACAAATTTATCAAAATGTCAATTGGATCGTGCCATATGTTGAATAACCACTTTTTAAACCCTCACAGTGACCAAAATTGCCATTTTTACAAAGTTTTGCTTACTCTGAAGCTTTATTTTTGACCGAATTCAGGCACAGAAATGGCTTTAAACATACTTATTTTAGTTGAATTAGTAATAATTCAGATCCAACAGCAATTTACAGTCAAAAGATTAAATGTTAAAATTTCATCAAAATTGACCATTTTGGGAACGTTCGACGATCATTGTTTTTCTTCGGAAAATTTATTTTTTGGACTGTACCAAAAATGATTCAAAATGTCAATTGGATCGTGCCTCATGTTGAATAACCACTTTTTAAACCCTGACAGTGACCAAAATTGCCATTTTTACAGAGTTTTGCTTACTCAGAAGCTTCAATTTTGACCAATTACAGGCACAGAAATGACTTTAAACACATTTATTTTAGTTGAAAAAGTAATAATTCACATCCAACAGTAATTTACAGCCAAAAGATTAAATGTTAAAATTTCATCAAAATTGACCATTTTGGGAACGTTGGACAGCTCCGCGGTCATCGTTTTACTTCAGAAAATTGAAAATTGATTTTTTGGACTGTACCAATTAAGATTCAAAATATCAATTGGATAGTGCCTCATGTTGAATAACCACTTTTTAAACCCTGATAGTGACCAAAAATGCCATTTTTACAGAGTTTTGCTTACTCAGAAGCTTCAATTTTGACCAATCCTGGCACAGAAATGAATTTAAACACACTTATTTTGGTTGAAAAAGCAATAATTCACATCCAACAGTAATTTTCAGTCGAAAGATTTAATGTTAAAATTTCATCAAAATTGACCATTTTGGGAACGTTCGACAGCTCCGCGGTCATCCTTTTACTTGAGAAAATTGATTTTTTGGACTGTACCAATTAAGATTCAAAATGTCAATTGGATCGTGCCTCATGTTGAATAACCACTTTTTAAACCCTGATAGTGACCAAAAATGCAATTTTTACAGAGTTTTGCTTACTCAGAAGCTTCAATTTTGACCAATCCTGGCACAGAAATGACTTTAAACACACTTATTTTGGTTGAAAAAGCAATAATTCACATCCAAGAGTAATTTACAGCCAAAAGATTAAATGTTAAAATTTCATCAAAATTGACCATTTTGGGAACGTTCGACAGCTCCGCGGTCATCGTTTTTCTTCAGAAAATTGATTTTTTGGACTGTACCAAAAATTATCCAAAATCTCAATTGGATCGTGCCTCAAATTGAATAACCATTATTTAAACCCTCACAGTGACCAAAATTGCCATTTTTATAGAGTTTTGCTTACTCAGAAGCTTCAATTTTGATGAATTTCATGCTCAGAAATGACTTTAAACACATTTACTTTAGTTGAAAAAGTTATAATTCACATCCAACAGTAATTTGCTGTCAAAAGATGAAATGTTAAAATTTCATCAATATTGACCATTTTGGGAACGTTCGACAGCTCCGCGGTCATCGTTTTTCTTCAGAAAATTGATTTTTTGGACTGTACCAAAAATTATCCAAAATCTCAATTGGATCGTGCCTCAAATTGAATAACCATTATTTAAACCCTCACAGTGACCAAAATTGCCATTTTTACAGAGTTTTTCTTACTCAGAAGCTTCAATTTTGACCAATTTCAGGCACAGAAATGACTTTAAACACACTTATTTTAGTTGAAAAAGTAATAATTCACATCCAACAGTAATGTACAGCCAAAAGATTAAATGTTAGAATTTCATCAAAATTGACCATTTTGGGAAGGGTCGACAGGTCCGCGGTCACCGTTTTTCATCAGAAAATTGATTTTTTGTACAGTACCAGAAATTTATCAAAATGTCAATTGGATCGTGCCATATGTTGAATAACCACTTTTTAAACCCTCACAGTGACCAAAATTGCCATTTTTACAAAGTTTTGCTTACTCTGAAGCTTTATTTTTGACCGAATTCAGGCACAGAAATGGCTTTAAACATACTTATTTTAGTTGAATTAGTAATAATTCAGATCCAACAGCAATTTACAGTCAAAAGATTAAATGTTAAAATTTCATCAAAATTGACCATTTTGGGAACGTTCGACGATCATTGTTTTTCTTCGGAAAATTTATTTTTTGGACTGTACCAAAAATGATTCAAAATGTCAATTGGATCGTGCCTCATGTTGAATAACCACTTTTTAAACCCTGACAGTGACCAAAATTGCCATTTTTACAGAGTTTTGCTTACTCAGAAGCTTCAATTTTGACCAATTTCAGGCACAGAAATGACTTTAAACATACTTATTTTAGTTGAAAAAGTAATAATTCACATCCAACAGTAATTTACAGCCAAAAGATTAAATGTTAAAATTTCATCAAAATTGACCATTTTGGGATCGTTGGACAGCTCCGCGGTCATCGTTTTTCTTCAGAAAATTGATTTTTTGGACTGTACCAATTAAGATTCAAAATGTCAATTGGATCGTGCCTCATGTTGAATAACCATTTTTTAAACCCTCACAGTGACCAAAATTGCCATTTTTACAGAGTTTTTCTTACTCAGAAGCTTCAATTTTGACCAATTACAGGCACAGAAATGACTTTAAACACATTTATTTTAGTTGAAAAAGTAATAATTCACATCCAACAGTAATTTACAGCCAAAAGATTAAATGTTAAAATTTCATCAAAATGGACCATTTTGGGAACGTTGGACAGCTCTGCGGTCATCGTTTTACTTCAGAAAATTGATTTTTTGGACTGTACCAATTAAGATTCAAAATATCAATTGGATAGTGCCTCATGTTGAATAACCACTTTTTAAACCCTGATAGTGACCAAAAATGCCATTTTTACAGAGTTTTGCTTACTCAGAAGCTTCAATTTTGACCAATCCTGGCACAGAAATGAATTTAAACACACTTATTTTGGTTGAAAAAGCAATAATTCACATCCAACAGTAATTTTCAGTCGAAAGATTTAATGTTAAAATTTCATCAAAATTGACCATTTTGGGAACGTTCGACAGCTCCGCGGTCATCGTTTTACTTGAGAAAATTGATTTTTTGGACTGTACCAATTAAGATTCAAAATGTCAATTGGATCGTGCCTCATGTTGAATAACCACTTTTTAAACCCTGATAGTGACCAAAAATGCAATTTTTACAGAGTTTTGCTTACTCAGAAGCTTCAATTTTGACCAATCCTGGCACAGAAATGACTTTAAACACACTTATTTTGGTTGAAAAAGCAATAATTCACATCCAAGAGTAATTTACAGCCAAAAGATTAAATGTTAAAATTTCATCAAAATTGACCATTTTGGGAACGTTCGACAGCTCCGCGGTCATCGTTTTTCTTCAGAAAATTGATTTTTTGGACTGTACCAAAAATTATCCAAAATCTCAATTGGATCGTGCCTCAAATTGAATAACCATTATTTAAACCCTCACAGTGACCAAAATTGCCATTTTTATAGAGTTTTGCTTACTCAGAAGCTTCAATTTTGATGAATTTCATGCTCAGAAATGACTTTAAACACATTTACTTTAGTTGAAAAAGTTATAATTCACATCCAACAGTAATTTGCTGTCAAAAGATGAAATGTTAAAATTTCATCAATATTGACCATTTTGGGAACGTTCGACAGCTCCGCGGTCATCGTTTTTCTTCAGAAAATTTATTTTTTGGCCTGCACCAAAAATTATTAAAAATGTCAATTGGATCGTGCCTCATGTTGAATAACCACTTTTTAAACCCTCACAGTGACCAAAATTGCCATATTTACAGTTTTGCTTACTCAGAAGCTTCAATTTTGACCAATTACAGGCACAGAAATGACTTCAAACACATTTATTTTAGTTGAAAAAGTAATAATTCACATCCAACAGTAATTTACAGCCAAAAGATTAAATGTTAAAATTTCATCAAAATTGACCATTTTGGGCACATTCGACAGCTCCGCAATTTTCGTTTTTCTTCAGAAAATTGATTTTTTTGGACTGTACCAATTAAGATTCAAAATGTCAATTGGATCGTGCCTCATGTTGAATAACCACTTTTTAAACCCTGATAGTGACCAAAAATGCCATTTTTACAGAGTTTTGCTTACTCAGAAGCTTCAATTTTGACCAATCCAGGCACAGAAATGACTTTAAACACACTTATTTTGGTTGAAAAAGCAATAATTCACATCCAACAGTAATTTGCAGTCGAAAGATTTAATGTTAAAATTTCATCAAAATTGACCATTTTGGGAACTTTCGGTCATCGTTTTTCTTCAGAAAATATATTTTTTGGACTGTACCAATTAAGATTTAAAATGTCAATTAGATCGTGCCTCCTGTTGAATAACCTCTTTTTAAACCCTCACAGTGACCAAAATTGCCATTTTTATAGAGTTTTGCTTACTCAGAAGCTTCAATTTTGACGAATTTCATGCTCAGAAATGACTTTAAACACATTTACTTTAGTTGAAAAAGTTATAATTCACATCCAACAGTAATATGGCTGAGATACCCGCCACCCCCTCTCAACACAATCCCCAAGAATGGGAATACGGAAACATTTCTGAACTTTT
This sequence comes from Lissotriton vulgaris, assembly GCF_964263255.1. Lineage (NCBI taxonomy): Eukaryota > Metazoa > Chordata > Amphibia > Caudata > Salamandridae > Lissotriton > Lissotriton vulgaris. The sequence goes on from NC_141693.1 coordinate 666,955,744, forward strand.
GGAAGGCGGGAGGGAGTTACCCTCCCGGACGTATTTATTAAAATATGAAACAAAATTAAAACATTAAAATAACAGTTTCATGGGGGCGTGGCTTGGCGGGCGAAGATGGCGGTCGCAGCCTTGTAGAGCTCCCGCCGGCCCGGACTTAATTCGATCATTTATCCTGGCCCCCGAGCCCGCTGTTGATGCCCAGTGGTTAGCTTCGATCTGGCGAAGTCTCCTGTCTACTTTGGTGTGTTGATCCTGCGGTTCCTCCCCTCCTGTGATCGGAGGGAGACGGCGGCGAAGTGCGGCCTGGTGACCGGCCGGAGACCGGGGTCCTCGAGTTTCGCGACGCCTGGTGGCGGTCACGATCTGGCGGGTGCGGGTGGCACCCGCTACGCCGCCCTTGGTTCAACTTTCTGGCTGCGATCGCATGGAGATCGGGACGGTGCCACCAGATCCTACTCATCGGGAGGACGGCTCTTCCCCTGTGTGACCAACGAGCGGCGACAGCACGGTGTGGCTCCGCGACAGCCTGGAGACTGGGATCCTTGAGCCCCGAGGTGGCCGGTGACGGACTGGCGGACGGTGGTGGCACCCGATCTGCCGCTCCTGGCCCGGCCCGCTGCATACGGCTGCCCGCAGGCCACGGAGCCTCAGCTTATTCCTGTACTTTGGACGGCCGCTCGTGGTGACGAGTGTGGGTGAGGCCTGTCCCACCTGGGTGACGCCGGGACCTCGATTTTCGCGACACCGGATTTGGGCCGCCCGGCCAGCTTTCGCATCGGAGGCCTCGTCTAGGCCGTCCCATCCAGGACTTGTGACAGTGCCCGACGGTTCAGGGGTGGTATCCGCCCTGCCCAGCGTGTGCCATGACCAGGGACAGGGGAGGTGGCCCGCCTAAACATGGCCCCATCGATAAATTCACCGGGCCGAGTGGCGGCGCCGGGGCGGCCGGTGGCAGCGGTAGCCCTGGACCGGACAATGCAGCTATACTGGCGGCCATCACCCAATCCCGGGACATGCTCGATGCCAAGATTGGGGCGGTTGGGACGGATGTCACGCTCCTGCGCCAGGACCTCCGCAACGCGGTGGAGCGGATCACCGGGGCTGAGAACCGCATCACAGCGACCGAGGCTGACATTGGTGGCCTAAAGAAACGGTTGGCGGAGGTGGAGGGCATTCAAAAGACACTGGCGGCCCGTGTGGAGGATGCCGAAGGGCGCGCACAGCGGAACAACCTCCGCTTCATTGGCTTTCCGGAGCGGTGCGAGAAGGACAACATGGAGCGGTTCTTGACCGAGTGGCTGGAGAGCTGGCTCCCCGAGGGGGCACTGTCTGCGTGCTTCGTGATTGAGAGGGCCCACAGAGCTCTGACCCAGCGGCCGCCGGAGGGCGAGCGCCCACGACCTGTCATCGCCCGGCTGCTGAATTATCATGACCGGGATGTTATCCTGCGGGAGGCGAGGAACAAGGGCTCGCTCGCCTTCGAGAATCATACTATCATGATTTTCCCGGACTATACGAAGATGGTACAGCAACAGAGGCAATCCTTCACGGACGCGAAGGCTAAGCTGAGGGGCCTCAAGCTCCAATACTCTCTCCTGTATCCGGCCCGCCTGCGGGTGATATATCAATCACGGACCCATTTCTTCGATTCACCGGAGGAGGTGTTCCGCTGGACTGATGAAGCGGTGCGACTCAGGCCCCACGCCCAGCCGGGGCTGGACCCGGGCAGGTCCCAGGGATCGTCGCCGGAGCGGACGGATCGCCCGAACAAGAAAGGCCGCCATCGGAGGTCTCGCTCCAAGAAGAGATCTGCCTCCGCCAGCGCTTCGCAGTCGGGTGGTGCCAGGGACTCGGAGCACTCCGATGCGGGCAGCTGAACACTGCCGGGACTGATCACACTCTGCACGCTGAATACTGTAATGCTCTACTTTGGCTGGTGAGACTGTTCCATTCTGTCCTTGATATGCCGGTCGGTTCCCATGTGAGGACTCCAGTTATTACCATGGGGACGCAGTGGGGCTCGGGGGGTACTGTTTGTGGGCCTCAGACCCTCACGGATGTGAATGTTGTTGGGGGGGTGGTGTGTGTGTCATGGTTGGGTTGTTGGGATCCATTGGTATGGCGGGCCCTGGGTCCTCTGTTTTGGACCCGGGTCTCTCCATGCCGCGACAGATACTTCAACGTTCTCTGAGGTATTGGGGTGGTGGGTGTGGGGTGTGGGGGGGAGTTCTGGTGTTGCAAATGTTGGGGGGGTCCTGGGTTGGGGGGGGGTCGCTGAGTGTGCGGGTTGGGGGGGTGGGACCACACGTGTCTGAAGTATTGATTTTTGTTGCTTTGCGGGTTGCGCCAGGGTGGGAGGGGGGGCCGGATTTTGGACTGTGTGTCGACAATGGCTGATGCTGTGACTATGTCTCCTCAGAAGACCCTGCGGGTGGTGACATGGAATGTGCGGGGTATCCTAGATAAGATCAAGCGTGGGGCTGTGCTGCGGTGGGGGAAGAGGGAGATGGTGGATGTGTTCCTGCTCCAGGAGACTCACATGCTGGGCTCCAAGGCCCTCAGCCTTCAGAGGTTTGGTTATCAACAGGTTTATCATGCTGGCTTTACGAGGGGGTCGCGGGGGGTGGCCATATTGGTACACCGTAGGGTGGCTTATGTCCATGAGAAGCAATGGATTGATCCTCAGGGCAGGTTTGTCTTTATCAAGGGCCTGCTGGGTTCCGAGCCGGTGGTCTTTGGAAGTGTGTACGCCCCTCCCCCCCTGCAGTGGGCTTTGTCTGAGCGTCTGTTTGCGCTGTGGGACGAGATCCCAGAGGTTCTGACCATGGTGGGGGGCGACTGGAATGAGGTCATGGATGTGGGTCTAGACCGCCTGAGGCGAGCTCCTGTAGTGTCTGACCCCCCCCCCGCGGCTGCCCCCACCAGATTGTGTGCGACTGTGAGTAGCCTGGGTTGGATTGATGTATGGCGGCATTTTTACCCCGCAGTGCGTGCCTTCACGTATGTATCGGCGGTGCATGGGTCCTTCTCGAGGCTAGATTATTTGTTTGTACCGGGTGCCTGCCTGAGTCGCATCAGGGACGCCGCAATACTCCCCAGGGGCCTCTCGGATCACTCCCCTGTCCTGGCCACCGTGACCCTCCCCTCTAACCGACAACCTTTTCGCTGGCGTATGTCCGCCTGGCAGCTGCAGCGGCCGGAGTACGTGAACCATTTACGCGAAGCGATTGATCACTTTTGGCGCGAGAACTTGGTGGGGGATGTCGATGCACTAGGTGTGTGGGAGGCGCTGAAGCCTACGCTCCGGGGCGTTGATATAGCTTGGTGCGTGGCTGCTAGGCGGAAACATCGGGAAGCCATTGTGACGGCCGCGGCCCGCGTGGAGGAGCTGGAGCAGCGTGGTCGGCTCGGGGGTGATGAGGGCGTCGTGAGACAGCTCCTGCAGGCCCAACAGATGTATGCTTCGGTCCTGTACGAGGAGGCCCGACAAGCGTGGCTCGCCACGCGTAGCAGGGTGTACCAGTGGGGCGACAAGTCCTGCACCATGTTGCATAGGCTTTGCCAAGCGACTTTCCAGCCCCTGGAGCTGCCTGGTCTCACGGCGGATGACGGCTCGGTCATGACCGACCCAGGTCTGCTGGCGGCTAGCTTTGCCCGCTACTACGAGGCGCAATACGCTCCTCGGGGCCCCGTGACGGAGGGCGAGATTGCCTCATACTTGGACGACCTGCTCCCACAGGCGGTCCCCGATGAGACTAGAACCGCCTTGGAGACCCCGCTTACGTCTGAGGAACTCGGGGAGGCCCTTGGCCAATTGAACTCTGGGAAGGCGCCCGGCCCGAGCGGTTATCCTAGTGAATTTTATAAAAAGTTCCACGTCCAGTTGGGACCCCACTTTCGCAGAGCCCTAGAGGCGGCGCGGACTAGGGGCGAGCTGCCGCCAGACTGGCGTCATGCCGAGATAGTGGTATTTTTGAAGCCGGGCAGGGCGCCGGACCGGCACGACTCTTACAGGCCGATCTCCCTCCTCAACATCGAGGCTAAGATCTTGGCGAAGGCCCTGGCGAACCGCCTCTTGCCCCACATTGCAGACCTAGTCCACCCTGACCAGGCCGGGTGGGCAGGGCCACCCGGCACAATATCCGGCGGGCGCAGGCGGCGGTTGACGCCATGGGTGCTAGGGATGAACAGGCTGCACTCCTTCTTGCGGACATGGACCGAGCATTTGATTCAGTGAGTTGGGCATACTTGTTCACCTTGCTGACCCGCCTCAATCTGGGGCCTGTCTTCCTGTCGTATATTCGTCTCCTCTACACGAATGTCACGGTGTCGGTCCGCGTGGCCGGCGCGGTCTCTGAGCGCTTTCACATCGGACGTGGTACTCGGCAGGGTTGCCCGCTGTCCCCCTACCTGTTCGCCCTGGCCATGGAGACCCTGGCGTCGCGGATACGAACTGATGCCCAATTACGCGGCTTTGTCTGGAACGATGATCTGGCGGATAGGATTGCACTGCATGCAGACGACGTCCTTCTGTTCCTCACTGATCTGCGGCGCTCGGGTCCCCGGGTTTTGGAGATCATGCGGGGGTTTGGCGAGGTCTCGGGGCTTCACCTTAATCTGAATAAATCGACATTGTGGATTTTGGGTGGGGGAGTGGTTGCCGACCCGTGGGCCGCCGACTTGCGTGTGGCGACGGACGGCCTGAAGTATCTGGGCGTCTTCCTTTCGACCTCGCGGGCTGTGGCCTGGACACGCAGTGTCTTGCCGGTGTGGGAACGGGTCCAGACGGATGTTAAAACTTGGTCCAGAATGCCGCTCACGATCTTTGGTAGGTCGGCCATCTTTAAGATGGTGGCACTGCCGAGGTTGTTGTACCAACTCCAAAACTTCCCGCACCCTATTGGCATGGAGTGGTTCCGCCAGGTGAACTCTGTGCTGGGCCGCTTCCTGTGGGATGGCGGTGCAGCCAGGGTGGCCTTGAGGACGTGCTTTTTGTCCACATACTGTGGTGGTTTGGCCACATCTGACCTCCTCTCCTACTACCAAGCGTCACACTTGCTTGTCCTCAATGACTGGTGGTATGGTGATAGGAGCGACCCGGCCTATGCCCTGGAGAGACTTCTCATGGGAGATCGCACGCTTCACACTATTCTTTATTCGGCTCGCGTACGTCGTGGATTGCCGTCGGTCACTAAAGTGGTATTTGCGGTGTGGCGGCAGTCCCTGCGCCGCATGGGTTGGTGGGGCAAGCTAACAGCTGAAACGCCGCTGTGGCACAATGGCCTGCTTCCGGAACTGGCGGCCCTGGCTGGGTTTGAGGGTTGGGAGGCTATTGGAATTACACAACTGGGCCAGGTCATGTCGGGCACCACCCTCAAGTCCTTCGAGGAGCTCCGCGCGGAGTTCCAGATGCCTCAGTCCCAGTTCTTCCGCTACCTCCAGCTGCGGCATGCCCTCGCCCCGAGCATTGCCGGCCTCGACTCCCTGCCGGAGTTCAGCCCGCTTGAGGCAAAAGTGTTTATGGGAGACTTGGGAGACAAGAAGGTCTCTAGGATCTATCAATCGCTTGTTATCCACTGCTCCTCCACTCTCCGCTCCCTTCGGGAGGCGTGGGAGGTGGACGTGGGCGCCCTCGATGAGGATGATTGGAGGGAGGCGCTGGAGTCCCCGCGCGGCACCGCTGTTGCGGTTCGGCTTTGCCTGATACAATTCAAATACTTGCACCGTGCCTACTATACACGTGAACGTCTGTGGAAGGCTGGCTTGATTGCATCACCGGAATGCCTGCGCTGTGGGGAGGTGCCTGGCTCCCTGATGCATACGGTGTGGTCGTGTGGTCGCTTGGCTGGATTCTGGAGGGGTGTGTGGAGCTGCCTGACTGAGGTCCTGGGTTGGGATCTACCTCGTACCCACCGGCTGGGCCTGCTGCATATCATGGAGGGGGTTGGGGGCAACATGTACAAGCGTCATCTGTTGCTTCTGGTGGTGGCCAAGCGTGACCTGGCTCGGGCATGGAAGTCTGTGAGGGCCCCCCCCCTGTCTGCATGGAAGGCTGGGCTGGACTATTTTATGGGCCTTGAAAAGCCGGTCTTTGAGGCGCGGGGCTGCCCACGCAAACATTTCAAGATCTGGAAGCGGTGGGCCGACTACCGTGGCCTGTCCTTGGAACCCCCAGCAGAGCAGGAGGAGGACATTTGACCACAGTGACACTTCTGGCCTCATGTGGCAAAGCCCTGGTTGCGCTATACCTGCTTATTATTTGTACATTTCCTTTGTGTTGCTTTCAGTACACGTGTGGTGGGGGGGGGTGTTGGGTACGGGGGGGTGTAGTTGGGGTTTAGAGTAGGCTGCTAGGACATTTTTAAAGCTGAGCTTCATTGGCACCTGATTCATTCATTACTGTCTCTGTCATCATTACATCGATACTGTTGTGGTGTTCTTGGTGTGTGAAGATACCACATTCTTAATACTTTTATGCTCAATAAAATTGGTTGTGAAAAAAAAAATAACAGTTTCATATCATGTACAATTTCATTTCCACATTACGATGTTTTGGCTGACCTTAACACATCTCTAATACAAAGGTTCTCCTAGCCGATACTAACATCCTACAAATGCAATTTAAATGGAAATTGTACATCCTAACGTTAAGGGCCAACGGCAAGGTCGTAACCGGTGTCAGATCCCTAACCAGAACTCCGCCCTCACTTGTGAGGGGCAGCCGCACAGAGGACTGCACCTCATGTGCACATACCAATTTCCCTTTTCTTGACGGGGGCCCCATTAACTCGACGCCATCTTATTGGTCGTCCGAGGACTCGTGTGAGGTGCCTAGAAGGTAGCGTAGACCCCCCTCCCCACCCCACACAACTTACCACATCTGCCGTCGCAGATGTCCTGGCCCCGGGAAATACCCAGGAGGGGCCCGTAGCCCCTCCTATCCAGGAAGGGGCCTTGACCGCCTTCCTTTTCCTTTTGGCGTCCCCTCCTTAGAAGGGACCGCCTCCCCATTGAGGGGCCAATGGCCACCTCCCCCCGGGCGCTCCCATCCATAATGGGTGATGCCCCCCCCATAGGGATCTTCCAATTACTGCTCACCGATCATGACCTTACCGCCCGACCAAATAATAAATACAACAAACTAAACTAGAGAGACTAAAGAAAAAGGACAATTATTCCAAGTATGAACTGCTAAACATTACTGACCAACTTAGGTGCAACATACTTTATTCGATAAAACAAATTAACCGAGATATCCACTTTATTGCATACTGAATCATAACTTTACTCAGAACGACCTGAAAGAAAAGAATTATCACCTCATATAACTTTATTTCAAAAAACAACTTGCTGTCCTCAGGGGCTGGTGGGTGGGTCAAAATTGGCTCTTCGTTCCGTCTCGAGCTCACGTGCAGCGGGGAGGTGCAGCTTCAGAGCACAGGAACAAGAGGATGCTTCCATGGCTCGTTGCTCCTCTTATCCTTCTTCGGGCAGGCGTAAACCCGCCTCCGCCCGCCTCCGGGGGCGTGGCTGGCGGCTTCAGTGTCTAGGACAACCCACTCTTGGGCGGGAAAAAGCGCGCCCCGGCTACGCCGCTTTGGGCATACCAGCCGAGACTCGCCTCCCGCCCAAGGTGGCCTCCCGGGGGGATCGGGGTACTCCACCATACGTTCGGGGGGACCGAGTGGTCACCCCTTTCCATATGGCTGAGATACCCGCCACCCCCTCTCAACACAATCCCCAAGAATGGGAATACGGAAACATTTCTGAACTTTTGGAAGGCGGGAGGGAGTTACCCTCCCGGCCGTATTTATTAAAATATGAAACAAAATTAAAACATTAAAATAACAGTTTCATATCATGTACAATTTCATTTCCACATTACGATGTTTTTGGCTGACCTTAACACATCTCTAATACAAAGGTTCTCCTAGCCGATACTAACATCCTACAATTGCAATTTAAATGGAAATTGTACATCCTAACGTTAAGGGCCAACGGCAAGGTCGTAACCGGTGTCAGATCCCTAACCAGAACTCCGCCCTCACTTGTGAGGGGCAGCCGCACAGAGGACTGCACCTCATGTGCACATACCAATTTCCCTTTTCTTGACGGGGGCCCCATTAACTCGACGCCATCTTATTGGTCGTCCGAGGACTCGTGTGAGGTGCCTAGAAGGTAGCGTAGACCCCCCTCCCCACCCCACACAACTTACCACATCTGCCGTCGCAGATGTCCTGGCCCCGGGAAATACCCAGGAGGGGCCCGTAGCCCCTCCTATCCAGGAAGGGGCCTTGACCGCCTTCCTTTTCCTTTCGGCATCCCCTCCTTAGAAGGGACCGCCTCCCCATTGAGGGGCCAATGGCCACCTCCCCCCGGGCGCTCCCATCCGTAATGGGTGACGCCCCCCCCATAGGGATCTTCCAATTACTGCTCACCGATCATGACCTTACCGCCACAGGCCGGATAGTTGACCGGCTATCCGGACCCCCCCACAAAACTCCTACCTATAGGTCATGCTGTAAACTCTTTAGCCATGCCACGAGGTCTCCTATGAGTAAAGAATTCCCCACCCGAGACAAATGTACCCCATCCTCTAGATACATACTGTCCCCCCTAATACAACCATGAGGAATCGAATGCAATGAACTAGAACGGAACAGTCTACCCAATTTGTTATTTACCTTCTTCACTGAATGATTTATAGCAGACACAGAATTCGCCCCCCGCCACACTTTTCGTGGAATCATATGGGACCATGCAATCGTGCACCCTGGAACTCTTCTCGCCAACCAACTTACTGTGGATAATATCGCCTCGAGAAGTAGTCGTCTACCAATGGTCACCAAGTCATTGCCCCCGAGATGTACTATGATTATAGACGGCGGTGACCTTGTCCGCCCTAACAAACCCTCAAAAAAAGGTTGAAACTGGTCAATACAGAGCCCGCCCCTTCCGTAGAAGGTCACCCTGTACCCGTATTCCCCAGCCATGTGAATCATGTCACCTGCTTTGAATACGTCCACGGCACGCCTCACGTATGAGTGGCCCACGACCCACACCACTTTTTCCTCAGCCGGTGATCTTTGACCGCTGGTTCCCAGGTGTCGGGTCGACTGCACAGTCCGCCCCGCCTCGTAAGCTTGCGAAACTGTAAACCAAACAAAAACAAGAAGCGTGAGTACATGATTAGAGCTTCACAACATGTGCAACCGCACATACCTTTTGTAACAATTCGAGGACCAACGCCCCAGTTGTTTCACTTTTTCCACACTCAGACCCCTGGCTGTAGCCTCTGTAGCAGCCCCTATCCGGAAGGAGTGGGTCCCAAACTCACCCGGGTTCAAGCCCGCGGCAGAGATTGCCATTGCAAGCACCCGCTGGAACTGAAACCTCGTCAGTGGGGTGGCATCAGTGTGTCTCAACAAGGTCCCCCCCCATGATGCCGCCCTCTGCGCCAAATATTCCTCAACGCACACCAGGGGGCACATGGGAGATCCGGGGATCCGCTGGACTACTACACTGTCCCCGATCGCACCCTGATCGGTCTTGGACCTGGCAAACGAGACAATCATAGTGTCCCCCTTAACTAGAACATGCTCTCGGCACAGTCCCCCCCGTATCCTGCTTGTTTCTTGCCACCAGCTCGCTTACCCGCATAGCCCCATGGAATGCTAATGCAAAAGCGGCCCTGAATAACACTGTTTCAGACTGTGATGAACAAGTCGCAGGGAGAACAGAAAATAACAGAGCCAACCTCTCCAGACCTATCGGGTGCCTTTCATCTACTCTGCGACCCTCAAGGCGTTGCCACCCACGCAGCGCTTTCTGTACTACGAAAGATGCAGTAGGGTCCTGGATCCCATGAGCCTGCGCCATGAAGGAAATGGCGGCCCGATGCCTCTGGGCCGTGGCTACAGATTTGCCTGCCTGATGTAACGACAGCAAAAACTTCACAACATATTCTTCCTGGCCCCAAAGCTCTCCCCTAGCCGAACCCAAAAAGGACTGATAAGAACGGAACGCCCCTTCATATGCCTTCCTCGTCCTGGGTGCTAAACTCTCTCCCACGAGGTTTTGTAGTTCGGGGCACCGAGAGACCAGAGAGCTTCGGGGAATGGTGCCTACACCGGGTCCGCTGTGGGCAGAAAACCCCAGAAGGCCTGCATACGGAAACGAGAAAGCGCATCAGCCGCCTGATTCAGTACTACTGGCACATGTCTCGCCCTGAAGAGTACATTCAATTGCATACATAGTAACACAATTTCCTTAAGCAATCTCAGAATCCATTTGCATCGAGCTGCCTGACTATTGATACACTCAACCACGGTCATGTTATCCGACCAGAACACCACAGAGTGATCCCGGAACCCCTCAGGCCATGTTTGTAGGGCCACCAGAATAGGGAACAGTTCGAGAAACGCAATGTTGCTCATCAGCCCACACTCGTGCCACCATGACGGCCATTTTTGGGCCGACCAGTGAGTACCGAATATGGCGCCAAAACCTATACTCCCCGCCGAATCTGTCCACAGCCCCAACTCCTCGGAGGACACAGCCGGCTTGTTCCAGACCACCCGACCATTGAAATCCGCCAGAAATGCCAACCAAATGCGCATGTCCTGGCGAATCTCGGCCGAGAGCCTTGTGCGATGGTGCCCTTCTTTAAGACCGACCATGGCTTGAGCAATCGAGCGGGAGAAAGGGCGGGCCATTGGCATTACTCTAAGGGCAAAATTCAACTGACCCACAGTTTGCTGCAATTGATGCAAGTTCACTTTGGTTTCCCGAATACATGCCTCCAGGGAGGCCCTGAATCTCCCCACCTTTTCTTTGGGCAGCCGGGAGCAACATTCCAGTGAATCGAGCTCTATTCCGAGAAACTCGAGGGAAGTTGTGGGCCCCACCGTCTTACCTGGTGCCAATGGCACACCAAACTGGTTCATCAGACCACAAAATTCATTTAGGGCTAATGCACATTCTAGATCCCCAGCTGCACCCAGGAACAGAAAATCGTCAAGATAATGCATAACATGCTGAAACCCAGTCATTCTTGTGAATACCCATTGCAAAAAACAACTGAATTTCTCAAAATAAGCACAAGATATGGAGCATCCCATTGGCATACATTTATCCATGTAATAGCGCCCTTGAAACATAAAACCGAGGAGACGCTGATCGTCTGGGTGTACCGGGAGCAACCGGAACGCTGACTCGATGTCTGATTTGGCCATCAGCGCTCCGGGCCCCAGGCGATTCAACATGGCGACGGCCTCATCGAAAGATGCGTACCGCACCGAACACACCTCCGGGTCTATCGCATCATTCACCGAAAGACCCCTCGGGGCGGACAAGTTATGTATTAATCGAAACTCACCCGGGTCCTTCTTGGGGACCACCCCCAAAGGGGAACAAACAAAGTTAGCAACTGGTGGCGTGTCGAATGGCCCGGCAACCCGACCCCGGGTCAATTCTTTTACAATCTTCACCTGTACCACCGCCGTATTCTGCAAGACCGACAGTTGGTTCCTACATTGTGTCTTACCCTGAAAATTCCCCACTGGGATGCGGAAACCATAAGAAAACCCATCTCGCAACACCCCAGCGGAGACATGATCCGGGTATTCATTGAGCCAAGGGATCATTGCCATGGTATCGACCGGGGTAGGTAGAGGCGCCCCTCGGACTATTTCAGACCTGTTTGGCGCCTCCCCTACCTCCGTTATCACCCGTCTTGGCTCTGCACATGGTCTCAGGATGCGAGGATTGCCCACACCCTCCACAGTCGTGCCTAAACTTGCATGACCCCTGGGGCCTTGTACACTTTCCTCTGTTAAAATTCCAGCAAATGCCCCTTTTGCCTGTATTGCCACTTGATCTCGAGTGATGCTCATTACTTGAACCTGCCCGAAAGGGCGCCCCAGATGAATGGCGGGAAAATTCTCCCCCGCTTCCCCCCACCAATGGTGCCTTTAACATGCCTGTTTTTTCCATCTTTTGCCAAGAAATGGAGTCGTAACAATCCCACGTCAGAGATGTGTCGAACTCCTTGGCCTTCCTAAAGATATTATCGTAACAAAACCAATGATTGCCCTCATATGACTGAGAGTACTCAAAAATACGTGTCTGGTACACGGGTAACTCGGCCAACATTTCCGGCCTTCGTTCCCCCATAATTGAAGTAAAAATGCCAAATGCTCTGCCCCAATTGCCTATGTTTTCATCGACCTTAAAAGCGGCCATCTTGGCGTGCCAAACACTCGGGTGCATAAACTCTTTTTGACCTTTCACGTGCTCGATCTCATAATGATCAGTTAGCAAAGAGAACATGTTCACATATTTCTCACCCCATATCCTCTCCTTTACTTCAATCGGGATATTCTGAGCCACTTTCTCCCTTCTCGAGGGTACAGACCCCTCCCCCGCAATCGGCAGTCGCTGCTTACCTGAACTAGGGGCTGTAACCGTAGTCGCTGCCGAAATCGAGCCCGCTGCGGTTTCACCCACTGGAGCCTGCGGGGGAACAAAAGGACATGGTGCCTTCGCGGCTTCTTTTGACTGTCGCAACTGCCTCAATACTGCCCTGGCGTCGTCCGCCGTGGTGCCTTCGCTATCTTTTCCCAACCACGCTGCCAGCTGTGCCGCCAACTCGGGAGGCATATCCTCCCCATTCACAGGGGTGACTACAACCGGGATTGGTTGCCCCTCCTTCGGGACAGGGATCGGGGCTTCCGTCGGTGTATCGGGGCGCGCAGGCGGCGCCTCAGGAACCGGGGTCTCTCCCCCAGTTGCCCCCCTCTTGGACCTTCTACCTTTCCCGCTAGGTACTATCTCCGGCAATGCTGGTCCGACAACTCGCTTCGGGCCTCCTACACCGTTCATTGCCGCCATCTGCTTCTTCATCTCAGCCATGTCTTTCACGAGCATGCGGAGCATCTGATCGGTACCGACCCGCTTTCCGACCTTCTTGCCCGGCATTCTCGAACGAATGATCTCTGAAAGAAAAAGGACAAAATTACAACGCTCAAAATTGGCTCTTCGTTCCGTCTCGAGCTCACGTGCAGCGGGGAGGTGCAGCTTCAGAGCACAGGAACAAGAGGATGCTTCCATGGCTCGTTGCTCCTCTTATCCTTCTTCGGGCGGGCGTAAACCCGCCTCCGCCCGCCTCCGGGGGCGTGGCTGGCGGCTTCAGTGTCTAGGACAACCCACTCTTGGGCGGGAAAAAGCACGCCCCGGCTACGCCACTTTGGGCATACCAGCCGAGACTCGCCTCCCGCCCAAGATGGCCTCCCGGGGGGATCGGGGTACTCCACCATACGTTCGGGGGGACCGAGTGGTCGCCCCTTTCCATTTACAGCCAAAAGATTAAATGTTAACATTTCATCAAAATTGACCATTTTGGGAACGTTGGACAGCTCCGCGGTCATCGTTTTTCTTCAGAAAATTGATTTTTTGGACTGTACCAATTAAGATTCAAAATGTCAATTGGATCGTGCCTCATGTTGAATAACCATTTTTTAACCCCTCATAATGACCGAAATTGCCATTTTTACAGAGTTTTTCTTACTCAGAAGCTTCAATTTTGACCAATTACAGGCACAGAAATGACTTTAAACACATTTATTTTAGTTGAAAAAGTAATAATTCACATCCAACAGTAATTTGCAGTCGAAAGATTTAATGTTAAAATTTCATCAAAATTGACCATTTTGGGAACGTTCGACAGCTCCGCGGTCATCGTTTTTCTTCAGAAAATTGATTTTTTGACTGTACCAATTAAGATTCAGAATGTCAATTGGATCGTGCCTCATGTTGAATAACCACTTTTTAAACCCTCCCAGTGAGCAAAATTGCCATTTTTACAGAGTTTTGCTTACTCAGAAGCTTCAATTTTGACCAATTTAAGGCACAGAAATGACTTTAAACACATTTATTTTAGTTGAAAAAGAAATATTTCACATCCAACAGTAATTTACAGCCAAAAGATTAAATGTTAAAATTTCATCAAAATTGACCATTTTGGGAACGTTCGACAGCTCCGCGGTCATTTTTGGACTGTACCAAAAATTATCCAAAATGTCAATTGGATCGTGCCTCAAATTGAATAACCATTTTTTAAACCCTCACAGTGACCAAAATTGCCATTTTTATAGAGTTTTGCTTACTCAGAAGCTTCAATTTTGACGAATTTCATGCTCAGAAATGACTTTAAACACATTTACTTTAGTTGAAAAAGTTATAATTCACATCCAACAGTAATTTGCAGTTAAAAGATTAAATGTTAAGATTTCATCGATATTGACCGTTTTGGGAACGGACGACAGCTCCGCGGTCATCGTTTTTCTTCAGAAAATTTATTTTTTGGCCTGCACCAAAAATTATTAAAAATGACAATTGGATCGTGCCTCATGTTGAATAACCACTTTTTAAACCCTCACAGTGACCAAAATTGCCATATTTACAGTTTTGCTTACTCAGAAGCTTCAATTTTGACCAATTTCAGGCACAAAAATGACTTTAAACACATTTATTTTAGTTTAAAAAGTAATAATTCACATCCAACAGTAATTTACAGCCAAAAGATTAAATGTTAACATTTCATCAAAATTGACCATTTTGGGAACGTTGGACAGCTCCGCGGTCATCGTTTTTCTTCAGAAAATTGATTTTTTGGACTGTACCAATTAAGATTCAAAATGTCAATTGGATCGTGCCTCATGTTGAATAACCATTTTTTAACCCCTCATAAGGACCGAAATTGCCATTTTTACAGAGTTTTTCTTACTCAGAAGCTTCAATTTTGACCAATTACAGGCACAGAAATGACTTTAAACACATTTATTTTAGTTGAAAAAGAAAAAATTCACATCCAACTGTAATTTGCAGTCGAAAGATTTAATGTTAAAATTTCATCAAAATTGACCATTTTGGGAACGTTCGACAGCTCCGCGGTCATCGTTTTTCTTCAGAAAATTGAAATTTTTGGACTGTACCAATTAAGATTCAAAATGTCAATTGGATCGTGCCTCATGTTGAATAACCACTTTTTAAACCCTCACAGTGACCAAAATTGCCATTTTTACAGAGTTTTGCTTACTCAGAAGCTTCAATTTTGACCAATTTCAGGCACAGAAATGACTTTAAACACATTTATTTTAGTTGAAAAAGTAATAATTCACATCCAACAGTAATTTACAGCCAAAAGATTAAATGTTAAAATTTCATCAAAATTGACCATTTTGGGAACGTTCGACAGCTCCGCAATCATAGTTTTTCTTTAGAAAATTGATTTTTTGGACTCTACCAAAAATTATCCAAAATGTCAAATGGATCGTGCCTCAAATTGAATAACCACTTTTTAAACCCTCACAGTGACCAAAATTGCCATTTTATAGAGTTTTGCTTACTCAGAAGCTTCAATTTTGACCAATTTCAGGCACAGAAATGACTTTAAACACACTTATTTTAGTTGAAAAAGTAATAATTCACATCCAACAGTAATTTACAACCAAAAGATTAAATGTTAAAATTTCATCAAAATTGACCATTTTAGGAAGGTTCGACAGCTCCGCGGTCACCGTTTTTCATTAGAAAATTGATTTTTTGGACAGTACCACAAATGTATCAAAATGTCAATTGGATCGTGCCTCATGTTGAATAACCATGTTTTTAAACCCTCGTAGTGACCAAAATTGCCATTTTTACAGAGTTTTGCTTACTCAGAAGCTTCAATTTTGACCAATTTCATGCACAGAAATGACTTTAAACACATTTATTTTAGTTGAAAAAGTAATAATTCACATCCAACAGTAATTTACAGCTAAAAGATTAAATGTTAAAATTTCATCAAAATTGACCATTTTGGGAAGGTTCAACAGGTCCGCGGTCACCGTTTTTCATCAGAAAATTGATTTTTTGGACAGTACCACAAATTTATCAAAATGTCAATTGGATCGTGCCATATGTTGAATAACCACTTTTTAAACCCTCACAGTGACCAAAATTGCCATTTTTACAAAGTTTTGCTTACTCTGAAGCTTTATTTTTGACCGAATTCAGGCACAGAAATGGCTTTAAAAATACTTATTTTAGTCGAAAAAGTAATAATTCACATCCAACAGTAATTTACAGCCAAAAGATTAAATGTTAAAATTTCATCAAAATTGACAATTTTGGGAAGGTTCGCAGGTCCGCGGTCACCGTTTTTCATCAGAAAATTGATTTTTTGGACTGTACCAAAAATGATTCAAAATGTCAATTGGATCGTGCCTCATGTTGAATAACCACTTTTTAAACCCTGACAGTGACCAAAATTGCCATTTTTACTGAGTTTTGCTTACTCAGAAGCTTCAATTTTGACCAATTCAGGCACAGAAATGACTTTAAACACACTTATTTTGGTTGAAAAAGCAATAATTCACATCCAACAGTAATTTGCAGTCGAAAGATTTAATGTTAAAATTTCATCAAAATTGACCATCTTGGGAACGTTCGACAGCTCCACGGTCATCGTTTTTCTTCAGAAAATTGATTTTTTGGACGGTACCAATTAAGATTCAAAATGTCAATTGGATCGTGCCTCATGTTGAATAACCACTTTTTAAACCCTCACAGTGACCAAAATTGCCATTTGTACAGAGTTTTGCTTACTCAGAAGCTTCAATTTTGACCAATTTCAGGCACAGAAATGACTTTAAACACATTTATTTTAGTTGAAAAAGAAATATTTCACATCCAACAGTAATTTCAAGAGAGGCAAAAAAAGAGATCCAGAAAATGGAAGAAAACATAAAAAATTTGGATAGACAGATCTTGTTAGATACTTCCTCACCGAGATGTCAAGAATTAATGAGGGAAAGGCTCAACCAGAAGGAAAAATTATCATCACTATTGGAAGGGAAAATTAGGGAGAGATGGGAATGTAGCAAACTTGCCAACTACGAGTATGGAGAGGGTTGTGGAAAGATGCTCACATGGAAACTCAAATCAGACCAAGTTAGAAATAAAATAAATTACATTCACCCAACAGACAATTCTCAAAATGGGTTTGAAGAGAAAATAATAAAAGAAGAATTCTCGGCTTTCTTTACTAAACTCTACGCCGAGGATTGCAACCCAAAAATTGAAGAAATAACTAACTTCCTGCAAACACAAAATATGCCAGTTCTAACCCCAGAGGAAAAAATAACTTTAAATGGTGAAATAAAATCAGAGGAAGTTGCCCAAGCGATTAAAGAGCTAAAGAGAGGAAAAGCAGCAGGGCCTGATGCCCTCCCCAACGAATTCTATTTAAAGTTAAAAGATACGCTAGTCCCCCATTTAACAACACTAGTCAACCAGATTTTCATAAATAATGCTAAAATCCCGGAGTCATGGAATGACGCCATCATCTCTATCATATTAAAACCAGGAAAAAATCCAAAGCAATGCGAATCTTACCGCCCAATATCCATCTTGAATTGTGATTACAAGATTTTTACTCAAATTCTGGCAAAAAGGTTAGGGAAAATAGCGGGGACCTTAATAAATTCTAACCAGAAAGGCTTCATGGCAGGAAGGCACTTACAAGACCTCACTCACGAGTTAATCGCAGCAATCGACATCTCTATAACAGAAAAGATTCCTCTATCAATAATTACAATAGACGCTGCTAAAGCATTCGATAGAGTAAATTGGTCCTATCTAAATGAAGTACTAAAGAAATTCAATCTAGGGGAAAACATCGTAAAAGAAGTAGCCAATATTTATAACTCACCCAGAGCTAAAATATTAATTAATGGTCACCTTACTAATAACATCCTGATAGGTAGAGGTACACGCCAGGGCTGCCCACTCTCCCCTCTACTCTTTAACTTTTATATTGAGCCGATTGCAGAACACCTTAGGAACCTCCCTTTAATTTCCCCATTCTCTTACCAAGGGTGGCACAAGAAAGTCGCATTATATGCGGACGATCTCATGATCTTTACCGCAGACTTAAAAGAGGCTCTTAAAACAATAGAAGAGACCTTGTTGAATTTCGGTAGGATATCTGGTTACCAGATAAATCAAACAAAAACTGAAACCATAAGTTGGAATGAAAACTTCGTATCCCCCTTTAGTAAAGACAAAATAAGATACCTGGGTATTGATCTGGTAAAGGAGATTGATAAAATTACACAAATAAATCTACATAGGGTAGAGGTTGAAGTTAAAAAATTACTGAATGTCTGGAGAGCTTTGCCCTTAACATTCCTGGGGAAATCAAATATCATAAAAATGGCAATTCTACCAAAATTCACCTTTATTTTTAATGCTATCCCGCTTGAGTTCAATAGAGATAAGATAAAAAAGATCCAGGGAGACTTATCCAGCTTCATATGGTCATCTAAAAAACCAAGGATTGCATGGCGTAAATTAAGAAGATCAAAAGAGCAAGGAGGAATAGCAAGCCCAGACCTACTAGAATATTGCAGAGCCTTCCAATTTAAAAGTAGTAGGGTATTGTTGGGTCCATATGAAAATTACCCACTATTCTTATGTGTATTAACAAACAACACTAGCCACTTTCTATACAAATTCGGACATCCTAAGTTCTTCAAAAAAATTAAACTAAAGGTCCTGAAATCTGCCGCAAGAGTATGGTACTGTATTAGATCTACGCTGGATATCCCCTTTTACAGCGAAAAGGCCCCGATCTGGGATTCTCATACTACACCAGACTGCCTCACGGATAGTTTAGCAACATCGCTAAGATCAGCAGGAATAAAGGAATGGGGTCAACTTCTGTTTCAGAATAACTTGCTTGACTGGGATATATTATCTCGGAGCACAAACTTTACTCTTTCTAAATTTAAATACTACCAACTATAGAGTTGGAGTAAGTCTCTCAAAGAAACTAGAAAAGGTAATACTACCCTGGAGATGAAGATGTGGACGTCTAAATCATTTTTGAAAGAAACTTCCTACTGGTATTGGGCCTTAATCTCGGCCGGGGAGGAAGACTTCCGAATCCCAGAAGACATCTGGGGAAAAGATCTGCCGACGCTGGATATAAGTAACATATGGCAAGTATCTATGAACATGTGCTGGTCAATTGTAACATCTGCTGCTCTTAAAAGAAACCATTTGCTCACTGTACACAGAGCCTACTAGACTCCAAAAAGATTATCCAAATTTAACGGGGCCACAGTGAAGAACTGCCCAAAGTGCGGTCTGCAGAGGGCTGATGATCTACATATGTTTTGGCGGTGTCCCAGCCTGGATGCCTTTTGGAATGAAGTGGGTACTACCTTAGACGGGGTATTTGGAAGACAACTCTCTGTAAGTATGGACTTAGTTATTTTTGGGATCTCAAGAACAACTGCGGGAAGGCCTCTTACTAAAGCCCAAGAGAAGTTACTTTTCATTCTGATTCTCTTGGCAAGGAGGGAGATCTGTGTAAAATGGATAACTCCGGTTGCCCCTACTCATAATGAATGGTTGGCCTCAACTTTGAAAGTGTTTAATTTAGATAAAAATAAGAGGTATACCTCAAAAAAATATAGATTCTGGGACCTGTGGGAAGAATACCATAAGTATTGAACTAAAGGGTGTGGTAAATAAATTGTCTATTTGAAACCTGAAGGCATTACTCCTGGCTCTCCAAATCACCTCCTCTGTTTACGGTCCAATGATTACGCTATCGCAACAATGATGAGAAAGGCTTGTAAGAGTAGCAAAAATGGCTAGCTCAACCCACTATGACCAATTATGCCTCCTCCCTATAAGTTTGTGGACGTAAGGGGCTTCCTTTCTCAAGGGTGTCACGAATTTCGAGAAGGATCCCTGAAAACTCCTGACTTTTAAATGTTGCGTAATGAGGAATAATAAAAAAAAAAAAAAAAAAAAACAGTAATTTACAGCCAAAAGATTAAATGTTAAAAGTTCATCAAAATTGACCATTTTGGGAACGTTCGACAGCTCCGCGGTCATCGTTTTTCTTCAGAAAATTGATTTTTTGGACTGTACCAAAAATTATCCAAAATGTCAATTGGATCGTGCCTCAAATTGAATAACCATTTTTTAAACCCTCACAGTGACCAAAATTGCCATTTTTATAGAGTTTTGCTTACTCAGAAGCTTCAATTTTGACGAATTTCATGCTCAGAAATGACTTTAAGCACATTTACTTTTGTTGAAAAAGTTATAATTCACATCCAACAGTAATTTGCAGTCAAAAGATTAAATGTTAAGATTTCATCGATATTGACCATTTTGGGAACGTACGACAGCTCCGCGGTCATCGTTTTTCTTCAGAAAATTTATTTTTGGCCTGCACCAAAAATTATTAAAAATGACAATTGGATCGTGCCTCATGTTGAATAACCACTTTTTAAACCCTCACAGTGACCAAAATTGCCATATTTACAGTTTTGCTTACTCAGAAGCTTCAATTTTGACCAATTTCAGGCACAAAAATGACTTTAAACACATTTATTTTAGTTTAAAAAGTAATAATTCACATCCAACAGTAATTTACAGCCAAAAGATTAAATGTTAACATTTCATCAAAATTGACCATTTTGGGAACGTTGGACAGCTCCGCGGTCATCGTTTTTCTTCAGAAAATTGATTTTTTGGACTGTACCAATTAAGATTCAAAATGTCAATTGGATCGTGCCTCATGTTGAATAACCACTTTTTAAACCCTCACAGTGACCAAAATTGCCATTTTTACAGAGTTTTGCTTACTCAGAAGCTTCAATTTTGACCAATTTCAGGCACAGAAATGACTTTAAACACATTTATTTTAGTTGAAAAAGTAATAATTCACATCCAACAGTAATTTACAGCCAAAAGATTAAATGTTAAAATTTCATCAAAATTGACCATTTTGGGAACGTTCGACAGCTCCGCAATCATAGTTTTTCTTTAGAAAATTGATTTTTTGGACTCTACCAAAAATTATCCAAAATGTCAAATGGATCGTGCCTCAAATTGAATAACCACTTTTTAAACCCTCACAGTGACCAAAATTGCCATTTTATAGAGTTTTGCTTACTCAGAAGCTTCAATTTTGGTGAATTTCATGCACAGAAATGACTTTAAACACATTTACTTTAGTTGAAAAAGTTATAATTCACATCCAACAGTAATTTGCAGTCAAAAGATTAAATGTTAAAATTTCATCAATATTGACCATTTTGGGAACGTACGACAGCTCCGCGGTCATCGGTTTTTTTCAGAAAATTTATTTTTTGGCCGGCACCAAAAATTATTAAAAATGTCAATTGGATCGTGCCTCATGTTAAATAAACACTTTTTAAACCCTCACAGTGACCAAAATTGCCATTTTTACAGAGTTTTGCTTACTCAGAAGCTTCAATTTTGACCAATTTCAGGCACAGAAATGACTTTAAACACACTTATTTTAGTTGAAAAAGTAATAATTCACATCCAACAATAATTTACAACCAAAAGTTTAATTGTTAAAATTTCATCAAAATTGACCATTTTAGGAAGGTTCGACAGCTCCGCGGTCACCGTTTTTCATCAGAAAATTGATTTTTTGGACAGTACCACAAATGTATCAAAATGTCAATTGGATCGTGCCTCATGTTGAATAACCATTTTTTAAACCCTCGTAGTGACCAAAATTGCCATTTTTACAGAGTTTTGCTTACTCTGAAGCTTTATTTTTGACCGAATTCAGGCACAGAAATGGCTTTAAAAATACTTATTTTAGTTGAAAAAGTAATAATTCACATCCAACAGTAATTTACAGCCAAAAGATTAAATGTTAAAATTTCATCAAAATTGACCATTTTGGGAAGGTTTGACCGGTCCGCGGTCACCGTTTTTCATCAGAAAATTGATTTTTTGGACTGTACCAAAAATGATTCAAAATGTCAATTGGATCGTGCCTCATGTTGAATAACCACTTTTTAAACCCTCACAGTGACCAAAATTGCCATTTTTACAGAGTTTTGCTTACTCAGAAGCTTCAATTTTGACCAATTCAGGCACAGAAATGACTTTAAACACACTTATTTTGGTTGAAAAAGCAATAATTCACATCCAACAGTAATTTGCAGTCGAAAGATTTAATGTTAAAATTTCATCAAAATTGACCATCTTGGGAACGTTCGACAGCTCCGCGGTCATCGTTTTTCTTCAGAAAATTGATTTTTTGGACTGTACCAAAAATTATCCAAAATGTCAATTGGATCGTGCCTCAAATTGAATAACCATTTTTTAAACCCTCACAGTGACCAAAATTGCCATTTTTATAGAGTTTTGCTTACTCAGAAGCTTCAATTTTGATGAATTTCATGCTCAGAAATGACTTTAAACACATTTACTTTAGTTGAAAAAGTTATAATTCACATCCAACAGTAATTTGCAGTCAAAAGATTAAATGTTAAGATTTCATCAATATTGACCATTTTGGGAACGTACGACAGCTCCGCGGTCATCGTTTTTCTTCAGAAAATGTATTTTTTGGCCTGCACCAAAAATTAATAAAAATGTCAATTGGATCGTGCCTCATGTTGAATAACCACTTTTTAAACCCTCACAGTGACCAAAATTGCCATATTTACAGTTTTGCTTACTCAGAAGCTTCAATTTTGACCAATTTCAGGCACAGAAATGACTTTAAACACATTTATTTTAGTTGAAAAAGTAATAATTCACATCCAACAGTAATTTACAGCCAAAAGATTAAATGTTAAAATTTCATCAAAATTGACCATTTTGGAAACGTTGGACAGCTCCGCGGTCATCGTTTTTCTTCAGAAAATTGATTTTTTGGACTGTACCAATTAAGATTCAAAATATCAATTGGATCGTGCCTCATGTTGAATAACCACTTTTTAAACCCTGATAGTGACCAAAAATGCCATTTTTACAGAGTTTTGCTTACTCAGAAGCTTCAATTTTGACCAATCCTGGCACAGAAATGACTTTAAACACACTTATTTTGGTTGAAAAAGCAATAATTCACATCCAACAGTAATTTTCAGTCGAAAGATTTAATGTTAAAATTTCATCAAAATTGACCATTTTGGGAACGTTCGACAGCTCCGCGGTCATCGTTTTTCTTGAGAAAATTGATTTTTTGGACTGTACCAATTAAGATTCAAAATGTCAATTGGATCGTGCCTCATGTTGAATAACCACTTTTTAAACCCTCACAGTGACCAAAATTGCCATTTTTACAGAGTTTTGCTTACTCAGAAGCTTCAATTTTGACCAATTTCAGGCAAAGAAATGACTTTAAACACATTTATTTTAGTTGAAAAAGTAATAATTCACATCCAACAGTAATTTACAGCCAAAAGATTAAATGTTAAAATTTCATCAAAATTGACCATTTTGGGAACGTTCGACAGCTCCGCGGTCATCGTTTTTCTTCAGAAAATTGATTTTTTGGACTGTACCAAAAATTATCCAAAATCTCAATTGGATCGTGCCTCAAATTGAATAACCATTATTTAAACCCTCACAGTGACCAAAATATCCATTTTTATAGAGTTTTGCTTACTCAGAAGCTTCCATTTTGACGAATTTCATGCTCAGAAATGACTTTAAACACATTTACTTTAGTTGAAAAAGTTATAATTCACATCCAACAGTAATTTGCTGTCAAAAGATGAAATGTTAAAATTTCATCAATATTGACCATTTTGGGAACGTTCGACAGCTCCGCGGTCATTGTTTTTCTTCAGAAAATTTATTTTTTGGCCTGCACCAAAAATTATTAAAAATGTCAATTGGATCGTGCCTCATGTTGAATAACCACTTTTTAAACCCTCACAGTGACCAAAATTGCCATATTTACAGTTTTGCTTACTCAGAAGCTTCAATTTTGACCAATTTCAGGCACAGAAATGACTTTAAACACATTTATTTTAGTTGAAAAAGTAATAATTCACATCCAACAGTAATTTACAGCCAAAAGATTAAATGTTAAAATTTCATCAAAATTGACCATTTTGGAACGTTGGACAGCTCCGCGGTCATCGTTTCTCTTCAGAAAATTGATTTTTTGGACTGTACCAAAAATGATTCAAAATGTCAATTGGATCGTGCCTCATGTTGAATAACCACTTTTTACACCCTGACAAGACCAAAATTGCCATTTTTACAGAGTTTTGCTTACTCAGAAGCTTCAATTTTGACCAATTCAGGCACAGAAATGACTTTAAACACACTTATTTTGGTTGAAAAAGCAATAATTCACATCCAACAGTAATTTGCAGTCGAAAGATTTAATGTTAAAATTTCATCAAAATTGACCATTTTGGGAACTTTCGGTCATCGTTTTTCTTCAGAAAATACATTTTTTGGACTGTACCAATTAAGATTTAAAATGTCAATTAGATCGTGCCTCATGTTGAATAACCTCTTTTTAAACCCTCACAGTGACCAAAATTGCCATTTTTACAGAGTTTTGCTTACTCAGAAGCTTCAATTTTGACCGATTTCAGGCACAGAAATGACTTTAAACACATTTATTTTAGTTGAAAAAGTAATAATTCACATCCAACAGTAATTTACAGCCAAAAGATTAAATGTTAAAATTTCATCAAAATTGACCATTTTGGGAACGTTCGACAGCTCCGCAATCATAGTTTTTCTTTAGAAAATTGATTTTTTGGACTCTACCAAAAATTATCCAAAATGTCAAATGGATCGTGCCTCAAATTGAATAACCACTTTTTAAACCCTCACAATGACCAAAATTGCCATTTTTATAGAGTTTTGCTTACTCAGAGGCTTCAATTTTGATGAATTTCATACTCAGAAATGACTTTAAACACATTTACTTTAGTTGAAAAAGTTATAATTCACATCCAACAGTAATTTGCAGTCAAAAGATTAAATGTTAAAATTTCATCAATATTGACCATTTTGGGAACGTACGACAGCTCCGCGGTCATCGTTTTTCTTCAGAAAATTTATTTTTTGGCCGGCACCAAAAATTATTACAAATGTCAATTGGATCGTGCCTCATGTTGAATAAACACTTTTTAAACCCTCACAGTGACCACAATTGCCATATTTACAGTTTTGCTTACTCAGAAGCTTCAATTTTGACCAATTTCAGGCACAGAAATGACTTTAAACATATTTATTTTAGTTGAAAAAGTAATAATTCACATCCAACAGTAATTTACAGCCAAATGATTAAATGTTAAAATTTCATCAAAATTGACCATTTTGGAACGTTGGACAGCTCCGCGGTCATCGTTTTTCTTCAGAAAATTGATTTTTTGGACTGTACCAATTAAAATTCAAAATGTCAATTGGATCGTGCCTCATGTTGAAGAACCACTTTTTAAACCCTCACAGTGACCAAAATTGCCTTTTTTACAGAGTTTTTCTTACTCAGGAGCTTCAATTTTGACCAATTACAGGCACAGAAATGACTTTAACACATTTATTTTAGTTGAAAAAGTAATAATTCACATCCAACAGTAATTTACAGCCAAAAGATTAAATGTTAAAATTTCATCAAAATTGACCATTTTGGGAACGTTCGACAGCTCCGCGGTCATCGTTTTTCTTCAGAAAATGGATTTTTTGGACTGTACCAAAAATTATCCAAAATCTCAATTGGATCGTGACTCAAATTGAATAACCATTATTTAAACCCTCACAGTGACCAAAATTGCCATTTTTATAGAGTTTTGCTTACTCAGAAGCTTCAGTTTTGACGAATTTCATGCTCAGAAATGACTTTAAACACATTTACTTTAGTTGAAAAAGTTATAATTCACATCCAACAGTAATTTGCTGTCAGAAGATTAAATGTTAAAATTTCATCAATATTGACCATTTTGGGAACGTTCGACAGCTCCGCGGTCATCGTTTTTCTTCAGAAAATTTATTTTTTGGCCTGCACCAAAAATTATTCAAAATGTCAATTGGATCGTGCCTCATGTTGAATAACCACTTTTTAAACCCTCACAGTGACCAAAATTGCCATATTTACAGTTTTGCTTACTCAGAAGCTTCAATTTTGACCAATTTCAGGCACAGAAATGACTTTAAACACATTTATTTTAGTTGAAAAAGTAATAATTCACATCCAACAGTAATTTACAGCCAAAAGATTAAATGTTAAAATTTCATCAAAATTGACCATTTTGGAACGTTGGACAGCTCCGCGGTCATCGTTTTTCTTCAGAAAATTGATTTTTGGACTGTACCAAAAATGATTCAAAATGTCAATTGGATCGTGCCTCATGTTGAATAACCACTTTTTACACCCTGACAATGACCAAAATTGCCATTTTTACAGAGTTTTGCTTACTCAGAAGCTTCGATTTTGACCAATTCAGGCACAGAAATGACTTTAAACACACTTATTTTGGTTGAAAAAGCAATAATTCACACCCAACAGTAATTTGCAGTCGAAAGATTTAATGTTAAAATTTCATCAAAATTGACCATTTTGGGAACTTTCGGTCATCGTTTTTCTTCAGAAAATATATTTTTTGGACTGTACCAATTAAGATTTAAAATGTCAATTAGATCGTGCCTCATGTTGAATAACCTCTTTTTAAACCCTCACAGTGACCAAAATTGCCATTTTTACAGAGTTTTGCTTACTCAGAGGCTTCAATTTTGATGAATTTCATACTCAGAAATGACTTTAAACACATTTACTTTAGTTGAAAAAGTTATAATTCACATCCAACAGTAATTTGCAGTCAAAAGATTAAATGTTAAAATTTCATCAATATTGACCATTTTGGGAACGTACGACAGCTCCGCGGTCATCGTTTTTCTTCAGAAAATTTATTTTTTGGCCGGCACCAAAAATTATTAAAAATGTCAATTGGATCATGCCTCATGTTGAATAAACACTTTTTAAACCCTCACAGTGACCACAATTGCCATATTTACAGTTTTGCTTACTCAGAAGCTTCAATTTTGACCAATTTCAGGCACAGAAATGACTTTAAACATATTTATTTTAGTTGAAAAAGTAATAATTCACATCCAACAGTAATTTACAGCCAAAAGATTAAATGTTAAAATTTCATCAAAATTGACCATTTTGGGAATGTTCGACAGCTCCGCGGTCATCGTTTTTCTTCAGAAAATTGATTTTTTGGACTGTACCAAAAATTATCCAAAATCTCAATTGGATCGTGCCTCAAATTGAATATCCATTATTTAAACCCCCACAGTGACCAAAATTGCCTTTTTTACAGAGTTTTTCTTACTCAGGAGCTTCAATTTTGACCAATTACAGGCACAGAAATGACTTTAAACACATTTATTTTAGTTGAAAAAGTAATAATTCACATCCAACAGTAATTTACAGCCAAAAGATTAAATGTTAAAATTTCATCAAAATTGACCATTTTGGGAACGTTCGACAGCTCCGCAATCATAGTTTTTCTTTAGAAAATTAATTTTTTGGACTCTACCAAAAATTATTCAAAATGTCAAATGGATCGTGCCTCAAATTGAATATCCACTTTTTAAACCCTCACAGTGACCAAAATTGCCATTTTATAGAGTTTTGCTTACTCAGAAGCTTCAATTTTGAAGAATTTCATGCACAGAAATGACTTTAAACACATTTACTTTAGTTGAAAAAGTTATAATTCACAACCAACAGTAATTTGCAGTCAATTTCATCAATATTGACCATTTTGGGAACGTATGACAGCTCCGCGGTCATCGTTTTTTTCAGAAAATTTATTTTTTGGCCGGCACCAAAAATTGTTAAAAATGTCAATTGGATCGTGCCTCATGTTGAATAAACACTTTTTAAACCTTCACAGTGACCACAATTGCCATATTTACAGTTTTGCTTACTCAGAAGCTTCAATTTTGACCAATTTCAGGCACAGAAATGACTTTAAACATATTTATTTTAGTTGAAAAAGTAATAATTCACATCCAACAGTAATTTACAGCCAAAAGATTAAATGTTAAAATTTCATCAAAATTGACCATTTTGGAACGTTGGACAACTCCGCGGTCACCGTTTTTCATCAGAAAATTGATTTTTTGGACAGTACCACAAATGTATCAAAATGTCGATTGGATCGTGCCTCATGTTGAATAACCATTTTTTAAACCCTCGTAGTGACCAAAATTGCCATTTTTACAGAGTTTTGCTTACTCTGAAGCTTTATTTTTGACCGAATTCAGGCACAGAAATGGCTTTAAAAATACTTATTTTAGTTGAAAAAGTAATAATTCACATCCAACAGTAATTTACAGCCAAAAGATTAAATGTTAAAATTTCATCAAAATTGACCATTTTGGGAAGGTTCGACAGGTCCGCGGTCACCGTTTTTCATCAGAAAATTGATTTTTTGGACTGTACCAAAAATGATTCAAAATGTCAATTGGATCGTGCCTCATGTTGAATAACCACTTTTTAAACCCTCACAGTGACCAAAATTGCCATTTTTACAGAGTTTTGCTTACTCAGAAGCTTCAATTTTGACCAATTCAGGCACAGAAATGACTTTAAACACACTTATTTTGGTTGAAAAAGCAATAATTCACATCCAACAGTAATTTGCAGTCGAAAGATTTAATGTTAAAATTTCATCAAAATTGACCATCTTGGGAACGTTCGACAGCTCCGCGGTCATCGTTTTTCTTCAGAAAATTGATTTTTTGGACTGTACCAATTAAGATTCAAAATGTCAATTGGATCGTGCCTCATGTTGAATAACCACTTTTTAAACCCTCACAGTGACCAAAATTGCCATTTTTACAGAGTTTTGCTTACTCAGAAGCTTCAATTTTGACCAATTTCAGGCACAGAAATGACTTTAAACACATTTATTTTAGTTGAAAAAGTAATAATTCACATCCAACAGTAATTTACAGCCAAAAGATTAAATGTTAACATTTCATCAAAATTGACCATTTTGGGAACGTTCGACAGCTCCGCGGTCATCGTTTTTCTTCAGAAAATTGATTTTTTGGACTGTACCAAAAATTATCCAAAATGTCAATTGGATCGTGCCTCAAATTGAATAACCATTTTTTAAACCCTCACAGTGACCAAAATTGCCATTTTTATAGAGTTTTGCTTACTCAGAAGCTTCAATTTTGATGAATTTCATGCTCAGAAATGACTTTAAACACATTTACTTTAGTTGAAAAAGTTATAATTCACATCCAACAGTAATTTGCAGTCAAAAGATTAAATGTTAAGATTTCATCAATATTGACCATTTTGGGAACGTACGACAGCTCCGCGGTCATCGTTTTTCTTCAGAAAATGTATTTTTTGGCCTGCACCAAAAATTAATAAAAATGTCAATTGGATCGTGCCTCATGTTGAATAACCACTTTTTAAACCCTCACAGTGACCAAAATTGCCATATTTACAGTTTTGCTTACTCAGAAGCTTCAATTTTGACCAATTTCAGGCACAGAAATGACTTTAAACACATTTATTTTAGTTGAAAAAGTAAGAATTCACATCCAACAGTATTTTACAGCCAAAAGATTAAATGTTAAAATTTCATCAAAATTGACCATTTTGGGAACGTTGGACAGCTCCGCGGTCATCGTTTTTCTTCAGAAAATTGATTTTTTGGACTGTACCAATTAAGATTCAAAATATCAATTGGATCGTGCCTCATGTTGAATAACCACTTTTTAAACCCTGATAGTGACCAAAAATGCCATTTTTACAGAGTTTTGCTTACTCAGAAGCTTCAATTTTGACCAATCCTGGCACAGAAATGACTTTAAACACACTTATTTTGGTTGAAAAAGCAATAATTCACATCCAACAGTAATTTTCAGTCGAAAGATTTAATGTTAAAATTTCATCAAAATTGACCATTTTGGGAACGTTCGACAGCTCCACGGTCATCGTTTTTCTTGAGAAAATTGATTTTTTGGACTGTACCAATTAAGATTCAAAATGTCAATTGGATCGTGCCTCATGTTGAATAACCACTTTTTAAACCCTCACAGTGACCAAAATTGCCATTTTTACAGAGTTTTGCTTACTCAGAAGCTTCAATTTTGACCAATTTCAGGCACAGAAATGACTTTAAACACATTTATTTTAGTTGAAAAAGTAATAATTCACATCCAACAGTAATTTACAGCCAAAAGATTAAATGTTAAAATTTCATCAAAATTGACCATTTTGGGAACGTTCGACAGCTCCGCGGTCATCGTTTTTCTTCAGAAAATTGATTTTTTGGACTGTACCAAAAATTATCCAAAATCTCAATTGGATCGCGCCTCAAATTGAATAACCATTATTTAAACCCTCACAGTGACCAAAATTGCCATTTTTATAGAGTTTTGCTTACTCAGAAGCTTCCATTTTGACGAATTTCATGCTCAGAAATGACTTTAAACACATTTACTTTAGTTGAAAAAGTTATAATTCACATCCAACAGTAATTTGCTGTCAAAAGATGAAATGTTAAAATTTCATCAATATTGACCATTTTGGGAACGTTCGACAGCTCCGCGGTCATTGTTTTTCTTCAGAAAATTTATTTTTTGGCCTGCACCAAAAATTATTAAAAATGTCTATTGGATCGTGCCTCATGTTGAATAACCACTTTTTAAACCCTCACAGTGACCAAAATTGCCATATTTACAGTTTTGCTTACTCAGAAGCTTAAATTTTGACCAATTTCAGGCACAGAAATGACTTTAAACACATTTATTTTAGTTGAAAAAGTAATAATTCACATCCAACAGTAATTTACAGCCAAAAGATTAAATGTTAAAATTTCATCAAAATTGACCATTTTGGAACGTTGGACAGCTCCGCGGTCATCGTTTTTCTTCAGAAAATTGATTTTTTGGACTGTACCAAAAATGATTCAAAATGCCAATTGGATCGTGCCTCATGTTGAATACCCACTTTTTACACCCTGACAATGACCAAAATTGCCATTTTTACAGAGTTTTGCTTACTCAGAAGCTTCAATTTTGACCAATTCAGGCACAGAAATGACTTTAAACACACTTATTTTGGTTGAAAAAGCAATAATTCACATCCAACAGTAATTTTCAGTCGAAAGATTTAATGTTAAAATTTCATCAACATTGGCCATTTTGGGAACTTTCGGTCATCGTTTTTCTTCAGAAAATATATTTTTTGGACTGTACCAATTAAGATTTAAAATGTCAATTAGATCGTGCCTCATGTTGAATAACCTCTTTTTAAACCCTCACAGTGACCAAAATTGCCATTTTTACAGAGTTTTGCTTACTCAGAAGCTTCAATTTTGACCAATTCAGGCACAGAAATGACTTTAAACACACTTATTTTGGTTGAAAAAGCAATAATTCACATCCAACAGTAATTTGCAGTCGAAAGATTTAATGTTAAAATTTCATCAAAATTGACCATCTTGGGAACGTTCGACAGCTCCGCGGTCATCGTTTTTCTTCAGAAAATTGATTTTTTGGACTGTACCAATTAAGATTCAAAATGTCAATTGGATCGTGCCTCATGTTGAATAACCACTTTTTAAACCCTCACAGTGACCAAAATTGCCATTTTTACAGAGTTTTGCTTACTCAGAAGCTTCAATTTTGACCAATTTCAGGCACAGAAATGACTTTAAACACATTTATTTTAGTTGAAAAAGTAATAATTCACATCCAACAGTAATTTACAGCCAAAAGATTAAATGTTAACATTTCATCAAAATTGACCATTTTGGGAACGTTCGACAGCTCCGCGGTCATCGTTTTTCTTCAGAAAATTGATTTTTTGGACTGTACCAAAAATTATCCAAAATGTCAATTGGATCGTGCCTCAAATTGAATAACCATTTTTTAAACCCTCACAGTGACCAAAATTGCCATTTTTATAGAGTTTTGCTTACTCAGAAGCTTCAATTTTGATGAATTTCATGCTCAGAAATGACTTTAAACACATTTACTTTAGTTGAAAAAGTTATAATTCACATCCAACAGTAATTTGCAGTCAAAAGATTAAATGTTAAGATTTCATCAATATTGACCATTTTGGGAATGTACGACAGCTCCGCGGTCATCGTTTTTCTTCAGAAAATGTATTTTTTGGCCTGCACCAAAAATTAATAAAAATGTCAATTGGATCGTGCCTCATGTTGAATAACCACTTTTTAAACCCTCACAGTGACCAAAATTGCCATATTTACAGTTTTGCTTACTCAGAAGCTTCAATTTTGACCAATTTCAGGCACAGAAATGACTTTAAACACATTTATTTTAGTTGAAAAAGTAATAATTCACATCCAACAGTATTTTACAGCCAAAAGATTAAATGTTAAAATTTCATCAAAATTGACCATTTTGGGAACGTTGGACAGCTCCGCGGTCATCGTTTTTCTTCAGAAAATTGATTTTTTGGACTGTACCAATTAAGATTCAAAATATCAATTGGATCGTGCCTCATGTTGAATAACCACTTTTTAAACCCTGATAGTGACCAAAAATGCCATTTTTACAGAGTTTTGCTTACTCAGAAGCTTCAATTTTGACCAATCCTGGCACAGAAATGACTTTAAACACACTTATTTTGGTTGAAAAAGCAATAATTCACATCCAACAGTAATTTTCAGTCGAAAGATTTAATGTTAAAATTTCATCAAAATTGACCATTTTGGGAACGTTCGACAGCTCCACGGTCATCGTTTTTCTTGAGAAAATTGATTTTTTGGACTGTACCAATTAAGATTCAAAATGTCAATTGGATCGTGCCTCATGTTGAATAACCACTTTTTAAACCCTCACAGTGACCAAAATTGCCATTTTTACAGAGTTTTGCTTACTCAGAAGCTTCAATTTTGACCAATTTCAGGCACAGAAATGACTTTAAACACATTTATTTTAGTTGAAAAAGTAATAATTCACATCCAACAGTAATTTACAGCCAAAAGATTAAATGTTAAAATTTCATCAAAATTGACCATTTTGGGAACGTTCGACAGCTCCGCGGTCATCGTTTTTCTTCAGAAAATTGATTTTTTGGACTGTACCAAAAATTATCCAAAATCTCAATTGGATCGTGCCTCAAATTGAATAACCATTATTTAAACCCTCACAGTGACCAAAATTGCCATTTTTATAGAGTTTTGCTTACTCAGAAGCTTCCATTTTGACGAATTTCATGCTCAGAAATGACTTTAAACACATTTACTTTAGTTGAAAAAGTTATAATTCACATCCAACAGTAATTTGCTGTCAAAAGATGAAATGTTAAAATTTCATCAATATTGACCATTTTGGGAACGTTCGACAGCTCCGCGGTCATTGTTTTTCTTCAGAAAATTTATTTTTTGGCCTGCACCAAAAATTATTAAAAATGTCAATTGGATCGTGCCTCATGTTGAATAACCACTTTTTAAACCCTCACAGTGACCAAAATTGCCATATTTACAGTTTTGCTTACTCAGAAGCTTAAATTTTGACCAATTTCAGGCACAGAAATGACTTTAAACACATTTATTTTAGTTGAAAAAGTAATAATTCACATCCAACAGTAATTTACAGCCAAAAGATTAAATGTTAAAATTTCATCAAAATTGACCATTTTG
Source organism: Lissotriton vulgaris (assembly GCF_964263255.1). NCBI lineage: Eukaryota > Metazoa > Chordata > Amphibia > Caudata > Salamandridae > Lissotriton > Lissotriton vulgaris. The sequence continues at coordinate 666,989,253 of NC_141693.1, forward strand.
GAACGTTGGACAGCTCCGCGGTCATCGTTTTTCTTCAGAAAATTGATTTTTTGGACTGTACCAAAAATGATTCAAAATGTCAATTGGATCGTGCCTCATGTTGAATACCCACTTTTTACACCCTGACAATGACCAAAATTGCCATTTTTACAGAGTTTTGCTTACTCAGAAGCTTCAATTTTGACCAATTCAGGCACAGAAATGACTTTAAACACACTTATTTTGGTTGAAAAAGCAATAATTCACATCCAACAGTAATTTTCAGTCGAAAGATTTAATGTTAAAATTTCATCAACATTGGCCATTTTGGGAACTTTCGGTCATCGTTTTTCTTCAGAAAATATATTTTTTGGACTGTACCAATTAAGATTTAAAATGTCAATTAGATCGTGCCTCATGTTGAATAACCTCTTTTTAAACCCTCACAGTGACCAAAATTGCCATTTTTACAGAGTTTTGCTTACTCAGAAGCTTCAATTTTGACCAATTCAGGCACAGAAATGACTTTAAACACACTTATTTTGGTTGAAAAAGCAATAATTCACATCCAACAGTAATTTGCAGTCGAAAGATTTAATGTTAAAATTTCATCACAATTGACCATCTTGGGAACGTTCGACAGCTCCGCGGTCATCGTTTTTCTTCAGAAAATTGATTTTTTGGACTGTACCAATTAAGATTCAAAATGTCAATTGGATCGTGCCTCATGTTGAATAACCACTTTTTAAACCCTCACAGTGACCAAAATTGCCATTTTTACAGAGTTTTGCTTACTCAGAAGCTTCAATTTTGACCAATTTCAGGCACAGAAATGACTTTAAACACATTTATTTTAGTTGAAAAAGTAATAATTCACATCCAACAGTAATTTACAGCCAAAAGATTAAATGTTAACATTTCATCAAAATTGACCATTTTGGGAACGTTCGACAGCTCCGCGGTCATCGTTTTTCTTCAGAAAATAGATTTTTTGGACTGTACCAAAAATTATCCAAAATGTCAATTGGATCGTGCCTCAAATTGAATAACCATTTTTTAAACCCTCACAGTGACCAAAATTGCCATTTTTATAGAGTTTTGCTTACTCAGAAGCTTCAATTTTGATGAATTTCATGCTCAGAAATGACTTTAAACACATTTACTTTAGTTGAAAAAGTTATAATTCACATCCAACAGTAATTTGCAGTCAAAAGATTAAATGTTAAGATTTCATCAATATTGACCATTTTGGGAACGTACGACAGCTCCGCGGTCATCGTTTTTCTTCAGAAAATGTATTTTTTGGCCTGCACCAAAAATTAATAAAAATGTCAATTGGATCGTGCCTCATGTTGAATAACCACTTTTTAAACCCTCACAGTGACCAAAATTGCCATATTTACAGTTTTGCTTATTCAGAAGCTTCAATTTTGACCAATTTCAGGCACAGAAATGACTTTAAACACATTTATTTTAGTTGAAAAAGTAATAATTCACATCCAACAGTATTTTACAGCCAAAAGATTAAATGTTAAAATTTCATCAAAATTGACCATTTTGGGAACGTTGGACAGCTCCACGGTCATCGTTTTTCTTCAGAAAATTGATTTTTTGGACTGTACCAATTAAGATTCAAAATATCAATTGGATCGTGCCTCATGTTGAATAACCACTTTTTAAACCCTGATAGTGACCAAAAATGCCATTTTTACAGAGTTTTGCTTACTCAGAAGCTTCAATTTTGACCAATCCTGGCACAGAAATGACTTTAAACACACTTATTTTGGTTGAAAAAGCAATAATTCACATCCAACAGTAATTTTCAGTCGAAAGATTTAATGTTAAAATTTCATCAAAATTGACCATTTTGGGAACGTTCGACAGCTCCACGGTCATCGTTTTTCTTGAGAAAATTGATTTTTTGGACTGTACCAATTAAGATTCAAAATGTCAATTGGATCGTGCCTCATGTTGAATAACCACTTTTTAAACCCTCACAGTGACCAAAATTGCCATTTTTACAGAGTTTTGCTTACTCAGAAGCTTCAATTTTGACCAATTTCAGGCACAGAAATGACTTTAAACACATTTATTTTAGTTGAAAAAGTAATAATTCACATCCAACAGTAATTTACAGCCAAAAGATTAAATGTTAAAATTTCATCAAAATTGACCATTTTGGGAACGTTCGACAGCTCCGCGGTCATCGTTTTTCTTCAGAAAATTGATTTTTTGGACTGTACCAAAAATTATCCAAAATCTCAATTGGATCGTGCCTCAAATTGAATAACCATTATTTAAACCCTCACAGTGACCAAAATTGCCATTTTTATAGAGTTTTGCTTACTCAGAAGCTTCCATTTTGACGAATTTCATGCTCAGAAATGACTTTAAACACATTTACTTTAGTTGAAAAAGTTATAATTCACATCCAACAGTAATTTGCTGTCAAAAGATGAAATGTTAAAATTTCATCAATATTGACCATTTTGGGAACGTTCGACAGCTCCGCGGTCATTGTTTTTCTTCAGAAAATTTATTTTTTGGCCTGCACCAAAAATTATTAAAAATGTCAATTGGATCGTGCCTCATGTTGAATAACCACTTTTTAAACCCTCACAGTGACCAAAAGTGCCATATTTACAGTTTTGCTTACTCAGAAGCTTAAATTTTGACCAATTTCAGGCACAGAAATGACTTTAAACACATTTATTTTAGTTGAAAAAGTAATAATTCACATCCAACAGTAATTTACAGCCAAAAGATTAAATGTTAAAATTTCATCAAAATTGACCATTTTGGAACGTTGGACAGCTCCGCGGTCATCGTTTTTCTTCAGAAAATTGATTTTTTGGACTGTACCAAAAATGATTCAAAATGTCAATTGGATCGTGCCTCATGTTGAATACCCACTTTTTACACCCTGACAATGACCAAAATTGCCATTTTTACAGAGTTTTGCTTACTCAGAAGCTTCAATTTTGACCAATTCAGGCACAGAAATGACTTTAAACACACTTATTTTGGTTGAAAAAGCAATAATTCACATCCAACAGTAATTTTCAGTCGAAAGATTTAATGTTAAAATTTCATCAACATTGGCCATTTTGGGAACTTTCGGTCATCGTTTTTCTTCAGAAAATATATTTTTTGGACTGTACCAATTAAGATTTAAAATGTCAATTAGATCGTGCCTCATGTTGAATAACCTCTTTTTAAACCCTCACAGTGACCAAAATTGCCATTTTTACAGAGTTTTGCTTACTCAGAAGCTTCAATTTTGACCAATTTCAGGCACAGAAATGACTTTAAAAACATTTATTTTAGTTGAAAAAGTAATAATTCACATCCAACAGTAATTTACAGCCAAAAGATTAAATGTTAAAATTTCATCAAAATTGACCATTTTGGGAACGTTCGACAGCTCCGCAATCATAGTTTTTCTTTAGAAAATTGATTTTTTGGACTCTACCAAAAATTATCCAAAATGTCAAATGGATCGTGCCTCAAATTGAATAACCACTTTTTTGGAAAGGGGCGACCATTCGGTCCCCCCGAACTTATGGTGGAGTACCACGATCCCCCCGGGAAGCCATCTTGGGCGGGAGGCGAGTCTCGGCTGGTATGCCCGAAGCGGCGTAGCCGGGGCGCGCCTTTTCCCGCCCTGGAGTGGGCTGGCCTAGACACTGACGCGGCCGGGCCACGCCCTCGGGGCAGGCCGGGGCGGGTTTACGCCCGCCCTGAAGACGGATAAAAGGAGCAACAAGCCAAGGAAGCATCCTCTTGTTCCTGTGCTCTGAAGCTGCACCACCTCGCTGCACGTGAGCTCGAGATGGAACGAAGAGCCAATTTTGAGCGTTATAATCCTCTTGTTTGTTTTGCAGATACTCTGTCGGAGAATGCCTAAGAAGGCGGGAAAGCGAATGACTACCGAGCAGATGCTGCGTGTTCTCATGAAAGAGGTGACCGACCTGAAGAAGCGAATGGCGGAGAAAGACGAGGAAGAGGGGCCGAAACGTCCTCTGGCGGGAACAGCTCCAGGAGGAAAAGGCAAGAGGCCCAGGAGGGGAACAGCTGGGGGGGGCGTCCCAGTTCCCTGTACCCCGCTCGAAGCACCCACTCCGGTCCCGGAGGAAGGAAATCCGATTCCCGTAGTGGTCACCCCCGTGTCCGGGGAGGATATGCCGCCCGAGCTGGCAGCACAATTAGCAGCGTGGTTGGGTAAAGGTAGCAAGGGCGCCACGGCTGACGACGCGCAGGTGTTGATGAAACAGCTGCGGGAAACAAGGGAAGCGACGAAGGCACCATCGCCGGCTGCGGCAGTAGAAAAACCACTTGGGTCAGGTCCAGTCGCAGATACAGCTTCCGGTTCAGGTAAGCGGCCATTGCCGATTGCGAGGGATGAGTCGGCACCCTCTCGAAGGGAAAAGTTGGGTCAACATGTCCCTTTGGCTATCAAGGAGAAGATATGGGCAGGGGAGTATATAAACATCTTCTCGTTGCTTACCGATCATTATGAGATGGAGCTTGTTAAGAGTCAAAAGGAGCTCATGCATCCGAGTGTTTGGCGCGCAAAGATGGCCGCCTTTAAGGTAAATGAAAACATTGGTAATTGGGGCAAAGCATGGGGGGTTTTTACATCCATCTTGGGTGAACGTAGGCCCGAATTGCTGCCCGAATTGCCGATTTATCAATCACGGATCATGGGGTATTCAGTATCTCACGAGGGCAACCATTGCTTTTGTTACGACAATATTTTCAGAAAAGCAAAAGAGCATGATAAAAATTTAACTTGGGATTGTTATGATTCTGTGTCCTGGTCAAAAATGGAGGATTCTGGTATGTTGAAGGTGCCATTGGTAGGGAGTAACGTGGGTGAATCCTCCCGCCAATATGCGGGGACGCCCTTTCGATCAGGTACGGGTAACGACAATCATTCCAGGCCAATCGGCAACGCAGGAAAAAGGGGGGTTTGTTGGAACTTTAACAGGGGGAAATGTACTAGGCCCCAGGGGTCATGCAAATTTAGGCACGAATGTGGGGGGTGCGGGCAATCATCCCATCCTGAGTCCATGTGCAGAGCCAAAACGGGTGATAACGGGGGTAGAGGAGGCGCCAAACAGGTCTGACATAGTCCGAGGGGCGCCTTTACCTACTCCGATTGATACCATGGCAATGATTCCCTGGCTCAGTGAATACCCGGATCACGCTTCCGCTGGGGTGTTACGGGACGGATTTTCGTATGGTTTCCGCATCCCAGTGAGGGAGTTTCAGGGTATAGCAAGATGTAAAAACCAGATATCGGTCTTACAGCATACGACCGTGGTACAGGAAAAGATCGGGAAAGAGGTGGCTCGAGGTCGAGTCGCCGGTCCATTTAATGTGCCACCAGTTGCTAACTTTGTTTGTTCCCCTTTAGGGGTGGTCCCCAAGAAGGACCCAGGTGAGTTTCGGCTGATACATAATTTATCAGCCCCACGTGGTCTTTCCGTAAACGAGGCAATAGACCCGGAAGTGTGTTCGGTGCGGTACGCATCCTTCGATGAGGCCGTAGCCATATTGAATCGCCTGGGGCCCGGAGCGCTGATGGCAAAATCTGATATCGAGTCAGCGTTCCGGTTGCTCCCGGTACATCCAGACGATCAGCGTCTCCTTGGTTTCATGTTTCAGGGTCACTACTACATGGATAGGTGTATGCCGATGGGGTGCTCTATATCGTGTGCCTATTTCGAACAGTTCAGTTGCTTCCTGCAATGGGTCTTCACAAGGAAGACGGGGTTTAAACATGTTATGCATTATCTCGATGACTTTTTGTTTCTGGGGGCAGCCGGGGATCCAGAATGTAGACAAGCCTTGACGGCATTTTGTGTCTTGATGAATCAGTTTGGCGTGCCATTGGCACCAGGTAAGACTGTGGGTCCCTCGACTTGCCTGGAGTTTCTCGGGATCGAGCTCGATTCCGAAGAAGGTTGTTTTCGTTTACCAGCTGACAAAGTGTTAAAATTCAGGGCATCCTTGCAAATGTGTTTAAGTGAGTCTAAGGTGAAGTTACATCAATTACAGCAATTGGTGGGACAGTTGAATTTTGCCCTAAGAGTTATACCGATGGCCCGCCCCTTTTCTCGCTCGATCGCTCAAGCCATGGTCAGCCTGAGGGAGGGTCATCATCGCACAAGGCTCTCGGCAGAGGTCCGCCAGGACATGCGCATTTGGTTGGCATTTCTGGCGGATTTCAACGGTCGAATTGTCTGGAACAAACCGCCCGTGTCCTCTGAGGAGCTAGGGCTGTGGACAGATTCGGCAGGGAGCATTGGTTTTGGTGCCATATTCGGCACTCAGTGGTCGGCACAAAAATGGCCGTCATGGTGGCATGATAGTGGTCTGACAAGCAACATTGCTTTCCTAGAACTTTTTCCCATACTGGTGGCCCTGAGAACTTGGCCCGAGGGGTTCAGAGATCACTCTGTGGTGTTCTGGTCTGATAACATGACCGTTGTTGAGTGTATCAATAGCCAGGCAGCACGATGCAAATGGATTCTGAGATTGCTCAAGGAAATTGTGTTATTGTGTATGCAATTGAATGTACTATTTAGGGCAAGACATGTCCCGGGGGTGATGAACCAGGCGGCTGATGCGCTTTCTCGTTTTCATATGCAGGCCTTCTGGGGTTTTCTGCCCACAGCGGACCCGGTGGCAGCACCCTTTCCCGAAGCTCTCTGGTCTCTCGGTGCCCAGAACTACAGAACCTCGTGGGAGAGAGTTTAGCACCCAGGACGAGGAAGGCATATGAAGGGGCGTTCCGTTCCTATTGGGCCTTTTTGGGGGCGGCTAGAGGGGAGCTTTGGGGCCAGGAGGAGTTGGTAGTGAAATTCCTGCTGTCTTTACGTCAGGCAGGCAAATCAGTGGCTACGGCCCAGAGGCATCGGGCCGCCATCTCCTTTGTGGCTAGGGCTCACGGGATCCAGGACCCGACAGCGTCTTTTGTTGTGCAAAAAGCGCTACGTGGGTGGCAACGCCTTGAGGGTCGCAGAGTAGATGAAAGGCGCCCGATAGGTTTGGATAGGTTGGCCCTGTTATTATCTAGACTCCCTGCAACATGTTCATCCCAGTATGAAACGGTGTTATTCCTAGCCGCTTTTACGCTGGCATTTCATGGGGCTATGCGAGTAAGCGAACTAGTGGCGAGGAACAAGCAGGACGTGATGGGGGGACTGTGCCGAGAGCACGTTCAGATCAGAGGGGAGACGATGACTCTCTCGTTCTTCAGGTCCAAGACCGATCAGGGTGCGATGGGTGATTGCATAATCATACAAAGGATCCCCGGGTCCTCCATGTGCCCGGTGAGTTGTGTAGAGGAATATTTGGCACAAAGGGTGGCATCATGGGGGGGGACCTTGTTGAGACACGCTGACACCACCCCACTGACGAGGTTTCAGTTTCAGCGGGTGCTTGCGATGTCGATTACTGCTGTGGGCTTGAACCCGGGCGAGTTTGGGACCCATTCCTTTCGGATAGGGGCTGCTACAGAGGCTACAGCCAGGGGTCTAAATGTCGAACAAGTTAAACGTGTGGGGCGTTGGTCCTCCAATTGTTATAAGAGGTATGTGCGGTTGCACATGTTGTGAAGCTGTAATGATGTACTCACGCTTCTTGTTTTGTTTGGTTTCAGTTGCGCAAGCCTACGAGGCGGGGCGGACTATGCAGTCGACCCGACACCGGGCCAGCGGTCTGACTTCACCGGCTGTGAAAAAGGAGGTGTGGGTCGTGGGCCACTCATACGTGAGGCGTGCCGCGGAGGTATTCAATGCAGGTGACATGATTCACATGGCTGGGGAATACGGGTACAGGGTGTCCTTCTACGGAAAGGGCGGACTCTGTATTGACCAGTTTCAATCATTTTTTGAGGGTTTGCTAGGGCGGACGAGGTCACCGCCGTCTATAGTCATAGTACATCTTGGGGGCAATGATTTGGTCACCACTGGTAGACGACTTCTTCTTGAGGGGATGCTTTCCACTGTAAGTTGGTTGGCGAGGAGAGTTCCAGGGTGCACGATTGCATGGTCACATATGATCCCGCGAAAAGTATGGCGGGGGGCTATTTCTGTTTCTGCTCTGAATCATTCAGTAAGGAAAATTAATAACAAAGTGAGTAGATTGTTCCGTTCCAATACACTGCATTCTATTTCGCATGGTTGTATTACGGGTGACAGTATGTATTTGGGGGATGGTGTTCATTTGTCCCGGGTAGGGAACGAGTTACTCATAGGAGACTGGATAGCTTGGCTAAAGACTGTAGGTCATGACCTTTAGGTAGGAGTATTGTGGGGGGTCCGGATAGCCGGTCAACTATCCGGCCTGTGGCGGTAAGGTCGTGATCGGTGAGCACTAATTGGAAGATCCCTATGAGTGGGCGTCACCCATTACGGATGGGAGCGCTCGAGGGAGGTGGCCATTGGCCCCTCAACGGGGTAGGCGGTCCCTTCTAAGGATGGGCCGCCGAAAGGAAAGGAAAGGCGGTCAAGGCCCCTTCCTGGGTAGGAGGGGCTACAGCCCCCTCCTGGAGAATTTCCCGGGGCCAGGTCATCTGCGACGGCAGATGTGGTAAGTTGTGTGGGGTTTGGGGGGGGGTCTACGCTACCTTCTAGATACCTCACACGAGTCCTCGAACGACCTTTAAGTGGCGTCGAGTTTATTGGGGCCCCCGTCAAGTCAAGGGAAATTGGTAGTTGCACTCGAGGTACACCTCTGTGCGGTCGCCCCTCACAAGTGAGGGGGATATTTCTGGTTTAGGGATCTTGACACCGGTTACGACCTTGCCGTTGGCCCTTAAACGTTAGGATGTACAATTTCAAAATTTCAAGTTAAATGTTTTGTAGGATGTTAGTTCAGCTAGGAGAACCTTTGTATTAGAGAATATGTTAAGGTTAGCCAAACATCGCAATGTGGTAATGAAATTGTACATAATATGAAACTGTTATTTTAATGTTTTAATTTTGTTTCATATTTTAATAAATACGGCCGGGAGGGTCACTCCCTCCCGTCTTCCAAAAGTTCAGAACTGTTTCCGGTGTCCCATCCTTGGGGATTGTGTTGAGAGGGGGTGGCGGGTATCTCAGCCATAAAACCCTCACAATGACCGAAATTGCCATTTTTATAGAGTTTTGCTTACTCAGAGGCTTCAATTTTGATGAATTTCATACTCAGAAATGACTTTAAACACATTTACTTTAGTTAAAAAAGTTATAATTCACTTCCAACAGTAATTTGCAGTCAAAAGATTAAATGTTAAAATTTCATCAATATTGACCATTTTGGGAACGTACGACAGCTCCGCGGTCATCGTTTTTCTTCAGAAAATTTATTTTTTGGCCGGCACCAAAAATTATTACAAATGTCAATTGGATCGTGCCTCATGTTGAATAAACACTTTTTAAACCCTCACAGTGACCACAATTGCCATATTTACAGTTTTGCTTACTCAGAAGCTTCAATTTTGACCAATTTCAGGCACAGAAATGACTTTAAACATATTTATTTTAGTTGAAAAAGTAATAATTCACATCCAACAGTAATTTACAGCCAAATGATTAAATGTTAAAATTTCATCAAAATTGACCATTTTGGAACGTTGGACAGCTCCGCGGTCATCGTTTTTCTTCAGAAAATTGATTTTTTGGACTGTACCAATTAAAATTCAAAATGTCAATTGGATCGTGCCTCATGTTGAAGAACCACTTTTTAAACCCTCACAGTGACCAAAATTGCCTTTTTTACAGAGTTTTTCTTACTCAGGAGCTTCAATTTTGACCAATTACAGGCACAGAAATGACTTTAAACACATTTATTTTAGTTGAAAAAGTAATAATTCACATCCAACAGTAATTTACAGCCAAAAGATTAAATGTTAAAATTTCATCAAAATTGACCATTTTGGGAACGTTCGACAGCTCCGCGGTCATCGTTTTTCTTCAGAAAATTTATTTTTTGGACTGTACCAGAAATTATCCAAAATCTCAATTGGATCGTGACTCAAATTGAATAACCATTATTTAAACCCTCACAGTGACCAAAATTGCCATTTTTATAGAGTTTTGCTTACTCAGAAGCTTCAGTTTTGACGAATTTCATGCTCAGAAATGACTTTAAACACATTTACTTTAGTTGAAAAAGTTATAATTCACGTCCAACAGTAATTTGCTGTCAGAAGATTAAATGTTAAAATTTCATCAATATTGACCATTTTGGGAACATTCGACAGCTCCGCGGTCATCGTTTTTCTTCAGAAAATTTATTTTTTGGCCTGCACCAAAAATTATTAAAAATGTCAATTGGATCGTGCCTCATGTTGAATAACCACTTTTTAAACCCTCACAGTGACCAAAATTGCCATATTTACAGTTTTGCTTACTCAGAAGCTTCAATTTTGACCAATTTCAGGCACAGAAATGACTTTAAACACATTTATTGTAGTTGAAAAAGTAATAATTCACATCCAACAGTAATTTACAGCCAAAAGATTAAATGTTAAAATTTCATCAAAATTGACCATTTTGGAACGTTGGACAGCTCCGCGGTCATCGTTTTTCTTCAGAAAATTGATTTTTTGGACTGTACCAAAAATGATTCAAAATGTCAATTGGATCGTGCCTCATGTTGAATAACCACTTTTTACACCCTGACAATGACCAAAATTGCCATTTTTACAGAGTTTTGCTTACTCAGAAGCTTCAATTTTGACCAATTCAGGCACAGAAATGACTTTAAACACACTTATTTTGGTTGAAAAAGCAATAATTCACATCCAACAGTAATTTGCAGTCGAAAGATTTAATGTTAATATTTCATCAAAATTGACCATTTTGGGAACTTTCGGTCATTGTTTTTCTTCAGAAAATATATTTTTTGGACTGTACCAATTAAGATTTAAAATGTCAATTAGATCGTGCCTCATGTTGAATAACCTCTTTTTAAACCCTCACAGTGACCAAAATTGCCATTTTTAGAGTTTTGCTTACTCAAAAGCTTCAATTTTGACCAATTTCAGGCACAGAAATGACTTTAAACACATTTATTTTAGTTGAAAAAGTAATAATTCACATCCAACAGTAATTTACAGCCAAAAGATTAAATGTTAAGATTTCATCAATATTGACCATTTTGGGAACGTACGACAGCTCCGCGGTCATCGTTTTTCTTCAGAAAATGTATTTTTTGGCCTGCACCAAAAATTAATAAAAATGTCACATGGATCGTGCCTCATGTTGAATAACCACTTTTTAAACCCTCACAGTGACCAAAATTGCCATATTTACAGTTTTGCTTACTCAGAAGCTTCAATTTTGACCAAATTCAGGCACAGAAATGACTTTAAACACATTTATTTTTAAGTTGAAAAAGTAATAATTCACATCCAACAGTATTTTACAGCCAAAAGATTAAATGTTAAAATTTCATCAAAATTGACCATTTTGGGAACGTTGGACAGCTCCGCGGTCATCGTTTTTCTTCAGAAAATTGATTTTTTGGACTGTACCAATTAAGATTCAAAATATCAATTGGATCGTGCCTCATGTTGAATAACCACTTTTTAAACCCTGATAGTGACCAAAAATGCCATTTTTACAGAGTTTTGCTTACTCAGAAGCTTCAATTTTGACCAATCCTGGCACAGAAATGACTTTAAACACACTTATTTTGGTTGAAAAAGCAATAATTCACATCCAACAGTAATTTTCAGTCGAAAGATTTAATGTTAAAATTTCATCAAAATTGACCATTTTGGGAACGTTCGACAGCTCCACGGTCATCGTTTTTCTTGAGAAAATTGATTTTTTGGACTGTACCAATTAAGATTCAAAATGTCAATTGGATCGTGCCTCATGTTGAATAACCACTTTTTAAACCCTCACAGTGACCAAAATTGCCATTTTTACAGAGTTTTGCTTACTCAGAAGCTTCAATTTTGACCAATTTCAGGCACAGAAATGACTTTAAACACATTTATTTTAGTTGAAAAAGTAATAATTCACATCCAACAGTAATTTACAGCCAAAAGATTAAATGTTAAAATTTCATCAAAATTGACCATTTTGGGAACGTTCGACAGCTCCGCGGTCATCGTTTTTCTTCAGAAAATTGATTTTTTGGACTGTACCAAAAATTATCCAAAATCTCAATTGGATCGTGCCTCAAATTGAATAACCATTATTTAAACCCTCACAGTGACCAAAATTGCCATTTTTATAGAGTTTTGCTTACTCAGAAGCTTCCATTTTGACGAATTTCATGCTCAGAAATGACTTTAAACACATTTACTTTAGTTGAAAAAGTTATAATTCACATCCAACAGTAATTTGCTGTCAAAAGATGAAATGTTAAAATTTCATCAATATTGACCATTTTGGGAACGTTCGACAGCTCCGCGGTCATTGTTTTTCTTCAGAAAATTGATTTTTTGGCCTGCACCAAAAATTATTAAAAATGTCAATTGGATCGTGCCTCATGTTGAATAACCACTTTTTAAACCCTCACAGTGACCAAAATTGCCATATTTACAGTTTTGCTTACTCAGAAGCTTAAATTTTGACCAATTTCAGGCACAGAAATGACTTTAAACACATTTATTTTAGTTGAAAAAGTAATAATTCACATCCAACAGTAATTTACAGCCAAAAGATTAAATGTTAAAATTTCATCAAAATTGACCATTTTGGAACGTTGGACAGCTCCGCGGTCATCGTTTTTCTTCAGAAAATTGATTTTTTGGACTGTACCAAAAATGATTCAAAATGTCAATTGGATCGTGCCTCATGTTGAATACCCACTTTTTACAACCTGACAATGACCAAAATTGCCATTTTTACAGAGTTTTGCTTACTCAGAAGCTTCAATTTTGACCAATTCAGGCACAGAAATGACTTTAAACACACTTATTTTGGTTGAAAAAGCAATAATTCACATCCAACAGTAATTTGCAGTCGAAAGATTTAATGTTAAAATTTCATCAACATTGGCCATTTTGGGAACTTTCGGTCATCGTTTTTCTTCAGAAAATATATTTTTTGGACTGTACCAATTAAGATTTAAAATGTCAATTAGATCGTGCCTCATGTTGAATAACCTCTTTTTAAACCCTCACAGTGACCAAAATTGCCATTTTTACAGAGTTTTGCTTACTCAGAAGCTTCAATTTTGACCAATTTCAGGCACAGAAATGACTTTAAACACATTTATTTTAGTTGAAAAAGTAATAATTCACATCCAACAGTAATTTACAGCCAAAAGATTAAATGTTAAAATTTCATCAAAATTGACCATTTTGGGAACGTTCGACAGCTCCGCAATCATAGTTTTTCTTTAGAAAATTGATTTTTTGGACTCTACCAAAAATTATCCAAAATGTCAAATGGATCGTGCCTCAAATTGAATAACCACTTTTTAAACCCTCACAATGACCGAAATTGCCATTTTTATAGAGTTTTGCTTACTCAGAGGCTTCAATTTTGATGAATTTCATACTCAGAAATGACTTTAAACACATTTACTTTAGTTTAAAAAGTTATAATTCACTTCCAACAGTAATTTGCAGTCAAAAGATTAAATGTTAAAATTTCATCAATATTGACCATTTTGGGAACGTACGACAGCTCCGCGGTCATCGTTTTTCTTCAGAAAATTTATTTTTTGGCCGGCACCAAAAATTATTACAAATGTCAATTGGATCGTGCCTCATGTTGAATAAACACTTTTTAAACCCTCACAGTGACCACAATTGCCATATTTACAGTTTTGCTTACTCAGAAGCTTCAATTTTGACCAATTTCAGGCACAGAAATGACTTTAAACATATTTATTTTAGTTGAAAAAGTAATAATTCACATCCAACAGTAATTTACAGCCAAATGATTAAATGTTAAAATTTCATCAAAATTGACCATTTTGGAACGTTGGACAGCTCCGCGGTCATCGTTTTTCTTCAGAAAATTGATTTTTTGGACTGTACCAATTAAAATTCAAAATGTCAATTGGATCGTGCCTCATGTTGAAGAACCACTTTTTAAACCCTCACAGTGACCAAAATTGCCTTTTTTACAGAGTTTTTCTTACTCAGGAGCTTCAATTTTGACCAATTACAGGCACAGAAATGACTTTAAACACATTTATTTTAGTTGAAAAAGTAATAATTCACATCCAACAGTAATTTACAGCCAAAAGATTAAATGTTAAAATTTCATCAAAATTGACCATTTTGGGAACATTCGACAGCTCCGCGGTCATCGTTTTTCTTCAGAAAATTTATTTTTTGGACTGTACCAGAAATTATCCAAAATCTCAATTGGATCGTGACTCAAATTGAATAACCATTATTTAAACCCTCACAGTGACCAAAATTGCCATTTTTATAGAGTTTTGCTTACTCAGAAGCTTCAGTTTTGACGAATTTCATGCTCAGAAATGACTTTAAACACATTTACTTTAGTTGAAAAAGTTATAATTCACATCCAACAGTAATTTGCTGTCAGAAGATTAAATGTTAAAATTGCATCAATATTGACCATTTTGGGAATGTTCGACAGCTCCGCGGTCATCGTTTTTCTTCAGAAAATTTATTTTTTGGCCTGCACCAAAAATTATTAAAAATGTCAATTGGATCGTGCCTCATGTTGAATAACCACTTTTTAAACCCTCACAGTGACCAAAATTGCCATATTTACAGTTTTGCTTACTCAGAAGCTTCAATTTTGACCAATTTCAGGCACAGAAATGACTTTAAACACATTTATTTTAGTTGAAAAAGTAATAATTCACATCCAACAGTAATTTACAGCCAAAAGATTAAATGTTAAAATTTCATCAAAATTGACCATTTTGGAACGTTGGACAGCTCCGCGGTCATCGTTTTTCTTCAGAAAATTGATTTTTTGGACTGTACCAAAAATGATTCAAAATGTCAATTGGATCGTGCCTCATGTTGAATAACCACTTTTTACACCCTGACAATGACCAAAATTGCCATTTTTACAGAGTTTTGCTTACTCAGAAGCTTCAATTTTGACCAATTCAGGCACAGAAATGACTTTAAACACACTTATTTTGGTTGAAAAAGCAATAATTCACATCCAACAGTAATTTTCAGTCGAAAGATTTAATGTTAAAATTTCATCAAAATTGACCATTTTGGGAACGTTCGACAGCTCCGCAATCATAGTTTTTCTTTAGAAAATTGATTTTTTGGACTCTACCAAAAATTATCCAAAATGTCAAATGGATCGTGCCTCAAATTGAATAACCACTTTTTAAACCCTCACAATGACCGAAATTGCCATTTTTATAGAGTTTTGCTTACTCAGAGGCTTCAATTTTGATGAATTTCATACTCAGAAATGACTTTAAACACATTTACTTTAGTTTAAAAAGTTATAATTCACTTCCAACAGTAATTTGCAGTCAAAAGATTAAATGTTAAAATTTCATCAATATTGACCATTTTGGGAACGTACGACAGCTCCGCGGTCATCGTTTTTCTTCAGAAAATTTATTTTTTGGCCGGCACCAAAAATTATTACAAATGTCAATTGGATCGTGCCTCATGTTGAATAAACACTTTTTAAACCCTCACAGTGACCACAATTGCCATATTTACAGTTTTGCTTACTCAGAAGCTTCAATTTTGACCAATTTCAGGCACAGAAATGACTTTAAACATATTTATTTTAGTTGAAAAAGTAATAATTCACATCCAGCAGTAATTTACAGCCAAATGATTAAATGTTAAAATTTCATCAAAATTGACCATTTTGGAACGTTGGACAGCTCCGCGGTCATCGTTTTTCTTCAGAAAATTGATTTTTTGGACTGTACCAATTAAAATTCAAAATGTCAATTGGATCGTGCCTCATGTTGAAGAACCACTTTTTAAACCCTCACAGTGACCAAAATTGCCTTTTTTACAGAGTTTTTCTTACTCAGGAGCTTCAATTTTGACCAATTACAGGCACAGAAATGACTTTAAACACATTTATTTTAGTTGAAAAAGTAATAATTCACATCCAACAGTAATTTACAGCCAAAAGATTAAATGTTAAAATTTCATCAAAATTGACCATTTTGGGAACGTTCGACAGCTCCGCGGTCATCGTTTTTCTTCAGAAAATTGATTTTTTGGACTGTACCAAAAATTATCCAAAATCTCAATTGGATCGTGACTCAAATTGAATAACCATTATTTAAACCCTCACAGTGACCAAAATTGCCATTTTTATAGAGTTTTGCTTACTCAGAAGCTTCAGTTTTGACGAATTTCATGCTCAGAAATGACTTTAAACACATTTACTTTAGTTGAAAAAGTTATAATTCACATCCAACAGTAATTTGCTGTCAGAAGATTAAATGTTAAAATTTCATCAATATTGACCATTTTGGGAACGTTCGACAGCTCCGCGGTCATCGTTTTTCTTCAGAAAATTTATTTTTTGGCCTGCACCAAAAATTATTAAAAATGTCAATTGGATCGTGCCTCATGTTGAATAACCACTTTTTAAACCCTCACAGTGACCAAAATTGCCATATTTACAGTTTTGCTTACTCAGAAGCTTCAATTTTGACCAATTTCAGGCACAGAAATGACTTTAAACACATTTATTTTAGTTGAAAAAGTAATAATTCACATCCAACAGTAATTTACAGCCAAAAGATTAAATGTTAAAATTTCATCAAAATTGACCATTTTGGAACGTTGGACAGCTCCGCGGTCATCGTTTTTCTTCAGAAAATTGATTTTTTGGACTGTACCAAAAATGATTCAAAATGTCAATTGGATCGTGCCTCATGTTGAATAACCACTTTTTACACCCTGACAATGACCAAAATTGCCATTTTTACAGAGTTTTGCTTACTCAGAAGCTTCAATTTTGACCAATTCAGGCACAGAAATGACTTTAAACACACTTATTTTGGTTGAAAAAGCAATAATTCACATCCAACAGTAATTTGCAGTCGAAAGATTTAATGTTAAAATTTCATCAAAATTGACCATTTTGGGAACTTTCGGTCATCGTTTTTCTTCAGAAAATATATTTTTTGGACTGTACCAATTAAGATTTAAAATGTCAATTAGATCGTGCCTCATGTTGAATAACCTCTTTTTAAACCCTCACAGTGACCAAAATTGCCATTTTTACAGAGTTTTGCTTACTCAGAAGCTTCAATTTTGACCAATTTCAGGCACAGAAATTACTTTAAACACATTTATTTTAGTTGAAAAAGTAATAATTCACATCCAACAGTAATTTACAGCCAAAAGATTAAATGTTAAAATTTCATCAAAATTGACCATTTTGGAACGTTGGACAGCTCCGCGGTCATCGTTTTTCTTCAGAAAATTGATTTTTTGGACTGTACCAAAAATGATTCAAAATGTCAATTGGATCGTGCCTCATGTTGAATAACCACTTTTTACACCCTGACAATGACCAAAATTGCCATTTTTACAGAGTTTTGCTTACTCAGAAGCTTCAATTTTGACCAATTCAGGCACAGAAATGACTTTAAACACACTTATTTTGGTTGAAAAAGCAATAATTCACATCCAACAGTAATTTGCAGTCGAAAGATTTAATGTTAAAATTTCATCAAAATTGACCATTTTGGGAACTTTCGGTCATCGTTTTTCTTCAGAAAATATATTTTTTGGACTGTACCAATTAAGATTTAAAATGTCAATTAGATCGTGCCTCATGTTGAATAACCTCTTTTTAAACCCTCACAGTGACCAAAATTGCCATTTTTACAGAGTTTTGCTTACTCAGAAGCTTCAATTTTGACCAATTTCAGGCACAGAAATGACTTTAAACACATTTATTTTAGTTGAAAAAGTAATAATTCACATCCAACAGTAATTTACAGCCAAAAGATTAAATGTTAAAATTCCATCAAAATTGACCATTTTGGGAACGTTCGACAGCTCCGCAATCATAGTTTTTCTTTAGAAAATTGATTTTTTGGACTCTACCAAAAATTATCCAAAATGTCAAATGGATCGTGCCTCAAATTGAATAACCACTTTTTAAACCCTCACAATGACCAAAATTGCCATTTTTATAGAGTTTTGCTTACTCAGAGGCTTCAATTTTGATGAATTTCATACTCAGAAATGACTTTAAACACATTTACTTTAGTTGAAAAAGTTATAATTCACATCCAACAGTAATTTGCAGTCAAAAGATTAAATGTTAAAATTTCATCAATATTGACCATTTTGGGAACGTACGACAGCTCCGCGGTCATCGTTTTTCTTCCGAAAATTTATTTTTTGGCCGGCACCAAAAATTATTAAAAATGTCAATTGGATCGTGCCTCATGTTGAATAAACACTTTTTAAACCCTCACAGTGACCACAATTGCCATATTTACAGTTTTGCTTACTCAGAAGCTTCAATTTTGACCAATTTCAGGCACAGAAATGACTTTAAACATATTTATTTTAGTTGAAAAAGTAAAAATTCACATCCAACAGTAATTTACAGCCAAAAGATTAAATGTTAAAATTTCATTAAAATTGACCATTTTGGAACGTTGGACAGCTCCGCGGTCATCGTTTTTCTTCAGAAAATTGATTTTTCGGACTGTACCAATTAAAATTCAAAATGTCAATTGGATCGTGCCTCATGTTGAAGAACCACTTTTTAAACCCTCACAGTGACCAAAATTGCCTTTTTTACAGAGTTTTTATTACTCCGGAGCTTCAATTTTGACCAATTACAGGCACAGAAATTACTTTAAACACATTTATTTTAGTTGAAAAAGTAATAATTCACATCCAACAGTAATTTACAGCCAAAAGATTAAATGTTAAAATTTCATCAAAATTGACCATTTTGGGAACATTCGACAGCTCCGCGGTCATCGTTTTTCTTCAGAAAATTGATTTTTTGGACTGTACCAAAAATTATCCAAAATCTCAATTGGATCGTGCCTCAAATTGAATATCCATTATTTAAACCCTCACAGTGACCAAAATTGCCTTTTTTACAGAGTTTTTCTTACTCAGGAGCTTCAATTTTGACCAATTACAGGCACAGAAATGACTTTAAACACATTTATTTTAGTTGAAAAAGTAATAATTCACATCCAACAGTAATTTACAGCCAAAAGATTAAATGTTAAAATTTCATCAAAATTGACCATTTTGGGAACGTTCGACAGCTCCGCAATCATAGTTTTTCTTTAGAAAATTGATTTTTTGGACTCTACCAAAAATTATTCAAAATGTCAAATGGATCGTGCCTCAAATTGAATAACCACTTTTTAAACCCTCACAGTGACCAAAATTGCCATTTTATAGAGTTTTGCTTACTCAGAAGCTTCAATTTTGATGAATTTCATGCACAGAAATGACTTTAAACACATTTACTTTAGTTGAAAAAGTTATAATTCACAACCAACAGTAATTTGCAGTCAATTTCATCAATATTGACCATTTTGGGAACGTATGACAGCTCCGCGGTCATCGTTTTTTTCAGAAAATTTATTTTTTGGCCGGCACCAAAAATTGTTAAAAATGTCAATTGGATCGTGCTTCATGTTGAATAAACACTTTTTAAACCTTCACAGTGACCACAATTGCCATATTTACAGTTTTGCTTACTCAGAAGCTTCAATTTTGACCAATTTCAGGCACAGAAATGACTTTAAACATATTTATTTTAGTTGAAAAAGTAATAATTCACATCCAACAGTAATTTACAGCCAAAAGATTAAATGTTAAAATTTCATCAAAATTGACCATTTTGGAACGTTGGACAGCTCCGTGGTCATCGTTTTTCTTCAGAAAATTGATTTTTTGGACTGTACCAATTAAAATTCAAAATGTCAATTGGATCGTGCCTCATGTTGAAGAACCACTTTTTAAACCCTCACAGTGACCAAAATTGCCTTTTTTACAGAGTTTTTCTTACTCAGGAGCTTCAATTTTGACCAATTACAGGCACAGAAATGACTTTAAACACATTTATTTTAGTTGAAAAAGTAATAATTCACATCCAACAGTAATTTACAGCCAAAAGATTAAATGTTAAAATTTCATCAAAATTGACCATTTTGGGAACGTTCGACAGCTCCGCGGTCATCGTTTTTCTTCAGAAAATTGATTTTTTGGACTGTACCAAAAATTATCCAAAATCTCAATTGGATCGTGACTCAAATTGAATAACCATTATTTAAACCCTCACAGTGACCAAAATTGCCATTTTTATAGAGTTTTGCTTACTCAGAAGCTTCAGTTTTGACGGATTTCATGCTCAGAAATGACTTTAAACACATTTACTTCAGTTGAAAAAGTTATAATTCACATCCAACAGTAATTTGCTGTCAGAAGATTAAATGTTAAAATGTCATCAATATTGACCATTTTGGGAACGTTCGACAGCTCCGCGGTCATCGTTTTTCTTCAGAAAATTTATTTTTTGGCCTGCACCAAAAATTATTAAAAATGTCAATTGGATCGTGCCTCATGTTGAATAACCACTTTTTAAACCCTCACAGTGACCAAAATTGCCATATTTACAGTTTTGCTTACTCAGAAGCTTCAATTTTGACCAATTTCAGGCACAGAAATGACTTTAAACACATTTATTTTAGTTGAAAAAGTAATAATTCACATCCAACAGTAATTTACAGCCAAAAGATTAAATGTTAAAATTTCATCAAAATTGACCATTTTGGAACGTTGGACAGCTCCGCGGTCATCGTTTTTCTTCAGAAAATTGATTTTTTGGACTGTACCAAAAATGATTCAAAATGTCAATTGGATCGTGCCTCATGTTGAATAACCACTTTTTACACCCTGACAATGACCAAAATTGCCATTTTTACAGAGTTTTGCTTACTCAGAAGCTTCAATTTTGACCAATTCAGGCACAGAAATGACTTTAAACACACTTATTTTGGTTGAAAAAGCAATAATTCACATCCAACAGTAATTTGCAGTCGAAAGATTTAATGTTAACATTTCATCAAAATTGACCATTTTGGGAACTTTCGGTCATCGTTTTTCTTCAGAAAATATATTTTTTGGACTGTACCAATTAAGATTTAAAATGTCAATTAGATCGTGCCTCATGTTGAATAACCTCTTTTTAAACCCTCACAGTGACCAAAATTGCCATTTTTACAGAGTTTTGCTTACTCAGAAGCTTCAATTTTGACAAATTTCAGGCACAGAAATGACTTTAAGCACATTTATTTTAGTTGAAAAAGTAATAATTCACATCCAACAGTAATTTACAGCCAAAAGATTAAATGTTAAAATTTCATCAAAATTGACCATTTTGGGAACGTTCGACAGCTCCGCAATCATAGTTTTTCTTTAGAAAATTGATTTTTTGGACTCTACCAAAAATTATTCAAAATGTCAAATGGATCGTGCCTCAAATTGAATAACCACTTTTTAAACCCTCACAATGACCAAAATTGCCATTTTTATAGAGTTTTGCTTACTCAGAGGCTTCAATTTTGATGAATTTCATACTCAGAAATGACTTTAAACACATTTACTTTAGTTGAAAAAGTTATAATTCACAACCAACAGTAATTTGCAGTCAATTTCATCAATATTGACCATTTTGGGAACGTATGACAGCTCCGCGGTCATCGTTTTTTTCAGAAAATTTATTTTTTGGCCGGCACCAAAAATTATTAAAAATGTCAATTGGATCGTGCCTCATGTTGAATAAACACTTTTTAAACCCTCACAGTGACCACAATTGCCATATTTACAGTTTTGCTTACTCAGAAGCTTCAATTTTGACCAAATTCAGACACAGAAATGACTTTAAACATATTTATTTCAGTTGAAAAAGTAATAATTCACATCCAACAGTAATTTACAGCCAAAAGATTAAATGTTAAAATTTCATCAAAATTGACCATTTTGGAACGTTGGACAGCTCCGCGGTCATCGTTTTTCTTCAGAAAATTGATTTTTGGGACTGTACCAATTAAAATTCAAAATGTCAATTGGATCGTGCCTCATGTTGAAGAACCACTTTTTAAACCCTCACAGTGACCAAAATTGCCTTTTTTACAGAGTTTTGCTTACTCAGAAGCTTCAATTTTGACCAATTCAGGCACAGAAATGACTTTAAACACACTTATTTTGGTTGAAAAAGCAATAATTCACATCCAACAGTAATTTGCAGTCGAAAGATTTAATGTTAAAATTTCATCAAAATTGACCATTTTGGGAACTTTCGGTCATCGTTTTTCTTCAGAAAATTGATTTTTTGGACTGTACCAAAAATGATTCAAAATGTCAATTGGATCGTGCCTCATGTTGAATAACCACTTTTTACACCCTGACAATGACCAAAATTGCCATTTTTACAGAGTTTTGCTTACTCAGAAGCTTCAATTTTGACCAATTCAGGCACAGAAATGACTTTAAACACACTTATTTTGGTTGAAAAAGCAATAATTCACATCCAACAGTAATTTTCAGTCGAAAGATTTAATGTTAAAATTTCATCAAAATTGACCATTTTGGGAACGTTCGACAGCTCCGCAATCATAGTTTTTCTTTAGAAAATTGATTTTTTGGACTCTACCAAAAATTATCCAAAATTTCAAATGGATCGTGCCTCAAATTGAATAACCACTTTTTAAACCCTCACAATGACCGAAATTGCCATTTTTATAGAGTTTTGCTTACTCAGAGGCTTCAATTTTGATGAATTTCATACTCAGAAATGACTTTAAACACATTTACTTTAGTTGAAAAAGTTATAATTCACAACCAACAGTAATTTGCAGTCAATTTCATCAATATTGACAATTTTGGGAACGTATGACAGCTCCGCGGTCATCGTTTTTTTCAGAAAATTTATTTTTTGGCCGGCACCAAAAATTATTAAAAATGTCAATTGGATCGTGCCTCATGTTGAATAAACACTTTTTAAACCCTCACAGTGACCACAATTGCCATATTTACAGTTTTGCTTACTCAGAAGCTTCAATTTTGACCAAATTCAGACACAGAAATGACTTTAAACATATTTATTTTAGTTGAAAAAGTAATAATTCACATCCAACAGTAATTTACAGCCAAAAGATTAAATGTTAAAATTTCATCAAAATTGACCATTTTGGAACGTTGGACAGCTCCGCGGTCATCGTTTTTCTTCAGAAAATTGATTTTTGGGACTGTACCAATTAAAATTCAAAATGTCAATTGGATCGTGCCTCATGTTGAAGAACCACTTTTTAAACCCTCACAGTGACCAAAATTGCCTTTTTTACAGAGTTTTGCTTACTCAGAAGCTTCAATTTTGACCAATTCAGGCACAGAAATGACTTTAAACACACTTATTTTGGTTGAAAAAGCAATAATTCACATCCAACAGTAATTTGCAGTCGAAAGATTTAATGTTAAAATTTCATCAAAATTGACCATTTTGGGAACTTTCGGTCATCGTTTTTCTTCAGAAAATTGATTTTTTGGACTGTACCAAAAATGATTCAAAATGTCAATTGGATCGTGCCTCATGTTGAATAACCACTTTTTACACCCTGACAATGACCAAAATTGCCATTTTTACAGAGTTTTGCTTACTCAGAAGCTTCAATTTTGACCAATTCAGGCACAGAAATGACTTTAAACACACTTATTTTGGTTGAAAAAGCAATAATTCACATCCAACAGTAATTTTCAGTCGAAAGATTTAATGTTAAAATTTCATCAAAATTGACCATTTTGGGAACGTTCGACAGCTCCGCAATCATAGTTTTTCTTTAGAAAATGTATTTTTTGGCCGGCACCAAAAATTATTACAAATGTCAATTGGATCGTGCCTCATGTTGAATAAACACTTTTTAAACCCTCACAGTGACCACAATTGCCATATTTACAGTTTTGCTTACTCAGAAGCTTCAATTTTGACCAATTTCAGGCACAGAAATGACTTTAAACATATTTATTTTAGTTGAAAAAGTAATAATTCACATCCAACAGTAATTTACAGCCAAATGATTAAATGTTAAAATTTCATCAAAATTGACCATTTTGGAACGTTGGACAGCTCCGCGGTCATCGTTTTTCTTCAGAAAATTGATTTTTTGGACTGTACCAATTAAAATTCAAAATGTCAATTGGATCGTGCCTCATGTTGAAGAACCACTTTTTAAACCCTCACAGTGACCAAAATTGCCATTTTACAGAGTTTTTCTTACTCAGGAGCTTCAATTTTGACCAATTACAGGCACAGAAATGACTTTAAACACATTTATTTTAGTTGAAAAAGTAATAATTCACATCCAACAGTAATTTACAGCCAAAAGATTAAATGTTAAAATTTCATCAAAATTGACCATTTTGGGAACGTTCGACGGCTCCGCGGTCATTGTTTTTCTTCAGAAAATTTATTTTTTGGACTGTACCAGAAATTATCCAAAATCTCAATTGGATCGTGACTCAAATTGAATAACCATTATTTAAACCCTCACAGTGACCAAAATTGCCATTTTTATAGAGTTTTGCTTACTCAGAAGCTTCAGTTTTGACGAATTTCATGCTCAGAAATGACTTTAAACACATTTACTTTAGTTGAAAAAGTTATAATTCACATCCAACAGTAATTTGCTGTCAGAAGATTAAATGTTAAAATTTCATCAATATTGACCATTTTGGGAACGTTCGACAGCTCCGCGGTCATCGTTTTTCTTCAGAAAATTTATTTTTTGGCCTGCACCAAAAATTATTAAAAATGTCAATTGGATCGTGCCTCATGTTGAATAACCACTTTTTAAACCCTCACAGTGACCAAAATTGCCATATTTACAGTTTTGCTTACTCAGAAGCTTCAATTTTGACCAATTTCAGGCACAGAAATTACTTTAAACACATTTATTTTAGTTGAAAAAGTAATAATTCACATCCAACAGTAATTTACAGCCAAAAGATTAAATGTTAAAATTTCATCAAAATTGACCATTTTGGAACGTTGGACAGCTCCGCGGTCATCGTTTTTCTTCAGAAAATTGATTTTTTGGACTGTACCAAAAATGATTCAAAATGTCAATTGGATCGTGCCTCATGTTGAATAACCACTTTTTACACCCTGACAATGACCAAAATTGCCATTTTTACAGAGTTTTGCTTACTCAGAAGCTTCAATTTTGACCAATTCAGGCACAGAAATGACTTTAAACACACTTATTTTGGTTGAAAAAGCAATAATTCACATCCAACAGTAATTTGCAGTCGAAAGATTTAATGTTAAAATTTCATCAAAATTGACCATTTTGGGAACTTTCGGTCATCGTTTTTCTTCAGAAAATATATTTTTTGGACTGTACCAATTAAGATTTAAAATGTCAATTAGATCGTGCCTCATGTTGAATAAACTCTTTTTAAACCCTCACAGTGACCAAAATTGCCATTTTTACAGAGTTTTGCTTACTCAGAAGCTTCAATTTTGACCAATTTCAGGCACAGAAATGACTTTAAACACATTTATTTTAGTTGAAAAAGTAATAATTCACATCCAACAGTAATTTACAGCCAAAAGATTAAATGTTAAAATTTCATCAAAATTGACCATTTTGGGAACGTTCGACAGCTCCGCAATCATAGTTTTTCTTTAGAAAATTGATTTTTTGGACTCTACCAAAAATTATCCAAAATGTCAAATGGATCGTGCCTCAAATTGAATAACCACTTTTTAAACCCTCACAATGACCAAAATTGCCATTTTTATAGAGTTTTGCTTACTCAGAGGCTTCAATTTTGATGAATTTCATACTCAGAAATGACTTTAAACACATTTACTTTAGTTGAAAAAGTTATAATTCACATCCAACAGTAATTTGCAGTCAAAAGATTAAATGTTAAAATTTCATCAATATTGACCATTTTGGGAACGTACGACAGCTCCGCGGTCATCGTTTTTCTTCCGAAAATTTATTTTTTGGCCGGCACCAAAAATTATTAAAAATGTCAATTGGATCGTGCCTCATGTTGAATAAACACTTTTTAAACCCTCACAGTGACCACAATTGCCATATTTACAGTTTTGCTTACTCAGAAGCTTCAATTTTGACCAATTTCAGGCACAGAAATGACTTTAAACATATTTATTTTAGTTGAAAAAGTAAAAATTCACATCCAACAGTAATTTACAGCCAAAAGATTAAATGTTAAAATTTCATTAAAATTGACCATTTTGGAACGTTGGACAGCTCCGCGGTCATCGTTTTTCTTCAGAAAATTGATTTTTCGGACTGTACCAATTAAAATTCAAAATGTCAATTGGATCGTGCCTCATGTTGAAGAACCACTTTTTAAACCCTCACAGTGACCAAAATTGCCTTTTTTACAGAGTTTTTATTACTCCGGAGCTTCAATTTTGACCAATTACAGGCACAGAAATTACTTTAAACACATTTATTTTAGTTGAAAAAGTAATAATTCACATCCAACAGTAATTTACAGCCAAAAGATTAAATGTTAAAATTTCATCAAAATTGACCATTTTGGGAACATTCGACAGCTCCGCGGTCATCGTTTTTCTTCAGAAAATTGATTTTTTGGACTGTACCAAAAATTATCCAAAATCTCAATTGGATCGTGCCTCAAATTGAATATCCATTATTTAAACCCTCACAGTGACCAAAATTGCCTTTTTTACAGAGTTTTTCTTACTCAGGAGCTTCAATTTTGACCAATTACAGGCACAGAAATGACTTTAAACACATTTATTTTAGTTGAAAAAGTAATAATTCACATCCAACAGTAATTTACAGCCAAAAGATTAAATGTTAAAATTTCATCAAAATTGACCATTTTGGGAACGTTCGACAGCTCCGCAATCATAGTTTTTCTTTAGAAAATTGATTTTTTGGACTCTACCAAAAATTATTCAAAATGTCAAATGGATCGTGCCTCAAATTGAATAACCACTTTTTAAACCCTCACAGTGACCAAAATTGCCATTTTATAGAGTTTTGCTTACTCAGAAGCTTCAATTTTGATGAATTTCATGCACAGAAATGACTTTAAACACATTTACTTTAGTTGAAAAAGTTATAATTCACAACCAACAGTAATTTGCAGTCAATTTCATCAATATTGACCATTTTGGGAACGTATGACAGCTCCGCGGTCATCGTTTTTTTCAGAAAATTTATTTTTTGGCCGGCACCAAAAATTGTTAAAAATGTCAATTGGATCGTGCTTCATGTTGAATAAACACTTTTTAAACCTTCACAGTGACCACAATTGCCATATTTACAGTTTTGCTTACTCAGAAGCTTCAATTTTGACCAATTTCAGGCACAGAAATGACTTTAAACATATTTATTTTAGTTGAAAAAGTAATAATTCACATCCAACAGTAATTTACAGCCAAAAGATTAAATGTTAAAATTTCATCAAAATTGACCATTTTGGAACGTTGGACAGCTCCGTGGTCATCGTTTTTCTTCAGAAAATTGATTTTTTGGACTGTACCAATTAAAATTCAAAATGTCAATTGGATCGTGCCTCATGTTGAAGAACCACTTTTTAAACCCTCACAGTGACCAAAATTGCCTTTTTTACAGAGTTTTTCTTACTCAGGAGCTTCAATTTTGACCAATTACAGGCACAGAAATGACTTTAAACACATTTATTTTAGTTGAAAAAGTAATAATTCACATCCAACAGTAATTTACAGCCAAAAGATTAAATGTTAAAATTTCATCAAAATTGACCATTTTGGGAACGTTCGACAGCTCCGCGGTCATCGTTTTTCTTCAGAAAATTGATTTTTTGGACTGTACCAAAAATTATCCAAAATCTCAATTGGATCGTGACTCAAATTGAATAACCATTATTTAAACCCTCACAGTGACCAAAATTGCCATTTTTATAGAGTTTTGCTTACTCAGAAGCTTCAGTTTTGACGGATTTCATGCTCAGAAATGACTTTAAACACATTTACTTCAGTTGAAAAAGTTATAATTCACATCCAACAGTAATTTGCTGTCAGAAGATTAAATGTTAAAATGTCATCAATATTGACCATTTTGGGAACGTTCGACAGCTCCGCGGTCATCGTTTTTCTTCAGAAAATTTATTTTTTGGCCTGCACCAAAAATTATTAAAAATGTCAATTGGATCGTGCCTCATGTTGAATAACCACTTTTTAAACCCTCACAGTGACCAAAATTGCCATATTTACAGTTTTGCTTACTCAGAAGCTTCAATTTTGACCAATTTCAGGCACAGAAATGACTTTAAACACATTTATTTTAGTTGAAAAAGTAATAATTCACATCCAACAGTAATTTACAGCCAAAAGATTAAATGTTAAAATTTCATCAAAATTGACCATTTTGGAACGTTGGACAGCTCCGCGGTCATCGTTTTTCTTCAGAAAATTGATTTTTTGGACTGTACCAAAAATGATTCAAAATGTCAATTGGATCGTGCCTCATGTTGAATAACCACTTTTTACACCCTGACAATGACCAAAATTGCCATTTTTACAGAGTTTTGCTTACTCAGAAGCTTCAATTTTGACCAATTCAGGCACAGAAATGACTTTAAACACACTTATTTTGGTTGAAAAAGCAATAATTCACATCCAACAGTAATTTGCAGTCGAAAGATTTAATGTTAACATTTCATCAAAATTGACCATTTTGGGAACTTTCGGTCATCGTTTTTCTTCAGAAAATATATTTTTTGGACTGTACCAATTAAGATTTAAAATGTCAATTAGATCGTGCCTCATGTTGAATAACCTCTTTTTAAACCCTCACAGTGACCAAAATTGCCATTTTTACAGAGTTTTGCTTACTCAGAAGCTTCAATTTTGACAAATTTCAGGCACAGAAATGACTTTAAACACATTTATTTTAGTTGAAAAAGTAATAATTCACATCCAACAGTAATTTACAGCCAAAAGATTAAATGTTAAAATTTCATCAAAATTGACCATTTTGGGAACGTTCGACAGCTCCGCAATCATAGTTTTTCTTTAGAAAATTGATTTTTTGGACTCTACCAAAAATTATTCAAAATGTCAAATGGATCGTGCCTCAAATTGAATAACCACTTTTTAAACCCTCACAATGACCAAAATTGCCATTTTTATAGAGTTTTGCTTACTCAGAGGCTTCAATTTTGATGAATTTCATACTCAGAAATGACTTTAAACACATTTACTTTAGTTGAAAAAGTTATAATTCACAACCAACAGTAATTTGCAGTCAATTTCATCAATATTGACCATTTTGGGAACGTATGACAGCTCCGCGGTCATCGTTTTTTTCAGAAAATTTATTTTTTGGCCGGCACCAAAAATTATTAAAAATGTCAATTGGATCGTGCCTCATGTTGAATAAACACTTTTTAAACCCTCACAGTGACCACAATTGCCATATTTACAGTTTTGCTTACTCAGAAGCTTCAATTTTGACCAAATTCAGACACAGAAATGACTTTAAACATATTTATTTTAGTTGAAAAAGTAATAATTCACATCCAACAGTAATTTACAGCCAAAAGATTAAATGTTAAAATTTCATCAAAATTGACCATTTTGGAACGTTGGACAGCTCCGCGGTCATCGTTTTTCTTCAGAAAATTGATTTTTGGGACTGTACCAATTAAAATTCAAAATGTCAATTGGATCGTGCCTCATGTTGAAGAACCACTTTTTAAACCCTCACAGTGACCAAAATTGCCTTTTTTACAGAGTTTTGCTTACTCAGAAGCTTCAATTTTGACCAATTCAGGCACAGAAATGACTTTAAACACACTTATTTTGGTTGAAAAAGCAATAATTCACATCCAACAGTAATTTGCAGTCGAAAGATTTAATGTTAAAATTTCATCAAAATTGACCATTTTGGGAACTTTCGGTCATCGTTTTTCTTCAGAAAATTGATTTTTTGGACTGTACCAAAAATGATTCAAAATGTCAATTGGATCGTGCCTCATGTTGAATAACCACTTTTTACACCCTGACAATGACCAAAATTGCCATTTTTACAGAGTTTTGCTTACTCAGAAGCTTCAATTTTGACCAATTCAGGCACAGAAATGACTTTAAACACACTTATTTTGGTTGAAAAAGCAATAATTCACATCCAACAGTAATTTTCAGTCGAAAGATTTAATGTTAAAATTTCATCAAAATTGACCATTTTGGGAACGTTCGACAGCTCCGCAATCATAGTTTTTCTTTAGAAAATGTATTTTTTGGCCGGCACCAAAAATTATTACAAATGTCAATTGGATCGTGCCTCATGTTGAATAAACACTTTTTAAACCCTCACAGTGACCACAATTGCCATATTTACAGTTTTGCTTACTCAGAAGCTTCAATTTTGACCAATTTCAGGCACAGAAATGACTTTAAACATATTTATTTTAGTTGAAAAAGTAATAATTCACATCCAACAGTAATTTACAGCCAAATGATTAAATGTTAAAATTTCATCAAAATTGACCATTTTGGAACGTTGGACAGCTCCGCGGTCATCGTTTTTCTTCAGAAAATTGATTTTTTGGACTGTACCAATTAAAATTCAAAATGTCAATTGGATCGTGCCTCATGTTGAAGAACCACTTTTTAAACCCTCACAGTGACCAAAATTGCCATTTTACAGAGTTTTTCTTACTCAGGAGCTTCAATTTTGACCAATTACAGGCACAGAAATGACTTTAAACACATTTATTTTAGTTGAAAAAGTAATAATTCACATCCAACAGTAATTTACAGCCAAAAGATTAAATGTTAAAATTTCATCAAAATTGACCATTTTGGGAACGTTCGACGGCTCCGCGGTCATTGTTTTTCTTCAGAAAATTTATTTTTTAGCCTGCACCAAAAATTATTAAAAATGTCAATTGGATCGTGCCTCATGTTGAATAACCACTTTTTAAACCCTCACAGTGACCAAAATTGCCATATTTACAGTTTTGCTTACTCAGAAGATTAAATTTTGACCAATTTCAGGCACAGAAATGACTTTAAACACATTTATTTTAGTTGAAAAAGTAATAATTCACATCCAACAGTAATTTACAGCCAAAAGATTAAATGTTAAAATTTCCTCAAAATTGACCATTTTGGAACGTTGGACAGCTCCGCGGTCATCGTTTTTCTTCAGAAAATTGATTTTTTGGACTGTACCAAAAATGATTCAAAATGTCAATTGGATCGTGCCTCATGTTGAATACCCACTTTTTACACCCTGACAATGACCAAAATTGCCATTTTTACAGAGTTTTGCTTACTCAGAAGCTTCAATTTTGACCAATTCAGGCACAGAAATGACTTTAAACACACTTATTTTGGTTGAAAAAGCAATAATTCACATCCAACAGTAATTTGCAGTCGAAAGATTTAATGTTAAAATTTCATCAACATTGGCCATTTTGGGAACTTTCGGTCATCGTTTTTCTTCAGAAAATATATTTTTTGGACTGTACCAATTAAGATTTAAAATGTCAATTAGATCGTGCCTCATGTTGAATAACCTCTTTTTAAACCCTCACAGTGACCAAAATTGCCATTTTTACAGAGTTTTGCTTACTCAGAAGCTTCAATTTTGACCAATTTCAGGCACAGAAATGACTTTAAACACATTTATTTTAGTTGAAAAAGTAATAATTCACATCCAACAGTAATTTACAGCCAAAAGATTAAATGTTAAAATTTCATCAAAATTGACCATTTTGGGAACGTTCGACAGCTCCGCAATCATAGTTTTTCTTTAGAAAATTGATTTTTTGGACTCTACCAAAAATTATCCAAAATGTCAAATGGATCGTGCCTCAAATTGAATAACCACTTTTTAAACCCTCACAATGACCGAAATTGCCATTTTTATAGAGTTTTGCTTACTCAGAGGCTTCAATTTTGATGAATTTCATACTCAGAAATGACTTTAAACACATTTACTTTAGTTTAAAAAGTTATAATTCACTTCCAACAGTAATTTGCAGTCAAAAGATTAAATGTTAAAATTTCATCAATATTGACCATTTTGGGAACGTACGACAGCTCCGCGGTCATCGTTTTTCTTCAGAAAATTTATTTTTTGGCCGGCACCAAAAATTATTACAAATGTCAATTGGATCGTGCCTCATGTTGAATAAACACTTTTTAAACCCTCACAGTGACCACAATTGCCATATTTACAGTTTTGCTTACTCAGAAGCTTCAATTTTGACCAATTTCAGGCACAGAAATGACTTTAAACATATTTATTTTAGTTGAAAAAGTAATAATTCACATCCAACAGTAATTTACAGCCAAATGATTAAATGTTAAAATTTCATCAAAATTGACCATTTTGGAACGTTGGACAGCTCCGCGGTCATCGTTTTTCTTCAGAAAATTGATTTTTTGGACTGTACCAATTAAAATTCAAAATGTCAATTGGATCGTGCCTCATGTTGAAGAACCACTTTTTAAACCCTCACAGTGACCAAAATTGCCTTTTTTACAGAGTTTTTCTTACTCAGGAGCTTCAATTTTGACCAATTACAGGCACAGAAATGACTTTAAACACATTTATTTTAGTTGAAAAAGTAATAATTCACATCCAACAGTAATTTACAGCCAAAAGATTAAATGATAAAATTTCATCAAAATTGACCATTTTGGGAACGTTCGACAGCTCCGCGGTCATCGTTTTTCTTCAGAAAATTTATTTTTTGGACTGTACCGGAAATTATCCAAAATCTCAATTGGATCGTGACTCAAATTGAATAACCATTATTTAAACCCTCACAGTGACCAAAATTGCCATTTTTATAGAGTTTTGCTTACTCAGAAGCTTCAGTTTTGACGAATTTCATGCTCAGAAATGACTTTAAACACATTTACTTTAGTTGAAAAAGTTATAATTCACATCCAACAGTAATTTGCTGTCAGAAGATTAAATGTTAAAATTTCATCAATATTGACCATTTTGGGAACGTTCGACAGCTCCGCGGTCATCGTTTTTCTTCAGAAAATTTATTTTTTGGCCTGCACCAAAAATTATTAAAAATGTCAATTGGATCGTGCCTCATGTTGAATAACCACTTTTTAAACCCTCACAGTGACCAAAATTGCCATATTTACAGTTTTGCTTACTCAGAAGCTTCAATTTTGACCAATTTCAGGCACAGAAATGACTTTAAACACATTTATTTTAGTTGAAAAAGTAATAATTCACATCCAACAGTAATTTACAGCCAAAAGATTAAATGTTAAAATTTCATCAAAATTGACCATTTTGGAACGTTGGACAGCTCCGCGGTCATCGTTTTTCTTCAGAAAATTGATTTTTTGGACTGTACCAAAAATGATTCAAAATGTCAATTGGATCGTGCCTCATGTTGAATAACCACTTTTTACACCCTGACAATGACCAAAATTGCCATTTTTACAGAGTTTTGCTTACTCAGAAGCTTCAATTTTGACCAATTCAGGCACAGAAATGACTTTAAACACACTTATTTTGGTTGAAAAAGCAATAATTCACATCCAACAGTAATTTGCAGTCGAAAGATTTAATGTTAAAATTTCATCAAAATTGACCATTTTGGGAACTTTCGGTCATCGTTTTTCTTCAGAAAATATATTTTTTGGACTGTACCAATTAAGATTTAAAATGTCAATTAGATCGTGCCTCATGTTGAATAACCTCTTTTTAAACCCTCACAGTGACCAAAATTGCCATTTTTACAGAGTTTTGCTTACTCAGAAGCTTCAATTTTGACCAATTTCAGGCACAGAAATGACTTTAAACACATTTATTTTAGTTGAAAAAGTAATAATTCACATCCAACAGTAATTTACAGCCAAAAGATTAAATGTTAAAATTTCATCAAAATTGACCATTTTGGGAACGTTCGACAGCTCCGCAATCATAGTTTTTCTTTAGAAAATTGATTTTTTGGACTCTACCAAAAATTATCCAAAATGTCAAATGGATCGTGCCTCAAATTGAATAACCACTTTTTAAACCCTCACAATGACCGAAATTGCCATTTTTATAGAGTTTTGCTTACTCAGAGGCTTCAATTTTGATGAATTTCATACTCAGAAATGACTTTAAACACATTTACTTTAGTTTAAAAAGTTATAATTCACTTCCAACAGTAATTTGCAGTCAAAAGATTAAATGTTAAAATTTCATCAATATTGACCATTTTGGGAACGTACGACAGCTCCGCGGTCATCGTTTTTCTTCAGAAAATTTATTTTTTGGCCGGCACCAAAAATTATTACAAATGTCAATTGGATCGTGCCTCATGTTGAATAAACACTTTTTAAACCCTCACAGTGACCACAATTGCCATATTTACAGTTTTGCTTACTCAGAAGCTTCAATTTTGACCAATTTCAGGCACAGAAATGACTTTAAACATATTTATTTTAGTTGAAAAAGTAATATGGCTGA
This sequence comes from Lissotriton vulgaris, assembly GCF_964263255.1. Classification (NCBI taxonomy): domain Eukaryota; kingdom Metazoa; phylum Chordata; class Amphibia; order Caudata; family Salamandridae; genus Lissotriton; species Lissotriton vulgaris. The sequence continues at coordinate 667,023,672 of NC_141693.1, forward strand.
GATACCCGCCACCCCCTCTCAACACAATCCCCAAAGGAGGGAAACCGGAAACAGTTCTTGAAGTTTTTGGAAGAGGGAGGGAGTGACCCTCCCGGCCGTATTTATTAAAACAAAATTAAAACATTATATTAATGTACAATTTCATTACCACATTGCGATGTTTGGCTAACCTTAACAGATTCTCTAATACAGAGGTTCTCCTAGCCGAACTAACATCCTACAAAACATTGACTTGAAATTTTTGAAATTGTACATCCTAACGTTTAAGGGCCAACGGCAAGGTCGTAACCGGTGTCAAGATCCCTAACCAGAAATACCCCCCCCACTTGGGAGGGGCGACAGGACTGAGGCGTACCTCCAGTGCAACTACCAATTTCCCTTGACTTGACGGGGGCACCAATAAACTCGACGCCATTTAAAGGTCGTTCGAGGACTCGTGTGAGGTTATCTAGAAGGTAGCGTAGACCTCCCCCCAAACCCCACACAACTTACCACATCTGCCGTCGCAGACGTCACTGGCCCCGGGAAATTCCCCAGGAGGGGGCTGTAACCCCTCCTACCCAGGAAGGGGCCTTGACCGCCTTTCCTTTTCTTTCGGCGACCCATCCTTAGAAGGGACCGCCTCCCCGTTGAGGGGCCAATGGCCACCTCCCCCGAGCGCTCCCATCCGTGTTGGGTGACGCCCACTCATAGGGATCTTCCAATTAGTGCTCACCGATCATGACCTTACCGCCCGACCAAAATAAATACGACAATGCTAACTAAATTACTAAATGACTACCTATGAAAAGACAGTAGCAACAACCACTTTATTAAAAGCATGCTTACTGATAAACACAAAAGCAGAAATACTTTATTTGCAAAACATAACACAAATCGACCAGACTTTATTGCATACTCAAAGTCATCACGATAATCACCATAACCTGTAAACAAAATTCAGAGTTATCCATCAAATTTTTATTCAGACATTATTAAAACCACTTGCTGTCTTCAGGGGCTGGTGGGTGGGTCAAAATTGGCTCTTCGTTCCGTCTCGAGCTCACGTGCAGCGAGGAGGTGCAGCTTCAGAGCACAGGAACAAGAGGATGTCTTCGGGTCTTGCGTCCCCTTTTATCCGTCTTCAGGGCGGGCGTAAACCCGCCCCTGCCTGCCCCGAGGGCGTGGCCAGCCGCGTCCGTGTCTAGGCCCGCCCACTCTAGGGCGGGAAAAAGCGCGCCCCGGCTACGCCGCTTCGGGCATACCAGCCGGGACACGCCACCCGCCCAAGATGGCTTCCCGGGGGGATCGTGGTACTCTGCCATACGTGCGGGGGGACCGAGTGGTCGCCCCTTTCCATATGGCTGAGATACCCGCCACCCCCTCTCAACACAATCCCCAAAGGAGGGAAACCGGAAACAGTTCTTGAAGTTTTTGGAAGAGGGAGGGAGTGACCCTCCCGGCCGTATTTATTAAAACAAAATTAAAACATTATATTAATGTACAATTTCATTACCACATTGCGATGTTTGGCTAACCTTAACAGATTCTCTAATACAGAGGTTCTCCTAGCCGAACTAACATCCTACAAAACATTGACTTGAAATTTTTGAAATTGTACATCCTAACGTTTAAGGGCCAACGGCAAGGTCGTAACCGGTGTCAAGATCCCTAACCAGAAATACCCCCCCACTTGGGAGGGGCGACAGGACTGAGGCGTACCTCCAGTGCAACTACCAATTTCCCTTGACTTGACGGGGGCACCAATAAACTCGACGCCATTTAAAGGTCGTTCGAGGACTCGTGTGAGGTTATCTAGAAGGTAGCGTAGACCTCCCCCCAAACCCCACACAACTTACCACATCTGCCGTCGCAGACGTCACTGGCCCCGGGAAATTCCCCAGGAGGGGGCTGTAACCCCTCCTACCCAGGAAGGGGCCTTGACCGCCTTTCCTTTTCTTTCGGCGACCCATCCTTAGAAGGGACCGCCTCCCCGTTGAGGGGCCAATGGCCACCTCCCCCGAGCGCTCCCATCCGTGTTGGGTGACGCCCACTCATAGGGATCTTCCAATTAGTGCTCACCGATCATGACCTTACCGCCACAGGCCGGATAGTTGACCGGCTATCCGGACCCCCCACAAAGCTCCTACCTAAAGGTCATGTTTTAACGTTTTTAACCATGCTAAGAAGTCTCCTATGAGTAACTCATTCCCCACCCGAGACAAATGCACACCATCCCCCAAATACATACTGTCATCACTAATACAGCCATGCGAAATAGAATGCAATGTCCTGGAACGGAACAACCTACTCACTTTGTTATTAAGCTTTCTAACAGAATGATTCAAAGCATGAATAGAAATAGCCCCTCGCCACACCTTTCGTGGGATCATATGGGACCACGCAATTATGCACCCCGGAACTCTCCTCGCCAACCAACTTACAGTGGAAAGCATTGCCTCCAGGAGAAGTCGTCTACCGGTGGTGACCAAATCATTGCCCCCTAGATGTACTATGACTATAGACGGCGGTGACCTCGTCCGCCCTAACAAACCCTCGAAAAATGTTTGAAACTGGTCAATACAGAGACCGCCTCTTCCGTAGAAGGACACCCTGTACCCGTATTCCCCAGCTACGTGAATCATGTCACCTGCTTTGAATACGTCCGCGGCACGCCTCACATGTGAGTGGCCCACGACCCACACCTCCTTTTTCACAGCCGGTGATGTCTGACCGCTGGCCCGGTGTTGGGTCGACTGCATAGTCCGCCCCGCCTCGTAGGCTTGCGCAACTGAAAATCAAACAAAAACAAGAGGCGTGAGTACATCATTACAGCTTCACAACATGTGTAACCGCACATACCTCTTATAACAATTGGAGGACCACCGCCCCACTCGTTTCACTTGTTCAACATTAAGACCCCTAGCTGTAGCTTCTGTAGCAGCCCCTATCCGAAAGGAATGGGTCCCAAACTCGCCCGGGTTCAAGCCCGCAGCGGCAATTGACATCGCAAGCACCCGCTGAAACTGAAATTTCGTCAGTGGGGTGGCGTCTGCGTGTCTCAACAAGGTCCCCCCCCCATGATGCCACCCTTCGTGCTAGGTATTCTTCTAAACACTTTACCGGACACATGGAGGACCCGGGAATCCTGCGTATGATTATGCAGTCACCCATCCCACCTTGATCGGTCTTGGACCTGACAAAGGAGACCGTCATTGTCTCACCTCTGATCTGAACATGTTCCTGGCACAAACCCCCTGTCACATCCTGTTTGTTCCTTGCCACCAGTTCGCTTACCCGCATCGCCCCATGGAATGCCAGCGTAAAAGCGGCTCGGAACAACACTGTCTCAAACTGAGAGGAACATGTGGAAGGGAGTGTGGCCAACAACTGGGCCAACCTGTCCAAACCTATCGGGCGCCTCTCATCTACTCTGCGACCTTCAAGGCGTTGCCACCCACGCAGCGCTTTCTGTACAACGAAAGACGCTGTCGGGTCCTGGATACCATGAGTCCTGGCAACAAAGGAAATGGCAGCACGATGCCTCTGGGCCGTAGCCACCGATTTCCCAGCCCTACGTAAGGACATCAGAAAATTCACTACCCATTCCTCGTGGCCCCACAGCCCCTCTCTATCGGGCCCCAAAAAGGCTAAATAGGACCGAAACGCCCCTTCATATGCCTTCCTCGTCCTTGGTGCTAGACTCTCTCCCACGAGGTGACGAAGTTCGGGGCACCGAGAGACCAGAGAGCTCCGGGAAAGGGTGCCGGCTCTGGGTCCGCTGTGGGAAGGAAACCCGAGAAAGCCTGCATATGAAAACGAGACAGTGCATCAGCCGCCTGATTCATTACCCCCGGGACATGTTTTGCTCTGAATAGCACATTCAGTTGCATACACAGTAAAACAATTTCTTTGAGCAGTCTTAAAATCATTTTACATCGTGCAGCCTGGCTATTGATGCACTCGACCACGGTCATATTGTCAGACCAAAAAATCACAGAGTGATCTTTGAACCCTTCGGGCCAGGTTCTCAGGGCCACCAAAATGGGGAAAAGTTCAAGGAAAGCAATATTACTTGTCAGACCATTCTCATGCCACCATGTCGGCCACCTTTGTGCCGACCATTTTGTGCCGAAGATGGCGCCAAAACCTATGCTACCTGCTGAATCGGTCCATAGCCCCAGCTCTTCCGAGGACACGGCTGGTTCGTTCCAGACGACTCGACCATTAAAGTCCGCCAGGAATGCTAACCAAATGCGCATGTCCTGGCGGACCTCAGCCGATAGTCTCGTGCGATGATGACCCTCCTTTAGGCCGACCATAGCTTGGGCAATTGAACGGGAGAAGGGGCGGGCCATTGGTATTACCCTCAGGGCAAAATTCAACTGTCCCACCAACTGCTGTAATTGATGCAGCGTAACTTTAGATCCATTTATACACACTCGGAGGGCTGCCCTGAATTTTAACACTTTGTCAGCTGGCAAACGAAAACAACCCTCACTGGAGTCTAACTCGATCCCCAGAAACTCAAGGCAAGTCGTAGGACCCACCGTCTTACCTGGTGCCAATGGCACACCAAACTGCTTCATTAACATACAAAATTCGGCCAAGGCCCGGCCACATTCGAGATCCCCGGCTGCCCCAAGGAACAGAAAATCATCAAGGTAATGCATTACATGGTGGAAACCCGTCTTCTTTGTGAAGACCCATTGTAAAAAACTACTGAATTTCTCGAAATAGGCACAAGATATCGAGCACCCCATCGGCATACACTTATCCATGTAATAACAACCCTGAAACATGAAACCCAGGAGACGCTGGTCGTCTGGGTGTACCGGGAGCAATCGGAACGCTGACTCGATATCTGACTTCGCCATCAGCGCCCCGGGCCCCAGGCGATTCAAAATGGCTACGGCCTCATCGAAGGATGCGTACCGCACCGAACATACTTCCGGATCTATTGCATCGTTAACAGAAAGACCACGTGGAGCTGATAAATTATGAATCAATCGGAACTCCCCCGGGTCCTTCTTGGGGACCACCCCTAAAGGAGAACAAACAAAATCATGCACCGGGGGTGCACTAAACGGGCCGGCGACCCGACCTCGAGTAACCTCTTTTCGGATCTTATCCTGTACCACGGTCGTATGCTGCAGGACCGAAAGTTGATTTTTACACTTCTCCACACCCTGAAAGTCCCCTACCGGGATGCGGAAACCATACGAAAATCCGTTCCGCAGCACCCCAGCAGAAGTACGATCCGGGTATTCACTGAGCCAGGGAATCATCGCCAAGGTATCAATCGGGGTAGGTAAAGGCGCCCCTCGGACAATGTTAGACCTGTTTGGCGCCTCCTCTCCCCCCGTTATCACCCGTTTTGGCTCTGCACGTGGACTCAGGATGGGGCGACCCGCACCCACTACATTCATGTTTAAATTTACACGATCCCTGGGGTCTAGTACATTTACCTCTGTTGAAATTAAAGCACAACCCCCTTTTTCCAGTATTGCCGGCAGGTCTCGACTGATCGTCGGTACCCGTACCTGAACGAAAGGGCGTCCCCCCATATTGGCGGGAGGATTCGCCAACATTACTTCCTACCAATGGCATTTTCAACATACCTGTCTCCTTCATTTTATCCCATGTCAAAGAATCATAACAATCCCAGGTCAAGCTTTTATTATGCTCTTTAGCCTTTCGAAAAAGATTATCGTAGCAAAACCAATGGTTACCCTGGTATGATGTCGAGTACCCCATGATTCGCGACTGATAGGTCGGCAATTCGGAAAGCAACTCGGGCCTACGTTCCCCCAATATCGACGTAAAGATTCCCCATGCATTGCCCCAATTGCCAATATTCTCATTCACTTTAAAGGCGGCCATTTTTGCGCGCCAAACACTCGGATGCATGAGGTCTTTCTGACCCTTAACATGCTCCACTTCATAATGATCAACAAGCAACGAGAAGATGTTCACATATTCCCCTGCCCAAATCTTTTCCTTAATTGCCAAAGGCACATGTTGACCCAACCTTTCTCTACAAGAGGGTGCTGACTCATCCCTTGCAATCGGCAATGGCCGCTTACCTGCACCGGACGCTGCCTCTGCGGTCGCAATCGTCCCTTGTGGCTTGTCAACTACTGCAACCGGCGCGGACACCTTGGCTGCTTCACGTTTCTCGCGCAGTTGCCTCATAAGCGCCTGCGCCTCGGCAGCCGTGGCGCCCTCACTACTTTCGCCCAACCACGCTGCAAGTTGTGCTGCCAGCTCGGGCGGCATATCTTCATTGGACACCGGGGTGACCACCACGGGAATCGGATTCCCCTCCGCCGGTACTGGGGTTGGCGCTTCGAGCGGGGTACAGGGAACCGGGACGTCTCCCCCAGCTGGTCCCCTCCTTGGCCTCTTGGCTCTCCCTCCTGGAGCTGCTCCAGCCGACGGACGTTCCGGCCCCCCTTCCCCGTCTCTCTCCGCCACCCGTTTCTTTAGCTCGGTCATCTCCTTCATGAGGACCCGAACCATCTGTTCGGTCGTCATTCTCTTCCCGCCTTTCTTGGGCATTTCTCCGACAGAGTATCTGTAAGACAAAAGAAAGATTACAACGCTCAAAATTGGCTCTTCGTTCCGTCTCGAGCTCACGTGCAGCGAGGAGGTGCAGCTTCAGAGCACAGGAACAAGAGGATGTCTTCGGGTCTTGCGTCCCCTTTTATCCGTCTTCAGGGCGGGCGTAAACCCGCCCCTGCCTGCCCCGAGGGCGTGGCCAGCCGCGTCCGTGTCTAGGCCCGCCCACTCTAGGGCGGGAAAAAGCGCGCCCCGGCTACGCCGCTTCGGGCATACCAGCCGGGACACGCCACCCGCCCAAGATGGCTTCCCGGGGGGATCGTGGTACTCTGCCATACGTGCGGGGGGACCGAGTGGTCGCCCCTTTCCATAATTCACATCCAACAGTAATTTACAGCAAAATGATTAAATGTTAAAATTTCATCAAAATTGACCATTTTGGAACGTTGGACAGCTCCGCGGTCATCGTTTTTCTTCAGAAAATTGATTTTTTGGACTGTACCAATTAAAATTCAAAATGTCAATTGGATCGTGCCTCATGTTGAAGAACCACTTTTTAAACCCTCACAGTGACCAAAATTGCCTTTTTTACAGAGTTTTTCTTACTCAGGAGCTTCAATTTTGACCAATTACAGGCACAGAAATGACTTTAAACACATTTATTTTAGTTGAAAAAGTAATAATTCACATCCAACAGTAATTTACAGCCAAAAGATTAAATGTTAAAATTTCATCAAAATTGACCATTTTGGGAACGTTCGACAGCTCCGCGGTCATCGTTTTTCTTCAGAAAATTGATTTTTTGGACTGTACCAAAAATTATCCAAAATCTCAATTGGATCGTGACTCAAATTGAATAACCATTATTTAAACCCTCACAGTGACCAAAATTGCCATTTTTATGGAGTTTTGCTTACTCAGAAGCTTCAGTTTTGACGAATTTCATGCTCAGAAATGACTTTAAACACATTTACTTTAGTTGAAAAAGTTATAATTCACATCCAACAGTAATTTGCTGTCAGAAGATTAAATGTTAAAATGTCATCAATATTGACCATTTTGGGAACGTTCGACAGCTCCGCGGTCATCGTTTTTCTTCAGAAAATTTATTTTTTGGCCTGCACCAAAAATTATTAAAAATGTCAATTGGATCGTGCCTCATGTTGAATAACCACTTTTTAAACCCTCACAGTGACCAAAATTGCCATATTTACAGTTTTGCTTACTCAGAAGCTTCAATTTTGACCAATTTCAGGCACAGAAATGACTTTAAACACATTTATTTTAGTTGAAAAAGTAATAATTCACATCCAACAGTAATTTACAGCCAAAAGATTAAATGTTAAAATTTCAGCAAAATTGACCATTTTGGAACGTTGGACAGCTCCGCGGTCATCGTTTTTCTTCAGAAAATTGATTTTTTGGACTGTACCAAAAATGATTCAAAATGTCAATTGGATCGTGCCTCATGTTGAATAACCACTTTTTACACCCTGACAATGACCAAAATTGCCATTTTTACAGAGTTTTGCTTACTCAGAAGCTTCAATTTTGACCAATTCAGGCACAGAAATGACTTTAAACACACTTATTTTGGTTGAAAAAGCAATAATTCACATCCAACAGTAATTTGCAGTCGAAAGATTTAATGTTAAAATTTCATCAAAATTGACCATTTTGGGAACTTTCGGTCATCGTTTTTCTTCAGAAAATATATTTTTTGGACTGTACCAATTAAGATTTAAAATGTCAATTAGATCGTGCCTCATGTTGAATAACCTCTTTTTAAACCCTCACAGTGACCAAAATTGCCATTTTTACAGAGTTTTGCTTACTCAGAAGCTTCAATTTTGACCAATTTCAGGCACAGAAATGACTTTAAACACATTTATTTTAGTTGAAAAAGTAATAATTCACATCCAACAGTAATTTACAGCCAAAAGATTAAATGTTAAAATTTCATCAAAATTTACCATTATGGGAACGTTCGACAGCTCCGCAATCATAGTTTTTCTTTAGAAAATTGATTTTTTGGACTCTACCAAAAATTATCCAAAATGTCAAATGGATCGTGCCTCAAATTGAATAACCACTTTTTAAACCCTCACAATGACCAAAATTGCCATTTTTATAGAGTTTTGCTTACTCAGAGGCTTCAATTTTGATGAATTTCATACTCAGAAATGACTTTAAACACATTTACTTTAGTTGAAAAAGTTATAATTCACATCCAACAGTAATTTGCAGTCAAAAGATTAAATGTTAAAATTTCATCAATATTGACCATTTTGGGAACGTACGACAGCTCCGCGGTCATCGTTTTTCTTCAGAAAATTTATTTTTTGGCCGGCACCAAAAATTATTAAAAATGTCAATTGGATCGTGCCTCATGTTGAATAAACACTTTTTAAACCCTCACAGTGACCACAATTGCCATATTTACAGTTTTGCTTACTCAGAAGCTTCAATTTTGACCAATTTCAGGCACAGAAATGACTTTAAACATATTTATTTTAGTTGAAAAAGTAAAAATTCACATCCAACAGTAATTTACAGCCAAAAGATTAAATGTTAAAATTTCATTAAAATTCACCATTTCGGAACGTTGGACAGCTCCGCGGTCATCGTTTTTCTTCAGAAAATTGATTTTTCGGACTGTACCAATTAAAATTCAAAATGTCAATTGGATCGTGCCTCATGTTGAAGAACCACTTTTTAAACCCTCACAGTGACCAAAATTGCCTTTTTTACAGAGTTTTTATTACTCAGGAGCGTCAATTTTGACCAATTACAGGCACAGAAATTACTTTAAACACATTTATTTTAGTTGAAAAAGTAATAATGCACATCCAACAGTAATTTACAGCCAAAAGATTAAATGTTAAAATTTCATCAAAATTGACCATTTTGGGAACATTCGACAGCTCCGCGGTCATCGTTTTTCTTCAGAAAATTGATTTTTTGGACTGTACCAAAAATTATCCAAAATCTCAATTGGATCGTGCCTCAAATTGAATATCCATTATTTAAACCCTCACAGTGACCAAAATTGCCTTTTTTTACAGAGTTTTTCTTACTCAGGAGCTTCAATTTTGACCAATTACAGGCACAGAAATGACTTTAAACACATTTATTTTAGTTGAAAAAGTAATAATTCACATCCAACAGTAATTTACAGCCAAAAGATTAAATGTTAAAATTTCATCAATATTGACCATTTTGGGAACGTTCGACAGCTCCACGGTCATCGTTTTTCTTCAGAAAATTTATTTTTTGGCCTGCACCAAAAATTATTAAAAATGTCAATTGGATCGTGCCTCATGTTGAATAACCACTTTTTAAACCCTCACAGTGACCAAAATTGCCATTTTTATAGAGTTTTGCTTACTCAGAGGCTTAAATTTTGATGAATTTCATACTCAGAAATGACTTTAAACACATTTACTTTAGTTGAAAAAGTTATAATTCACAACCAACAGTAATTTGCAGTCAATTTCATCAATATTGACCATTTTGGGAACGTATGACAGCTCCGCGGTCATCGTTTTTTTCAGAAAATTTATTTTTTGGCCGGCACCAAAAATTATTAAAAATGTCAATTGGATCGTGCCTCATGTTGAATAAACACTTTTTAAACCCTCACAGTGACCACAATTGCCATATTTACAGTTTTGCTTACTCAGAAGCTTCAATTTTGACCAAATTCAGACACAGAAATGACTTTAAACATATTTATTTTAGTTGAAAAAGTAATAATTCACATCCAACAGTAATTTACAGCCAAAAGATTAAATGTTAAAATTTCATCAAAATTGACCATTTTGGAACGTTGGACAGCTCCGCGGTCATCGTTTTTCTTCAGAAAATTGATTTTTGGGACTGTACCAATTAAAATTCAAAATGTCAATTGGATCGTGCCTCATGTTGAAGAACCACTTTTTAAACCCTCACAGTGACCAAAATTGCCTTTTTTACAGAGTTTTGCTTACTCAGAAGCTTCAATTTTGACCAATTCAGGCACAGAAATGACTTTAAACACACTTATTTTGGTTGAAAAAGCAATAATTCACATCCAACAGTAATTTGCAGTCGAAAGATTTAATGTTAAAATTTCATCAAAATTGACCATTTTGGGAACTTTCGGTCATCGTTTTTCTTCAGAAAATTGATTTTTTGGACTGTACCAAAAATGATTCAAAATGTCAATTGGATCGTGCCTCATGTTGAATAACCACTTTTTACACCCTGACAATGACCAAAATTGCCATTTTTACAGTTTTGCTTACTCAGAAGCTTCAATTTTGACCAATTTCGGGCACAGAAATGACTTTAAACACATTTATTTTAGTTGAAAAAGTAATAATTCACATCCAACAGTAATTTACAGCCAAAAGATTAAATGTTAAAATTTCATCAAAATTGACCATTTTGGAACGTTGGACAGCTCCGCGGTCATCGTTTTTCTTCAGAAAATTGATTTTTTGGACTGTACCAAAAATGATTCAAAATGTCAATTGGATCGTGCCTCATGTTGAATAACCACTTTTTACACCCTGACAATGACCAAAATTGCCATTTTTACAGAGTTTTGCTTACTCAGAAGCTTCAATTTTGACCAATTCAGGCACAGAAATGACTTTAAACACACTTATTTTGGTTGAAAAAGCAATAATTCACATCCAACAGTAATTTGCAGTCGAAAGATTTAATGTTAAAATTTCATAAAAATTGACCATTTTGGGAACTTTCGGTCATCGTTTTTCTTCAGAAAATATATTTTTTGGACTGTACCAATTAAGATTTAAAATGTCAATTAGATCGTGCCTCATGTTGAATAACCTCTTTTTAAACCCTCACAGTGACCAAAATTGCCATTTTTACAGAGTTTTGCTTACTCAGAAGCTTCAATTTTGACAAATTTCAGGCACAGAAATGACTTTAAACACATTTATTTTAGTTTAAAAAGTAATAATTCACATCCAACAGTAATTTACAGCCAAAAGATTAAATGTTAAAATTTCATAAAAATTGACCATTTTGGGAACGTTCGACAGCTCCGCAATCATAGTTTTTCTTTAGAAAATTGATTTTTTGGACTCTACCAAAAATTATTCAAAATGTCAAATGGATCGTGCCTCAAATTGAATAACCACTTTTTAAACCCTCACAGTGACCAAAATTGCCATTTTATAGAGTTTTGCTTACTCAGAAGCTTCAATTTTGATGAATTTCATGCACAGAAATGACTTTAAACACATTTACTTTAGTTGAAAAAGTTATAATTCACAACCAACAGTAATTTGTAGTCAATTTCATCAATATTGACCATTTTGGGAACGTATGACAGCTCCGCGGTCATCGTTTTTTTCAGAAAATTTATTTTTTGGCCGGCACCAAAAATTGTTAAAAATGTCAATTGGATCGTGCTTCATGTTGAATAAACACTTTTTAAACCTTCACAGTGACCACAATTGCCATATTTACAGTTTTGCTTACTCAGAAGCTTCAATTTTGACCAATTTCAGGCACAGAAATGACTTTAAACATATTTATTTTAGTTGAAAAAGTAATAATTCACATCCAACAGTAATTTACAGCCAAAAGATTAAATGTTAAAATTTCATCAAAATTGACCATTTTGGGAACGTTCGACAGCTCCGCAATCATAGTTTTTCTTTAGAAAATTGATTTTTTGGACTCTACCAAAAATTATTCAAAATGTCAAATGGATCGTGCCTCAAATTGAATAACCACTTTTTAAACCCTCACAATGACCAAAATTGCCATTTTTATAGAGTTTTGCTTACTCAGAGGCTTCAATTTTGATGAATTTCATACTCAGAAATGACTTTAAACACATTTACTTTAGTTGAAAAAGTTATAATTCACAACCAACAGTAATTTGCAGTCAATTTCATCAATATTGACCATTTTGGGAACGTATGACAGCTCCGCGGTCATCGTTTTTTTCAGAAAATTTATTTTTTGGCCGGCACCAAAAATTATTAAAAATGTCAATTGGATCGTGCCTCATGTTGAATAAACACTTTTTAAACCCTCACAGTGACCACAATTGCCATATTTACAGTTTTGCTTACTCAGAAGCTTCAATTTTGACCAAATTCAGACACAGAAATGACTTTAAACATATTTATTTTAGTTGAAAAAGTAATAATTCACATCCAACAGTAATTTACAGCCAAAAGATTAAATGTTAAAATTTCATCAAAATTGACCATTTTGGAACGTTGGACAGCTCCGCGGTCATCGTTTTTCTTCAGAAAATTGATTTTTGGGACTGTACCAATTAAAATTCAAAATGTCAATTGGATCGTGCCTCATGTTGAAGAACCACTTTTTAAACCCTCACAGTGACCAAAATTGCCTTTTTTACAGAGTTTTGCTTACTCAGAAGCTTCAATTTTGACCAATTCAGGCACAGAAATGACTTTAAACACACTTATTTTGGTTGAAAAAGCAATAATACACATCCAACAGTAATTTGCAGTCGAAAGATTTAATGTTAAAATTTCATCAAAATTGACCATTTTGGGAACTTTCGGTCATCGTTTTTCTTCATAAAATTGATTTTTTGGACTGTACCAAAAATGATTCAAAATGTCAATTGGATCGTGCCTCATGTTGAATAACCACTTTTTACACCCTGACAATGACCAAAATTGCCATTTTTACAGAGTTTTGCTTACTCAGAAGCTTCAATTTTGACCAATTCAGGCACAGAAATGACTTTAAACACACTTATTTTGGTTGAAAATGCAATAATTCACATCCAACAGTAATTTTCAGTCGAAAGATTTAATGTTAAAATTTCATCAAAATTGACTATTTTGGGAACGTTCGACAGCTCCGCAATCATAGTTTTTCTTTAGAAAATTGATTTTTTGGACTCTACCAAAAATTACCAAAAATGTCAAATGGATCGTGCCTCAAATTGAATAACCACTTTTTAAACCCTCACAATGACCGAAATTGCCATTTTTATAGAGTTTTGCTTACTCAGAGGCTTCAATTTTGATGAATTTCATACTCAGAAATGACTTTAAACACATTTACTTTAGTTTAAAAAGTTATAATTCACTTCCAACAGTAATTTGCAGTCAAAAGATTAAATGTTAAAATTTCATCAATATTGACCATTTTGGGAACGTACGACAGCTCCGCGGTCATCGTTTTTCTTCAGAAAATTTATTTTTTGGCCGGCACCAAAAATTATTACAAATGTCAATTGGATCGTGCCTCATGTTGAATAAACACTTTTTAAACCCTCACAGTGACCACAATTGCCATATTTACAGTTTTGCTTACTCAGAAGCTTCAATTTTGACCAATTTCAGGCACAGAAATGACTTTAAACATATTTATTTTAGTTGAAAAAGTAATAATTCACATCCAACAGTAATTTACAGCCAAATGATTAAATGTTAAAATTTCATCAACATTGACCATTTTGGAACGTTGGACAGCTCCGCGGTCATCGTTTTTCTTCAGAAAATTGATTTTTTGGACTGTACCAATTAAAATTCAAAATGTCAATTGGATCGTGCCTCATGTTGAAGAACCACTTTTTAAACCCTCACAGTGACCAAAATTGCCTTTTTTACAGAGTTTTTCTTACTCAGGAGCTTCAATTTTGACCAATTACAGGCACAGAAATGACTTTAAACACATTTATTTTAGTTGAAAAAGTAATAATTCACATCCAACAGTAATTTACAGCCAAAAGATTAAATGTTAAAATTTCATCAAAATTGACCATTTTGGGAACGTTCGACAGCTCCGCGGTCATCGTTTTTCTTCAGAAAATTGATTTTTTGGACTGTACCAAAAATTATCCAAAATCTCAATTGGATCGTGACTCAAATTGAATAACCATTATTTAAACCCTCACAGTGACCAAAATTGCCATTTTTATAGAGTTTTGCTTACTCAGAAGCTTCAGTTTTGACGAATTTCATGCTCAGAAATGACTTTAAACACATTTACTTTAGTTGAAAAAGTTATAATTCACATCCAACAGTAATTTGCTGTCAGAAGATTAAATGTTAAAATTTCATCAATATTGACCATTTTGGGAACGTTCGACAGCTCCGCGGTCATCGTTTTTCTTCAGAAAATTTATTTTTTGGCCTGCACCAAAAATTATTAAAAATGTCAATTGGATCGTGCCTCATGTTGAATAACCACTTTTTAAACCCTCACAGTGACCAAAATTGCCATATTTACAGTTTTGCTTACTCAGAAGCTTCAATTTTGACCAATTTCAGGCACAGAAATGACTTTAAACACATTTATTTTAGTTGAAAAAGTAATAATTCACATCCAACAGTAATTTACAGCCAAAAGATTAAATGTTAAAATTTCATCAAAATTGACCATTTTGGAACGTTGGACAGCTCCGCGGTCATCGTTTTTCTTCAGAAAATTGATTTTTTGGACTGTACCAAAAATGATTCAAAATGTCAATTGGATCGAGCCTCATGTTGAATAACCACTTTTTACACCCTGACAATGACCAAAATTGCCATTTTTACAGAGTTTTGCTTACTCAGAAGCTTCAATTTTGACCAATTCAGGCACAGAAATGACTTTAAACACACTTATTTTGGTTGAAAAAGCAATAATTCACATCCAACAGTAATTTTCAGTCGAAAGATTTAATGTTAAAATGTCATCAAAATTGACCATTTTGGGAACGTTCGACAGCTCCGCAATCATAGTTTTTCTTTAGAAAATTGATTTTTTGGACTCTACCAAAAATTATCCAAAATGTCAAATGGATCGTGCCTCAAATTGAATAACCACTTTTTAAACCCTCACAATGACCGAAATTGCCATTTTTATAGAGTTTTGCTTACTCAGAGGCTTGAATTTTGATGAATTTCATACTCAGAAATGACTTTAAACACATTTACTTTAGTTTAAAAAGTTATAATTCACTTCCAACAGTAATTTGCAGTCAAAAGATTAAATGTTAAAATTTCATCAATATTGACCATTTTGGGAACGTACGACAGCTCCGCGGTCATCGTTTTTCTTCAGAAAATTTATTTTTTGGCCGGCACCAAAAATTATTACAAATGTCAATTGGATCGTGCCTCATGTTGAATAAACACTTTTTAAACCCTCACAGTGACCACAATTGCCATATTTACAGTTTTGCTTACTCAGAAGCTTCAATTTTGACCAATTTCAGGCACAGAAATGACTTTAAACATATTTATTTTAGTTGAAAAAGTAATAATTCACATCCAACAGTAATTTACAGCCAAATGATTAAATGTTAAAATTTCATCAAAATTGACCATTTTGGAACGTTGGACAGCTCCGCGGTCATCGTTTTTCTTCAGAAAATTGATTTTTTGGACTGTACCAATTAAAATTCAAAATGTCAATTGGATCGTGCCTCATGTTGAAGAACCACTTTTTAAACCCTCACAGTGACCAAAATTGCCTTTTTTACAGAGTTTTTCTTACTCAGGAGCTTCAATTTTGACCAATTACAGGCACAGAAATGACTTTAAACACATTTATTTTAGTTGAAAAAGTAATAATTCACATCCAACAGTAATTTACAGCCAAAAGATTAAATGTTAAAATGTCATCAAAATTGACCATTTTGGGAACGTTCGACAGCTCCGCGGTCATTGTTTTTCTTCAGAAAATTTATTTTTTAGCCTGCACCAAAAATTATTAAAAATGTCAATTGGATCGTGCCTCATGTTGAATAACCACTTTTTAAACCCTCACAGTGACCAAAATTGCCATATTTACAGTTTTGCTTACTCAGAAGCTTAAATTTTGACCAATTTCAGGCACAGAAATGACTTTAAACACATTTATTTTAGTTGAAAAAGTAATAATTCACATCCAACAGTAATTTACAGCCAAAAGATTAAATGTTAAAATTTCATCAAAATTGACCATTTTGGAACGTTGGACAGCTCCGCGGTCATCGTTTTTCTTCAGTAAATTGATTTTTTGGACTGTACCAAAAATGATTCAAAATGTCAATTGGATCGTGCCTCATGTTGAATACCCACTTTTTACACCCTGACAATGACCAAAATTGCCATTTTTACAGAGTTTTGCTTACTCAGAAGCTTAAATTTTGACCAATTCAGGCACAGAAATGACTTTAAACACACTTATTTTGGTTGAAAAAGCAATAATTCACATCCAACAGTAATTTGCAGTCGAAAGATTTAATGTTAAAATTTCATCAACATTGGCCATTTTGGGAACTTTCGGTCATCGTTTTTCTTCAGAAAATATATTTTTTGGACTGTACCAATTAAGATTTAAAATGTCAATTAGATCGTGCCTCATGTTGAATAACCTCTTTTTAAACCCTCACAGTGACCAAAATTGCCATTTTTACAGAGTTTTGCTTACTCAGAAGCTTCAATTTTGACCAATTTCAGGCACAGAAATGACTTTAAACACATTTATTTTAGTTGAAAAAGTAATAATTCACATCCAACAGTAATTTACAGCCAAAAGATTAAATGTTAAAATTTCATCAAAATTGACCATTTTGGGAACGTTCGACAGCTCCGCAATCATAGTTTTTCTTTAGAAAATTGATTTTTTGGACTCTACCAAAAATTATCCAAAATGTCAAATGGATCGTGCCTCAAATTGAATAACCACTTTTTAAACCCTCACAATGACCGAAATTGCCATTTTTATAGAGTTTTGCTTACTCAGAGGCTTCAATTTTGATGAATTTCATACTCAGAAATGACTTTAAACACATTTACTTTAGTTTAAAAAGTTATAATTCACTTCCAACAGTAATTTGCAGTCAAAAGATTAAATGTTAAAATTTCATCAATATTGACCATTTTGGGAACGTACGACAGCTCCGCGGTCATCGTTTTTCTTCAGAAAATTTATTTTTTGGCCGGCACCAAAAATTATTACAAATGTCAATTGGATCGTGCCTCATGTTGAATAAACACTTTTTAAACCCTCACAGTGACCACAATTGCCATATTTACAGTTTTGCTTACTCAGAAGCTTCAATTTTGACCAATTTCAGGCACAGAAATGACTTTAAACATATTTATTTTAGTTGAAAAAGTAATAATTCACATCCAACAGTAATTTACAGCCAAATGATTAAATGTTAAAATTTCATCAAAATTGACCATTTTGGAACGTTGGACAGCTCCATGGTCATCGTTTTTCTTCAGAAAATTGATTTTTTGGACTGTACCAATTAAAATTCAAAATGTCAATTGGATCGTGCCTCATGTTGAAGAACCACTTTTTAAACCCTCACAGTGACCAAAATTGCCTTTTTTACAGAGTTTTTCTTACTCAGGAGCTTCAATTTTGACCAATTACAGGCACAGAAATGACTTTAAACACATTTATTTTAGTTGAAAAAGTAATAATTCACATCCAACAGTAATTTACAGCCAAAAGATTAAATGTTAAAATTTCATCAAAATTGACCATTTTGGGAACGTTCGACAGCTCCGCGGTCATCGTTTTTCTTCAGAAAATTGATTTTTTGGACTGTACCAAAAATTATCCAAAATCTCAATTGGATCGTGACTCAAATTGAATAACCATTATTTAAACCCTCACAGTGACCAAAATTGCCATTTTTATAGAGTTTTGCTTACTCAGAAGCTTCAGTTTTGACGAATTTCATGCTCAGAAATGACTTTAAACACATTTACTTTAGTTGAAAAAGTTATAATTCACATCCAACAGTAATTTGCTGTCAGAAGATTAAATGTTAAAATTTCATCAATATTGACCATTTTGGGAACGTTCGACAGCTCCGCGGTCATCGTTTTTCTTCAGAAAATTTATTTTTTGGCCTGCACCAAAAATTATTAAAAATGTCAATTGGATCGTGCCTCATGTTGAATAACCACTTTTTAAACCCTCACAGTGACCAAAATTGCCATATTTACAGTTTTGCTTACTCAGAAGCTTCAATTTTGACCAATTTCAGGCACAGAAATGACTTTAAACACATTTATTTTAGTTGAAAAAGTAATATTTCACATCCAACAGTAATTTACAGCCAAAAGATTAAATGTTAAAATTTCATCAAAATTGACCATTTTGGAACGTTGGACAGCTCCGCGGTCATCGTTTTTCTTCAGAAAATTGATTTTTTGGACTGTACCAAAAATGATTCAAAATGTCAATTGGATCGAGCCTCATGTTGAATAACCACTTTTTACACCCTGACAATGACCAAAATTGCCATTTTTACAGAGTTTTGCTTACTCAGAAGCTTCAATTTTGACCAATTCAGGCACAGAAATGACTTTAAACACACTTATTTTGGTTGAAAAAGCAATAATTCACATCCAACAGTAATTTTCAGTCGAAAGATTTAATGTTAAAATGTCATCAAAATTGACCATTTTGGGAACGTTCGACAGCTCCGCAATCATAGTTTTTCTTTAGAAAATTGATTTTTTGGACTCTACCAAAAATTATCCAAAATGTCAAATGGATCGTGCCTCAAATTGAATAACCACTTTTTAAACCCTCACAATGACCGAAATTGCCATTTTTATAGAGTTTTGCTTACTCAGAGGCTTGAATTTTGATGAATTTCATACTCAGAAATGACTTTAAACACATTTACTTTAGTTTAAAAAGTTATAATTCACTTCCAACAGTAATTTGCAGTCAAAAGATTAAATGTTAAAATTTCATCAATATTGACCATTTTGGGAACGTACGACAGCTCCGCGGTCATCGTTTTTCTTCAGAAAATTTATTTTTTGGCCGGCACCAAAAATTATTACAAATGTCAATTGGATCGTGCCTCATGTTGAATAAACACTTTTTAAACCCTCACAGTGACCACAATTGCCATATTTACAGTTTTGCTTACTCAGAAGCTTCAATTTTGACCAATTTCAGGCACAGAAATGACTTTAAACATATTTATTTTAGTTGAAAAAGTAATAATTCACATCCAACAGTAATTTACAGCCAAATGATTAAATGTTAAAATTTCATCAAAATTGACCATTTTGGAACGTTGGACAGCTCCGCGGTCATCGTTTTTCTTCAGAAAATTGATTTTTTGGACTGTACCAATTAAAATTCAAAATGTCAATTGGATCGTGCCTCATGTTGAAGAACCACTTTTTAAACCCTCACAGTGACCAAAATTGCCTTTTTTACAGAGTTTTTCTTACTCAGGAGCTTCAATTTTGACCAATTACAGGCACAGAAATGACTTTAAACACATTTATTTTAGTTGAAAAAGTAATAATTCACATCCAACAGTAATTTACAGCCAAAAGATTAAATGTTAAAATGTCATCAAAATTGACCATTTTGGGAACGTTCGACAGCTCCGCGGTCATTGTTTTTCTTCAGAAAATTTATTTTTTAGCCTGCACCAAAAATTATTAAAAATGTCAATTGGATCGTGCCTCATGTTGAATAACCACTTTTTAAACCCTCACAGTGACCAAAATTGCCATATTTACAGTTTTGCTTACTCAGAAGCTTAAATTTTGACCAATTTCAGGCACAGAAATGACTTTAAACACATTTATTTTAGTTGAAAAAGTAATAATTCACATCCAACAGTAATTTACAGCCAAAAGATTAAATGTTAAAATTTCATCAAAATTGACCATTTTGGAACGTTGGACAGCTCCGCGGTCATCGTTTTTCTTCAGTAAATTGATTTTTTGGACTGTACCAAAAATGATTCAAAATGTCAATTGGATCGTGCCTCATGTTGAATACCCACTTTTTACACCCTGACAATGACCAAAATTGCCATTTTTACAGAGTTTTGCTTACTCAGAAGCTTAAATTTTGACCAATTCAGGCACAGAAATGACTTTAAACACACTTATTTTGGTTGAAAAAGCAATAATTCACATCCAACAGTAATTTGCAGTCGAAAGATTTAATGTTAAAATTTCATCAACATTGGCCATTTTGGGAACTTTCGGTCATCGTTTTTCTTCAGAAAATATATTTTTTGGACTGTACCAATTAAGATTTAAAATGTCAATTAGATCGTGCCTCATGTTGAATAACCTCTTTTTAAACCCTCACAGTGACCAAAATTGCCATTTTTACAGAGTTTTGCTTACTCAGAAGCTTCAATTTTGACCAATTTCAGGCACAGAAATGACTTTAAACACATTTATTTTAGTTGAAAAAGTAATAATTCACATCCAACAGTAATTTACAGCCAAAAGATTAAATGTTAAAATTTCATCAAAATTGACCATTTTGGGAACGTTCGACAGCTCCGCAATCATAGTTTTTCTTTAGAAAATTGATTTTTTGGACTCTACCAAAAATTATCCAAAATGTCAAATGGATCGTGCCTCAAATTGAATAACCACTTTTTAAACCCTCACAATGACCGAAATTGCCATTTTTATAGAGTTTTGCTTACTCAGAGGCTTCAATTTTGATGAATTTCATACTCAGAAATGACTTTAAACACATTTACTTTAGTTTAAAAAGTTATAATTCACTTCCAACAGTAATTTGCAGTCAAAAGATTAAATGTTAAAATTTCATCAATATTGACCATTTTGGGAACGTACGACAGCTCCGCGGTCATCGTTTTTCTTCAGAAAATTTATTTTTTGGCCGGCACCAAAAATTATTACAAATGTCAATTGGATCGTGCCTCATGTTGAATAAACACTTTTTAAACCCTCACAGTGACCACAATTGCCATATTTACAGTTTTGCTTACTCAGAAGCTTCAATTTTGACCAATTTCAGGCACAGAAATGACTTTAAACATATTTATTTTAGTTGAAAAAGTAATAATTCACATCCAACAGTAATTTACAGCCAAATGATTAAATGTTAAAATTTCATCAAAATTGACCATTTTGGAACGTTGGACAGCTCCGTGGTCATCGTTTTTCTTCAGAAAATTGATTTTTTGGACTGTACCAATTAAAATTCAAAATGTCAATTGGATCGTGCCTCATGTTGAAGAACCACTTTTTAAACCCTCACAGTGACCAAAATTGCCTTTTTTACAGAGTTTTTCTTACTCAGGAGCTTCAATTTTGACCAATTACAGGCACAGAAATGACTTTAAACACATTTATTTTAGTTGAAAAAGTAATAATTCACATCCAACAGTAATTTACAGCCAAAAGATTAAATGTTAAAATTTCATCAAAATTGACCATTTTGGGAACGTTCGACAGCTCCGCGGTCATCGTTTTTCTTCAGAAAATTTATTTTTTGGACTGTACCAGAAATTATCCAAAATCTCAATTGGATCATGACTCAAATTGAATAACCATTATTTAAACCCTCACAGTGACCAAAATTGCCATTTTTATAGAGTTTTGCTTACTCAGAAGCTTCAGTTTTGACGAATTTCATGCTCAGAAATGACTTTAAACACATTTACTTTAGTTGAAAAAGTTATAATTCACATCCAACAGTAATTTGCTGTCAGAAGATTAAATGTTAAAATTTCATCAATATTGACCATTTTGGGAACGTTCGACAGCTCCGCGGTCATCGTTTTTCTTCAGAAAATTTATTTTTTGGCCTGCACCAAAAATTATTAAAAATGTCAATTGGATCGTGCCTCATGTTGAATAACCACTTTTTAAACCCTCACAGTGACCAAAATTGCCATATTTACAGTTTTGCTTACTCAGAAGCTTCAATTTTGACCAATTTCAGGCACAGAAATGACTTTAAACACATTTATTTTAGTTGAAAAAGTAATAATTCACATCCAACAGTAATTTACAGCCAAAAGATTAAATGTTAAAATTTCATCAAAATTGACCATTTTGGGAACTTTCGGTCATCGTTTTTCTTCAGAAAATATATTTTTTGGACTGTACCAATTAAGATTTAAAATGTCAATTAGATCGTGCCTCATGTTGAATAACCTCTTTTTAAACCCTCACAGTGACCAAAATTGCCATTTTTACAGAGTTTTGCTTACTCAGAAGCTTCAATTTTGACCAATTTCAGGCACAGAAATGACTTTAAACACATTTATTTTAGTTGAAAAAGTAATAATTCACATCCAACAGTAATTTACAGCCAAAAGATTAAATGTTAAAATTTCATCAAAATTGACCATTTTGGGAACGTTCGACAGCTCCGCAATCATAGTTTTTCTTTAGAAAATTGATTTTTTGGACTCTACCAAAAATTATTCAAAATGTCAAATGGATCGTGCCTCAAATTGAATAACCACTTTTTAAACCCTCACAGTGACCAAAATTGCCATTTTATAGAGTTTTGCTTACTCAGAAGCTTCAATTTTGATGAATTTCATGCACAGAAATGACTTTAAACACATTTACTTTAGTTGAAAAAGTTATAATTCACAACCAACAGTAATTTGCAGTCAATTTCATCAATATTGACCATTTTGGGAACGTATGACAGCTCCGCGGTCATCGTTTTTTTCAGAAAATTTATTTTTTGGCCGGCACCAAAAATTGTTAAAAATGTCAATTGGATCGTGCTTCATGTTGAATAAACACTTTTTAAACCTTCACAGTGACCACAATTGCCATATTTACAGTTTTGCTTACTCAGAAGCTTCAATTTTGACCAATTTCAGGCACAGAAATGACTTTAAACATATTTATTTTAGTTGAAAAAGTAATAATTCACATCCAACAGTAATTTACAGCCAAAAGATTAAATGTTAAAATTTCATCAAAATTGACCATTTTGGGAACGTTCGACAGCTCCGCAATCATAGTTTTTCTTTAGAAAATTGATTTTTTGGACTCTACCAAAAATTATTCAAAATGTCAAATGGATCGTGCCTCAAATTGAATAACCACTTTTTAAACCCTCACAATGACCAAAATTGCCATTTTTATAGAGTTTTGCTTACTCAGAGGCTTCAATTTTGATGAATTTCATACTCAGAAATGACTTTAAACACATTTACTTTAGTTGAAAAAGTTATAATTCACAACCAACAGTAATTTGCAGTCAATTTCATCAATATTGACCATTTTGGGAACGTATGACAGCTCCGCGGTCATCGTTTTTTTCAGAAAATTTATTTTTTGGCCGGCACCAAAAATTATTAAAAATGTCAATTGGATCGTGCCTCATGTTGAATAAACACTTTTTAAACCCTCACAGTGACCACAATTGCCATATTTACAGTTTTGCTTACTCAGAAGCTTCAATTTTGACCAAATTCAGACACAGAAATGACTTTAAACATATTTATTTTAGTTGAAAAAGTAATAATTCACATCCAACAGTAATTTACAGCCAAAAGATTAAATGTTAAAATTTCATCAAAATTGACCATTTTGGAACGTTGGACAGCTCCGCGGTCATCGTTTTTCTTCAGAAAATTGATTTTTGGGACTGTACCAATTAAAATTCAAAATGTCAATTGGATCGTGCCTCATGTTGAAGAACCACTTTTTAAACCCTCACAGTGACCAAAATTGCCTTTTTCACAGAGTTTTGCTTACTCAGAAGCTTCAATTTTGACCAATTCAGGCACAGAAATGACTTTAAACACACTTATTTTGGTTGAAAAAGCAATAATTCACATCCAACAGTAATTTGCAGTCGAAAGATTTAATGTTAAAATTTCATCAAAATTGACCATTTTGGGAACGTTCGACAGCTCCGCAATCATAGTTTTTCTTTAGAAAATTGATTTTTTGGACTCTACCAAAAATTATCCAAAATGTCAAATGGATCGTGCCTCAAATTGAATAACCACTTTTTAAACCCTCACAATGACCGAAATTGCCATTTTTATAGAGTTTTGCTTACTCAGAGGCTTCAATTTTGATGAATTTCATACTCAGAAATGACTTTAAACACATTTACTTTAGTTGAAAAAGTTATAATTCACAACCAACAGTAATTTGCAGTCAATTTCATCAATATTGACAATTTTGGGAACGTATGACAGCTCCGCGGTCATCGTTTTTTTCAGAAAATTTATTTTTTGGCCGGCACCAAAAATTATTAAAAATGTCAATTGGATCGTGCCTCATGTTGAATAAACACTTTTTAAACCCTCACAGTGACCACAATTGCCATATTTACAGTTTTGCTTACTCAGAAGCTTCAATTTTGACCAAATTCAGACACAGAAATGACTTTAAACATATTTATTTTAGTTGAAAAAGTAATAATTCACATCCAACAGTAATTTACAGCCAAAAGATTAAATGTTAAAATTTCATCAAAATTGACCATTTTGGAACGTTGGACAGCTCCGCGGTCATCGTTTTTCTTCAGAAAATTGATTTTTGGGACTGTACCAATTAAAATTCAAAATGTCAATTGGATCGTGCCTCATGTTGAAGAACCACTTTTTAAACCCTCACAGTGACCAAAATTGCCTTTTTTACAGAGTTTTGCTTACTCAGAAGCTTCAATTTTGACCAATTCAGGCACAGAAATGACTTTAAACACACTTATTTTGGTTGAAAAAGCAATAATTCACATCCAACAGTAATTTGCAGTCGAAAGATTTAATGTTAAAATTTCATCAAAATTGACCATTTTGGGAACTTTCGGTCATCGTTTTTCTTCAGAAAATTGATTTTTTGGACTGTACCAAAAATGATTCAAAATGTCAATTGGATCGTGCCTCATGTTGAATAACCACTTTTTACACCCTGACAATGACCAAAATTGCCATTTTTACAGAGTTTTGCTTACTCAGAAGCTTCAATTTTGACCAATTCAGGCACAGAAATGACTTTAAACACACTTATTTTGGTTGAAAAAGCAATAATTCACATCCAACAGTAATTTTCAGTCGAAAGATTTAATGTTAAAATTTCATCAAAATTGACCATTTTGGGAACGTTCGACAGGTCCGCAAACATAGTTTTTCTTTAGAAAATGTATTTTTTGGCCGGCACCAAAAATTATTACAAATGTCAATTGGATCGTGCCTCATGTTGAATAAACACTTTTTAAACCCTCACAGTGACCACAATTGCCATATTTACAGTTTTGCTTACTCAGAAGCTTCAATTTTGACCAATTTCAGGCACAGAAATGACTTTAAACATATTTATTTTAGTTGAAAAAGTAATAATTCACATCCAACAGTAATTTACAGCCAAATGATTAAATGTTAAAATTTCATCAAAATTGACCATTTTGGAACGTTGGACAGCTCCGCGGTCATCGTTTTTCTTCAGAAAATTGATTTTTTGGACTGTACCAATTAAAATTCAAAATGTCAATTGGATCGTGCCTCATGTTGAAGAACCACTTTTTAAACCCTCACAGTGACCAAAATTGCCATTTTACAGAGTTTTTCTTACTCAGGAGCTTCAATTTTGACCAATTACAGGCACAGAAATGACTTTAAACACATTTATTTTAGTTGAAAAAGTAATAATTCACATCCAACAGTAATTTACAGCCAAAAGATTAAATGTTAAAATTTCATCAAAATTGACCATTTTGGGAACGTTCGACGGCTCCGCGGTCATTGTTTTTCTTCAGAAAATTTATTTTTTAGCCTGCACCAAAAATTATTAAAAATGTCAATTGGATCGTGCCTCATGTTGAATAACCACTTTTTAAACCCTCACAGTGACCAAAATTGCCATATTTACAGTTTTGCTTACTCAGAAGATTAAATTTTGACCAATTTCAGGCACAGAAATGACTTTAAACACATTTATTTTAGTTGAAAAAGTAATAATTCACATCCAACAGTAATTTACAGCCAAAAGATTAAATGTTAAAATTTCCTCAAAATTGACCATTTTGGAACGTTGGACAGCTCCGCGGTCATCGTTTTTCTTCAGAAAATTGATTTTTTGGACTGTACCAAAAATGATTCAAAATGTCAATTGGATCGTGCCTCATGTTGAATACCCACTTTTTACACCCTGACAATGACCAAAATTGCCATTTTTACAGAGTTTTGCTTACTCAGAAGCTTCAATTTTGACCAATTCAGGCACAGAAATGACTTTAAACACACTTATTTTGGTTGAAAAAGCAATAATTCACATCCAACAGTAATTTGCAGTCGAAAGATTTAATGTTAAAATTTCATCAACATTGGCCATTTTGGGAACTTTCGGTCATCGTTTTTCTTCAGAAAATATATTTTTTGGACTGTACCAATTAAGATTTAAAATGTCAATTAGATCGTGCCTCATGTTGAATAACCTCTTTTTAAACCCTCACAGTGACCAAAATTGCCATTTTTACAGAGTTTTGCTTACTCAGAAGCTTCAATTTTGACCAATTTCAGGCACAGAAATGACTTTAAACACATTTATTTTAGTTGAAAAAGTAATAATTCACATCCAACAGTAATTTACAGCCAAAAGATTAAATGTTAAAATTTCATCAAAATTGACCATTTTGGGAACGTTCGACAGCTCCGCAATCATAGTTTTTCTTTAGAAAATTGATTTTTTGGACTCTACCAAAAATTATCCAAAATGTCAAATGGATCGTGCCTCAAATTGAATAACCACTTTTTAAACCCTCACAATGACCGAAATTGCCATTTTTATAGAGTTTTGCTTACTCAGAGGCTTCAATTTTGATGAATTTCATACTCAGAAATGACTTTAAACACATTTACTTTAGTTCACTTCCAACAGTAATTTGCAGTCAAAAGATTAAATGTTAAAATTTCATCAATATTGACCATTTTGGGAACGTACGACAGCTCCGCGGTCATCGTTTTTCTTCAGAAAATTTATTTTTTGGCCGGCACCAAAAATTATTACAAATGTCAATTGGATCGTGCCTCATGTTGAATAAACACTTTTTAAACCCTCACAGTGACCACAATTGCCATATTTACAGTTTTGCTTACTCAGAAGCTTCAATTTTGACCAATTTCAGGCACAGAAATGACTTTAAACATATTTATTTTAGTTGAAAAAGTAATATGGCTGAGATACCCGCCACCCCCTCTCAACACAATCCCCAAAGGAGGGAAACCGGAAACAGTTCTTGAAGTTTTTGGAAGAGGGAGGGAGTGACCCTCCCGGCCGTATTTATTAAAACAAAATTAAAACATTATATTAATGTACAATTTCATTACCACATTGCGATGTTTGGCTAACCTTAACAGATTCTCTAATACAGAGGTTCTCCTAGCCGAACTAACATCCTACAAAACATTGACTTGAAATTTTTGAAATTGTACATCCTAACGTTTAAGGGCCAACGGCAAGGTCGTAACCGGTGTCAAGATCCCTAACCAGAAATACCCCCCCCACTTGGGAGGGGCGACAGGACTGAGGCGTACCTCCAGTGCAACTACCAATTTCCCTTGACTTGACGGGGGCACCAATAAACTCGACGCCATTTAAAGGTCGTTCGAGGACTCGTGTGAGGTTATCTAGAAGGTAGCGTAGACCTCCCCCCAAACCCCACACAACTTACCACATCTGCCGTCGCAGACGTCACTGGCCCCGGGAAATTCCCCAGGAGGGGGCTGTAACCCCTCCTACCCAGGAAGGGGCCTTGACCGCCTTTCCTTTTCTTTCGGCGACCCATCCTTAGAAGGGACCGCCTCCCCGTTGAGGGGCCAATGGCCACCTCCCCCGAGCGCTCCCATCCGTGTTGGGTGACGCCCACTCATAGGGATCTTCCAATTAGTGCTCACCGATCATGACCTTACCGCCCGACCAAAATAAATACGACAATGCTAACTAAATTACTAAATGACTACCTATGAAAAGACAGTAGCAACAACCACTTTATTAAAAGCATGCTTACTGATAAACACAAAAGCAGAAATACTTTATTTGCAAAACATAACACAAATCGACCAGACTTTATTGCATACTCAAAGTCATCACGATAATCACCATAACCTGTAAACAAAATTCAGAGTTATCCATCAAATTTTTATTCAGACATTATTAAAACCACTTGCTGTCTTCAGGGGCTGGTGGGTGGGTCAAAATTGGCTCTTCGTTCCGTCTCGAGCTCACGTGCAGCGAGGAGGTGCAGCTTCAGAGCACAGGAACAAGAGGATGTCTTCGGGTCTTGCGTCCCCTTTTATCCGTCTTCAGGGCGGGCGTAAACCCGCCCCTGCCTGCCCCGAGGGCGTGGCCAGCCGCGTCCGTGTCTAGGCCCGCCCACTCTAGGGCGGGAAAAAGCGCGCCCCGGCTACGCCGCTTCGGGCATACCAGCCGGGACACGCCACCCGCCCAAGATGGCTTCCCGGGGGGATCGTGGTACTCTGCCATACGTGCGGGGGGACCGAGTGGTCGCCCCTTTCCATATGGCTGAGATACCCGCCACCCCCTCTCAACACAATCCCCAAAGGAGGGAAACCGGAAACAGTTCTTGAAGTTTTTGGAAGAGGGAGGGAGTGACCCTCCCGGCCGTATTTATTAAAACAAAATTAAAACATTATATTAATGTACAATTTCATTACCACATTGCGATGTTTGGCTAACCTTAACAGATTCTCTAATACAGAGGTTCTCCTAGCCGAACTAACATCCTACAAAACATTGACTTGAAATTTTTGAAATTGTACATCCTAACGTTTAAGGGCCAACGGCAAGGTCGTAACCGGTGTCAAGATCCCTAACCAGAAATACCCCCCCCACTTGGGAGGGGCGACAGGACTGAGGCGTACCTCCAGTGCAACTACCAATTTCCCTTGACTTGACGGGGGCACCAATAAACTCGACGCCATTTAAAGGTCGTTCGAGGACTCGTGTGAGGTTATCTAGAAGGTAGCGTAGGCCTCCCCCCAAACCCCACACAACTTACCACATCTGCCGTCGCAGACGTCACTGGCCCCGGGAAATTCCCCAGGAGGGGGCTGTAACCCCTCCTACCCAGGAAGGGGCCTTGACCGCCTTTCCTTTTCTTTCGGCGACCCATCCTTAGAAGGGACCGCCTCCCCGTTGAGGGGCCAATGGCCACCTCCCCCGAGCGCTCCCATCCGTGTTGGGTGACGCCCACTCATAGGGATCTTCCAATTAGTGCTCACCGATCATGACCTTACCGCCACAGGCCGGATAGTTGACCGGCTATCCGGACCCCCCACAAAGCTCCTACCTAAAGGTCATGTTTTAACGTTTTTAACCATGCTAAGAAGTCTCCTATGAGTAACTCATTCCCCACCCGAGACAAATGCACACCATCCCCCAAATACATACTGTCATCACTAATACAGCCATGCGAAATAGAATGCAATGTCCTGGAACGGAACAACCTACTCACTTTGTTATTAAGCTTTCTAACAGAATGATTCAAAGCATGAATAGAAATAGCCCCTCGCCACACCTTTCGTGGGATCATATGGGACCACGCAATTATGCACCCCGGAACTCTCCTCGCCAACCAACTTACAGTGGAAAGCATTGCCTCCAGGAGAAGTCGTCTACCGGTGGTGACCAAATCATTGCCCCCTAGATGTACTATGACTATAGACGGCGGTGACCTCGTCCGCCCTAACAAACCCTCGAAAAATGTTTGAAACTGGTCAATACAGAGACCGCCTCTTCCGTAGAAGGACACCCTGTACCCGTATTCCCCAGCTACGTGAATCATGTCACCTGCTTTGAATACGTCCGCGGCACGCCTCACATGTGAGTGGCCCACGACCCACACCTCCTTTTTCACAGCCTGTGATGTCTGACCGCTGGCCCGGTGTTGGGTCGACTGCATAGTCCGCCCCGCCTCGTAGGCTTGCGCAACTGAAAATCAAACAAAAACAAGAGGCGTGAGTACATCATTACAGCTTCACAACATGTGTAACCGCACATACCTCTTATAACAATTGGAGGACCAACGCCCCACTCGTTTCACTTGTTCAACATTAAGACCCCTAGCTGTAGCTTCTGTAGCAGCCCCTATCCGAAAGGAATGGGTCCCAAACTCGCCCGGGTTCAAGCCCGCAGCGGCAATTGACATCGCAAGCACCCGCTGAAACTGAAATTTCGTCAGTGGGGTGGCGTCTGCGTGTCTCAACAAGGTCCCCCCCCATGATGCCACCCTTCGTGCTAGGTATTCTTCTAAACACTTTACCGGACACATGGAGGACCCGGGAATCCTGCGTATGATTATGCAGTCACCCATCCCACCTTGATCGGTCTTGGACCTGACAAAGGAGACCGTCATTGTCTCACTTCTGATCTGAACATGTTCCTGGCACAAACCCCCTGTCACATCCTGTTTGTTCCTTGCCACCAGTTCGCTTACCCGCATCGCCCCATGGAATGCCAGCGTAAAAGCGGCTCGGAACAACACTGTCTCAAACTGAGAGGAACATGTGGAAGGGAGTGTGGCCAACAACTGGGCCAACCTGTCCAAACCTATCGGGCGCCTCTCATCTACTCTGCGACCTTCAAGGCGTTGCCACCCACGCAGCGCTTTCTGTACAACGAAAGACGCTGTCGGGTCCTGGATACCATGAGCCCTGGCAACAAAGGAAATGGCAGCACAATGCCTCTGGGCCGTAGCCACCGATTTCCCAGCCCTACGTAAGGACATCAGAAAATTCACTACCCATTCCTCGTGGCCCCACAGCCCCTCTCTATCGGGCCCCAAAAAGGCTAAATAGGACCGAAACGCCCCTTCATATGCCTTCCTCGTCCTTGGTGCTAGACTCTCTCCCACGAGGTGACGAAGTTCGGGGCACCGAGAGACCAGAGAGCTCCGGGAAAGGGTGCCGGCTCTGGGTCCGCTGTGGGAAGGAAACCCGAGAAAGCCTGCATATGAAAACGAGACAGTGCATCAGCCGCCTGATTCATTACCCCCGGGACATGTTTTGCTCTGAATAGCACATTCAGTTGCATACACAGTAAAACAATTTCTTTGAGCAGTCTTAAAATCATTTTACATCGTGCAGCCTGGCTATTGATGCACTCGACCACGGTCATATTGTCAGACCAAAAAATCACAGAGTGATCTTTGAACCCTTCGGGCCAGGTTCTCAGGGCCACCAAAATGGGGAAAAGTTCAAGGAAAGCAATATTACTTGTCAGACCATTCTCATGCCACCATGTCGGCCACCTTTGTGCCGACCATTTTGTGCCGAAGATGGCGCCAAAACCTATGCTACCTGCTGAATCGGTCCATAGCCCCAGCTCTTCCGAGGACACGGCTGGTTCGTTCCAGACGACTCGACCATTAAAGTCCGCCAGGAATGCTAACCAAATGCGCATGTCCTGGCGGACCTCAGCCGATAGTCTCGTGCGATGATGGCCCTCCTTTAGGCCGACCATAGCTTGGGCAATTGAACGGGAGAAGGGGCGGGCCATTGGTATTACCCTCAGGGCAAAATTCAACTGTCCCACCAACTGCTGTAATTGATGCAGCGTAACTTTAGATCCATTTATACACACTCGGAGGGCTGCCCTGAATTTTAACACTTTGTCAGCTGGCAAACGAAAACAACCCTCACTGGAGTCTAACTCGATCCCCAGAAACTCAAGGCAAGTCGTAGGACCCACCGTCTTACCTGGTGCCAATGGCACACCAAACTGCTTCATTAACATACAAAATTCGGCCAAGGCCCGGCCACATTCGAGATCCCCGGCTGCCCCAAGGAACAGAAAATCATCAAGGTAATGCATTACATGGTGGAAACCCGTCTTCTTTGTGAAGACCCATTGTAAAAAACTACTGAATTTCTCGAAATAGGCACAAGATATCGAGCACCCCATCGGCATACACTTATCCATGTAATAACAACCCTGAAACATGAAACCCAGGAGACGCTGGTCGTCTGGGTGTACCGGGAGCAATCGGAACGCTGACTCGATATCTGACTTCGCCATCAGCGCCCCGGGCCCCAGGCGATTCAAAATGGCTACGGCCTCATCGAAGGATGCGTACCGCACCGAACATACTTCCGGATCTATTGCATCGTTAACAGAAAGACCACGTGGAGCTGATAAATTATGAATCAATCGGAACTCCCCCGGGTCCTTCTTGGGGACCACCCCTAAAGGAGAACAAACAAAATCATGCACTGGGGGTGCACTAAACGGGCCGGCGACCCGACCTCGAGTAACCTCTTTTCGGATCTTATCCTGTACCACGGTCGTATGCTGCAGGACCGAAAGTTGATTTTTACACTTCTCCACACCCTGAAAGTCCCCTACCGGGATGCGGAAACCATACGAAAATCCGTTCCGCAGCACCCCAGCAGAAGTACGATCCGGGTATTCACTGAGCCAGGGAATCATCGCCAAGGTATCAATCGGGGTAGGTAAAGGCGCCCCTCGGACAATGTTAGACCTGTTTGGCGCCTCCTCTCCCCCCGTTATCACCCGTTTTGGCTCTGCACGTGGACTCAGGATGGGGCGACCCGCACCCACTACATTCATGTTTAAATTTACACGATCCCTGGGGTCTAGTACATTTACCTCTGTTGAAATTAAAGCACAACCCCCTTTTTCCAGTATTGCCGGCAGGTCTCGACTGATCGTCGGTACCCGTACCTGAACGAAAGGGCGTCCCCCCATATTGGCGGGAGGATTCGCCAACATTACTTCCTACCAATGGCATTTTCAACATACCTGTCTCCTTCATTTTATCCCATGTCAAAGAATCATAACAATCCCAGGTCAAGCTTTTATTATGCTCTTTAGCCTTTCGAAAAAGATTATCGTAGCAAAACCAATGGTTACCCTGGTATGATGTCGAGTACCCCATGATTCGCGACTGATAGGTCGGCAATTCGGAAAGCAACTCGGGCCTACGTTCCCCCAATATCGACGTAAAGATTCCCCATGCATTGCCCCAATTGCCAATATTCTCATTCACTTTAAAGGCGGCCATTTTTGCGCGCCAAACACTCGGATGCATGAGGTCTTTCTGACCCTTAACATGCTCCACTTCATAATGATCAACAAGCAACGAGAAGATGTTCACATATTCCCCTGCCCAAATCTTTTCCTTAATTGCCAAAGGCACATGTTGACCCAACCTTTCTCTACGAGAGGGTGCTGACTCATCCCTTGCAATCGGCAATGGCCGCTTACCTGCACCGGACGCTGCCTCTGCGGTCGCAATCGTCCCTTGTGGCTTGTCAACTACTGCAACCGGCGCGGACACCTTGGCTGCTTCACGTTTCTCGCGCAGTTGCCTCATAAGCGCCTGCGCCTCGGCAGCCGTGGCGCCCTCACTACTTTCGCCCAACCACGCTGCAAGTTGTGCTGCCAGCTCGGGCGGCATATCTTCATTGGACACCGGGGTGACCACCACGGGAATCGGATTCCCCTCCGCCGGTACTGGGGTTGGCGCTTCGAGCGGGGTACAGGGAACCGGGACGTCTCCCCCAGCTGGTCCCCTCCTTGGCCTCTTGGCTCTCCCTCCTGGAGCTGCTCCAGCCGACGGACGTTCCGGCCCCCCTTCCCCGTCTCTCTCCGCCACCCGTTTCTTTAGCTCGGTCATCTCCTTCATGAGGACCCGAACCATCTGTTCGGTCGTCATTCTCTTCCCGCCTTTCTTGGGCATTTCTCCGACAGAGTATCTGTAAGACAAAAGAAAGATTACAACGCTCAAAATTGGCTCTTCGTTCCGTCTCGAGCTCACGTGCAGCGAGGAGGTGCAGCTTCAGAGCACAGGAACAAGAGGATGTCTTCGGGTCTTGCGTCCCCTTTTATCCGTCTTCAGGGCGGGCGTAAACCCGCCCCTGCCTGCCCCGAGGGCGTGGCCAGCCGCGTCCGTGTCTAGGCCCGCCCACTCTAGGGCGGGAAAAAGCGCGCCCCGGCTACGCCGCTTCGGGCATACCAGCCGGGACACGCCACCCGCCCAAGATGGCTTCCCGGGGGGATCGTGGTACTCTGCCATACGTGCGGGGGGACCGAGTGGTCGCCCCTTTCCATAATTCACATCCAACAGTAATTTACAGCAAAATGATTAAATGTTAAAATTTCATCAAAATTGACCATTTTGGAACGTTGGACAGCTCCGCGGTCATCGTTTTTCTTCAGAAAATTGATTTTTTGGACTGTACCAATTAAAATTCAAAATGTCAATTGGATCGTGCCTCATGTTGAAGAACCACTTTTTAAACCCTCACAGTGACCAAAATTGCCTTTTTTACAGAGTTTTTCTTACTCAGGAGCTTCAATTTTGACCAATTACAGGCACAGAAATGACTTTAAACACATTTATTTTAGTTGAAAAAGTAATAATTCACATCCAACAGTAATTTACAGCCAAAAGATTAAATGTTAAAATTTCATCAAAATTGACCATTTTGGGAACGTTCGACAGCTCCGCGGTCATCGTTTTTCTTCAGAAAATTGATTTTTTGGACTGTACCAAAAATTATCCAAAATCTCAATTGGATCGTGACTCAAATTGAATAACCATTATTTAAACCCTCACAGTGACCAAAATTGCCATTTTTATGGAGTTTTGCTTACTCAGAAGCTTCAGTTTTGACGAATTTCATGCTCAGAAATGACTTTAAACACATTTACTTTAGTTGAAAAAGTTATAATTCACATCCAACAGTAATATGCTGTCAGAAGATTAAATGTTAAAATGTCATCAATATTGACCATTTTGGGAACGTTCGACAGCTCCGCGGTCATCGTTTTTCTTCAGAAAATTTATTTTTTGGCCTGCACCAAAAATTATTAAAAATGTCAATTGGATCGTGCCTCATGTTGAATAACCACTTTTTAAACCCTCACAGTGACCAAAATTGCCATATTTACAGTTTTGCTTACTCAGAAGCTTCAATTTTGACCAATTTCAGGCACAGAAATGACTTTAAACACATTTATTTTAGTTGAAAAAGTAATAATTCACATCCAACAGTAATTTACAGCCAAAAGATTAAATGTTAAAATTTCAGCAAAATTGACCATTTTGGAACGTTGGACAGCTCCGCGGTCATCGTTTTTCTTCAGAAAATTGATTTTTTGGACTGTACCAAAAATGATTCAAAATGTCAATTGGATCGTGCCTCATGTTGAATAACCACTTTTTACACCCTGACAATGACCAAAATTGCCATTTTTACAGAGTTTTGCTTACTCAGAAGCTTCAATTTTGACCAATTCAGGCACAGAAATGACTTTAAACACACTTATTTTGGTTGAAAAAGCAATAATTCACATCCAACAGTAATTTGCAGTCGAAAGATTTAATGTTAAAATTTCATCAAAATTGACCATTTTGGGAACTTTCGGTCATCGTTTTTCTTCAGAAAATATATTTTTTGGACTGTACCAATTAAGATTTAAAATGTCAATTAGATCGTGCCTCATGTTGAATAACCTCTTTTTAAACCCTCACAGTGACCAAAATTGCCATTTTTACAGAGTTTTGCTTACTCAGAAGCTTCAATTTTGACCAATTTCAGGCACAGAAATGACTTTAAACACATTTATTTTAGTTGAAAAAGTAATAATTCACATCCAACAGTAATTTACAGCCAAAAGATTAAATGTTAAAATTTCATCAAAATTTACCATTTTGGGAACGTTCGACAGCTCCGCAATCATAGTTTTTCTTTAGAAAATTGATTTTTTGGACTCTACCAAAAATTATCCAAAATGTCAAATGGATCGTGCCTCAAATTGAATAACCACTTTTTAAACCCTCACAATGACCAAAATTGCCATTTTTATAGAGTTTTGCTTACTCAGAGGCTTCAATTTTGATGAATTTCATACTCAGAAATGACTTTAAACACATTTACTTTAGTTGAAAAAGTTATAATTCACATCCAACAGTAATTTGCAGTCAAAAGATTAAATGTTAAAATTTCATCAATATTGACCATTTTGGGAACGTACGACAGCTCCGCGGTCATCGTTTTTCTTCAGAAAATTTATTTTTTGGCCGGCACCAAAAATTATTAAAAATGTCAATTGGATCGTGCCTCATGTTGAATAAACACTTTTTAAACCCTCACAGTGACCACAATTGCCATATTTACAGTTTTGCTTACTCAGAAGCTTCAATTTTGACCAATTTCAGGCACAGAAATGACTTTAAACATATTTATTTTAGTTGAAAAAGTAAAAATTCACATCCAACAGTAATTTACAGCCAAAAGATTAAATGTTAAAATTTCATTAAAATTCACCATTTCGGAATGTTGGACAGCTCCGCGGTCATCGTTTTTCTTCAGAAAATTGATTTTTCGGACTGTACCAATTAAAATTCAAAATGTCAATTGGATCGTGCCTCATGTTGAAGAACCACTTTTTAAACCCTCACAGTGACCAAAATTGCCTTTTTTACAGAGTTTTTATTACTCAGGAGCGTCAATTTTGACCAATTACAGGCACAGAAATTACTTTAAACACATTTATTTTAGTTGAAAAAGTAATAATGCACATCCAACAGTAATTTACAGCCAAAAGATTAAATGTTAAAATTTCATCAAAATTGACCATTTTGGGAACATTCGACAGCTCCGCGGTCATCGTTTTTCTTCAGAAAATTGATTTTTTGGACTGTACCAAAAATTATCCAAAATCTCAATTGGATCGTGCCTCAAATTGAATATCCATTATTTAAACCCTCACAGTGACCAAAATTGCCTTTTTTACAGAGTTTTTCTTACTCAGGAGCTTCAATTTTGACCAATTACAGGCACAGAAATGACTTTAAACACATTTATTTTAGTTGAAAAAGTAATAATTCACATCCAACAGTAATTTACAGCCAAAAGATTAAATGTTAAAATTTCATCAATATTGACCATTTTGGGAACGTTCGACAGCTCCGCGGTCATCGTTTTTCTTCAGAAAATTTATTTTTTGGCCTGCACCAAAAATTATTAAAAATGTCAATTGGATCGTGCCTCATGTTGAATAACCACTTTTTAAACCCTCACAGTGACCAAAATTGCCATTTTTATAGAGTTTTGCTTACTCAGAGGCTTAAATTTTGATGAATTTCATACTCAGAAATGACTTTAAACACATTTACTTTAGTTGAAAAAGTTATAATTCACAACCAACAGTAATTTGCAGTCAATTTCATCAATATTGACCATTTTGGGAACGTATGACAGCTCCGCGGTCATCGTTTTTTTCAGAAAAATTATTTTTTGGCCGGCACCAAAAATTATTAAAAATGTCAATTGGATCGTGCCTCATGTTGAATAAACACTTTTTAAACCCTCACAGTGACCACAATTGCCATATTTACAGTTTTGCTTACTCAGAAGCTTCAATTTTGACCAAATTCAGACACAGAAATGACTTTAAACATATTTATTTTAGTTGAAAAAGTAATAATTCACATCCAACAGTAATTTACAGCCAAAAGATTAAATGTTAAAATTTCATCAAAATTGACCATTTTGGAACGTTGGACAGCTCCGCGGTCATCGTTTTTCTTCAGAAAATTGATTTTTGGGACTGTACCAATTAAAATTCAAAATGTCAATTGGATCGTGCCTCATGTTGAAGAACCACTTTTTAAACCCTCACAGTGACCAAAATTGCCTTTTTTACAGAGTTTTGCTTACTCAGAAGCTTCAATTTTGACCAATTCAGGCACAGAAATGACTTTAAACACACTTATTTTGGTTGAAAAAGCAATAATTCACATCCAACAGTAATTTGCAGTCGAAAGATTTAATGTTAAAATTTCATCAAAATTGACCATTTTGGGAACTTTCGGTCATCGTTTTTCTTCAGAAAATTGATTTTTTGGACTGTACCAAAAATGATTCAAAATGTCAATTGGATCGTGCCTCATGTTGAATAACCACTTTTTACACCCTGACAATGACCAAAATTGCCATTTTTACAGTTTTGCTTACTCAGAAGCTTCAATTTTGACCAATTTCGGGCACAGAAATGACTTTAAACACATTTATTTTAGTTGAAAAAGTAATAATTCACATCCAACAGTAATTTACAGCCAAAAGATTAAATGTTAAAATTTCATCAAAATTGACCATTTTGGAACGTTGGACAGCTCCGCGGTCATCGTTTTTCTTCAGAAAATTGATTTTTTGGACTGTACCAAAAATGATTCAAAATGTCAATTGGATCGTGCCTCATGTTGAATAACCACTTTTTACACCCTGACAATGACCAAAATTGCCATTTTTACAGAGTTTTGCTTACTCAGAAGCTTCAATTTTGACCAATTCAGGCACAGAAATGACTTTAAACACACTTATTTTGGTTGAAAAAGCAATAATTCACATCCAACAGTAATTTGCAGTCGAAAGATTTAATGTTAAAATTTCATAAAAATTGACCATTTTGGGAACTTTCGGTCATCGTTTTTCTTCAGAAAATATATTTTTTGGACTGTACCAATTAAGATTTAAAATGTCAATTAGATCGTGCCTCATGTTGAATAACCTCTTTTTAAACCCTCACAGTGACCAAAATTGCCATTTTTACAGAGTTTTGCTTACTCAGAAGCTTCAATTTTGACAAATTTCAGGCACAGAAATGACTTTAAACACATTTATTTTAGTTTAAAAAGTAATAATTCACATCCAACAGTAATTTACAGCCAAAAGATTAAATGTTAAAATTTCATAAAAATTGACCATTTTGGGAACGTTCGACAGCTCCGCAATCATAGTTTTTCTTTAGAAAATTGATTTTTTGGACTCTACCAAAAATTATTCAAAATGTCAAATGGATCGTGCCTCAAATTGAATAACCACTTTTTAAACCCTCACAGTGACCAAAATTGCCATTTTATAGAGTTTTGCTTACTCAGAAGCTTCAATTTTGATGAATTTCATGCACAGAAATGACTTTAAACACATTTACTTTAGTTGAAAAAGTTATAATTCACAACCAACAGTAATTTGTAGTCAATTTCATCAATATTGACCATTTTGGGAACGTATGACAGCTCCGCGGTCATCGTTTTTTTCAGAAAATTTATTTTTTGGCCGGCACCAAAAATTGTTAAAAATGTCAATTGGATCGTGCTTCATGTTGAATAAACACTTTTTAAACCTTCACAGTGACCACAATTGCCATATTTACAGTTTTGCTTACTCAGAAGCTTCAATTTTGACCAATTTCAGGCACAGAAATGACTTTAAACATATTTATTTTAGTTGAAAAAGTAATAATTCACATCCAACAGTAATTTACAGCCAAAAGATTAAATGTTAAAATTTCATCAAAATTGACCATTTTGGGAACGTTCGACAGCTCCGCAATCATAGTTTTTCTTTAGAAAATTGATTTTTTGGACTCTACCAAAAATTATTCAAAATGTCAAATGGATCGTGCCTCAAATTGAATAACCACTTTTTAAACCCTCACAATGACCAAAATTGCCATTTTTATAGAGTTTTGCTTACTCAGAGGCTTCAATTTTGATGAATTTCATACTCAGAAATGACTTTAAACACATTTACTTTAGTTGAAAAAGTTATAATTCACAACCAACAGTAATTTGCAGTCAATTTCATCAATATTGACCATTTTGGGAACGTATGACAGCTCCGCGGTCATCGTTTTTTTCAGAAAATTTATTTTTTGGCCGGCACCAAAAATTATTAAAAATGTCAATTGGATCGTGCCTCATGTTGAATAAACACTTTTTAAACCCTCACAGTGACCACAATTGCCATATTTACAGTTTTGCTTACTCAGAAGCTTCAATTTTGACCAAATTCAGACACAGAAATGACTTTAAACATATTTATTTTAGTTGAAAAAGTAATAATTCACATCCAACAGTAATTTACAGCCAAAAGATTAAATGTTAAAATTTCATCAAAATTGACCATTTTGGAACGTTGGACAGCTCGGCGGTCATCGTTTTTCTTCAGAAAATTGATTTTTGGGACTGTACCAATTAAAATTCAAAATGTCAATTGGATCGTGCCTCATGTTGAAGAACCACTTTTTAAACCCTCACAGTGACCAAAATTGCCTTTTTTACAGAGTTTTGCTTACTCAGAAGCTTCAATTTTGACCAATTCAGGCACAGAAATGACTTTAAACACACTTATTTTGGTTGAAAAAGCAATAATTCACATCCAACAGTAATTTGCAGTCGAAAGATTTAATGTTAAAATTTCATCAAAATTGACCATTTTGGGAACTTTCGGTCATCGTTTTTCTTCATAAAATTGATTTTTTGGACTGTACCAAAAATGATTCAAAATGTCAATTGGATCGTGCCTCATGTTGAATAACCACTTTTTACACCCTGACAATGACCAAAATTGCCATTTTTACAGAGTTTTGCTTACTCAGAAGCTTCAATTTTGACCAATTCAGGCACAGAAATGACTTTAAACACACTTATTTTGGTTGAAAAAGCAATAATTCACATCCAACAGTAATTTTCAGTCGAAAGATTTAATGTTAAAATTTCATCAAAATTGACTATTTTGGGAACGTTCGACAGCTCCGCAATCATAGTTTTTCTTTAGAAAATTGATTTTTTGGACTCTACCAAAAATTATCCAAAATGTCAAATGGATCGTGCCTCAAATTGAATAACCACTTTTTAAACCCTCACAATGACCAAAATTGCCATTTTTATAGAGTTTTGCTTACTCAGAGGCTTCAATTTTGATGAATTTCATACTCAGAAATGACTTTAAACACATTTACTTTAGTTTAAAAAGTTATAATTCACTTCCAACAGTAATTTGCAGTCAAAAGATTAAATGTTAAAATTTCATCAATATTGACCATTTTGGGAACGTACGACAGCTCCGCGGTCATCGTTTTTCTTCAGAAAATTTATTTTTTGGCCGGCACCAAAAATTATTACAAATGTCAATTGGATCGTGCCTCATGTTGAATAAACACTTTTTAAACCCTCACAGTGACCACAATTGCCATATTTACAGTTTTGCTTACTCAGAAGCTTCAATTTTGACCAATTTCAGGCACAGAAATGACTTTAAACACATTTATTTTAGTTGAAAAAGTAATAATTCACATCCAACAGTAATTTACAGCCAAAAGATTAAATGTTAAAATTTCAGCAAAATTGACCATTTTGGAACGTTGGACAGCTCCGCGGTCATCGTTTTTCTTCAGAAAATTGATTTTTTGGACTGTACCAAAAATGATTCAAAATGTCAATTGGATCGTGCCTCATGTTGAATAACCACTTTTTACACCCTGACAATGACCAAAATTGCCATTTTTACAGAGTTTTGCTTACTCAGAAGCTTCAATTTTGACCAATTCAGGCACAGAAATGACTTTAAACACACTTATTTTGGTTGAAAAAGCAATAATTCACATCCAACAGTAATTTGCAGTCGAAAGATTTAATGTTAAAATTTCATCAAAATTGACCATTTTGGGAACTTTCGGTCATCGTTTTTCTTCAGAAAATATATTTTTTGGACTGTACCAATTAAGATTTAAAATGTCAATTAGATCGTGCCTCATGTTGAATAACCTCTTTTTAAACCCTCACAGTGACCAAAATTGCAATTTTTACAGAGTTTTGCTTACTCAGAAGCTTCAATTTTGACCAATTTCAGGCACAGAAATGACTTTAAACACATTTATTTTAGTTGAAAAAGTAATAATTCACATCCAACAGTAATTTACAGCCAAAAGATTAAATGTTAAAATTTCATCAAAATTTACCATTTTGGGAACGTTCGACAGCTCCGCAATCATAGTTTTTCTTTAGAAAATTGATTTTTTGGACTCTACCAAAAATTATCCAAAATGTCAAATGGATCGTGCCTCAAATTGAATAACCACTTTTTAAACCCTCACAATGACCAAAATTGCCATTTTTATAGAGTTTTGCTTACTCAGAGGCTTCAATTTTGATGAATTTCATACTCAGAAATGACTTTAAACACATTTACTTTAGTTGAAAAAGTTATAATTCACATCCAACAGTAATTTGCAGTCAAAAGATTAAATGTTAAAATTTCATCAATATTGACCATTTTGGGAACGTACGACAGCTCCGCGGTCATCGTTTTTCTTCAGAAAATTTATTTTTTGGCCGGCACCAAAAATTATTAAAAATGTCAATTGGATCGTGCCTCATGTTGAATAAACACTTTTTAAACCCTCACAGTGACCACAATTGCCATATTTACAGTTTTGCTTACTCAGAAGCTTCAATTTTGACCAATTTCAGGCACAGAAATGACTTTAAACATATTTATTTTAGTTGAAAAAGTAAAAATTCACATCCAACAGTAATTTACAGCCAAAAGATTAAATGTTAAAATTTCATTAAAATTCACCATTTCGGAATGTTGGACAGCTCCGCGGTCATCGTTTTTCTTCAGAAAATTGATTTTTCGGACTGTACCAATTAAAATTCAAAATGTCAATTGGATCGTGCCTCATGTTGAAGAACCACTTTTTAAACCCTCACAGTGACCAAAATTGCCTTTTTTACAGAGTTTTTATTACTCAGGAGCGTCAATTTTGACCAATTACAGGCACAGAAATTACTTTAAACACATTTATTTTAGTTGAAAAAGTAATAATGCACATCCAACAGTAATTTACAGCCAAAAGATTAAATGTTAAAATTTCATCAAAATTGACCATTTTGGGAACATTCGACAGCTCCGCGGTCATCGTTTTTCTTCAGAAAATTGATTTTTTGGACTGTACCAAAAATTATCCAAAATCTCAATTGGATCGTGCCTCAAATTGAATATCCATTATTTAAACCCTCACAGTGACCAAAATTGCCTTTTTTACAGAGTTTTTCTTACTCAGGAGCTTCAATTTTGACCAATTACAGGCACAGAAATGACTTTAAACACATTTATTTTAGTTGAAAAAGTAATAATTCACATCCAACAGTAATTTACAGCCAAAAGATTAAATGTTAAAATTTCATCAATATTGACCATTTTGGGAACGTTCGACAGCTCCGCGGTCATCGTTTTTCTTCAGAAAATTTATTTTTTGGCCTGCACCAAAAATTATTAAAAATGTCAATTGGATCGTGCCTCATGTTGAATAACCACTTTTTAAACCCTCACAGTGACCAAAATTGCCATTTTTATAGAGTTTTGCTTACTCAGAGGCTTAAATTTTGATGAATTTCATACTCAGAAATGACTTTAAACACATTTACTTTAGTTGAAAAAGTTATAATTCACAACCAACAGTAATTTGCAGTCAATTTCATCAATATTGACCATTTTGGGAACGTATGACAGCTCCGCGGTCATCGTTTTTTTCAGAAAATTTATTTTTTGGCCGGCACCAAAAATTATTAAAAATGTCAATTGGATCGTGCCTCATGTTGAATAAACACTTTTTAAACCCTCACAGTGACCACAATTGCCATATTTACAGTTTTGCTTACTCAGAAGCTTCAATTTTGACCAAATTCAGACACAGAAATGACTTTAAACATATTTATTTTAGTTGAAAAAGTAATAATTCACATCCAACAGTAATTTACAGCCAAAAGATTAAATGTTAAAATTTCATCAAAATTGACCATTTTGGAACGTTGGACAGCTCCGCGGTCATCGTTTTTCTTCAGAAAATTGATTTTTGGGACTGTACCAATTAAAATTCAAAATGTCAATTGGATCGTGCCTCATGTTGAAGAACCACTTTTTAAACCCTCACAGTGACCAAAATTGCCTTTTTTACAGAGTTTTGCTTACTCAGAAGCTTCAATTTTGACCAATTCAGGCACAGAAATGACTTTAAACACACTTATTTTGGTTGAAAAAGCAATAATTCACATCCAACAGTAATTTGCAGTCGAAAGATTTAATGTTAAAATTTCATCAAAATTGACCATTTTGGGAACTTTCGGTCATCGTTTTTCTTCAGAAAATTGATTTTTTGGACTGTACCAAAAATGATTCAAAATGTCAATTGGATCGTGCCTCATGTTGAATAACCACTTTTTACACCCTGACAATGACCAAAATTGCCATTTTTACAGTTTTGCTTAC
The DNA here is from genome assembly GCF_964263255.1 of Lissotriton vulgaris. NCBI lineage: Eukaryota > Metazoa > Chordata > Amphibia > Caudata > Salamandridae > Lissotriton > Lissotriton vulgaris. Next base: position 667,068,052 of record NC_141693.1, read on the forward strand.
TCAGAAGCTTCAATTTTGACCAATTTCGGGCACAGAAATGACTTTAAACACATTTATTTTAGTTGAAAAAGTAATAATTCACATCCAACAGTAATTTACAGCCAAAAGATTAAATGTTAAAATTTCATCAAAATTGACCATTTTGGAACGTTGGACAGCTCCGCGGTCATCGTTTTTCTTCAGAAAATTGATTTTTTGGACTGTACCAAAAATGATTCAAAATGTCAATTGGATCGTGCCTCATGTTGAATAACCACTTTTTACACCCTGACAATGACCAAAATTGCCATTTTTACAGAGTTTTGCTTACTCAGAAGCTTCAATTTTGACCAATTCAGGCACAGAAATGACTTTAAACACACTTATTTTGGTTGAAAAAGCAATAATTCACATCCAACAGTAATTTGCAGTCGAAAGATTTAATGTTAAAATTTCATAAAAATTGACCATTTTGGGAACTTTCGGTCATCGTTTTTCTTCAGAAAATATATTTTTTGGACTGTACCAATTAAGATTTAAAATGTCAATTAGATCGTGCCTCATGTTGAATAACCTCTTTTTAAACCCTCACAGTGACCAAAATTGCCATTTTTACAGAGTTTTGCTTACTCAGAAGCTTCAATTTTGACAAATTTCAGGCACAGAAATGACTTTAAACACATTTATTTTAGTTTAAAAAGTAATAATTCACATCCAACAGTAATTTACAGCCAAAAGATTAAATGTTAAAATTTCATAAAAATTGACCATTTTGGGAACGTTCGACAGCTCCGCAATCATAGTTTTTCTTTAGAAAATTGATTTTTTGGACTCTACCAAAAATTATTCAAAATGTCAAATGGATCGTGCCTCAAATTGAATAACCACTTTTTAAACCCTCACAGTGACCAAAATTGCCATTTTATAGAGTTTTGCTTACTCAGAAGCTTCAATTTTGATGAATTTCATGCACAGAAATGACTTTAAACACATTTACTTTAGTTGAAAAAGTTATAATTCACAACCAACAGTAATTTGTAGTCAATTTCATCAATATTGACCATTTTGGGAACGTATGACAGCTCCGCGGTCATCGTTTTTTTCAGAAAATTTATTTTTTGGCCGGCACCAAAAATTGTTAAAAATGTCAATTGGATCGTGCTTCATGTTGAATAAACACTTTTTAAACCTTCACAGTGACCACAATTGCCATATTTACAGTTTTGCTTACTCAGAAGCTTCAATTTTGACCAATTTCAGGCACAGAAATGACTTTAAACATATTTATTTTAGTTGAAAAAGTAATAATTCACATCCAACAGTAATTTACAGCCAAAAGATTAAATGTTAAAATTTCATCAAAATTGACCATTTTGGGAACGTTCGACAGCTCCGCAATCATAGTTTTTCTTTAGAAAATTGATTTTTTGGACTCTACCAAAAATTATTCAAAATGTCAAATGGATCGTGCCTCAAATTGAATAACCACTTTTTAAACCCTCACAATGACCAAAATTGCCATTTTTATAGAGTTTTGCTTACTCAGAGGCTTCAATTTTGATGAATTTCATACTCAGAAATGACTTTAAACACATTTACTTTAGTTGAAAAAGTTATAATTCACAACCAACAGTAATTTGCAGTCAATTTCATCAATATTGACCATTTTGGGAACGTATGACAGCTCCGCGGTCATCGTTTTTTTCAGAAAATTTATTTTTTGGCCGGCACCAAAAATTATTAAAAATGTCAATTGGATCGTGCCTCATGTTGAATAAACACTTTTTAAACCCTCACAGTGACCACAATTGCCATATTTACAGTTTTGCTTACTCAGAAGCTTCAATTTTGACCAAATTCAGACACAGAAATGACTTTAAACATATTTATTTTAGTTGAAAAAGTAATAATTCACATCCAACAGTAATTTACAGCCAAAAGATTAAATGTTAAAATTTCATCAAAATTGACCATTTTGGAACGTTGGACAGCTCGGCGGTCATCGTTTTTCTTCAGAAAATTGATTTTTGGGACTGTACCAATTAAAATTCAAAATGTCAATTGGATCGTGCCTCATGTTGAAGAACCACTTTTTAAACCCTCACAGTGACCAAAATTGCCTTTTTTACAGAGTTTTGCTTACTCAGAAGCTTCAATTTTGACCAATTCAGGCACAGAAATGACTTTAAACACACTTATTTTGGTTGAAAAAGCAATAATTCACATCCAACAGTAATTTGCAGTCGAAAGATTTAATGTTAAAATTTCATCAAAATTGACCATTTTGGGAACTTTCGGTCATCGTTTTTCTTCATAAAATTGATTTTTTGGACTGTACCAAAAATGATTCAAAATGTCAATTGGATCGTGCCTCATGTTGAATAACCACTTTTTACACCCTGACAATGACCAAAATTGCCATTTTTACAGAGTTTTGCTTACTCAGAAGCTTCAATTTTGACCAATTCAGGCACAGAAATGACTTTAAACACACTTATTTTGGTTGAAAAAGCAATAATTCACATCCAACAGTAATTTTCAGTCGAAAGATTTAATGTTAAAATTTCATCAAAATTGACTATTTTGGGAACGTTCGACAGCTCCGCAATCATAGTTTTTCTTTAGAAAATTGATTTTTTGGACTCTACCAAAAATTATCCAAAATGTCAAATGGATCGTGCCTCAAATTGAATAACCACTTTTTAAACCCTCACAATGACCAAAATTGCCATTTTTATAGAGTTTTGCTTACTCAGAGGCTTCAATTTTGATGAATTTCATACTCAGAAATGACTTTAAACACATTTACTTTAGTTTAAAAAGTTATAATTCACTTCCAACAGTAATTTGCAGTCAAAAGATTAAATGTTAAAATTTCATCAATATTGACCATTTTGGGAACGTACGACAGCTCCGCGGTCATCGTTTTTCTTCAGAAAATTTATTTTTTGGCCGGCACCAAAAATTATTACAAATGTCAATTGGATCGTGCCTCATGTTGAATAAACACTTTTTAAACCCTCACAGTGACCACAATTGCCATATTTACAGTTTTGCTTACTCAGAAGCTTCAATTTTGACCAATTTCAGGCACAGAAATGACTTTAAACATATTTATTTTAGTTGAAAAAGTAATAATTCACATCCAACAGTAATTTACAGCCAAATGATTAAATGTTAAAATTTCATCAACATTGACCATTTTGGAACGTTGGACAGCTCCGCGGTCATCGTTTTTCTTCAGAAAATTGATTTTTTGGACTGTACCAAAAATTATCCAAAATCTCAATTGGATCGTGACTCAAATTGAATAACCATTATTTAAACCCTCACAGTGACCAAAATTGCCATTTTTATAGAGTTTTGCTTACTCAGAAGCTTCAGTTTTGACGAATTTCATGCTCAGAAATGACTTTAAACACATTTACTTTAGTTGAAAAAGTTATAATTCACATCCAACAGTAATTTGCTGTCAGAAGATTAAATGTTAAAATTTCATCAATATTGACCATTTTGGGAACGTTCGACAGCTCCGCGGTCATCGTTTTTCTTCAGAAAATTTATGTTTTGGCCTGCACCAAAAATTATTAAAAATGTCAATTGGATCGTGCCTCATGTTGAATAACCACTTTTTAAACCCTCACAGTGACCAAAATTGCCATATTTACAGTTTTGCTTACTCAGAAGCTTCAATTTTGACCAATTTCAGGCACAGAAATGACTTTAAACACATTTATTTTAGTTGAAAAAGTAATAATTCACATCCAACAGTAATTTACAGCCAAAAGATTAAATGTTAAAATTTCATCAAAATTGACCATTTTGGAACGTTGGACAGCTCCGCGGTCATCGTTTTTCTTCAGAAAATTGATTTTTTGGACTGTACCAAAAATGATTCAAAATGTCAATTGGATCGAGCCTCATGTTGAATAACCACTTTTTACACCCTGACAATGACCAAAATTGCCATTTTTACAGAGTTTTGCTTACTCAGAAGCTTCAATTTTGACCAATTCAGGCACAGAAATGACTTTAAACACACTTATTTTGGTTGAAAAAGCAATAATTCACATCCAACAGTAATTTTCAGTCGAAAGATTTAATGTTAAAATGTCATCAAAATTGACCATTTTGGGAACGTTCGACAGCTCCGCAATCATAGTTTTTCTTTAGAAAATTGATTTTTTGGACTCTACCAAAAATTATCCAAAATGTCAAATGGATCGTGCCTCAAATTGAATAACCACTTTTTAAACCCTCACAATGACCGAAATTGCCATTTTTATAGAGTTTTGCTTACTCAGAGGCTTGAATTTTGATGAATTTCATACTCAGAAATGACTTTAAACACATTTACTTTAGTTTAAAAAGTTATAATTCACTTCCAACAGTAATTTGCAGTCAAAAGATTAAATGTTAAAATTTCATCAATATTGACCATTTTGGGAACGTACGACAGCTCCGCGGTCATCGTTTTTCTTCAGAAAATTTATTTTTTGGCCGGCACCAAAAATTATTACAAATGTCAATTGGATCGTGCCTCATGTTGAATAAACACTTTTTAAACCCTCACAGTGACCACAATTGCCATATTTACAGTTTTGCTTACTCAGAAGCTTCAATTTTGACCAATTTCAGGCACAGAAATGACTTTAAACATATTTATTTTAGTTGAAAAAGTAATAATTCACATCCAACAGTAATTTACAGCCAAATGATTAAATGTTAAAATGTCATCAAAATTGACCATTTTGGAACGTTGGACAGCTCCGCGGTCATCGTTTTTCTTCAGAAAATTGATTTTTTGGACTGTACCAATTAAAATTCAAAATGTCAATTGGATCGTGCCTCATGTTGAAGAACCACTTTTTAAACCCTCACAGTGACCAAAATTGCCTTTTTTACAGAGTTTTTCTTACTCAGGAGCTTCAATTTTGACCAATTACAGGCACAGAAATGACTTTAAACACATTTATTTTAGTTGAAAAAGTAATAATTCACATCCAACAGTAATTTACAGCCAAAAGATTAAATGTTAAAATTTCATCAAAATTGACCATTTTGGAACGTTGGACAGCTCCGCGGTCATCGTTTTTCTTCAGTAAATTGATTTTTTGGACTGTACCAAAAATGATTCAAAATGTCAATTGGATCGTGCCTCATGTTGAATACCCACTTTTTACACCCTGACAATGACCAAAATTGCCATTTTTACAGAGTTTTGCTTACTCAGAAGCTTAAATTTTGACCAATTCAGGCACATAAATGACTTTAAACACACTTATTTTGGTTGAAAAAGCAATAATTCACATCCAACAGTAATTTGCAGTCGAAAGATTTAATGTTAAAATTTCATCAACATTGGCCATTTTGGGAACTTTCGGTCATCGTTTTTCTTCAGAAAATATATTTTTTGGACTGTACCAATTAAGATTTAAAATGTCAATTAGATCGTGCCTCATGTTGAATAACCTCTTTTTAAACCCTCACAGTGACCAAAATTGCCATTTTTACAGAGTTTTGCTTACTCAGAAGCTTCAATTTTGACCAATTTCAGGCACAGAAATGACTTTAAACACATTTATTTTAGTTGAAAAAGTAATAATTCACATCCAACAGTAATTTACAGCCAAATGATTAAATGTTAAAATTTCATCAAAATTGACCATTTTGGAACGTTGGACAGCTCCGTGGTCATCGTTTTTCTTCAGAAAATTGATTTTTTGGACTGTACCAATTAAAATTCAAAATGTCAATTGGATCGTGCCTCATGTTGAAGAACCACTTGTTAAACCCTCACAGTGACCAAAATTGCCTTTTTTACAGAGTTTTTCTTACTCAGGAGCTTCAATTTTGACAAATTACAGGCACAGAAATGACTTTAAACACATTTATTTTAGTTGAAAAAGTAATAATTCACATCCAACAGTAATTTACAGCCAAAAGATTAAATGTTAAAATTTCATCAAAATTGACCATTTTGGGAACGTTCGACAGCTCCGCGGTCATCGTTTTTCTTCAGAAAATTTATTTTTTGGACTGTACCAGAAATTATCCAAAATCTCAATTGGATCGTGACTCAAATTGAATAACCATTATTTAAACCCTCACAGTGACCAAAATTGCCATTTTTATAGAGTTTTGCTTACTCAGAAGCTTCAGTTTTGACGAATTTCATGCTCAGAAATGACTTTAAACACATTTACTTTAGTTGAAAAAGTTATAATTCACATCCAACAGTAATTTGCTGTCAGAAGATTAAATGTTAAAATTTCATCAATATTGACCATTTTGGGAACGTTCGACAGCTCCGCGGTCATCGTTTTTCTTCAGAAAATTTATTTTTTGGCCTGCACCAAAAATTATTAAAAATGTCAATTGGATCGTGCCTCATGTTGAATAACCACTTTTTAAACCCTCACAGTGACCAAAATTGCCATATTTACAGTTTTGCTTACTCAGAAGCTTCAATTTTGACCAATTTCAGGCACAGAAATGACTTTAAACACATTTATTTTAGTTGAAAAAGTAATAATTCACATCCAACAGTAATTTACAGCCAAAAGATTAAATGTTAAAATTTCATCAAAATTGACCATTTTGAGAATGTTCGACAGCTCCGCAATCATAGTTTTTCTTTAGAAAATTGATTTTTTGGACTCTACCAAAAATTATTCAAAATGTCAAATGGATCGTGCCTCAAATTGAATAACCACTTTTTAAACCCTCACAGTGACCAAAATTGCCATTTTATAGAGTTTTGCTTACTCAGAAGCTTCAATTTTGATGAATTTCATGCACAGAAATGACTTTAAACACATTTACTTTAGTTGAAAAAGTTATAATTCACAACCAACAGTAATTTGCAGTCAATTTCATCAATATTGACCATTTTGGGAACGTATGACAGCTCCGCGGTCATCGTTTTTTTCAGAAAATTTATTTTTTGGCCGGCACCAAAAATTGTTAAAAATGTCAATTGGATCGTGCTTCATGTTGAATAAACACTTTTTAAACCTTCACAGTGACCACAATTGCCATATTTACAGTTTTGCTTACTCAGAAGCTTCAATTTTGACCAATTTCAGGCACAGAAATGACTTTAAACATATTTATTTTAGTTGAAAAAGTAATAATTCACATCCAACAGTAATTTACAGCCAAAAGATTAAATGTTAAAATTTCATCAAAATTGACCATTTTGGGAACGTTCGACAGCTCCGCAATCATAGTTTTTCTTTAGAAAATTGATTTTTTGGACTCTACCAAAAATTATTCAAAATGTCAAATGGATCGTGCCTCAAATTGAATAACCACTTTTTAAACCCTCACAATGACCAAAATTGCCATTTTTATAGAGTTTTGCTTACTCAGAGGCTTCAATTTTGATGAATTTCATACTCAGAAATGACTTTAAACACATTTACTTTAGTTGAAAAAGTTATAATTCACAACCAACAGTAATTTGCAGTCAATTTCATCAATATTGACCATTTTGGGAACGTATGACAGCTCCGCGGTCATCGTTTTTTTCAGAAAATTTATTTTTTGGCCGGCACCAAAAATTATTAAAAATGTCAATTGGATCGTGCCTCATGTTGAATAAACACTTTTTAAACCCTCACAGTGACCACAATTGCCATATTTACAGTTTTGCCTACTCAGAAGCTTCAATTTTGACCAAATTCAGACACAGAAATGACTTTAAACATATTTATTTTAGTTGAAAAAGTAATAATTCACATCCAACAGTAATTTACAGCCAAAAGATTAAATGTTAAAATTTCATCAAAATTGACCATTTTGGAACGTTGGACAGCTCCGCGGTCATCGTTTTTCTTCAGAAAATTGATTTTTGGGACTGTACCAATTAAAATTCAAAATGTCAATTGGATCGTGCCTCATGTTGAAGAACCACTTTTTAAACCCTCACAGTGACCAAAATTGCCTTTTTTACAGAGTTTTGCTTACTCAGAAGCTTCAATTTTGACCAATTCAGGCACAGAAATGACTTTAAACACACTTATTTTGGTTGAAAAAGCAATAATTCACATCCAACAGTAATTTGCAGTCGAAAGATTTAATGTTAAAATTTCATCAAAATTGACCATTTTGGGAACTTTCGGTCATCGTTTTTCTTCATAAAATTGATTTTTTGGACTGTACCAAAAATGATTCAAAATGTCAATTGGATCGTGCCTCATGTTGAATAACCACTTTTTACACCCTGACAATGACCAAAATTGCCATTTTTACAGAGTTTTGCTTACTCAGAAGCTTCAATTTTGACCAATTCAGGCACAGAAATGACTTTAAACACACTTATTTTGGTTGAAAAAGCAATAATTCACATCCAACAGTAATTTTCAGTCGAAAGATTTAATGTTAAAATTTCATCAAAATTGACTATTTTGGGAACGTTCGACAGCTCCGCAATCATAGTTTTTCTTTAGAAAATTGATTTTTTGGACTCTACCAAAAATTATCCAAAATGTCAAATGGATCGTGCCTCAAATTGAATAAACACTTTTTAAACCCTCACAGTGACCACAATTGCCATATTTACAGTTTTGCTTACTCAGAAGCTTCAATTTTGACCTATTTCAGGCACAGAAATGACTTTAAACATATTTATTTTAGTTGAAAAAGTAATAATTCACATCCAACAGTAATTTACAGCCAAATGATTAAATGTTAAAATTTCATCAACATTGACCATTTTGGAACGTTGGACAGCTCCGCGGTCATCGTTTTTCTTCAGAAAATTGATTTTTTGGACTGTACCAATTAAAATTCAAAATGTCAATTGGATCGTGCCTCATGTTGAAGAACCACTTTTTAAACCCTCACAGTGACCAAAATTGCCTTTTTTACAGAGTTTTTCTTACTCAGGAGCTTCAATTTTGACCAATTACAGGCACAGAAATGACTTTAAACACATTTATTTTAGTTGAAAAAGTAATAATTCACATCCAACAGTAATTTACAGCCAAAAGATTAAATGTTAAAATTTCATCAAAATTGACCATTTTGGGTACGTTCGACAGCTCCGCGGTCATCGTTTTTCTTCAGAAAATTGATTTTTTGGACTGTACCAAAAATTATCCAAAATCTCAATTGGATCGTGACTCAAATTGAATAACCATTATTTAAACCCTCACAGTGACCAAAATTGCCATTTTTATAGAGTTTTGCTTACTCAGAAGCTTCAGTTTTGACGAATTTCATGCTCAGAAATGACTTTAAACACATTTACTTTAGTTGAAAAAGTTATAATTCACATCCAACAGTAATTTGCTGTCAGAAGATTAAATGTTAAAATTTCATCAATATTGACCATTTTGGGAACGTTCGACAGCTCCGCGGTCATCGTTTTTCTTCAGAAAATTTATTTTTTGGCCTGCACCAAAAATTATTAAAAATGTCAATTGGATCGTGCCTCATGTTGAATACCCACTTTTTAAACCCTCACAGTGACCAAAATTGCCATATTTACAGTTTTGCTTACTCAGAAGCTTCAATTTTGACCAATTTCAGGCACAGAAATGACTTTAAACACATTTATTTTAGTTGAAAAAGTAATAATTCACATCCAACAGTAATTTACAGCCAAAAGATTAAATGTTAAAATTTCATCAAAATTGACCATTTTGGAACGTTGGACAGCTCCGCGGTCATCGTTTTTCTTCAGAAAATTGATTTTTTGGACTGTACCAAAAATGATTCAAAATGTCAATTGGATCGAGCCTCATGTTGAATAACCACTTTTTACACCCTGACAATGACCAAAATTGCCATTTTTACAGAGTTTTGCTTACTCAGAAGCTTCAATTTTGACCAATTCAGGCACAGAAATGACTTTAAACACACTTATTTTGGTTGAAAAAGCAATAATTCACATCCAACAGTAATTTTCAGTCGAAAGATTTAATGTTAAAATGTCATCAAAATTGACCATTTTGGGAACGTTCGACAGCTCCGCAATCATAGTTTTTCTTTAGAAAATTGATTTTTTGGACTCTACCAAAAATTATCCAAAATGTCAAATGGATCGTGCCTCAAATTGAATAACCACTTTTTAAACCCTCACAATGACCGAAATTGCCATTTTTATAGAGTTTTGCTTACTCAGAGGCTTGAATTTTGATGAATTTCATACTCAGAAATGACTTTAAACACATTTACTTTAGTTTAAAAAGTTATAATTCACTTCCAACAGTAATTTGCAGTCAAAAGATTAAATGTTAAAATTTCATCAATATTGACCATTTTGGGAACGTACGACAGCTCCGCGGTCATCGTTTTTCTTCAGAAAATTTATTTTTTGGCCGGCACCAAAAATTATTACAAATGTCAATTGGATCGTGCCTCATGTTGAATAAACACTTTTTAAACCCTCACAGTGACCACAATTGCCATATTTACAGTTTTGCTTACTCAGAAGCTTCAATTTTGACCAATTTCAGGCACAGAAATGACTTTAAACATATTTATTTTAGTTGAAAAAGTAATAATTCACATCCAACAGTAATTTACAGCCAAATGATTAAATGTTAAAATTTCATCAAAATTGACCATTTTGGAACGTTGGACAGCTCCGCGGTCATCGTTTTTCTTCAGAAAATTGATTTTTTGGACTGTACCAATTAAAATTCAAAATGTCAATTGGATCGTGCCTCATGTTGAAGAACCACTTTTTAAACCCTCACAGTGACCAAAATTGCCTTTTTTACAGAGTTTTTCTTACTCAGGAGCTTCAATTTTGACCAATTACAGGCACAGAAATGACTTTAAACACATTTATTTTAGTTGAAAAAGTAATAATTCACATCCAACAGTAATTTACAGCCAAAAGATTAAATGTTAAAATGTCATCAAAATTGACCATTTTGGGAACGTTCGACAGCTTCGCGATCATTGTTTTTCTTCAGAAAATTTATTTTTTAGCCTGCACCAAAAATTATTAAAAATGTCAATTGGATCGTGCCTCATGTTGAATAACAACTTTTTAAACCCTCACAGTGACCAAAATTGCCATATTTACAGTTTTGCTTACTCAGAAGCTTAAATTTTGACCAATTTCAGGCACAGAAATGACTTTAAACACATTTATTTTAGTTGAAAAAGTAATAATTCACATCCAACAGTAATTTACAGCCAAAAGATTAAATGTTAAAATTTCATCAAAATTGACCACTTTGGAACGTTGGACAGCTCCGCGGTCATCGTTTTTCTTCAGTAAATTGATTTTTTGGACTGTACCAAAAATGATTCAAAATGTCAATTGGATCGTGCCTCATGTTGAATACCCACTTTTTACACCCTGACAATGACCAAAATTGCCATTTTTACAGAGTTTTGCTTACTCAGAAGCTTAAATTTTGACCAATTCAGGCACAGAAATGACTTTAAACACACTTATTTTGGTTGAAAAAGCAATAATTCACATCCAACAGTAATTTGCAGTCGAAAGATTTAATGTTAAAATTTCATCAACATTGGCCATTTTGGGAACTTTCGGTCATCGTTTTTCTTCAGAAAATATATTTTTTGGACTGTACCAATTAAGATTTAAAATGTCAATTAGATCGTGCCTCATGTTGAATAACCTCTTTTTAAACCCTCACAGTGACCAAAATTGCAATTTTTACAGAGTTTTGCTTACTCAGAAGCTTCAATTTTGACCAATTTCAGGCACAGAAATGACTTTAAACACATTTATTTTAGTTGAAAAAGTAATAATTCACATCCAACAGTAATTTACAGCCAAAAGATTAAATGTTAAAATTTCATCAAAATTGACCATTTTGGGAACGTTCGACAGCTCCGCAATCATAGTTTTTCTTTAGAAAATTGATTTTTTGGACTCTACCAAAAATTATCCAAAATGTCAAATGGATCGTGCCTCAAATTGAATAACCACTTTTTAAACCCTCACAATGACCGAAATTGCCATTTTTATAGAGTTTTGCTTACTCAGAGGCTTCAATTTTGATGAATTTCATACTCAGAAATGACTTTAAACACATTTACTTTAGTTTAAAAAGTTATAATTCACTTCCAACAGTAATTTGCAGTCAAAAGATTAAATGTTAAAATTTCATCAATATTGACCATTTTGGGAACGTACGACAGCTCCGCGGTCATCGTTTTTCTTCAGAAAATTTATTTTTTGGCCGGCACCAAAAATTATTACAAATGTCAATTGGATCGTGCCTCATGTTGAATAAACACTTTTTAAACCCTCACAGTGACCACAATTGCCATATTTACAGTTTTGCTTACTCAGAAGCTTCAATTTTGACCAATTTCAGGCACAGAAATGACTTTAAACATATTTATTTTAGTTGAAAAAGTAATAATTCACATCCAACAGTAATTTACAGCCAAATGATTAAATGTTAAAATTTCATCAAAATTGACCATTTTGGAACGTTGGACAGCTCCGTGGTCATCGTTTTTCTTCAGAAAATTGATTTTTTGGACTGTACCAATTAAAATTCAAAATGTCAATTGGATCGTGCCTCATGTTGGAGAACCACTTTTTAAACCCTCACAGTGACCAAAATTGCCTTTTTTACAGAGTTTTTCTTACTCAGGAGCTTCAATTTTGACCAATTACAGGCACAGAAATGACTTTAAACACATTTATTTTAGTTGAAAAAGTAATAATTCACATCCAACAGTAATTTACAGCCAAAAGATTAAATGTTAAAATTTCATCAAAATTGACCATTTTGGGAACGTTCGACAGCTCCGCGGTCATCGTTTTTCTTCAGAAAATTTATTTTTTGGACTGTACCAGAAATTATCCAAAATCTCAATTGGATCGTGACTCAAATTGAATAACCATTATTTAAACCCTCACAGTGACCAAAATTGCCATTTTTATAGAGTTTTGCTTACTCAGAAGCTTCAGTTTTGACGAATTTCATGCTCAGAAATGACTTTAAACACATTTACTTTAGTTGAAAAAGTTATAATTCACATCCAACAGTAATTTGCTGTCAGAAGATTAAATGTTAAAATGTCATCAATATTGACCATTTTGGGAACGTTCGACACCTCCGCGGTCATCGTTTTTCTTCAGAAAATTTATTTTTTGGCCTGCACCAAAAATTATTAAAAATGTCAATTTTATCGTGCCTCATGTTGAATAACCACTTTTTAAACCCTCACAGTGACCAAAATTGCCATATTTACAGTTTTGCTTACTCAGAAGCTTCAATTTTGACCAATTTCAGGCACAGAAATGACTTTAAACACATTTATTTTAGTTGAAAAAGTAATAATTCACATCCAACAGTAATTTACAGCCAAAAGATTAAATGTTAAAATTTCATCAAAATTGACCATTTTGGAACGTTGGACAGCTCCGCGGTCATCGTTTTTCTTCAGAAAATTGATTTTTTGGACTGTACCAAAAATGATTCAAAATGTCAATTGGATCGTGCCTCATGTTGAATAACCACTTTTTACACCCTGACAATGACCAAAATTGCCATTTTTACAGAGTTTTGCTTACTCAGAAGCTTCAATTTTGACCAATTCAGGCACAGAAATGACTTTAAACACACTTATTTTGGTTGAAAAAGCAATAATTCACATCCAACAGTAATTTGCAGTCGAAAGATTTAATGTTAAAATTTCATCAAAATTGACCATTTTGGGAACTTTCGGTCATCGTTTTTCTTCAGAAAATATATTTTTTGGACTGTACCAATTAAGATTTAAAATGTCAATTAGATCGTGCCTCATGTTGAATAACCTCTTTTTAAACCCTCACAGTGACCAAAATTGCCATTTTTACAGAGTTTTGCTTACTCAGAAGCTTCAATTTTGACCAATTTCAGGCACAGAAATGACTTTAAACACATTTATTTTAGTTGAAAAAGTAATAATTCACATCCAACAGTAATTTACAGCCAAAAGATTAAATGTTAAAATTTCATCAAAATTGACCATTTTGGGAACGTTCGACATCTCCGCAATCATAGTTTTTCTTTAGAAAATTGATTTTTTGGACTGTACCAGAAATTATCCAAAATCTCAATTGGATCGTGACTCAAATTGAATAACCATTATTTAAACCCTCACAGTGACCAAAATTGCCATTTTTATAGAGTTTTGCTTACTCAGAAGCTTCAGTTTTGACGAATTTCATGCTCAGAAATGACTTTAAACACATTTACTTTAGTTGAAAAAGTTATAATTCACATCCAACAGTAATTTGCTGTCAGAAGATTAAATGTTAAAATTTCATCAATATTGACCATTTTGGGAACGTTCGACATCTTCGTTTTTCTTCAGAAAATTTATTTTTTGGCCTGCACCAAAAATTATTAAAAATGTCAATTGGATCGTGCCTCATGTTGAATAACCACTTTTTAAACCCTCACAGTGACTAAAATTGCCATATTTACAGTTTTGCTTACTCAGAAGCTTCAATTTTGACCAATTTCAGGCACAGAAATGACTTTAAACACATTTATTTTAGTTGAAAAAGTAATAATTCACATCCAACAGTAATTTACAGCCAAAAGATTAAATGTTAAAATTTCATCAAAATTGACCATTTTGGAACGTTGGAAATTATCCAAAATCTCAATTGGATCGTGACTCAAATTGAATAACCATTATTTAAACCCTCACAGTGACCAAAATTGCCATTTTTATAGAGTTTTGCTTACTCAGAAGCTTCAGTTTTGACGAATTTCATGCTCAGAAATGACTTTAAACACATTTACTTTAGTTGAAAAAGTTATAATTCACATCCAACAGTAATTTGCTGTCAGAAGATTAAATGTTAAAATTTCATCAATATTGACCATTTTGGGAACGTTCGACATCATCGTTTTTCTTCAGAAAATTTATTTTTTGGCCTGCACCAAAAATTATTAAAAATGTCAATTGGATCGTGCCTCATGTTGAATAACCACTTTTTAAACCCTCACAGTGACCAAAATTGCCATATTTACAGTTTTGCTTACTCAGAAGCTTCAATTTTGACCAATTTCAGGCACAGAAATGACTTTAAACACATTTATTTTAGTTGAAAAAGTAATAATTCACATCCAACAGTAATTTACAGCCAAAAGATTAAATGTTAAAATTTCATCAAAATTGACCATATTGGAACGTTGGACAGCTCCGCGGTCATCGTTTTTCTTCAGAAAATTGATTTTTTGGACTGTACCAAAAATGATTCAAAATGTCAATTGGATCGTGCCTCATGTTGAATAACCACTTTTTACACCCTGACAATGACCAAAATTGCCATTTTTACAGAGTTTTGCTTACTCAGAAGCTTCAATTTTGACCAATTCAGGCACAGAAATGACTTTAAACACACTTATTTTGGTTGAAAAAGCAATAATTCACATCCAACAGTAATTTGCAGTCGAAAGATTTAATGTTAAAATTTCATCAAAATTGACCATTTTGGGAACTTTCGGTCATCGTTTTTCTTCAGAAAATATATTTTTTGGACTGTACCAATTAAGATTTAAAATGTCAATTAGATCGTGCCTCATGTTGAATAACCTCTTTTTAAACCCTCACAGTGACCAAAATTGCCATTTTTACAGAGTTTTGCTTACTCAGAAGCTTCAATTTTGACCAATTTCAGGCACAGAAATGACTTTAAACACATTTATTTTAGTTGAAAAAGTAATAATTCACATCCAACAGTAATTTACAGCCAAAAGATTAAATGTTAAAATTTCATCAAAATTGACCATTTTGGGAACGTTTGACAGCTCCGCAATCATAGTTTTTCTTTAGAAAATTGATTTTTTGGACTCTACCAAAAATTATCCAAAATGTCAAATGGATCGTGCCTCAAATTGAATAACCACTTTTTAAACCCTCACAATGACCGAAATTGCCATTTTTATAGAGTTTTGCTTACTCAGAGGCTTCAATTTTGATGAATTTCATACTCAGAAATGACTTTAAACACATTTACTTTAGTTTAAAAAGTTATAATTCACTTCCAACAGTAATTTGCAGTCAAAAGATTAAATGTTAAAATTTCATCAATATTGACCATTTTGGGAACGTACGACAGCTCCGCGGTCATCGTTTTTCTTCAGAAAATTTATTTTTTGGCCGGCACCAAAAATTATTACAAATGTCAATTGGATCGTGCCTCATGTTGAATAAACACTTTTTAAACCCTCACAGTGACCACAATTGCCATATTTACAGTTTTGCTTACTCAGAAGCTTCAATTTTTACCAATTTCAGGCACAGAAATGACTTTAAACATATTTATTTTAGTTGAAAAAGTAATAATTCACATCCAACAGTAATTTACAGCAAAATGATTAAATGTTAAAATTTCATCAACATTGACCATTTTGGAACGTTGGACAGCTCCGCGGTCATCGTTTTTCTTCAGAAAATTGATTTTTTGGACTGTACCAATTAAAATTCAAAATGTCAATTGGATCGTGCCTCATGTTGAAGAACCACTTTTTAAACCCTCACAGTGACCAAAATTGCCTTTTTTACAGAGTTTTTCTTACTCAGGAGCTTCAATTTTGACCAATTACAGGCACAGAAATGACTTTAAACACATTTATTTTAGTTGAAAAAGTAATAATTCACATCCAACAGTAATTTACAGCCAAAAGATTAAATGTTAAAATTTCATCAAAATTGACCATTTTGGGAACGTTCGACAGCTCCGCGGTCATCGTTTTTCTTCAGAAAATTGATTTTTTGGACTGTACCAAAAATTATCCAAAATCTCAATTGGATCGTGACTCAAATTGAATAACCATTATTTAAACCCTCACAGTGACCAAAATTGCCATTTTTATAGAGTTTTGCTTACTCAGAAGCTTCAGTTTTGACGAATTTCATGCTCAGAAATGACTTTAAACACATTTACTTTAGTTGAAAAAGTTATAATTCACATCCAACAGTAATTTGCTGTCAGAAGATTAAATGTTAAAATGTCATCAATATTGACCATTTTGGGAACGTTCGACAGCTCCGCGGTCATCGTTTTTCTTCAGAAAATTTATTTTTTGGCCTGCACCAAAAATTATTAGAAAATGTCAATTGGATCGTGCCTCATGTTGAATAACCACTTTTTAAACCCTCACAGTGACCAAAATTGCCATATTTACAGTTTTGCTTACTCAGAAGCTTCAATTTTGACCAATTTCAGGCACAGAAATGACTTTAAACACATTTATTTTAGTTGAAAAAGTAATAATTCACATCCAACAGTAATTTACAGCCAAAAGATTAAATGTTAAAATTTCATCAAAATTGACCATTTTGGAACGTTGGACAGCTCCGCGGTCATCGTTTTTCTTCAGAAAATTGATTTTTTGGACTGTACCAAAAATGATTCAAAATGTCAATTGGATCGTGCCTCATGTTGAATAACCACTTTTTACACCCTGACAATGACCAAAATTGCCATTTTTACAGAGTTTTGCTTACTCAGAAGCTTCAATTTTGACCAATTCAGGCACAGAAATGACTTTAAACACACTTATTTTGGTTGAAAAAGCAATAATTCACATCCAACATTAATTTGCAGTCGAAAGATTTAATGTTAAAATTTCATCAAAATTGACCATTTTGGGAACTTTCGGTCATCGTTTTTCTTCAGAAAATATATTTTTTGGACTGTACCAATTAAGATTTAAAATGTCAATTAGATCGTGCCTCATGTTGAATAACCTCTTTTTAAACCCTCACAGTGACCAAAATTGCCATTTTTACAGAGTTTTGCTTACTCAGAAGCTTCAATTTTGACCAATTTCAGGCACAGAAATGACTTTAAACACATTTATTTTAGTTGAAAAAGTAATAATTCACATCCAACAGTAATTTACAGCCAAAAGATTAAATGTTAAAATTTCATCAAAATTGACCATTTTGGGAACGTTCGACAGCTCCGCAATCATAGTTTTTCTTTAGAAAATTGATTTTTTGGACTCTACCAAAAATTATCCAAAATGTCAAATGGATCGTGCCTCAAATTGAATAACCACTTTTTAAACCCTCACAATGACCGAAATTGCCATTTTTATAGAGTTTTGCTTACTCAGAGGCTTCAATTTTGATGAATTTCATACTCAGAAATGACTTTAAACACATTTACTTTAGTTTAAAAAGTTATAATTCACTTCCAACAGTAATTTGCAGTCAAAAGATTAAATGTTAAAATTTCATCAATATTGACCATTTTGGGAACGTACGACAGCTCCGCGGTCATCGTTTTTCTTCAGAAAATTTATTTTTTGGCCGGCACCAAAAATTATTACAAATGTCAATTGGATCGTGCCTCATGTTGAATAAACACTTTTTAAACCCTCACAGTGACCACAATTGCCATATTTACAGTTTTGCTTACTCAGAAGCTTCAATTTTGACCAATTTCAGGCACAGAAATGACTTTAAACATATTTATTTTAGTTGAAAAAGTAATAATTCACATCCAACAGTAATTTACAGCAAAATGATTAAATGTTAAAATTTCATCAAAATTGACCATTTTGGAACGTTGGACAGCTCCGCGGTCATCGTTTTTCTTCAGAAAATAGATTTTTTGGACTGTACCAATTAAAATTCAAAATGTCAATTGGATCGTGCCTCATGTTGAAGAACCACTTTTTAAACCCTCACAGTGACCAAAATTGCCTTTTTTACAGAGTTTTTCTTACTCAGGAGCTTCAATTTTGACCAATTACAGGCACAGAAATGACTTTAAACACATTTATTTTAGTTGAAAAAGTAATAATTCACATCCAACAGTAATTTACAGCCAAAAGATTAAATGTTAAAATTTCATCAAAATTGACCATTTTGGGAACGTTCGACAGCTCCGCGGTCATCGTTTTTCTTCAGAAAATTGATTTTTTGGACTGTACCAAAAATTATCCAAAATCTCAATTGGATCGTGACTCAAATTGAATAACCATTATTTAAACCCTCACAGTGACCAAAATTGCCATTTTTATAGAGTTTTGCTTACTCAGAAGCTTCAGTTTTGACGAATTTCATGCTCAGAAATGACTTTAAACACATTTACTTTAGTTGAAAAAGTTATAATTCACATCCAACAGTAATTTGCTGTCAGAAGATTAAATGTTAAAATGTCATCAATATTGACCATTTTGGGAATGTTCGACAGCTCCGCGGTCATCGTTTTTCTTCAGAAAATTTATTTTTTGGCCTGCACCAAAAATTATTAAAAATGTCAATTGGATCGTGCCTCATGTTGAATAACCACTTTTTAAACCCTCACAGTGACCAAAATTGCCATATTTACAGTTTTGCTTACTCAGAAGCTTCAATTTTGACCAATTTCAGGCACAGAAATGACTTTAAACACATTTATTTTAGTTGAAAAAGTAATAATTCACATCCAACAGTAATTTACAGCCAAAAGATTAAATGTTAAAATTTCATCAAAATTGACCATTTTGGAACATTGGACAGCTCCGCGGTCATCGTTTTTCTTCAGAAAATTGATTTTTTGGACTGTACCAAAAATGATTCAAAATGTCAATTGGATCGTGCCTCATGTTGAATAACCACTTTTTACACCCTGACAATGACCAAAATTGCCATTTTTACAGAGTTTTGCTTACTCAGAAGCTTCAATTTTGACCAATTCAGGCACAGAAATGACTTTAAACACACTTATTTTGGTTGAAAAAGCAATAATTCACATCCAACAGTAATTTGCAGTCGAAAGATTTAATGTTAAAATTTCATCAAAATTGACCATTTTGGGAACTTTCGGTCATCGTTTTTCTTCAGAAAATATATTTTTTGGACTGTACCAATTAAGATTTAAAATGTCAATTAGATCGTGCCTCATGTTGAATAACCTCTTTTTAAACCCTCACAGTGACCAAAATTGCCATTTTTACAGAGTTTTGCTTACTCAGAAGCTTCAATTTTGACCAATTTCAGGCACAGAAATGACTTTAAACACATTTATTTTAGTTGAAAAAGTAATAATTCACATCCAACAGTAATTTACAGCCAAAAGATTAAATGTTAAAATTTCATCAAAATTGACCATTTTGGGAACGTTCGACAGCTCCGCAATCATAGTTTTTCTTTAGAAAATTGATTTTTTGGACTCTACCAAAAATTATCCAAAATGTCAAATGGATCGTGCCTCAAATTGAATAACCACTTTTTAAACCCTCACAATGACCGAAATTGCCATTTTTATAGAGTTTTGCTTACTCAGAGGCTTCAATTTTGATGAATTTCATACTCAGAAATGACTTTAAACACATTTACTTTAGTTTAAAAAGTTATAATTCACTTCCAACAGTAATTTGCAGTCAAAAGATTAAATGTTAAAATTTCATCAATATTGACCATTTTGGGAACGTACGACAGCTCCGCGGTCATCGTTTTTCTTCAGAAAATTTATTTTTTGGCCGGCACCAAAAATTATTACAAATGTCAATTGGATCGTGCCTCATGTTGAATAAACACTTTTTAAACCCTCACAGTGACCAAAATTGCCATATTTACAGTTTTGCTTACTCAGAAGCTTCAATTTTGACCAATTTCAGGCACAGAAATGACTTTAAACACATTTATTTTAGTTGAAAAAGTAATAATTCACATCCAACAGTAATTTACAGCCAAAAGATTAAATGTTAAAATTTCATCAAAATTGACCATTTTGGAACGTTGGACAGCTCCGCGGTCATCGTTTTTCTTCAGAAAATTGATTTTTTGGCCTGCACCAAAAATGATTCAAAATGTCAATTGGATTGTGCCTCATGTTGAAGAACCACTTTTTAAACCCTCACAGTGACCAAAATTGCCTTTTTTACAGAGTTTTGCTTACTCAGAAGCTTCAATTTTGACCAATTCAGGCACAGAAATGACTTTAAACACACTTATTTTGGTTGAAAAAGCAATAATTCACATCCAACAGTAATTTGCAGTCGAAAGATTTAATGTTAAAATTTCATCAAAATTGACCATTTTGGGAACTTTCGGTCATCGTTTTTCTTCAGAAAATTGATTTTTTGGACTGTACCAAAAATGATTCAAAATGTCAATTGGATCGTGCCTCATGTTGAATAACCACTTTTTACACCCTGACAATGACCAAAATTGCCATTTTTACAGAGTTTTGCTTACTCAGAAGCTTCAATTTTGACCAATTCAGGCACAGAAATGACTTTAAACACACTTATTTTGGTTGAAAAAGCAATAATTCACATCCAACAGTAATTTTCAGTCGAAAGATTTAATGTTAAAATTTCATCAAAATTGACCATTTTGGGAACGTTCGACAGCTCCGCAATCATAGTTTTTCTTTAGAAAATTGATTTTTTGGACTCTACCAAAAATTATCCAAAATGTCAAATGGATCGTGCCTCAAATTGAATAACCACTTTTTAAACCCTCACAATGACCGAAATTGCCATTTTTATAGAGTTTTGCTTACTCAGAGGCTTCAATTTTGATGAATTTCATACTCAGAAATGACTTTAAACACATTTACTTTAGTTTAAAAAGTTATAATTCACTTCCAACAGTAATTTGCAGTCAAAAGATTAAATGTTAAAATGTCATCAATATTGACCATTTTGGGAACGTACGACAGCTCCGCGGTCATCGTTTTTCTTCAGAAAATTTATTTTTTGGCCGGCACCAAAAATTATTACAAATGTCAATTGGATCGTGCCTCATGTTGAATAAACACTTTTTAAACCCTCACAGTGACCACAATTGCCATATTTACAGTTTTGCTTACTCAGAAGCTTCAATTTTGACCAATTTCAGGCACAGAAATGACTTTAAACATATTTATTTTAGTTGAAAAAGTAATAATTCACATCCAACAGTAATTTACAGCCAAATGATTAAATGTTAATATTTCATCAAAATTGACCATTTTGGAACGTTGGACAGCTCCGCGGTCATCGTTTTTCTTCAGAAAATTGATTTTTTGGACTGTACCAATTAAAATTCAAAATGTCAATTGGATCGTGCCTCATGTTGAAGAACCACTTTTTAAACCCTCACAGTGACCAAAATTGCCTTTTTTACAGAGTTTTTCTTACTCAGGAGCTTCAATTTTGACCAATTACAGGCACAGAAATGACTTTAAACACATTTATTTTAGTTGAAAAAGTAATAATTCACATCCAACAGTAATTTACAGCCAAAAGATTAAATGTTAAAATTTCATCAAAATTGACCATTTTGGGAACGTTCGACAGCTCCGCGGTCATCGTTTTTCTTCAGAAAATTGATTTTTTGGACTGTACCAAAAATTATCCAAAATCTCAATTGGATCGTGACTCAAATTGAATAACCATTATTTAAACCCTCACAGTGACCAAAATTGCCATTTTTATAGAGTTTTGCTTACTCAGAAGCTTCAGTTTTGACGAATTTCATGCTCAGAAATGACTTTAAACACATTTACTTTAGTTGAAAAAGTTATAATTCACATCCAACAGTAATTTGCTGTCAGAAGATTAAATGTTAAAATGTCATCAATATTGACCATTTTGGAACGTTGGACAGCTCCGCGGTCATCGTTTTTCTTCAGAAAATTGATTTTTTGGACTGTACCAAAAATGATTCAAAATGTCAATTGGATCGAGCCTCATGTTGAATAACCACTTTTTACACCCTGACAATGACCAAAATTGCCATTTTTACAGAGTTTTGCTTACTCAGAAGCTTCAATTTTGACCAATTCAGGCACAGAAATGACTTTAAACACACTTATTTTGGTTGAAAAAGCAATAATTCACATCCAACAGTAATTTTCAGTCGAAAGATTTAATGTTAAAATTTCATCAAAATTGACCATTTTGGGAACGTTCGACAGCTCCGCAATCATAGTTTTTCTTTAGAAAATTGATTTTTTGGACTCTACCAAAAATTATCCAAAATGTCAAATGGATCGTGCCTCAAATTGAATAACCACTTTTTAAACCCTCACAATGACCGAAATTGCCATTTTTATAGAGTTTTGCTTACTCAGAGGCTTGAATTTTGATGAATTTCATACTCAAAAATGACTTTAAACACATTTACTTTAGTTTAAAAAGTTATAATTCACTTCCAACAGTAATTTGCAGTCAAAAGATTAAATGTTAAAATTTCATCAATATTGACCATTTTGGGAACGTACGACAGCTCCGCGGTCATCGTTTTTCTTCAGAAAATTTATTTTTTGGCCGGCACCAAAAATTATTACAAATGTCAATTGGATCGTGCCTCATGTTGAATAAACACTTTTTAAACCCTCACAGTGACCACAATTGCCATATTTACAGTTTTGCTTACTCAGAAGCTTCAATTTTGACCAATTTCAGGCACAGAAATGACTTTAAACATATTTATTTTAGTTGAAAAAGTAATAATTCACATCCAACAGTAATTTACAGCCAAATGATTAAATGTTAAAATTTCATCAAAATTGACCATTTTGGAACGTTGGACAGCTCCGCGGTCATCGTTTTTCTTCAGAAAATTGATTTTTTGGACTGTACCAATTAAAATTCAAAATGTCAATTGGATCGTGCCTCATGTTGAAGAACCACTTTTTAAACCCTCACAGTGACCAAAATTGCCTTTTTTACAGAGTTTTTCTTACTCAGGAGCTTCAATTTTGACCAATTACAGGCACAGAAATGACTTTAAACACATTTATTTTAGTTGAAAAAGTAATAATTCACATCCAACAGTAATTTACAGCCAAAAGATTAAATGTTAAAATTTCATCAAAATTGACCATTTTGGGAACGTTCGACAGCTCCGCGGTCATTGTTTTTCTTCAGAAAATTTATTTTTTAGCCTGCACCAAAAATTATTAAAAATGTCAATTGGATCGTGCCTCATGTTGAATAACCACTTTTTAAACCCTCACAGTGACCAAAATTGCCATATTTACAGTTTTGCTTACTCAGAAGCTTAAATTTTGACCAATTTCAGGCACAGAAATGACTTTAAACACATTTATTTTAGTTGAAAAAGTAATAATTCACATCCAACAGTAATTTACAGCCAAAAGATTAAATGTTAAAATTTCATCAAAATTGACCATTTTGGAACGTTGGACAGCTCCGCGGTCATCGTTTTTCTTCAGAAAATTGATTTTTTGGACTGTACCAAAAATGATTCAAAATGTCAATTGGATCGTGCCTCATGTTGAATACCCACTTTTCACACCCTGACAATGACCAAAATTGCCATTTTTACAGAGTTTTGCTTACTCAGAAGCTTCAATTTTGACCAATTCAGGCACAGAAATGACTTTAAACACACTTATTTTGGTTGAAAAAGCAATAATTCACATCCAACAGTAATTTGCAGTCGAAAGATTTAATGTTAAAATTTCATCAACATTGGCCATTTTGGGAACTTTCGGTCATCGTTTTTCTTCAGAAAATATATTTTTTGGACTGTACCAATTAAGATTTAAAATGTCAATTAGATCGTGCCTCATGTTGAATAACCTCTTTTTAAACCCTCACAGTGACCAAAATTGCCATTTTTACAGAGTTTTGCTTACTCAGAAGCTTCAATTTTGACCAATTTCAGGCACAGAAATGACTTTAAACACATTTATTTTAGTTGAAAAAGTAATAATTCACATCCAACAGTAATTTACAGCCAAAAGATTAAATGTTAAAATTTCATCAAAATTGACCATTTTGGGAACGTTCGACAGCTCCGCGGTCATCGTTTGTCTTCAGAAAATTGATTTTTTGGCCTGCACCAAAAATGATTCAAAATGTCAATTGGATCGTGCCTCATGTTGAAGAACCACTTTTTAAACCCTCACAGTGACCAAAATTGCCTTTTTTACAGAGTTTTGCTTACTCAGAAGCTTCAATTTTGACCAATTCAGGCACAGAAATGACTTTAAACACACTTATTTTGGTTGAAAAAGCAATAATTCACATCCAACAGTAATTTGCAGTCGAAAGATTTAATGTTAAAATTTCATCAAAATTGACCATTTTGGGAACTTTCGGTCATCGTTTTTCTTCAGAAAATTGATTTTTTGGACTGTACCAAAAATGATTCAAAATGTCAATTGGATCGTGCCTCATGTTGAATAACCACTTTTTACACCCTGACAATGACCAAAATTGCCATTTTTACAGAGTTTTGCTTACTCAGAAGCTTCAATTTTGACCAATTCAGGCACAGAAATGACTTTAAACACACTTATTTTGGTTGAAAAAGCAATAGTTCACATCCAACAGTAATTTTCAGTCGAAAGATTTAATGTTAAAATTTCATCAAAATTGACCATTTTGGGAACGTTCGACAGCTCCGCAATCATAGTTTTTCTTTAGAAAATTGATTTTTTGGACTCTACCAAAAATTATCCAAAATGTCAAATGGATCGTGCCTCAAATTGAATAACCACTTTTTAAACCCTCACAATGACCGAAATTGCCATTTTTATAGAGTTTTGCTTACTCAGAAGCTTCAATTTTGATGAATTTCATACTCAGAAATGACTTTAAACACATTTACTTTAGTTTAAAAAGTTATAATTCACTTCCAACAGTAATTTGCAGTCAAAAGATTAAATGTTAAAATTTCATCAATATTGACCATTTTGGGAACGTACGACAGCTCCGCGGTCATCGTTTTTCTTCAGAAAATTTATTTTTTGGCCGGCACCAAAAATTATTACAAATGTCAATTGGATCGTGCCTCATGTTGAATAAACACTTTTTAAACCCTCACAGTGACCACAATTGCCATATTTACAGTTTTGCTTACTCAGAAGCTTCAATTTTGACCAATTTCAGGCACAGAAATGACTTTAAACATATTTATTTTAGTTGAAAAAGTAATAATTCACATCCAACAGTAATTTACAGCCAAATGATTAAATGTTAAAATTTCATCAAAATTGACCATTTTGGAACGTTGGACAGCTCCGCGGTCATCGTTTTTCTTCAGAAAATTGATTTTTTGGACTGTACCAATTAAAATTCAAAATGTCAATTGGATCGTGCCTCATGTTGAAGAACCACTTTTTAAACCCTCACAGTGACCAAAATTGCCTTTTTTACAGAGTTTTTCTTACTCAGGAGCTTCAATTTTGACCAATTACAGGCACAGAAATGACTTTAAACACATTTATTTTAGTTGAAAAAGTAATAATTCACATCCAACAGTAATTTACAGCCAAAAGATTAAATGTTAAAATTTCATCAAAATTGACCATTTTGGGAACGTTCGACAGCTCCGCGGTCATTGTTTTTCTTCAGAAAATTTATTTTTTAGCCTGCACCAAAAATTATTAAAAATGTCAATTGGATCGTGCCTCATGTTGAATAACCACTTTTTAAACCCTCACAGTGACCAAAATTGCCATATTTACAGTTTTGCTTACTCAGAAGCTTAAATTTTGACCAATTTCAGGCACAGAAATGACTTTAAACACATTTATTTTAGTTGAAAAAGTAATAATTCACATCCAACAGTAATTTACAGCCAAAAGATTAAATGTTAAAATTTCATCAAAATTGACCATTTTGGAACGTTGGACAGCTCCGCGGTCATCGTTTTTCTTCAGAAAATTGATTTTTTGGACTGTACCAAAAATGATTCAAAATGTCAATTGGATCGTGCCTCATGTTGAATACCTACTTTTCACACCCTGACAATGACCAAAATTGCCATTTTTACAGAGTTTTGCTTACTCAGAAGCTTCAATTTTGACCAATTCAGGCACAGAAATGACTTTAAACACACTTATTTTGGTTGAAAAAGCAATAATTCACATCCAACAGTAATTTGCAGTCGAAAGATTTAATGTTAAAATTTCATCAACATTGGCCATTTTGGGAACTTTCGGTCATCGTTTTTCTTCAGAAAATATATTTTTTGGACTGTACCAATTAAGATTTAAAATGTCAATTAGATCGTGCCTCATGTTGAATAACCTCTTTTTAAACCCTCACAGTGACCAAAATTGCCATTTTTACAGAGTTTTGCTTACTCAGAAGCTTCAATTTTGACCAATTTCAGGCACAGAAATGACTTTAAACACATTTATTTTAGTTGAAAAAGTAATAATTCACATCCAACAGTAATTTACAGCCAAAAGATTAAATGTTAAAATTTCATCAAAATTGACCATTTTGGGAACGTTCGACAGCTCCGCAATCATAGTTTTTCTTTAGAAAATTGATTTTTTGGACTCTACCAAAAATTATCCAAAATGTCAAATGGATCGTGCCTCAAATTGAATAACCACTTTTTAAACCCTCACAATGACCGAAATTGCCATTTTTATAGAGTTTTGCTTACTCAGAGGCTTCAATTTTGATGAATTTCATACTCAGAAATGACTTTAAACACATTTACTTTAGTTTAAAAAGTTATAATTCACTTCCAACAGTAATTTGCAGTCAAAAGATTAAATGTTAAAATTTCATCAATATTGACCATTTTGGGAACGTACGACAGCTCCGCGGTCATCGTTTTTCTTCAGAAAATTTATTTTTTGGCCGGCACCAAAAATTATTACAAATGTCAATTGGATCGTGCCTCATGTTGAAGAACCACTTTTTAAACCCTCACAGTGACCAAAATTGCCTTTTTTACAGAGTTTTTCTTACTCAGGAGCTTCAATTTTGACCAATTACAGGCACAGAAATGACTTTAAACACATTTATTTTAGTTGAAAAAGTAATAATTCACATCCAACAGTAATTTACAGCCAAAAGATTAAATGTTAAAATTTTATCAAAATTGACCATTTTGGGAACGTTCGACAGCTCCGCGGTCATCGTTTTTCTTCAGAAAATTTATTTTTTGGACTGTACCAGAAATTATCCAAAATCTCAATTGGATCGTGACTCAAATTGAATAACCATTATTTAAACCCTCACAGTGACCAAAATTGCCATTTTTATAGAGTTTTGCTTACTCAGAAGCTTCAGTTTTGACGAATTTCATGCTCAGAAATGACTTTAAACACATTTACTTTAGTTGAAAAAGTTATAATTCACATCCAACAGTAATTTGCTGTCAGAAGATTAAATGTTAAAATTTCATCAATATTGAACATTTTGGGAACGTTCGACAGCTCCGCGGTCATCGTTTTTCTTCAGAAAATTTATTTTTTGGCCTGCACCAAAAATTATTAAAAATGTCAATTGGATCGTGCCTCATGTTGAATAACCACTTTTTAAACCCTCACAGTGACCAAAATTGCCATATTTACAGTTTTGCTTACTCAGAAGCTTCAATTTTGACCAATTTCAAGCACAAAAATGACTTTAAACACATTTATTTTAGTTAAAAAAGTAATAATTCACATCCAACAGTAATTTACAGCCAAAAGATTAAATGTTAAAATTTCATCAAAATTGACCATTTTGGAACGTTGGACAGCTCCGCGGTCATCGTTTTTCTTCAGAAAATTGATTTTTTGGACTGTACCAAAAATGATTCAAAATGTCAATTGGATCGTGCCTCATGTTGAATAACCACTTTTTACACCCTGACAATGACCAAAATTGCCATTTTTACAGAGTTTTGCTTACTCAGAAGCTTCAATTTTGACCAATTCAGGCACAGAAATGACTTTAAACACACTTATTTGGTTGAAAAAGCAATAATTCACATCCAACAGTAATTTGCAGTCGAAAGATTTAATGTTAAAATTTCATCAAAATTGACCATTTTGGGAACTTTCGGTCATCGTTTTTCTTCAGAAAATATATTTTTTGGACTGTACCAATTAAGATTTAAAATGTCAATTAGATCGTGCCTCATGTTGAATAACCTCTTTTTAAACCCTCACAGTGACCAAAATTGCCATTTTTACAGAGTTTTGCTTACTCAGAAGCTTCAATTTTGACCAATTTCAGGCACAGAAATGACTTTAAACACATTTATTTTAGTTGAAAAAGTAATAATGCACATCCAACAGTAATTTACAGCCAAAAGATTAAATGTTAAAATTTCATCAAAATTGACCATTTTGGGAACGTTCGACAGCTCCGCAATCATAGTTTTTCTTTAGAAAATTGATTTTTTGGACTCTACCAAAAATTATCCAAAATGTCAAATGGATCGTGCCTCAAATTGAATAACCACTTTTTAAACCCTCACAATGACCGAAATTGCCATTTTTATAGAGTTTTGCTTACTCAGAGGCTTCAATTTTGATGAATTTCATACTCAGAAATGACTTTAAACACATTTACTTTAGTTTAAAAAGTTATAATTCACTTCCAACAGTAATTTGCAGTCAAAAGATTAAATGTTAAAATTTCATCAATATTGACCATTTTGGGAATGTACGACAGCTCCGCGGTCATCGTTTTTCTTCAGAAAATTTATTTTTTGGCCGGCACCAAAAATTATTACAAATGTCAATTGGATCGTGCCTCATGTTGAATAAACACTTTTTAAACCCTCACAGTGACCACAATTGCCATATTTACAGTTTTGCTTACTCAGAAGCTTCAATTTTGACCAATTTCAGGCACAGAAATGACTTTAAACATATTTATTTTAGTTGAAAAAGTAATAATTCACATCCAACAGTAATTTACAGCAAAATGATTAAATGTTAAAATTTCATCAAAATTGACCATTTTGGAACGTTGGACAGCTCCGCGGTCATCGTTTTTCTTCAGAAAATTGATTTTTTGGACTGTACCAATTAAAATTCAAAATGTCAATTGGATCGTGCCTCATGTTGAAGAACCACTTTTTAAACCCTCACAGTGACCAAAATTGCCTTTTTTACAGAGTTTTTCTTACTCAGGAGCTTCAATTTTGACCAATTACAGGCACAGAAATGACTTTAAACACATTTATTTTAGTTGAAAAAGTAATAATTCACATCCAACAGTAATTTACAGCCAAAAGATTAAATGTTAAAATTTCATCAAAATTGACCATTTTGGGAACGTTCGACAGCTCCGCGGTCATCGTTTTTCTTCAGAAAATTGATTTTTTGGACTGTACCAAAAATTATCCAAAATCTCAATTGGATCGTGACTCAAATTGAATAACCATTATTTAAACCCTCACAGTGACCAAAATTGCCATTTTTATAGAGTTTTGCTTACTCAGAAGCTTCAGTTTTGACGAATTTCATGCTCAGAAATGACTTTAAACACATTTACTTTAGTTGAAAAAGTTATAATTCACATCCAACAGTAATTTGCTGTCAGAAGATTAAATGTTAAAATTTCATCAATATTGACCATTTTGGGAATGTTCGACAGCTCGCGGTCATCGTTTTTCTTCAGAAAATTTATTTTTTGGCCTGCACCAAAAATTATTAAAAATGTCAATTGGATCGTGCCTCATGTTGAATAACCACTTTTTAAACCCTCACAGTGACTAAAATTGCCATATTTACAGTTTTGCTTACTCAGAAGCTTCAATTTTGACCAATTTCAGGCACAGAAATGACTTTAAACACATTTATTTTAGTTGAAAAAGTAATAATTCACATCCAACAGTAATTTACAGCCAAAAGATTAAATGTTAAAATTTCATCAAAATTGACCATTTTGGAACGTTGGACAGCTCCGCGGTCATCGTTTTTCTTCAGAAAATTGATTTTTTGGACTGTACCAAAAATGATTCAAAATGTCAATTGGATCGTGCCTCATGTTGAATAACCACTTTTTACACCCTGACAATGACCAAAATTGCCATTTTTACAGAGTTTTGCTTACTCAGAAGCTTCAATTTTGACCAATTCAGGCACAGAAATGACTTTAAACACACTTATTTTGGTTGAAAAAGCAATAATTCACATCCAACAGTAATTTGCAGTCGAAAGATTTAATGTTAAAATTTCATCAAAATTGACCATTTTGGGAACTTTCGGTCATCGTTTTTCTTCAGAAAATATATGACTGTACCAATTAAGATTTAAAATGTCAATTAGATCGTGCCTCATGTTGAATAACCTCTTTTTAAACCCTCACAGTGACCAAAATTGCCATTTTTACAGAGTTTTGCTTACTCAGAAGCTTCAATTTTGACCAATTTCAGGCACAGAAATGACTTTAAACACATTTATTTTAGTTGAAAAAGTAATAATTCACATCCAACAGTAATTTACAGCCAAAAGATTAAATGTTAAAATTTCATCAAAATTGACCATTTTGGGAACGTTCGACAGCTCCGCAATCATAGTTTTTCTTTAGAAAATTGATTTTTTGGACTCTACCAAAAATTATCCAAAATGTCAAATGGATCGTGCCTCAAATTGAATAACCACTTTTTAAACCCTCACAATGACCGAAATTGCCATTTTTATAGAGTTTTGCTTACTCAGAGGCTTCAATTTTGATGAATTTCATACTCAGAAATGACTTTAAACACATTTACTTTAGTTTAAAAAGTTATAATTCACTTCCAACAGTAATTTGCAGTCAAAAGATTAAATGTTAAAATTTCATCAATATTGACCATTTTGGGAACGTACGACAGCTCCGCGGTCATCGTTTTTCTTCAGAAAATTTATTTTTTGGCCGGCACCAAAAATTATTACAAATGTCAATTGGATTGTGCCTCATGTTGAATAAACACTTTTTAAACCCTCACAGTGACCACAATTGCCATATTTACAGTTTTGCTTACTCAGAAGCTTCAATTTTGACCAATTTCAGGCACAGAAATGACTTTAAACATATTTATTTTAGTTGAAAAAGTAATAATTCACATCCAACAGTAATTTACAGCAAAATGATTAAATGTTAAAATTTCATCAAAATTGACCATTTTGGAACGTTGGACAGCTCCGCGGTCATCGTTTTTCTTCAGAAAATTGATTTTTTGGACTGTACCAATTAAAATTCAAAATGTCAATTGGATCGTGCCTCATGTTGAAGAACCACTTTTTAAACCCTCACAGTGACCAAAATTGCCTTTTTTACAGAGTTTTTCTTACTCAGGAGCTTCAATTTTGACCAATTACAGGCACAGAAATGACTTTAAACACATTTATTTTAGTTGAAAAAGTAATAATTCACATCCAACAGTAATTTACAGCCAAAAGATTAAATGTTAAAATTTCATCAAAATTGACCATTTTGGGAACGTTCGACAGCTCCGCGGTCATCGTTTTTCTTCAGAAAATTGATTTTTTGGACTGTACCAAAAATTATCCAAAATCTCAATTGGATCGTGACTCAAATTGAATAACCATTATTTAAACCCTCACAGTGACCAAAATTGCCATTTTTATAGAGTTTTGCTTACTCAGAAGCTTCAGTTTTGACGAATTTCATGCTCAGAAATGACTTTAAACACATTTACTTTAGTTGAAAAAGTTATAATTCACATCCAACAGTAATTTGCTGTCAGAAGATTAAATGTTAAAATGTCATCAATATTGACCATTTTGGGAACGTTCGACTGCGGTCATCGTTTTTCTTCAGAAAATTTATTTTTTGGCCTGCACCAAAAATTATTAAAAATGTCAATTGGATCGTGCCTCATGTTGAATAACCACTTTTTAAACCCTCACAGTGACCAAAATTGCCATATTTACAGTTTTGCTTACTCAGAAGCTTCAATTTTGACCAATTTCAGGCACAGAAATGACTTTAAACACATTTATTTTAGTTGAAAAAGTAATAATTCACATCCAACAGTAATTTACAGCCAAAAGATTAAATGTTAAAATTTCATCAAAATTGACCATTTTGGAACGTTGGACAGCTACGCGGTCATCGTTTTTCTTCAGAAAATTGATTTTTTGGACTGTACCAAAAATGATTCAAAATGTCAATTGGATCGTGCCTCATGTTGAATAACCACTTTTTACACCCTGACAATGACCAAAATTGCCATTTTTACAGAGTTTTGCTTACTCAGAAGCTTCAATTTTGACCAATTCAGGCACAGAAATGACTTTAAACACACTTATTTTGGTTGAAAAAGCAATAATTCACATCCAACAGTAATTTGCAGTCGAAAGATTTAATGTTAAAATTTCATCAAAATTGACCATTTTGGGAACTTTCGGTCATCGTTTTTCTTCAGAAAATATATTTTTTGGACTGTACCAATTAAGATTTAAAATGTCAATTAGATCGTGCCTCATGTTGAATAACCTCTTTTTAAACCCTCACAGTGACCAAAATTGCCATTTTTACAGAGTTTTGCTTACTCAGAAGCTTCAATTTTGACCAATTTCAGGCACAGAAATGACTTTAAACACATTTATTTTAGTTGAAAAAGTAATAATTCACATCCAACAGTAATTTACAGCCAAAAGATTAAATGTTAAAATTTCATCAAAATTGACCATTTTGGGAACGTTCGACAGCTCCGCAATCATAGTTTTTCTTTAGAAAATTGATTTTTTGGACTCTACCAAAAATTATCCAAAATGTCAAATGGATCGTGCCTCAAATTGAATAACCACTTTTTAAACCCTCACAATGACCAAAATTGCCATTTTTATAGAGTTTTGCTTACTCAGAGGCTTCAATTTTGATGAATTTCATACTCAGAAATGACTTTAAACACATTTACTTTAGTTGAAAAAGTTATAATTCACATCCAACAGTAATTTGCAGTCAAAAGATTAAATGTTAAAATTTCATCAATATTGACCATTTTGGGAACGTACGACAGCTCCGCGGTCATTGTTTTTCTTCAGAAAAATTATTTTTTGGCCGGCACCAAAAATTATTAAAAATGTCAATTGGATCGTGCCTCATGTTGAATAAACACTTTTTAAACCCTCACAGTGACCACAATTGCCATATTTACAGTTTTGCTTACTCAGAAGCTTCAATTTTGACCAATTTCAGGCACAGAAATGACTTTAAACATATTTATTTTAGTTGAAAAAGTAAAAATTCACATCCAACAGTAATTTACAGCCAAAAGATTAAATGTTAAAATTTCATTAAAATTGACCATTTTGGAACGTTGGACAGCTCCGCGGTCATCGTTTTTCTTCAGAAAATTGATTTTTCGGACTGTACCAATTAAAATTCAAAATGTCAATTGGATCGTGCCTCATGTTGAAGAACCACTTTTTAAACCCTCACAGTGACCAAAATTGCCTTTTTTACAGAGTTTTTATTACTCAGGAGCTTCAATTTTGACCAATTACAGGCACAGAAATTACTTTAAACACATTTATTTTAGTTGAAAAAGTAATAATTCACATCCAACAGTAATTTACAGCCAAAAGATTAAATGTTAAAATTTCATCAAAATTGACCATTTTGGGAACATTCGACAGCTCCGCGGTCATCGTTTTTCTTCAGAAAATTGATTTTTTGGACTGTACCAAAAATTATCCAAAATCTCAATTGGATCGTGCCTCAAATTGAATATCCATTATTTAAACCCTCACAGTGACCAAAATTGCCTTTTTTACAGAGTTTTTCTTACTCAGGAGCTTCAATTTTGACCAATTACAGGCACAGAAATGACTTTAAACACATTTATTTTAGTTGAAAAAGTAATAATTCACATCCAACAGTAATTTACAGCCAAAAGATTAAATGTTAAAATTTCATCAAAATTGACCATTTTGGGAACGTTCGACAGCTCCGCAATCATAGTTTTTCTTTAGAAAATTGATTTTTTGGACTCTACCAAAAATTATTCAAAATGTCAAATGGATCGGGCCTCAAATTGGATAACCACTTTTTAAACCCTCACAGTGACCAAAATTGCCATTTTATAGAGTTTTGCTTACTCAGAAGCTTCAATTTTGATGAATTTCATGCACAGAAATGACTTTAAACACATTTACTTTAGTTGAAAAAGTTATAATTCACAACCAACAGTAATTTGCAGTCAATTTCATCAATATTGACCATTTTGGGAACGTATGACAGCTCCGCGGTCATCGTTTTTTTCAGAAAATTTATTTTTTGGCCGGCACCAAAAATTGTTAAAAATGTCAATTGGATCGTGCTTCATGTTGAATAAACACTTTTTAAACCTTCACAGTGACCACAATTGCCATATTTACAGTTTTGCTTACTCAGAAGCTTCAATTTTGACCAATTTCAGGCACAGAAATGACTTTAAACATATTTATTTTAGTTGAAAAAGTAATAATTCACATCCAACAGTAATTTACAGCCAAAAGATTAAATGTTAAAATTTCATCAAAATTGACCATTTTGGAACGTTGGACAGCTCCGCGGTCATCGTTTTTCTTCAGAAAATTGATTTTTTGGACTGTACCAATTAAAATTCAAAATGTCAATTGGATCGTGCCTCATGTTGAAGAACCACTTTTTAAACCCTCACAGTGACCAAAATTGCCTTTTTTACAGAGTTTTTCTTACTCAGGAGCTTCAATTTTGACCAATTACAGGCACAGAAATGACTTTAAACACATTTATTTTAGTTGAAAAAGTAATAATTCACATCCAACAGTAATTTACAGCCAAAAGATTAAATGTTAAAATTTCATCAAAATTGACCATTTTGGGAACGTTCGACAGCTCCGCGGTCATCGTTTTTCTTCAGAAAATTGATTTTTTGGACTGTACCAAAAATTATCCAAAATCTCAATTGGATCGTGACTCAAATTGAATAACCATTATTTAAACCCTCACAGTGACCAAAATTGCCATTTTTATAGAGTTTTGCTTACTCAGAAGCTTCCGTTTTGACGAATTTCATGCTCAGAAATGACTTTAAACACATTTACTTTAGTTGAAAAAGTTATAATTCACATCCAACAGTAATTTGCTGTCAGAAGATTAAATGTTAAAATTTCATCAATATTGACCATTTTGGGAACGTTCGACAGCTCCGCGGTCATCGTTTTTCTTCAGAAAATTTATTTTTTGGCCTGCACCAAAAATTATTAAAAATGTCAATTGGATCGTGCCTCATGTTGAATAACCACTTTTTAAACCCTCACAGTGACCAAAATTGCCATATTTACAGTTTTGCTTACTCAGAAGCTTCAATTTTGACCAATTTCAGGCACAGAAATGACTTTAAACACATTTATTTTAGTTGAAAAAGTAATAATTCACATCCAACAGTAATTTACAGCCAAAAGATTAAATGTTAAAATTTCATCAAAATTGACCATTTTGGAACGTTGGACAGCTCCGCGGTCATCGTTTTTCTTCAGAAAATTGATTTTTTGGACTGTACCAAAAATGATTCAAAATGTCAATTGGATCGTGCCTCATGTTGAATAACCACTTTTTACACCCTGACAATGACCAAAATTGCCATTTTTACAGAGTTTTGCTTACTCAGAAGCTTCAATTTTGACCAATTCAGGCACAGAAATGACTTTAAACACACTTATTTTGGTTGAAAAAGCAATAATTCACATCCAACAGTAATTTGCAGTCGAAAGATTTAATGTTAAAATTTCATCAAAATTGACCATTTTGGGAACTTTCGGTCATCGTTTTTCTTCAGAAAATATATTTTTTGGACTGTACCAATTAAGATTTAAAATGTCAATTAGATCGTGCCTCATGTTGAATAACCTCTTTTTAAACCCTCACAGTGACCAAAATTGCCATTTTTACAGAGTTTTGCTTACTCAGAAGCTTCAATTTTGACAAATTTCAGGCACAGAAATGACTTTAAACACATTTATTTTAGTTGAAAAAGTAATAATTCACATCCAACAGTAATTTACAGCCAAAAGATTAAATGTTAAAATTTCATCAAAATTGACCATTTTGGGAACGTTCGACAGCTCCGCAATCATAGTTTTTCTTTAGAAAATTGATTTTTTGGACTCTACCAAAAATTATTCAAAATGTCAAATGGATCGTGCCTCAAATTGAATAACCACTTTTTAAACCCTCACAGTGACCAAAATTGCCATTTTATAGAGTTTTGCTTACTCAGAAGCTTCAATTTTGATGAATTTCATGCACAGAAATGACTTTAAACACATTTACTTTAGTTGAAAAAGTTATAATTCACAACCAACAGTAATTTGCAGTCAATTTCATCAATATTGACCATTTTGGGAACGTATGACAGCTCCGCGGTCATCGTTTTTTTCAGAAAATTTATTTTTTGTCCGGCACCAAAAATTGTTAAAAATGTCAATTGGATCGTGCTTCATGTTGAATAAACACTTTTTAAACCTTCACAGTGACCACAATTGCCATATTTACAGTTTTGCTTACTCAGAAGCTTCAATTTTGACCAATTTCAGGCACAGAAATGACTTTAAACATATTTATTTTAGTTGAAAAAGTAATAATTCACATCCAACAGTAATTTACAGCCAAAAGATTAAATGTTAAAATTTCATCAAAATTGACCATTTTGGAACGTTGGACAGCTCCGCGGTCATCGTTTTTCTTCAGAAAATTGATTTTTTGGACTGTACCAAAAATTATCCCAAATCTCAATTGGATCGGGACTCAAATTGAATAACCATTATTTAAACCCTCACAGTGACCAAAATTGCCATTTTTATAGAGTTTTGCTTACTCAGAAGCTTCAGTTTTGACGAATTTCATGCTCAGAAATGACTTTAAACACATTTACTTTAGTTGAAAAAGTTATAATTCACATCCAACAGTAATTTGCTGTCAGAAGATTAAATGTTAAAATTTCATCAATATTGACCATTTTGGGAACGTTCGACAGCTCCGCGGTCATCGTTTTTCTTCAGAAATTTAATTTTTTGGCCTGCACCAAAAATTATTAAAAATGTCAATTGGATCGTGCCTCATGTTGAATAACCACTTTTTAAACCCTCACAGTGACCAAAATTGCCATATTTACAATTTTGCTTACTCAGAAGCTTCAATTTTGACCAATTTCAGGCACAGAAATGACTTTAAACACATTTATTTTAGTTGAAAAAGTAATAATTCACATCCAACAGTAATTTACAGCCAAAAGATTAAATGTTAAAATTTCATCAAAATTGACCATTTTGGAACGTTGGACAGCTCCGCGGACATCGTTTTTCTTCAGAAAATTGATTTTTTGGACTGTACCAAAAATGATTTAAAATGTCAATTGGATCGTGCCTCATGTTGAATAACCACTTTTTACACCCTGACAATGACCAAAATTGCCATTTTTACAGAGTTTTGCTTACTCAGAAGCTTCAATTTTGACCAATTCAGGCACAGAAATGACTTTAAACACACTTATTTTGGTTGAAAAAGCAATAATTCACATCCAACAGTAATTTGCAGTCGAAAGATTTAATGTTAAAATTTCATCAAAATTGACCATTTTGGGAACTTTCGGTCATCGTTTTTCTTCAGAAAATATATTTTTTGGACTGTACCAATTAAGATTTAAAATGTCAATTAGATCGTGCCTCATGTTGAATAACCTCTTTTTAAACCCTCACAGTGACCAAAATTGCCATTTTTACAGAGTTTTGCTTACTCAGAAGCTTCAATTTTGACAAATTTCAGGCACAGAAATGACTTTAAACACATTTATTTTAGTTGAAAAAGTAATAATTCACATCCAACAGTAATTTACAGCCAAAAGATTAAATGTTAAAATTTCATCAAAATTGACCATTTTGGGAACGTTCGACAGCTCCGCAATCATAGTTTTTCTTTAGAAAATTGATTTTTTGGACTCTACCAAAAATTATTCAAAATGTCAAATGGATCGTGCCTCAAATTGAATAACCACTTTTTAAACCCTCACAATGACCAAAATTGCCATTTTTATAGAGTTTTGCTTACTCAGAGGCTTCAATTTTGATGAATTTCATACTCAGAAATGACTTTAAACACATTTACTTTAGTTGAAAAAGTTATAATTCACAACCAACAGTAATTTGCAGTCAATTTCATCAATATTGACCATTTTGGGAACGTATGACAGCTCCGCGGTCATCGTTTTTTTCAGAAAATTTATTGTTTGGCCGGCACCAAAAATTATTAAAAATGTCAATTGGATCGTGCCTCATGTTGAATAAACACTTTTTAAACCCTCACAGTGACCACAATTGCCATATTTACAGTTTTGCTTACTCAGAAGCTTCAATTTTGACCAAATTCAGACACAGAAATGACTTTAAACATATTTATTTTAGTTGAAAAAGTAATAATTCACATCCAACAGTAATTTACAGCCAAAAGATTAAATGTTAAAATTTCATCAAAATTGACCATTTTGGAACGTTGGACAGCTCCGCGGTCATCGTTTTTCTTCAGAAAATTGATTTTTGGGACTGTACCAATTAAAATTCAAAATGTCAATTGGATCGTGCCTCATGTTGAAGAGCCACTTTTTAAACCCTCACAGTGACCAAAATTGCCTTTTTTACAGAGTTTTGCTTACTCAGAAGCTTCAATTTTGACCAATTCAGGCACAGAAATGACTTTAAACACACTTATTTTGGTTGAAAAAGCAATAATTCACATCCAACAGTAATTTGCAGTCGAAAGATTTAATGTTAAAATTTCATCAAAATTGACCATTTTGGGAACTTTCGGTCATCGTTTTTCTTCAGAAAATTGATTTTTTGGACTGTACCAAAAATGATTCAAAATGTCAATTGGATCGTGCCTCATGTTGAATAACCACTTTTTACACCCTGACAATGACCAAAATTGCCATTTTTACAGTTTTGCTTACTCAGAAGCTTCAATTTTGACCAATTTCAGGCACAGAAATGACGTTAAACACATTTATTTTAGTTGAAAAAGTAATAATTCACATCCAACAGTAATTTACAGCCAAAAGATTAAATGTTAAAATTTCATCAAAATTGACCATTTTGGAACGTTGGACAGCTCCGCGGTCATCGTTTTTCTTCAGAAAATTGATTTTTTGGACTGTACCAAAAATGATTCAAAATGTCAATTGGATCGTGCCTCATGTTGAATAACCACTTTTTACACCCTGACAATGACCAAAATTGCCATTTTTACAGAGTTTTGCTTACTCAGAAGCTTCAATTTTGACCAATTCAGGCACAGAAATGACTTTAAACACACTTATTTTGGTTGAAAAAGCAATAATTCACATCCAACAGTAATTTGCAGTCGAAAGATTTAATGTTAAAATTTCATCAAAATTGACCATTTTGGGAACTTTCGGTCATCGTTTTTCTTCAGAAAATATATTTTTTGGACTGTACCAATTAAGATTTAAAATGTCAATTAGATCGTGCCTCATGTTGAATAACCTCTTTTTAAACCCTCACAGTGACCAAAATTGCCATTTTTACAGAGTTTTGCTCACTCAGAAGCTTCAATTTTGACAAATTTCAGGCACAGAAATGACTTTAAACACATTTATTTTAGTTGAAAAAGTAATAATTCACATCCAACAGTAATTTACAGCCAAAAGATTAAATGTTAAAATTTCATCAAAATTGACCATTTTGGGAACGTTCGACAGCTCCGCAATCATAGTTTTTCTTTAGAAAATTGATTTTTTGGACTCTACCAAAAATTATTCAAAATGTCAAATGGATCGTGCCTCAAATTGAATAACCACTTTTTAAACCCTCACAGTGACCAAAATTGCCATTTTATAGAGTTTTGCTTACTCAGAAGCTTCAATTTTGATGAATTTCATGCACAGAAATGACTTTAAACACATTTACTTTAGTTGAAAAAGTTATAATTCACAACCAACAGTAATTTGCAGTCAATTTCATCAATATTGACCATTTTGGGAACGTATGACAGCTCCGCGGTCATCGTTTTTTTTCAGAAAATTTATTTTTTGGCCGGCACCAAAAATTGTTAAAAATGTCAATTGGATCGTGCTTCATGTTGAATAAACACTTTTTAAACCTTCACAGTGACCACAATTGCCATATTTACAGTTTTGCTTACTCAGAAGCTTCAATTTTGACCAATTTCAGGCACAGAAATGACTTTAAACATATTTATTTTAGTTGAAAAAGTAATAATTCACATCCAACAGTAATTTACAGCCAAAAGATTAAATGTTAAAATTTCATCAAAATTGACCATTTTGGAACGTTGGACAGCTCCGCGGTCATCGTTTTTCTTCAGAAAATTGATTTTTTGGACTGTACCAAAAATTATCCAAAATCTCAATTGGATCGTGACTCAAATTGAATAACCATTATTTAAACCCTCACAGTGACCAAAATTGCCATTTTTATAGAGTTTTGCTTACTCAGAAGCTTCAGTTTTGACGAATTTCATGCTCAGAAATGACTTTAAACACATTTACTTTAGTTGAAAAAGTTATAATTCACATCCAACAGTAATTTGCTGTCAGAAGATTAAATGTTAAAATTTCATCAATATTGACCATTTTGGGAACGTTCGACAGCTCCGCGGTCATCGTTTTTCTTCAGAAAATTTATTTTTTGGCCTGCACCAAAAATTATTAAAAATGTCAATTGGATCGTGCCTCATGTTGAATAACCACTTTTTAAACCCTCACAGTGACCAAAATTGCCATATTTACAGTTTTGCTTACTCAGAAGCTTCAATTTTGACCAATTTCAGGCACATAAATGACTTTAAACACATTTATTTTAGTTGAAAAAGTAATAATTCACATCCAACAGTAATTTACAGCCAAAAGATTAAATGTTAAAATTTCATCAAAATTGACCATTTTGGAACGTTGGACAGCTCCGCGGTCATCGTTTTTCTTCAGAAAATTGATTTTTTGGACTGTACCAAAAATGATTCAAAATGTCAATTGGATCGTGCCTCATGTTGAATAACCACTTTTTACACCCTGACAATGACCAAAATTGCCATTTTTACAGAGTTTTGCTTACTCAGAAGCTTCAATTTTGACCAATTTAGGCACAGAAATGACTTTAAACACACTTATTTTGGTTGAAAAAGCAATAATTCACATCCAACAGTAATTTGCAGTCGAAAGATTTAATGTTAAAATTTCATCAAAATTGACCATTTTGGGAACTTTCGGTCATCGTTTTTCTTCAGAAAATATATTTTTTGGACTGTACCAATTAAGATTTAAAATGTCAATTAGATCGTGCCTCATGTTGAATAACCTCTTTTTAAACCCTCACAGTGACCAAAATTGCCATTTTTACAGAGTTTTGCTTACTCAGAAGCTTCAATTTTGACAAATTTCAGGCACAGAAATGACTTTAAACACATTTATTTTAGTTGAAAAAGTAGAAATTCAGATCCAACAGTAATTTACAGCCAAAAGATTAAATGTTAAAATTTCATCAAAATTGACCATTTTGGGAACGTTCGACAGCTCCGCAATCATAGTTTTTCTTTAGAAAATTGATTTTTTGGACTCTACCAAAAATTATTCAAAATGTCAAATGGATCGTGCCTCAAATTGAATAACCACTTTTTAAACCCTCACAATGACCAAAATTGCCATTTTTATAGAGTTTTGCTTACTCAGAGGCTTCAATTTTGATGAATTTCATACTCAGAAATGACTTTAAACACATTTACTTTAGTTGAAAAAGTTATAATTCACAACCAACAGTAATTTGCAGTCAATTTCATCAATATTGACCATTTTGGGAACGTATGACAGCTCCGCGGTCATCGTTTTTTTCAGAAAATTTATTTTTTGGCCGGCACCAAAAATTATTAAAAATGTCAATTGGATCGTGCCACATGTTGAATAAACACTTTTTAAACCCTCACAGTGACCACAATTGCCATATTTACAGTTTTGCTTACTCAGAAGCTTCAATTTTGACCAAATTCAGACACAGAAATGACTTTAAACATATTTATTTTAGTTGAAAAAGTAATAATTCACATCCAACAGTAATTTACAGCCAAAAGATTAAATGTTAAAATTTCATCAAAATTGACCATTTTAGAACGTTGGACAGCTCCGCGGTCATCGTTTTTCTTCAGAAAATTGATTTTTGGGACTGTACCAATTAAAATTCAAAATGTCAATTGGATCGTGCCTCATGTTGAAGAACCACTTTTTAAACCCTCACAGTGACCAAAATTGCCTTTTTTACAGAGTTTTGCTTACTCAGAAGCTTCAATTTTGACCAATTCAGGCACAGAAATGACTTTAAACACACTTATTTTGGTTGAAAAAGCAATAATTCACATCCAACAGTAATTTGCAGTCGAAAGATTTAATGTTAAAATTTCATCAAAATTGACCATTTTGGGAACTTTCGGTCATCGTTTTTCTTCAGAAAATATATTTTTTGGACTGTACCAATTAAGATTTAAAATGTCAATTAGATCGTGCCTCATGTTGAATAACCTCTTTTTAAACCCTCACAGTGACCAAAATTGCCATTTTTACAGAGTTTTGCTTACTCAGAAGCTTCAATTTTGACAAATTTCAGGCACAGAAATGACTTTAAACACATTTATTTTAGTTGAAAAAGTAATAATTCACATCCAACAGTAATTTACAGCCAAAAGATTAAATGTTAAAATTTCATCAAAATTGACCATTTTGGGAACGTTCGACAGCTCCGCAATCATAGTTTTTCTTTAGAAAATTGATTTTTTGGACTCTACCAAAAATTATTCAAAATGTCAAATGGATCGTGCCTCAAATTGAATAACCACTTTTTAAACCCTCACAGTGACCAAAATTGCCATTTTATAGAGTTTTGCTTACTCAGAAGCTTCAATTTTGATGAATTTCATGCACAGAAATGACTTTAAACACATTTACTTTAGTTGAAAAAGTTATAATTCACAACCAACAGTAATTTGCAGTCAATTTCATCAATATTGACCATTTTGGGAACGTATGACAGCTCCGCGGTCATCGTTTTTTTCAGAAAATTTATTTTTTGTCCGGCACCAAAAATTGTTAAAAATGTCAATTGGATCGTGCTTCATGTTGAATAAACACTTTTTAAACCTTCACAGTGACCACAATTGCCATATTTACAGTTTTGCTTACTCAGAAGCTTCAATTTTGACCAATTTCAGGCACAGAAATGACTTTAAACATATTTATTTTAGTTGAAAAAGTAATAATTCACATCCAACAGTAATTTACAGCCAAAAGATTAAATGTTAAAATTTCATCAAAATTGACCATTTTGGAACGTTCGACAGCTCCGCGGTCATCGTTTTTCTTCAGAAAATTGATTTTTTGGACTGTACCAAAAATTATCCAAAATCTCAATTGGATCGGGACTCAAATTGAATAACCATTATTTAAACCCTCACAGTGACCAAAATTGCCATTTTTATAGAGTTTTGCTTACTCAGAAGCTTCAGTTTTGACGAATTTCATGCTCAGAAATGACTTTAAACACATTTACTTTAGTTGAAAAAGTTATAATTCACATCCAACAGTAATTTGCTGTCAGAAGATTAAATGTTAAAATTTCATCAATATTGACCATTTTGGGAACGTTCGACAGCTCCGCGGTCATCGTTTTTCTTCAGAAATTTTATTTTTTGGCCTGCACCAAAAATTATTAAAAATGTCAATTGGATCGTGCCTCATGTT
This sequence comes from Lissotriton vulgaris, assembly GCF_964263255.1. Classification (NCBI taxonomy): domain Eukaryota; kingdom Metazoa; phylum Chordata; class Amphibia; order Caudata; family Salamandridae; genus Lissotriton; species Lissotriton vulgaris. Next base: position 667,112,416 of record NC_141693.1, read on the forward strand.
GAATAACCACTTTTTAAACCCTCACAGTGACCAAAATTGCCATATTTACAGTTTTGCTTACTCAGAAGCTTCAATTTTGACCAATTTCAGGCACAGAAATGACTTTAAACACATTTATTTTAGTTGAAAAAGTAATAATTCACATCCAACAGTAATTTACAGCCAAAAGATTAAATGTTAAAATTTCATCAAAATTGACCATTTTGGAACGTTGGACAGCTCCGCGGTCATCGTTTTTCTTCAGAAAATTGATTTTTTGGACTGTACCAAAAATGATTTAAAATGTCAATTGGATCGTGCCTCATGTTGAATAACCAATTTTTACACCCTGACAATGACCAAAATTGCCATTTTTACAGAGTTTTGCTTACTCAGAAGCTTCAATTTTGACCAATTCAGGCACAGAAATGACTTTAAACACACTTATTTTGGTTGAAAAAGCAATAATTCACATCCAACAGTAATTTGCAGTCGAAAGATTTAATGTTAAAATTTCATCAAAATTGACCATTTTGGGAACTTTCGGTCATCGTTTTTCTTCAGAAAATATATTTTTTGGACTGTACCAATTAAGATTTAAAATGTCAATTAGATCGTGCCTCATGTTGAATAACCTCTTTTTAAACCCTCACAGTGACCAAAATTGCCATTTTTACAGAGTTTTGCTTACTCAGAAGCTTCAATTTTGACAAATTTCAGGCACAGAAATGACTTTAAACACATTTATTTTAGTTGAAAAAGTAATAATTCACATCCAACAGTAATTTACAGCCAAAAGATTAAATGTTAAAATTTCATCAAAATTGACCATTTTGGGAACGTTCGACAGCTCCGCAATCATAGTTTTTCTTTAGAAAATTGATTTTTTGGACTCTACCAAAAATTATTCAAAATGTCAAATGGATCGTGCCTCAAATTGAATAACCACTTTTTAAACCCTCACAATGACCAAAATTGCCATTTTTATAGAGTTTTGCTTACTCAGAGGCTTCAATTTTGATGAATTTCATACTCAGAAATGACTTTAAACACATTTACTTTAGTTGAAAAAGTTATAATTCACAACCAACAGTAATTTGCAGTCAATTTCATCAATATTGACCATTTTGGGAACGTATGACAGCTCCGCGGTCATCGTTTTTTTCAGAAAATTTATTGTTTGGCCGGCACCAAAAATTATTAAAAATGTCAATTGGATCGTGCCTCATGTTGAATAAACACTTTTTAAACCCTCACAGTGACCACAATTGCCATATTTACAGTTTTGCTTACTCAGAAGCTTCAATTTTGACCAAATTCAGACACAGAAATGACTTTAAACATATTTATTTTAGTTGAAAAAGTAATAATTCACATCCAACAGTAATTTACAGCCAAAAGATTAAATGTTAAAATTTCATCAAAATTGACCATTTTGGAACGTTGGACAGCTCCGCGGTCATCGTTTTTCTTCAGAAAATTGATTTTTGGGACTGTACCAATTAAAATTCAAAATGTCAATTGGATCGTGCCTCATGTTGAAGAGCCACTTTTTAAACCCTCACAGTGACCAAAATTGCCTTTTTTACAGAGTTTTGCTTACTCAGAAGCTTCAATTTTGACCAATTCAGGCACAGAAATGACTTTAAACACACTTATTTTGGTTGAAAAAGCAATAATTCACATCCAACAGTAATTTGCAGTCGAAAGATTTAATGTTAAAATTTCATCAAAATTGACCATTTTGGGAACTTTCGGTCATCGTTTTTCTTCAGAAAATTGATTTTTTGGACTGTACCAAAAATGATTCAAAATGTCAATTGGATCGTGCCTCATGTTGAATAACCACTTTTTACACCCTGACAATGACCAAAATTGCCATTTTTACAGTTTTGCTTACTCAGAAGCTTCAATTTTGACCAATTTCAGGCACAGAAATGACGTTAAACACATTTATTTTAGTTGAAAAAGTAATAATTCACATCCAACAGTAATTTACAGCCAAAAGATTAAATGTTAAAATTTCATCAAAATTGACCATTTTGGAACGTTGGACAGCTCCGCGGTCATCGTTTTTCTTCAGAAAATTGATTTTTTGGACTGTACCAAAAATGATTCAAAATGTCAATTGGATCGTGCCTCATGTTGAATATCCACTTTTTACACCCTGACAATGACCAAAATTGCCATTTTTACAGAGTTTTGCTTACTCAGAAGCTTCAATTTTGACCAATTCAGGCACAGAAATGACTTTAAACACACTTATTTTGGTTGAAAAAGCAATAATTCACATCCAACAGTAATTTGCAGTCGAAAGATTTAATGTTAAAATTTCATCAAAATTGACCATTTTGGGAACTTTCGGTCATCGTTTTTCTTCAGAAAATATATTTTTTGGACTGTACCAATTAAGATTTAAAATGTCAATTAGATCGTGCCTCATGTTGAATAACCTCTTTTTAAACCCTCACAGTGACCAAAATTGCCATTTTTACAGAGTTTTGCTCACTCAGAAGCTTCAATTTTGACAAATTTCAGGCACAGAAATGACTTTAAACACATTTATTTTAGTTGAAAAAGTAATAATTCACATCCAACAGTAATTTACAGCCAAAAGATTAAATGTTAAAATTTCATCAAAATTGACCATTTTGGGAACGTTCGACAGCTCCGCAATCATAGTTTTTCTTTAGAAAATTGATTTTTTGGACTCTACCAAAAATTATTCAAAATGTCAAATGGATCGTGCCTCAAATTGAATAACCACTTTTTAAACCCTCACAGTGACCAAAATTGCCATTTTATAGAGTTTTGCTTACTCAGAAGCTTCAATTTTGATGAATTTCATGCACAGAAATGACTTTAAACACATTTACTTTAGTTGAAAAAGTTATAATTCACAACCAACAGTAATTTGCAGTCAATTTCATCAATATTGACCATTTTGGGAACGTATGACAGCTCCGCGGTCATCGTTTTTTTTCAGAAAATTTATTTTTTGGCCGGCACCAAAAATTGTTAAAAATGTCAATTGGATCGTGCTTCATGTTGAATAAACACTTTTTAAACCTTCACAGTGACCACAATTGCCATATTTACAGTTTTGCTTACTCAGAAGCTTCAATTTTGACCAATTTCAGGCACAGAAATGACTTTAAACATATTTATTTTAGTTGAAAAAGTAATAATTCACATCCAACAGTAATTTACAGCCAAAAGATTAAATGTTAAAATTTCATCAAAATTGACCATTTTGGAACGTTGGACAGCTCCGCGGTCATCGTTTTTCTTCAGAAAATTGATTTTTTGGACTGTACCAAAAATTATCCAAAATCTCAATTGGATCGTGACTCAAATTGAATAACCATTATTTAAACCCTCACAGTGACCAAAATTGCCATTTTTATAGAGTTTTGCTTACTCAGAAGCTTCAGTTTTGACGAATTTCATGCTCAGAAATGACTTTAAACACATTTACTTTAGTTGAAAAAGTTATAATTCACATCCAACAGTAATTTGCTGTCAGAAGATTAAATGTTAAAATTTCATCAATATTGACCATTTTGGGAACGTTCGACAGCTCCGCGGTCATCGTTTTTCTTCAGAAAATTTATTTTTTGGCCTGCACCAAAAATTATTAAAAATGTCAATTGGATCGTGCCTCATGTTGAATAACCACTTTTTAAACCCTCACAGTGACCAAAATTGCCATATTTACAGTTTTGCTTACTCAGAAGCTTCAATTTCGACCAATTTCAGGCACAGAAATGACTTTAAACACATTTATTTTAGTTGAAAAAGTAATAATTCACATCCAACAGTAATTTACAGCCAAAAGATTAAATGTTAAAATTTCATCAAAATTGACCATTTTGGAACGTTGGACAGCTCCGCGGTCATCGTTTTTCTTCAGAAAATTGATTTTTTGGACTGTACCAAAAATGATTCAAAATGTCAATTGGATCGTGCCTCATGTTGAATAACCACTTTTTACACCCTGACAATGACCAAAATTGCCATTTTTACAGAGTTTTGCTTACTCAGAAGCTTCAATTTTGACCAATTTAGGCACAGAAATGACTTTAAACACACTTATTTTGGTTGAAAAAGCAATAATTCACATCCAACAGTAATTTGCAGTCGAAAGATTTAATGTTAAAATTTCATCAAAATTGACCATTTTGGGAACTTTCGGTCATCGTTTTTCTTCAGAAAATATATTTTTTGGACTGTACCAATTAAGATTTAAAATGTCAATTAGATCGTGCCTCATGTTGAATAACCTCTTTTTAAACCCTCACAGTGACCAAAATTGCCATTTTTACAGAGTTTTGCTTACTCAGAAGCTTCAATTTTGACAAATTTCAGGCACAGAAATGACTTTAAACACATTTATTTTAGTTGAAAAAGTAGAAATTCAGATCCAACAGTAATTTACAGCCAAAAGATTAAATGTTAAAATTTCATCAAAATTGACCATTTTGGGAACGTTCGACAGCTCCGCAATCATAGTTTTTCTTTAGAAAATTGATTTTTTGGACTCTACCAAAAATTATTCAAAATGTCAAATGGATCGTGCCTCAAATTGAATAACCACTTTTTAAACCCTCACAATGACCAAAATTGCCATTTTTATAGAGTTTTGCTTACTCAGAGGCTTCAATTTTGATGAATTTCATACTCAGAAATGACTTTAAACACATTTACTTTAGTTGAAAAAGTTATAATTCACAACCAACAGTAATTTGCAGTCAATTTCATCAATATTGACCATTTTGGGAACGTATGACAGCTCCGCGGTCATCGTTTTTTTCAGAAAATTTATTTTTTGGCCGGCACCAAAAATTATTAAAAATGTCAATTGGATCGTGCCACATGTTGAATAAACACTTTTTAAACCCTCACAGTGACCACAATTGCCATATTTACAGTTTTGCTTACTCAGAAGCTTCAATTTTGACCAAATTCAGACACAGAAATGACTTTAAACATATTTATTTTAGTTGAAAAAGTAATAATTCACATCCAACAGTAATTTACAGCCAAAAGATTAAATGTTAAAATTTCATCAAAATTGACCATTTTGGAACGTTGGACAGCTCCGCGGTCATCGTTTTTCTTCAGAAAATTGATTTTTGGGACTGTACCAATTAAAATTCAAAATGTCAATTGGATCGTGCCTCATGTTGAAGAACCACTTTTTAAACCCTCACAGTGACCAAAATTGCCTTTTTTACAGAGTTTTGCTTACTCAGAAGCTTCAATTTTGACCAATTCAGGCACAGAAATGACTTTAAACACACTTATTTTGGTTGAAAAAGCAATAATTCACATCCAACAGTAATTTTCAGTCGAAAGATTTAATGTTAAAATTTCATCAAAATTGACCATTTTGGGAACGTTCGACAGCTCCGCAATCATAGTTTTTCTTTAGAAAATTGATTTTTTGGACTCTACCAAAAATTATCCAAAATGTCAAATGGATCGTGCTTCAAATTGAATAACCACTTTTTAAACCCTCACAATGACGGAAATTGCCATTTTTATAGAGTTTTGCTTACTCAGAGGCTTCAATTTTGATGAATTTCATACTCAGAAATGACTTTAAACACATTTACTTTAGTTTAAAAAGTTATAATTCACATCCAACAGTAATTTGCTGTCAGAAGATTAAATGTTAAAATTTCATCAATATTGACCATTTTGGGAACGTTCGACATCATCGTTTTTCTTCAGAAAATTTATTTTTTGGCCTGCACCAAAAATTATTAAAAATGTCAATTGGATCGTGCCTCATGTTGAATAACCACTTTTTAAACCCTCACAGTGACCAAAATTGCCATATTTACAGTTTTGCTTACTCAGAAGCTTCAATTTTGACCAATTTCAGGCACAGAAATGACTTTAAACACATTTATTTTAGTTGAAAAAGTAATAATTCACATCCAACAGTAATTTACAGCCAAAAGATGAAATGTTAAAATTTCATCAAAATTGACCATTTTGGAACGTTGGACAGCTCCGCGGTCATCGTTTTTCTTCAGAAAATTGATTTTTTGGACTGTACCAAAAATGATTCAAAATGTCAATTGGATCGTGCCTCATGTTGAATAACCACTTTTTACACCCTGACAATGACCAAAATTGCCATTTTTACAGAGTTTTGCTTACTCAGAAGCTTCAATTTTGACCAATTCAGGCACAGAAATGACTTTAAACACACTTATTTTGGTTGAAAAAGCAATAATTCACATCCAACAGTAATTTGCAGTCGAAAGATTTAATGTTAAAATTTCATCAAAATTGACCATTTTGGGAACTTTCGGTCATCGTTTTTCTTCAGAAAATATATTTTTTGGACTGTACCAATTAAGATTTAAAATGTCAATTAGATCGTGCCTCATGTTGAATAACCTCTTTTTAAACCCTCACAGTGACCAAAATTGCCATTTTTACAGAGTTTTGCTTACTCAGAAGCTTCAATTTTGACCAATTTCAGGCACAGAAATGACTTTAAACACATTTATTTTAGTTGAAAAAGTAATAATTCACATCCAACAGTAATTTACAGCCAAAAGATTAAATGTTAAAATTTCATCAAAATTGACCATTTTGGGAACGTTTGACAGCTCCGCAATCATAGTTTTTCTTTAGAAAATTGATTTTTTGGACTCTACCAAAAATTATCCAAAATGTCAAATGGATCGTGCCTCAAATTGAATAACCACTTTTTAAACCCTCACAATGACCGAAATTGCCATTTTTATAGAGTTTTGCTTACTCAGAGGCTTCAATTTTGATGAATTTCATACTCAGAAATGACTTTAAACACATTTACTTTAGTTTAAAAAGTTATAATTCACTTCCAACAGTAATTTGCAGTCAAAAGATTAAATGTTAAAATTTCATCAATATTGACCATTTTGGGAACGTACGACAGCTCCGCGGTCATCGTTTTTCTTCAGAAAATTTATTTTTTGGCCGGCACCAAAAATTATTACAAATGTCAATTGGATCGTGCCTCATGTTGAATAAACACTTTTTAAACCCTCACAGTGACCACAATTGCCATATTTACAGTTTTGCTTACTCAGAAGCTTCAATTTTTACCAATTTCAGGCACAGAAATGACTTTAAACATATTTATTTTAGTTGAAAAAGTAATAATTCACATCCAACAGTAATTTACAGCAAAATGATTAAATGTTAAAATTTCATCAACATTGACCATTTTGGAACGTTGGACAGCTCCGCGGTCATCGTTTTTCTTCAGAAAATTGATTTTTTGGACTGTACCAATTAAAATTCAAAATGTCAATTGGATCGTGCCTCATGTTGAAGAACCACTTTTTAAACCCTCACAGTGACCAAAATTGCCTTTTTTACAGAGTTTTTCTTACTCAGGAGCTTCAATTTTGACCAATTACAGGCACAGAAATGACTTTAAACACATTTATTTTAGTTGAAAAAGTAATAATTCACATCCAACAGTAATTTACAGCCAAAAGATTAAATGTTAAAATTTCATCAAAATTGACCATTTTGGGAACATTCGACAGCTCCGCGGTCATCGTTTTTCTTCAGAAAATTGATTTTTTGGACTGTACCAAAAATTATCCAAAATCTCAATTGGATCGTGACTCAAATTGAATAACCATTATTTAAACCCTCACAGTGACCAAAATTGCCATTTTTATAGAGTTTTGCTTACTCAGAAGCTTCAGTTTTGACGAATTTCATGCTCAGAAATGACTTTAAACACATTTACTTTAGTTGAAAAAGTTATAATTCACATCCAACAGTAATTTGCTGTCAGAAGATTAAATGTTAAAATGTCATCAATATTGACCATTTTGGGAACGTTCGACAGCTCCGCGGTCATCGTTTTTCTTCAGAAAATTTATTTTTTGGCCTGCACCAAAAATTATTAGAAAATGTCAATTGGATCGTGCCTCATGTTGAATAACCACTTTTTAAACCCTCACAGTGACCAAAATTGCCATATTTACAGTTTTGCTTACTCAGAAGCTTCAATTTTGACCAATTTCAGGCACAGAAATGACTTTAAACACATTTATTTTAGTTGAAAAAGTAATAATTCACATCCAACAGTAATTTACAGCCAAAAGATTAAATGTTAAAATTTCATCAAAATTGACCATTTTGGAACGTTGGACAGCTCCGCGGTCATCGTTTTTCTTCAGAAAATTGATTTTTTGGACTGTACCAAAAATGATTCAAAATGTCAATTGGATCGTGCCTCATGTTGAATAACCACTTTTTACACCCTGACAATGACCAAAATTGCCATTTTTACAGAGTTTTGCTTACTCAGAAGCTTCAATTTTGACCAATTCAGGCACAGAAATGACTTTAAACACACTTATTTTGGTTGAAAAAGCAATAATTCACATCCAACAGTAATTTGCAGTCGAAAGATTTAATGTTAAAATTTCATCAAAATTGACCATTTTGGGAACTTTCGGTCATCGTTTTTCTTCAGAAAATATATTTTTTGGACTGTACCAATTAAGATTTAAAATGTCAATTAGATCGTGCCTCATGTTGAATAACCTCTTTTTAAACCCTCACAGTGACCAAAATTGCCATTTTTACAGAGTTTTGCTTACTCAGAAGCTTCAATTTTGACCAATTTCAGGCACAGAAATGACTTTAAACACATTTATTTTAGTTGAAAAAGTAATAATTCACATCCAACAGTAATTTACAGCCAAAAGATTAAATGTTAAAATTTCATCAAAATTGACCATTTTGGGAACGTTCGACAGCTCCGCAATCATAGTTTTTCTTTAGAAAATTGATTTTTTGGACTCTACCAAAAACTATCCAAAATGTCAAATGGATCGTGCCTCAAATTGAATAACCACTTTTTAAACCCTCACAATGACCGAAATTGCCATTTTTATAGAGTTTTGTTTACTCAGAGGCTTCAATTTTGATGAATTTCATACTCAGAAATGACTTTAAACACATTTACTTTAGTTTAAAAAGTTATAATTCACTTCCAACAGTAATTTGCAGTCAAAAGATTAAATGTTAAAATTTCATCAATATTGACCATTTTGGGAACGTACGACAGCTCCGCGGTCATCGTTTTTCTTCAGAAAATTTATTTTTTGGCCGGCACCAAAAATTATTACAAATGTCAATTGGATCGTGCCTCATGTTGAATAAACACTTTTTAAACCCTCACAGTGACCACAATTGCCATATTTACAGTTTTGCTTACTCAGAAGCTTCAATTTTGACCAATTTCAGGCACAGAAATGACTTTAAACATATTTATTTTAGTTGAAAAAGTAATAATTCACATCCAACAGTAATTTACAGCAAAATGATTAAATGTTAAAATTTCATCAAAATTGACCATTTTGGAACGTTGGACAGCTCCGCGGTCATCGTTTTTCTTCAGAAAATAGATTTTTTGGACTGTACCAATTAAAATTCAAAATGTCAATTGGATCGTGCCTCATGTTGAAGAACCACTTTTTAAACCCTCACAGTGACCAAAATTGCCTTTTTTACAGAGTTTTTCTTACTCAGGAGCTTCAATTTTGACCAATTACAGGCACAGAAATGACTTTAAACACATTTATTTTAGTTGAAAAAGTAATAATTCACATCCAACAGTAATTTACAGCCAAAAGATTAAATGTTAAAATTTCATCAAAATTGACCATTTTGGGAACGTTCGACGGCTCCGCGGTCATCGTTTTTCTTCAGAAAATTGATTTTTTGGACTGTACCAAAAATTATCCAAAATCTCAATTGGATCGTGACTCAAATTGAATAACCATTATTTAAACCCTCACAGTGACCAAAATTGCCATTTTTATAGAGTTTTGCTTACTCAGAAGCTTCAGTTTTGACGAATTTCATGCTCAGAAATGACTTTAAACACATTTACTTTAGTTGAAAAAGTTATAATTCACATCCAACAGTAATTTGCTGTCAGAAGATTAAATGTTAAAATGTCATCAATATTGACCATTTTGGGAATGTTCGACAGCTCCGCGGTCATCGTTTTTCTTCAGAAAATTTATTTTTTGGCCTGCACCAAAAATTATTAAAAATGTCAATTGGATCGTGCCTCATGTTGAATAACCACTTTTTAAACCCTCACAGTGACCAAAATTGCCATATTTACAGTTTTGCTTACTCAGAAGCTTCAATTTTGACCAATTTCAGGCACAGAAATGACTTTAAACACATTTATTTTAGTTGAAAAAGTAATAATTCACATCCAACAGTAATTTACAGCCAAAAGATTAAATGTTAAAATTTCATCAAAATTGACCATTTTGGAACGTTGGACAGCTCCGCGGTCATCGTTTTTCTTCAGAAAATTGATTTTTTGGACTGTACCAAAAATGATTCAAAATGTCAATTGGATCGTGCCTCATGTTGAATAACCACTTTTTACACCCTGACAATGACCAAAATTGCCATTTTTACAGAGTTTTGCTTACTCAGAAGCTTCAATTTTGACCAATTCAGGCACAGAAATGACTTTAAACACACTTATTTTGGTTGAAAAAGCAATAATTCACATCCAACAGTAATTTGCAGTCGAAAGATTTAATGTTAAAATTTCATCAAAATTGACCATTTTGGGAACTTTCGGTCATCGTTTTTCTTCAGAAAATATATTTTTTGGACTGTACCAATTAAGATTTAAAATGTCAATTAGATCGTGCCTCATGTTGAATAACCTCTTTTTAAACCCTCACAGTGACCAAAATTGCCATTTTTACAGAGTTTTGTTTACTCAGAAGCTTCAATTTTGACCAATTTCAGGCACAGAAATGACTTTAAACACATTTATTTTAGTTGAAAAAGTAATAATTCACATCCAACAGTAATTTACAGCCAAAAGATTAAATGTTAAAATTTCATCAAAATTGACCATTTTGGGAACGTTCGACAGCTCCGCAATCATAGTTTTTCTTTAGAAAATTGATTTTTTGGACTCTACCAAAAATTATCCAAAATGTCAAATGGATCGTGCCTCAAATTGAATAACCACTTTTTAAACCCTCACAATGACCGAAATTGCCATTTTTATAGAGTTTTGCTTACTCAGAGGCTTCAATTTTGATGAATTTCATACTCAGAAATGACTTTAAACACATTTACTTTAGTTTAAAAAGTTATAATTCACTTCCAACAGTAATTTGCAGTCAAAAGATTAAATGTTAAAATTTCATCAATATTGACCATTTTGGGAACGTACGACAGCTCCGCGGTCATCGTTTTTCTTCAGAAAATTTATTTTTTGGCCGGCACCAAAAATTATTACAAATGTCAATTGGATCGTGCCTCATGTTGAATAAACACTTTTTAAACCCTCACAGTGACCACAATTGCCATATTTACAGTTTTGCTTACTCAGAAGCTTCAATTTTGACCAATTTCAGGCACAGAAATGACTTTAAACATATTTATTTTAGTTGAAAAAGTAATAATTCACATCCAACAGTAATTTACAGCAAAATGATTAAATGTTAAAATTTCATCAAAATTGACCATTTTGGAACGTTGGACAGCTCCGCGGTCATCGTTTTTCTTCAGAAAATTGATTTTTTGGACTGTACCAATTAAAATTCAAAATGTCAATTGGATCGTGCCTCATGTTGAAGAACCACTTTTTAAACCCTCACAGTGACCAAAATTGCCTTTTTTACAGAGTTTTTCTTACTCAGGAGCTTCAATTTTGACCAATTACAGGCACAGAAATGACTTTAAACACATTTATTTTAGTTGAAAAAGTAATAATTCACATCCAACAGTAATTTACAGCCAAAAGATTAAATGTTAAAATTTCATCAAAATTGACCATTTTGGGAACGTTCGACAGCTCCGCGGTCATCGTTTTTCTTCAGAAAATTTATTTTTTGGCCTGCACCAAAAATTATTAAAAATGTCAATTGGATCGTGCCTCATGTTGAATAACCACTTTTTAAACCCTCACAGTGACCAAAATTGCCATATTTACAGTTTTGCTTACTCAGAAGCTTCAATTTTGACCAATTTCAGGCACAGAAATGACTTTAAACACATTTATTTTAGTTGAAAAAGTAATAATTCACATCCAACAGTAATTTACAGCCAAAAGATTAAATGTTAAAATTTCATCAAAATTGACCATTTTGGAACGTTGGACAGCTCCGCGGTCATCGTTTTTCTTCAGAAAATTGATTTTTTGGCCTGCACCAAAAATGATTCAAAATGTCAATTGGATTGTGCCTCATGTTGAAGAACCACTTTTTAAACCCTCACAGTGACCAAAATTGCCTTTTTTACAGAGTTTTGCTTACTCAGAAGCTTCAATTTTGACCAATTCAGGCACAGAAATGACTTTAAACACACTTATTTTGGTTGAAAAAGCAATAATTCACATCCAACAGTAATTTGCAGTCGAAAGATTTAATGTTAAAATTTCATCAAAATTGACCATTTTGGGAACTTTCGGTCATCGTTTTTCTTCAGAAAATTGATTTTTTGGACTGTACCAAAAATGATTCAAAATGTCAATTGGATCGTGCCTCATGTTGAATAACCACTTTTTACACCCTGACAATGACCAAAATTGCCATTTTTACAGAGTTTTGCTTACTCAGAAGCTTCAATTTTGACCAATTCAGGCACAGAAATGACTTTAAACACACTTATTTTGGTTTAAAAAGCAATAATTCACATCCAACAGTAATTTTCAGTCGAAAGATTTAATGTTAAAATTTCATCAAAATTGACCATTTTGGGAACGTTCGACAGCTCCGCAATCATAGTTTTTCTTTAGAAAATTGATTTTTTGGACTCTACCAAAAATTATCCAAAATGTCAAATGGATCGTGCCTCAAATTGAATAACCACTTTTTAAACCCTCACAATGACCGAAATTGCCATTTTTATAGAGTTTTGCTTACTCAGAGGCTTCAATTTTGATGAATTTCATACTCAGAAATGACTTTAAACACATTTACTGTAGTTTAAAAAGTTATAATTCACTTCCAACAGTAATTTGCAGTCAAAAGATTAAATGTTAAAATTTCATCAATATTGACCATTTTGGGAACGTACGACAGCTCCGCGGTCATCGTTTTTCTTCAGAAAATTTATTTTTTGGCCGGCACCAAAAATTATTACAAATGTCAATTGGATCGTGCCTCATGTTGAATAAACACTTTTTAAACCCTCACAGTGACCACAATTGCCATATTTACAGTTTTGCTTACTCAGAAGCTTCAATTTTGACCAATTTCAGGCACAGAAATGACTTTAAACATATTTATTTTAGTTGAAAAAGTAATAATTCACATCCAACAGTAATTTACAGCCAAATGATTAAATGTTAAAATTTCATCAAAATTGACCATTTTGGAACGTTGGACAGCTCCGCGGTCATCGTTTTTCTTCAGAAAATTGATTTTTTGGACTGTACCAATTAAAATTCAAAATGTCAATTGGATCGTGCCTCATGTTGAAGAACCACTTTTTAAACCCTCACAGTGACCAAAATTGCCTTTTTTACAGAGTTTTTCTTACTCAGGAGCTTCAATTTTGACCAATTACAGGCACAGAAATGACTTTAAACACATTTATTTTAGTTGAAAAAGTAATAATTCACATCCAACAGTAATTTACAGCCAAAAGATTAAATGTTAAAATTTCATCAAAATTGACCATTTTGGGAACGTTCGACAGCTCCGCGGTCATCGTTTTTCTTCAGAAAATTGATTTTTTGGACTGTACCAAAAATTATCCAAAATCTCAATTGGATCGTGACTCAAATTGAATAACCATTATTTAAACCCTCACAGTGACCAAAATTGCCATTTTTATAGAGTTTTGCTTACTCAGAAGCTTCAGTTTTGACGAATTTCATGCTCAGAAATGACTTTAAACACATTTACTTTAGTTGAAAAAGTTATAATTCACATCCAACAGTAATTTGCTGTCAGAAGATTAAATGTTAAAATGTCATCAATATTGACCATTTTGGAACGTTGGACAGCTCCGCGGTCATCGTTTTTCTTCAGAAAATTGATTTTTTGGACTGTACCAAAAATGATTCAAAATGTCAATTGGATCGAGCCTCATGTTGAATAACCACTTTTTACACCCTGACAATGACCAAAATTGCCATTTTTACAGAGTTTTGCTTACTCAGAAGCTTCAATTTTGACCAATTCAGGCACAGAAATGACTTTAAACACACTTATTTTGGTTGAAAAAGCAATAATTCACATCCAACAGTAATTTTCAGTCGAAAGATTTAATGTTAAAATTTCATCAAAATTGACCATTTTGGGAACGTTCGACAGCTCCGCAATCATAGTTTTTCTTTAGAAAATTGATTTTTTGGACTCTACCAAAAATTATCCAAAATGTCAAATGGATCGTGCCTCAAATTGAATAACCACTTTTTAAACCCTCACAATGACCGAAATTGCCATTTTTATAGAGTTTTGCTTACTCAGAGGCTTGAATTTTGATGAATTTCATACTCAGAAATGACTTTAAACACATTTACTTTAGTTTAAAAAGTTATAATTCACTTCCAACAGTAATTTGCAGTCAAAATGATTAAATGTTAAAATTTCATCAAAATTGACCATTTTCGAACGTTGGACAGCTCCGCGGTCATCGTTTTTCTTCAGAAAATTGATTTTTTGGACTGTACCAATTAAAATTCAAAATGTCAATTGGATCGTGCCTCATGTTGAAGAACCACTTTTTAAACCCTCACAGTGACCAAAATTGCCTTTTTTACAGAGTTTTTCTTACTCAGGAGCTTCAATTTTGACCAATTACAGGCACAGAAATGACTTTAAACACATTTATTTTAGTTGAAAAAGTAATAATTCACATCCAACAGTAATTTACAGCCAAAAGATTAAATGTTAAAATTTCATCAAAATTGACCATTTTGGGAACGTTCGACAGCTCCGCGGTCATCGTTTTTCTTCAGAAAATTTATTTTTTGGCCTGCACCAAAAATTATTAAAAATGTCAATTGGATCGTGCCTCATGTTGAATAACCACTTTTTAAACCCTCACAGTGACCAAAATTGCCATATTTACAGTTTTGCTTACTCAGAAGCTTCAATTTTGACCAATTTCAGGCACAGAAATGACGTTAAACACATTTATTTTAGTTGAAAAAGTAATAATTCACATCCAACAGTAATTTACAGCCAAAAGATTAAATGTTAAAATTTCATCAAAATTGACCATTTTGGAACGTTGGACAGCTCCGCGGTCATCGTTTTTCTTCAGAAAATTGATTTTTTGGACTGTACCAAAAATGATTCAAAATGTCAATTGGATCGTGCCTCATGTTGAATAACCACTTTTTACACCCTGACAATGACCAAAATTGCCATTTTTACAGAGTTTTGCTTACTCAGAAGCTTCAATTTTGACCAATTCAGGCACAGAAATGACTTTAAACACACTTATTTTGGTTGAAAAAGCAATAATTCACATCCAACAGTAATTTGCAGTCGAAAGATTTAATGTTAAAATTTCATCAAAATTGACCATTTTGGGAACTTTCGGTCATCGTTTTTCTTCAGAAAATATATTTTTTGGACTGTACCAATTAAGATTTAAAATGTCAATTAGATCGTGCCTCATGTTGAATAACCTCTTTTTAAACCCTCACAGTGACCAAAATTGCCATTTTTACAGAGTTTTGCTCACTCAGAAGCTTCAATTTTGACAAATTTCAGGCACAGAAATGACTTTAAACACATTTATTTTAGTTGAAAAAGTAATAATTCACATCCAACAGTAATTTACAGCCAAAAGATTAAATGTTAAAATTTCATCAAAATTGACCATTTTGGGAACGTTCGACAGCTCCGCAATCATAGTTTTTCTTTAGAAAATTGATTTTTTGGACTCTACCAAAAATTATTCAAAATGTCAAATGGATCGTGCCTCAAATTGAATAACCACTTTTTAAACCCTCACAGTGACCAAAATTGCCATTTTATAGAGTTTTGCTTACTCAGAAGCTTCAATTTTGATGAATTTCATGCACAGAAATGACTTTAAACACATTTACTTTAGTTGAAAAAGTTATAATTCACAACCAACAGTAATTTGCAGTCAATTTCATCAATATTGACCATTTTGGGAACGTATGACAGCTCCGCGGTCATCGTTTTTTTTCAGAAAATTTATTTTTTGGCCGGCACCAAAAATTGTTAAAAATGTCAATTGGATCGTGCTTCATGTTGAATAAACACTTTTTAAACCTTCACAGTGACCACAATTGCCATATTTACAGTTTTGCTTACTCAGAAGCTTCAATTTTGACCAATTTCAGGCACAGAAATGACTTTAAACATATTTATTTTAGTTGAAAAAGTAATAATTCACATCCAACAGTAATTTACAGCCAAAAGATTAAATGTTAAAATTTCATCAAAATTGACCATTTTGGAACGTTGGACAGCTCCGCGGTCATCGTTTTTCTTCAGAAAATTGATTTTTTGGACTGTACCAAAAATTATCCAAAATCTCAATTGGATCGTGACTCAAATTGAATAACCATTATTTAAACCCTCACAGTGACCAAAATTGCCATTTTTATAGAGTTTTGCTTACTCAGAAGCTTCAGTTTTGACGAATTTCATGCTCAGAAATGACTTTAAACACATTTACTTTAGTTGAAAAAGTTATAATTCACATCCAACAGTAATTTGCTGTCAGAAGATTAAATGTTAAAATTTCATCAATATTGACCATTTTGGGAACGTTCGACAGCTCCGCGGTCATCGTTTTTCTTCAGAAAATTTATTTTTTGGCCTGCACCAAAAATTATTAAAAATGTCAATTGGATCGTGCCTCATGTTGAATAACCACTTTTTAAACCCTCACAGTGACCAAAATTGCCATATTTACAGTTTTGCTTACTCAGAAGCTTCAATTTTGACCAATTTCAGGCACAGAAATGACTTTAAACACATTTATTTTAGTTGAAAAAGTAATAATTCACATCCAACAGTAATTTACAGCCAAAAGATTAAATGTTAAAATTTCATCAAAATTGACCATTTTGGAACGTTGGACAGCTCCGCGGTCATCGTTTTTCTTCAGAAAATTGATTTTTTGGACTGTACCAAAAATGATTCAAAATGTCAATTGGATCGTGCCTCATGTTGAATAACCACTTTTTACACCCTGACAATGACCAAAATTGCAATTTTTACAGAGTTTTGCTTACTCAGAAGCTTCAATTTTGACCAATTCAGGCACAGAAATGACTTTAAACACACTTATTTTGGTTTAAAAAGCAATAATTCACATCCAACAGTAATTTTCAGTCGAAAGATTTAATGTTAAAATTTCATCAAAATTGACCATTTTGGGAACGTTCGACAGCTCCGCAATCATAGTTTTTCTTTAGAAAATTGATTTTTTGGACTCTACCAAAAATTATCCAAAATGTCAAATGGATCGTGCCTCAAATTGAATAACCACTTTTTAAACCCTCACAATGACCGAAATTGCCATTTTTATAGAGTTTTGCTTACTCAGAGGCTTCAATTTTGATGAATTTCATACTCAGAAATGACTTTAAACACATTTACTGTAGTTTAAAAAGTTATAATTCACTTCCAACAGTAATTTGCAGTCAAAAGATTAAATGTTAAAATTTCATCAATATTGACCATTTTGGGAACGTACGACAGCTCCGCGGTCATCGTTTTTCTTCAGAAAATTTATTTTTTGGCCGGCACCAAAAATTATTACAAATGTCAATTGGATCGTGCCTCATGTTGAATAAACACTTTTTAAACCCTCACAGTGACCACAATTGCCATATTTACAGTTTTGCTTACTCAGAAGCTTCAATTTTGACCAATTTCAGGCACAGAAATGACTTTAAACATATTTATTTTAGTTGAAAAAGTAATAATTCACATCCAACAGTAATTTACAGCCAAATGATTAAATGTTAAAATTTCATCAAAATTGACCATTTTGGAACGTTGGACAGCTCCGCGGTCATCGTTTTTCTTCAGAAAATTGATTTTTTGGACTGTACCAATTAAAATTCAAAATGTCAATTGGATCGTGCCTCATGTTGAAGAACCACTTTTTAAACCCTCACAGTGACCAAAATTGCCTTTTTTACAGAGTTTTTCTTACTCAGGAGCTTCAATTTTGACCAATTACAGGCACAGAAATGACTTTAAACACATTTATTTTAGTTGAAAAAGTAATAATTCACATCCAACAGTAATTTACAGCCAAAAGATTAAATGTTAAAATTTCATCAAAATTGACCATTTTGGGAACGTTCGACAGCTCCGCGGTCATCGTTTTTCTTCAGAAAATTGATTTTTTGGACTGTACCAAAAATTATCCAAAATCTCAATTGGATCGTGACTCAAATTGAATAACCATTATTTAAACCCTCACAGTGACCAAAATTGCCATTTTTATAGAGTTTTGCTTACTCAGAAGCTTCAGTTTTGACGAATTTCATGCTCAGAAATGACTTTAAACACATTTACTTTAGTTGAAAAAGTTATAATTCACATCCAACAGTAATTTGCTGTCAGAAGATTAAATGTTAAAATGTCATCAATATTGACCATTTTGGAACGTTGGACAGCTCCGCGGTCATCGTTTTTCTTCAGAAAATTGATTTTTTGGACTGTACCAAAAATGATTCAAAATGTCAATTGGATCGAGCCTCATGTTGAATAACCACTTTTTACACCCTGACAATGACCAAAATTGCCATTTTTACAGAGTTTTGCTTACTCAGAAGCTTCAATTTTGACCAATTCAGGCACAGAAATGACTTTAAACACACTTATTTTGGTTGAAAAAGCAATAATTCACATCCAACAGTAATTTTCAGTCGAAAGATTTAATGTTAAAATTTCATCAAAATTGACCATTTTGGGAACGTTCGACAGCTCCGCAATCATAGTTTTTCTTTAGAAAATTGATTTTTTGGACTCTACCAAAAATTATCCAAAATGTCAAATGGATCGTGCCTCAAATTGAATAACCACTTTTTAAACCCTCACAATGACCGAAATTGCCATTTTTATAGAGTTTTGCTTACTCAGAGGCTTGAATTTTGATGAATTTCATACTCAGAAATGACTTTAAACACATTTACTTTAGTTTAAAAAGTTATAATTCACTTCCAACAGTAATTTGCAGTCAAAATGATTAAATGTTAAAATTTCATCAAAATTGACCATTTTGGAACGTTGGACAGCTCCGCGGTCATCGTTTTTCTTCAGAAAATTGATTTTTTGGACTGTACCAATTAAAATTCAAAATGTCAATTGGATCGTGCCTCATGTTGAAGAACCACTTTTTAAACCCTCACAGTGACCAAAATTGCCTTTTTTACAGAGTTTTTCTTACTCAGGAGCTTCAATTTTGACCAATTACAGGCACAGAAATGACTTTAAACACATTTATTTTAGTTGAAAAAGTAATAATTCACATCCAACAGTAATTTACAGCCAAAAGATTAAATGTTAAAATTTCATCAAAATTGACCATTTTGGGAACGTTCGACAGCTCCGCGGTCATCGTTTTTCTTCAGAAAATTTATTTTTTGGCCTGCACCAAAAATTATTAAAAATGTCAATTGGATCGTGCCTCATGTTGAATAACCACTTTTTAAACCCTCACAGTGACCAAAATTGCCATATTTACAGTTTTGCTTACTCAGAAGCTTCAATTTTGACCAATTTCAGGCACAGAAATGACTTTAAACACATTTATTTTAGTTGAAAAAGTAATAATTCACATCCAACAGTAATTTACAGCCAAAAGATTAAATGTTAAAATTTCATCAAAATTGACCATTTTGGAACGTTGGACAGCTCCGCGGTCATCGTTTTTCTTCAGAAAATTGATTTTTTGGCCTGCACCAAAAATGATTCAAAATGTCAATTGGATTGTGCCTCATGTTGAAGAACCACTTTTTAAACCCTCACAGTGACCAAAATTGCCTTTTTTACAGAGTTTTGCTTACTCAGAAGCTTCAATTTTGACCAATTCAGGCACAGAAATGACTTTAAACACACTTATTTTGGTTGAAAAAGCAATAATTCACATCCAACAGTAATTTGCAGTCGAAAGATTTAATGTTAAAATTTCATCAAAATTGACCATTTTGGGAACTTTCGGTCATCGTTTTTCTTCAGAAAATTGATTTTTTGGACTGTACCAAAAATGATTCAAAATGTCAATTGGATCGTGCCTCATGTTGAATAACCACTTTTTACACCCTGACAATGACCAAAATTGCCATTTTTACAGAGTTTTGCTTACTCAGAAGCTTCAATTTTGACCAATTCAGGCACAGAAATGACTTTAAACACACTTATTTTGGTTGAAAAAGCAATAATTCACATCCAACAGTAATTTTCAGTCGAAAGATTTAATGTTAAAATTTCATCAAAATTGACCATTTTGGGAACGTTCGACAGCTCCGCAATCATAGTTTTTCTTTAGAAAATTGATTTTTTGGACTCTACCAAAAATTATCCAAAATGTCAAATGGATCGTGCCTCAAATTGAATAACCACTTTTTAAACCCTCACAATGACCGAAATTGCCATTTTTATAGAGTTTTGCTTACTCAGAGTCTTCAATTTTGATGAATTTCATACTCAGAAATGACTTTAAACACATTTACTGTAGTTTAAAAAGTTATAATTCACTTCCAACAGTAATTTGCAGTCAAAAGATTAAATGTTAAAATTTCATCAATATTGACCATTTTGGGAACGTACGACAGCTCCGCGGTCATCGTTTTTCTTCAGAAAATTTATTTTTTGGCCGGCACCAAAAATTATTACAAATGTCAATTGGATCGTGCCTCATGTTGAATAAACACTTTTTAAACCCTCACAGTGACCACAATTGCCATATTTACAGTTTTGCTTACTCAGAAGCTTCAATTTTGACCAATTTCAGGCACAGAAATGACTTTAAACATATTTATTTTAGTTGAAAAAGTAATAATTCACATCCAACAGTAATTTACAGCCAAATGATTAAATGTTAAAATTTCATCAAAATTGACCATTTTGGAACGTTGGACAGCTCCGCGGTCATCGTTTTTCTTCAGAAAATTGATTTTTTGGACTGTACCAATTAAAATTCAAAATGTCAATTGGATCGTGCCTCATGTTGAAGAACCACTTTTTAAACCCTCACAGTGACCAAAATTGCCTTTTTTACAGAGTTTTTCTTACTCAGGAGCTTCAATTTTGACCAATTACAGGCACAGAAATGACTTTAAACACATTTATTTTAGTTGAAAAAGTAATAATTCACATCCAACAGTAATTTACAGCCAAAAGATTAAATGTTAAAATTTCATCAAAATTGACCATTTTGGGAACGTTCGACAGCTCCGCGGTCATCGTTTTTCTTCAGAAAATTGATTTTTTGGACTGTACCAAAAATTATCCAAAATCTCAATTGGATCGTGACTCAAATTGAATAACCATTATTTAAACCCTCACAGTGACCAAAATTGCCATTTTTATAGAGTTTTGCTTACTCAGAAGCTTCAGTTTTGACGAATTTCATGCTCAGAAATGACTTTAAACACATTTACTTTAGTTGAAAAAGTTATAATTCACATCCAACAGTAATTTGCTGTCAGAAGATTAAATGTTAAAATGTCATCAATATTGACCATTTTGGAACGTTGGACAGCTCCGCGGTCATCGTTTTTCTTCAGAAAATTGATTTTTTGGACTGTACCAAAAATGATTCAAAATGTCAATTGGATCGAGCCTCATGTTGAATAACCACTTTTTACACCCTGACAATGACCAAAATTGCCATTTTTACAGAGTTTTGCTTACTCAGAAGCTTCAATTTTGACCAATTCAGGCACAGAAATGACTTTAAACACACTTATTTTGGTTGAAAAAGCAATAATTCACATCCAACAGTAATTTTCAGTCGAAAGATTTAATGTTAAAATTTCATCAAAATTGACCATTTTGGGAACGTTCGACAGCTCCGCAATCATAGTTTTTCTTTAGAAAATTGATTTTTTGGACTCTACCAAAAATTATCCAAAATGTCAAATGGATCGTGCCTCAAATTGAATAACCACTTTTTAAACCCTCACAATGACCGAAATTGCCATTTTTATAGAGTTTTGCTTACTCAGAGGCTTGAATTTTGATGAATTTCATACTCAGAAATGACTTTAAACACATTTACTTTAGTTTAAAAAGTTATAATTCACTTCCAACAGTAATTTGCAGTCAAAAGATTAAATGTTAAAATTTCATCAATATTGACCATTTTGGGAACGTACGACAGCTCCGCGGTCATCGTTTTTCTTCAGAAAATTTATTTTTTGGCCGGCACCAAAAATTATTACAAATGTCAATTGGATCGTGCCTCATGTTGAATAAACACTTTTTAAACCCTCACAGTGACCACAATTGCCATATTTACAGTTTTGCTTACTCAGAAGCTTCAATTTTGACCAATTTCAGGCACAGAAATGACTTTAAACATATTTATTTTAGTTGAAAAAGTAATAATTCACATCCAACAGTAATTTACAGCCAAATGATTAAATGTTAAAATTTCATCAAAATTGACCATTTTGGAACGTTGGACAGCTCCGCGGTCATCGTTTTTCTTCAGAAAATTGATTTTTTGGACTGTACCAATTAAAATTCAAAATGTCAATTGGATCGTGCCTCATGTTGAAGAACCACTTTTTAAACCCTCACAGTGACCAAAATTGCCTTTTTTACAGAGTTTTTCTTACTCAGGAGCTTCAATTTTGACCAATTACAGGCACAGAAATGACTTTAAACACATTTATTTTAGTTGAAAAAGTAATAATTCACATCCAACAGTAATTTACAGCCAAAAGATTAAATGTTAAAATTTCATCAAAATTGACCATTTTGGGAACGTTCGATAGCTCCGCGGTCATTGTTTTTCTTCAGAAAATTTATTTTTTAGCCTGCACCAAAAATTATTAAAAATGTCAATTGGATCGTGCCTCATGTTGAATAACCACTTTTTAAACCCTCACAGTGACCAAAATTGCCATATTTACAGTTTTGCTTACTCAGAAGCTTAAATTTTGACCAATTTCAGGCACAGAAATGACTTTAAACACATTTATTTTAGTTGAAAAAGTAATAATTCACATCCAACAGTAATTTACAGCCAAAAGATTAAATGTTAAAATTTCATCAAAATTGACCATTTTGGAACGTTGGACAGCTCCGCGGTCATCGTTTTTCTTCAGAAAATTGATTTTTTGGACTGTACCAAAAATGATTCAAAATGTCAATTGGATCGTGCCTCATGTTGAATACCCACTTTTCACACCCTGACAATGACCAAAATTGCCATTTTTACAGAGTTTTGCTTACTCAGAAGCTTCAATTTTGACCAATTCAGGCACAGAAATGACTTTAAACACACTTATTTTGGTTGAAAAAGCAATAATTCACATCCAACAGTAATTTGCAGTCGAAAGATTTAATGTTAAAATTTCATCAACATTGGCCATTTTGGGAACTTTCGGTCATCGTTTTTCTTCAGAAAATATATTTTTTGGACTGTACCAATTAAGATTTAAAATGTCAATTAGATCGTGCCTCATGTTGAATAACCTCTTTTTAAACCCTCACAGTGACCAAAATTGCCATTTTTACAGAGTTTTGCTTACTCAGAAGCTTCAATTTTGACCAATTTCAGGCACAGAAATGACTTTAAACACATTTATTTTAGTTGAAAAAGTAATAATTCACATCCAACAGTAATTTACAGCCAAAAGATTAAATGTTAAAATTTCATCAAAATTGACCATTTTGGGAACGTTCGACAGCTCCGCGGTCATCGTTTGTCTTCAGAAAATTGATTTTTTGGCCTGCACCAAAAATGATTCAAAATGTCAATTGGATCGTGCCTCATGTTGAAGAACCACTTTTTAAACCCTCACAGTGACCAAAATTGCCTTTTTTACAGAGTTTTGCTTACTCAGAAGCTTCAATTTTGACCAATTCAGGCACAGAAATGACTTTAAACACACTTATTTTGGTTGAAAAAGCAATAATTCACATCCAACAGTAATTTGCAGTCGAAAGATTTAATGTTAAAATTTCATCAAAATTGACCATTTTGGGAACTTTCGGTCATCGTTTTTCTTCAGAAAATTGATTTTTTGGACTGTACCAAAAATGATTCAAAATGTCAATTGGATCGTGCCTCATGTTGAATAACCACTTTTTACACCCTGACAATGACCAAAATTGCCATTTTTACAGAGTTTTGCTTACTCAGAAGCTTCAATTTTGACCAATTCAGGCACAGAAATGACTTTAAACACACTTATTTTGGTTGAAAAAGCAATAGTTCACATCCAACAGTAATTTTCAGTCGAAAGATTTAATGTTAAAATTTCATCAAAATTGACCATTTTGGGAACGTTCGACAGCTCCGCAATCATAGTTTTTCTTTAGAAAATTGATTTTTTGGACTCTACCAAAAATTATCCAAAATGTCAAATGGATCGTGCCTCAAATTGAATAACCACTTTTTAAACCCTCACAATGACCGAAATTGCCATTTTTATAGAGTTTTGCTTACTCAGAGGCTTCAATTTTGATGAATTTCATACTCAGAAATGACTTTAAACACATTTACTTTAGTTTAAAAAGTTATAATTCACTTCCAACAGTAATTTGCAGTCAAAAGATTAAATGTTAAAATTTCATCAATATTGACCATTTTGGGAACGTACGACAGCTCCGCGGTCATCGTTTTTCTTCAGAAAATTTATTTTTTGGCCGGCACCAAAAATTATTACAAATGTCAATTGGATCGTGCCTCATGTTGAATAAACACTTTTTAAACCCTCACAGTGACCACAATTGCCATATTTACAGTTTTGCTTACTCAGAAGCTTCAATTTTGACCAATTTCAGGCACAGAAATGACTTTAAACATATTTATTTTAGTTGAAAAAGTAATAATTCACATCCAACAGTAATTTACAGCCAAATGATTAAATGTTAAAATTTCATCAAAATTGACCATTTTGGAACGTTGGACAGCTCCGCGGTCATCGTTTTTCTTCAGAAAATTGATTTTTTGGACTGTACCAATTAAAATTCAAAATGTCAATTGGATCGTGCCTCATGTTGAAGAACCACTTTTTAAACCCTCACAGTGACCAAAATTGCCTTTTTTACAGAGTTTTTCTTACTCAGGAGCTTCAATTTTGACCAATTACAGGCACAGAAATGACTTTAAACACATTTATTTTAGTTGAAAAAGTAATAATTCACATCCAACAGTAATTTACAGCCAAAAGATTAAATGTTAAAATTTCATCAAAATTGACCATTTTGGGAACGTTCGACAGCTCCGCGGTCATCGTTTTTCTTCAGAAAATTGATTTTTTGGACTGTACCAAAAATTATCCAAAATCTCAATTGGATCGTGACTCAAATTGAATAACCATTATTTAAACCCTCACAGTGACCAAAATTGCCATTTTTATAGAGTTTTGCTTACTCAGAAGCTTCAGTTTTGACGAATTTCATGCTCAGAAATGACTTTAAACACATTTACTTTAGTTGAAAAAGTTATAATTCACATCCAACAGTAATTTGCTGTCAGAAGATTAAATGTTAAAATGTCATCAATATTGACCATTTTGGAACGTTGGACAGCTCCGCGGTCATCGTTTTTCTTCAGAAAATTGATTTTTTGGACTGTACCAAAAATGATTCAAAATGTCAATTGGATCGAGCCTCATGTTGAATAACCACTTTTTACACCCTGACAATGACCAAAATTGCCATTTTTACAGAGTTTTGCTTACTCAGAAGCTTCAATTTTGACCAATTCAGGCACAGAAATGACTTTAAACACACTTATTTTGGTTGAAAAAGCAATAATTCACATCCAACAGTAATTTTCAGTCGAAAGATTTAATGTTAAAATTTCATCAAAATTGACCATTTTGGGAACGTTCGACAGCTCCGCAATCATAGTTTTTCTTTAGAAAATTGATTTTTTGGACTCTACCAAAAATTATCCAAAATGTCAAATGGATCGTGCCTCAAATTGAATAACCACTTTTTAAACCCTCACAATGACCGAAATTGCCATTTTTATAGAGTTTTGGTTACTCAGAGGCTTGAATTTTGATGAATTTCATACTCAGAAATGACTTTAAACACATTTACTTTAGTTTAAAAAGTTATAATTCACTTCCAACAGTAATTTGCAGTCAAAAGATTAAATGTTAAAATTTCATCAATATTGACCATTTTGGGAACGTACGACAGCTCCGCGGTCATCGTTTTTCTTCAGAAAATTTATTTTTTGGCCGGCACCAAAAATTATTACAAATGTCAATTGGATCGTGCCTCATGTTGAATAAACACTTTTTAAACCCTCACAGTGACCACAATTGCCATATTTACAGTTTTGCTTACTCAGAAGCTTCAATTTTGACCAATTTCAGGCACAGAAATGACTTTAAACATATTTATTTTAGTTGAAAAAGTAATAATTCACATCCAACAGTAATTTACAGCCAAATGATTAAATGTTAAAATTTCATCAAAATTGACCATTTTGGAACGTTGGACAGCTCCGCGGTCATCGTTTTTCTTCAGAAAATTGATTTTTTGGACTGTACCAATTAAAATTCAAAATGTCAATTGGATCGTGCCTCATGTTGAAGAACCACTTTTTAAACCCTCACAGTGACCAAAATTGCCTTTTTTACAGAGTTTTTCTTACTCAGGAGCTTCAATTTTGACCAATTACAGGCACAGAAATGACTTTAAACACATTTATTTTAGTTGAAAAAGTAATAATTCACATCCAACAGTAATTTACAGCCAAAAGATTAAATGTTAAAATTTCATCAAAATTGACCATTTTGGGAACGTTCGACAGCTCCGCGGTCATTGTTTTTCTTCAGAAAATTTATTTTTTAGCCTGCACCAAAAATTATTAAAAATGTCAATTGGATCGTGCCTCATGTTGAATAACCACTTTTTAAACCCTCACAGTGACCAAAATTGCCATATTTACAGTTTTGCTTACTCAGAAGCTTAAATTTTGACCAATTTCAGGCACAGAAATGACTTTAAACACATTTATTTTAGTTGAAAAAGTAATAATTCACATCCAACAGTAATTTACAGCCAAAAGATTAAATGTTAAAATTTCATCAAAATTGACCATTTTGGAACGTTGGACAGCTCCGCGGTCATCGTTTTTCTTCAGAAAATTGATTTTTTGGACTGTACCAAAAATGATTCAAAATGTCAATTGGATCGTGCCTCATGTTGAATACCCACTTTTCACACCCTGACAATGACCAAAATTGCCATTTTTACAGAGTTTTGCTTACTCAGAAGCTTCAATTTTGACCAATTCAGGCACAGAAATGACTTTAAACACACTTATTTTGGTTGAAAAAGCAATAATTCACATCCAACAGTAATTTGCAGTCGAAAGATTTAATGTTAAAATTTCATCAACATTGGCCATTTTGGGAACTTTCGGTCATCGTTTTTCTTCAGAAAATATATTTTTTGGACTGTACCAATTAAGATTTAAAATGTCAATTAGATCGTGCCTCATGTTGAATAACCTCTTTTTAAACCCTCACAGTGACCAAAATTGCCATTTTTACAGAGTTTTGCTTACTCAGAAGCTTCAATTTTGACCAATTTCAGGCACAGAAATGACTTTAAACACATTTATTTTAGTTGAAAAAGTAATAATTCACATCCAACAGTAATTTACAGCCAAAAGATTAAATGTTAAAATTTCATCAAAATTGACCATTTTGGGAACGTTCGACAGCTCCGCAATCATAGTTTTTCTTTAGAAAATTGATTTTTTGGACTCTACCAAAAATTATCCAAAATGTCAAATGGATCGTGCCTCAAATTGAATAACCACTTTTTAAACCCTCACAATGACCGAAATTGCCATTTTTATAGAGTTTTGCTTACTCAGAGGCTTCAATTTTGATGAATTTCATACTCAGAAATGACTTTAAACACATTTACTTTAGTTTAAAAAGTTATAATTCACTTCCAACAGTAATTTGCAGTCAAAAGATTAAATGTTAAAATTTCATCAATATTGACCATTTTGGGAACGTACGACAGCTCCGCGGTCATCGTTTTTCTTCAGAAAATTTATTTTTTGGCCGGCACCAAAAATTATTACAAATGTCAATTGGATCGTGCCTCATGTTGAAGAACCACTTTTTAAACCCTCACAGTGACCAAAATTGCCTTTTTTACAGAGTTTTTCTTACTCAGGAGCTTCAATTTTGACCAATTACAGGCACAGAAATGACTTTAAACACATTTATTTTAGTTGAAAAAGTAATAATTCACATCCAACAGTAATTTACAGCCAAAAGATTAAATGTTAAAATTTCATCAAAATTGACCATTTTGGGAACGTTCGACAGCTCCGCGGTCATCGTTTTTCTTCAGAAAATTTATTTTTTGGACTGTACCAGAAATTATCCAAAATCTCAATTGGATCGTGACTCAAATTGAATAACCATTATTTAAACCCTCACAGTGACCAAAATTGCCATTTTTATAGAGTTTTGCTTACTCAGAAGCTTCAGTTTTGACGAATTTCATGCTCAGAAATGACTTTAAACACATTTACTTTAGTTGAAAAAGTTATAATTCACATCCAACAGTAATTTGCTGTCAGAAGATTAAATGTTAAAATTTCATCAATATTGACCATTTTGGGAACGTTCGACAGCTCCGCGGTCATCGTTTTTCTTCAGAAAATTTATTTTTTGGCCTGCACCAAAAATTATTAAAAATGTCAATTGGATCGTGCCTCATGTTGAATAACCACTTTTTAAACCCTCACAGTGACCAAAATTGCCATATTTACAGTTTTGCTTACTCAGAAGCTTCAATTTTGACCAATTTCAGGCACAAAAATGACTTTAAACACATTTATTTTAGTTAAAAAAGTAATAATTCACATCCAACAGTAATTTACAGCCAAAAGATTAAATGTTAAAATTTCATCAAAATTGACCATTTTGGAACGTTGGACAGCTCCGCGGTCATCGTTTTTCTTCAGAAAATTGATTTTTTGGACTGTACCAAAAATGATTCAAAATGTCAATTGGATCGTGCCTCATGTTGAATAACCACTTTTTACACCCTGACAATGACCAAAATTGCCATTTTTACAGAGTTTTGCTTACTCAGAAGCTTCAATTTTGACCAATTCAGGCACAGAAATGACTTTAAACACACTTATTTGGTTGAAAAAGCAATAATTCACATCCAACAGTAATTTGCAGTCGAAAGATTTAATGTTAAAATTTCATCAAAATTGACCATTTTGGGAACTTTCAGGCATCGTTTTTCTTCAGAAAATATATTTTTTGGACTGTACCAATTAAGATTTAAAATGTCAATTAGATCGTGCCTCATGTTGAATAACCTCTTTTTAAACCCTCACAGTGACCAAAATTGCCATTTTTACAGAGTTTTGCTTACTCAGAAGCTTCAATTTTGACCAATTTCAGGCACAGAAATGACTTTAAACACATTTATTTTAGTTGAAAAAGTAATAATGCACATCCAACAGTAATTTACAGCCAAAAGATTAAATGTTAAAATTTCATCAAAATTGACCATTTTGGGAACGTTCGACAGCTCCGCAATCATAGTTTTTCTTTAGAAAATTGATTTTTTGGACTCTACCAAAAATTATCCAAAATGTCAAATGGATCGTGCCTCAAATTGAATAACCACTTTTTAAACCCTCACAATGACCGAAATTGCCATTTTTATAGAGTTTTGCTTACTCAGAGGCTTCAATTTTGATGAATTTCATACTCAGAAATGACTTTAAACACATTTACTTTAGTTTAAAAAGTTATAATTCACTTCCAACAGTAATTTGCAGTCAAAAGATTAAATGTTAAAATTTCATCAATATTGACCATTTTGGGAATGTACGACAGCTCCGCGGTCATCGTTTTTCTTCAGAAAATTTATTTTTTGGCCGGCACCAAAAATTATTACAAATGTCAATTGGATCGTGCCTCATGTTGAATAAACACTTTTTAAACCCTCACAGTGACCACAATTGCCATATTTACAGTTTTGCTTACTCAGAAGCTTCAATTTTGACCAATTTCAGGCACAGAAATGACTTTAAACATATTTA
Organism: Lissotriton vulgaris; assembly: GCF_964263255.1. NCBI lineage: Eukaryota > Metazoa > Chordata > Amphibia > Caudata > Salamandridae > Lissotriton > Lissotriton vulgaris. The sequence continues at coordinate 667,142,671 of NC_141693.1, forward strand.
TTTTAGTTGAAAAAGTAATAATTCACATCCAACAGTAATTTACAGCAAAATGATTAAATGTTAAAATTTCATCAAAATTGACCATTTTGGAACGTTGGACAGCTCCGCGGTCATCGTTTTTCTTCAGAAAATTGATTTTTTGGACTGTACCAATTAAAATTCAAAATGTCAATTGGATCGTGCCTCATGTTGAAGAACCACTTTTTAAACCCTCACAGTGACCAAAATTGCCTTTTTTACAGAGTTTTTCTTACTCAGGAGCTTCAATTTTGACCAATTACAGGCACAGAAATGACTTTAAACACATTTATTTTAGTTGAAAAAGTAATAATTCACATCCAACAGTAATTTACAGCCAAAAGATTAAATGTTAAAATTTCATCAAAATTGACCATTTTGGGAACGTTCGACAGCTCCGCGGTCATCGTTTTTCTTCAGAAAATTGATTTTTTGGACTGTACCAAAAATTAACCCAAATCTCAATTGGATCGTGACTCAAATTGAATAACCATTATTTAAACCCTCACAGTGACCAAAATTGCCATTTTTATAGAGTTTTGCTTACTCAGAAGCTTCAGTTTTGACGAATTTCATGCTCAGAAATGACTTTAAACACATTTACTTTAGTTGAAAAAGTTATAATTCACATCCAACAGTAATTTGCTGTCAGAAGATTAAATGTTAAAATGTCATCAATATTGACCATTTTGGGAATGTTCGACAGCTCGCGGTCATCGTTTTTCTTCAGAAAATTTATTTTTTGGCCTGCACCAAAAATTATTAAAAATGTCAATTGGATCGTGCCTCATGTTGAATAACCACTTTTTAAACCCTCACAGTGACTAAAATTGCCATATTTACAGTTTTGCTTACTCAGAAGCTTCAATTTTGACCAATTTCAGGCACAGAAATGACTTTAAACACATTTATTTTAGTTGAAAAAGTAATAATTCACATCCAACAGTAATTTACAGCCAAAAGATTAAATGTTAAAATTTCATCAAAATTGACCATTTTGGAACGTTGGACAGCTCTGCGGTCATCGTTTTTCTTCAGAAAATTGATTTTTTGGACTGTACCAAAAATGATTCAAAATGTCAATTGGATCGTGCCTCATGTTGAATAACCACTTTTTACACCCTGACAATGACCAAAATTGCCATTTTTACAGAGTTTTGCTTACTCAGAAGCTTCAATTTTGACCAATTCAGGCACAGAAATGACTTTAAACACACTTATTTTGGTTGAAAAAGCAATAATTCACATCCAACAGTAATTTGCAGTCGAAAGATTTAATGTTAAAATTTCATCAAAATTGACCATTTTGGGAACTTTCGGTCATCGTTTTTCTTCAGAAAATATATGACTGTACCAATTAAGATTTAAAATGTCAATTAGATCGTGCCTCATGTTGAATAACCTCTTTTTAAACCCTCACAGTGACCAAAATTGCCATTTTTACAGAGTTTTGCTTACTCAGAAGCTTCAATTTTGACCAATTTCAGGCACAGAAATGACTTTAAACACATTTATTTTAGTTGAAAAAGTAATAATTCACATCCAACAGTAATTTACAGCCAAAAGATTAAATGTTAAAATTTCATCAAAATTGACCATTTTGGGAACGTTCGACAGCTCCGCAATCATAGTTTTTCTTTAGAAAATTGATTTTTTGGACTCTACCAAAAATTATCCAAAATGTCAAATGGATCGTGCCTCAAATTGAATAACCACTTTTTAAACCCTCACAATGACCGAAATTGCCATTTTTATAGAGTTTTGCTTACTCAGAGGCTTCAGTTTTGACGAATTTCATGCTCAGAAATGACTTTAAACACATTTACTTTAGTTGAAAAAGTTATAATTCACATCCAACAGTAATTTGCTGTCAGAAGATTAAATGTTAAAATTTCATCAATATTGACCATTTTGGGAACGTTCGACAGCTCCGCGGTCATCGTTTTTCTTCAGAAAATTTATTTTTTGGCCTGCACCAAAAATTATTAAAAATGTCAATTGGATCGTGCCTCATGTTGAATAACCACTTTTTAAACCCTCACAGTGACCAAAATTGCCATATTTACAGTTTTGCTTACTCAGAAGCTTCAATTTTGACCAATTTCAGGCACAAAAATGACTTTAAACACATTTATTTTAGTTAAAAAAGTAATAATTCACATCCAACAGTAATTTACAGCCAAAAGATTAAATGTTAAAATTTCATCAAAATTGACCATTTTGGAACGTTGGACAGCTCCGCGGTCATCGTTTTTCTTCAGAAAATTGATTTTTTGGACTGTACCAAAAATGATTCAAAATGTCAATTGGATCGTGCCTCATGTTGAATAACCACTTTTTACACCCTGACAATGACCAAAATTGCCATTTTTACAGAGTTTTGCTTACTCAGAAGCTTCAATTTTGACCAATTCAGGCACAGAAATGACTTTAAACACACTTATTTGGTTGAAAAAGCAATAATTCACATCCAACAGTAATTTGCAGTCGAAAGATTTAATGTTAAAATTTCATCAAAATTGACCATTTTGGGAACTTTCGGTCATCGTTTTTCTTCAGAAAATATATTTTTTGGACTGTACCAATTGAGATTTAAAATGTCAATTAGATCGTGCCTCATGTTGAATAACCTCTTTTTAAACCCTCACAGTGACCAAAATTGCCATTTTTACAGAGTTTTGCTTACTCAGAAGCTTCAATTTTGACCAATTTCAGGCACAGAAATGACTTTAAACACATTTATTTTAGTTGAAAAAGTAATAATGCACATCCAACAGTAATTTACAGCCAAAAGATTAAATGTTAAAATTTCATCAAAATTGACCATTTTGGGAACGTTCGACAGCTCCGCAATCATAGTTTTTCTTTAGAAAATTGATTTTTTGGACTCTACCAAAAATTATCCAAAATGTCAAATGGATCGTGCCTCAAATTGAATAACCACTTTTTAAACCCTCACAATGACCGAAATTGCCATTTTTATAGAGTTTTGCTTACTCAGAGGCTTCAATTTTGATGAATTTCATACTCAGAAATGACTTTAAACACATTTACTTTAGTTTAAAAAGTTATAATTCACTTCCAACAGTAATTTGCAGTCAAAAGATTAAATGTTAAAATTTCATCAATATTGACCATTTTGGGAATGTACGACAGCTCCGCGGTCATCGTTTTTCTTCAGAAAATTTATTTTTTGGCCGGCACCAAAAATTATTACAAATGTCAATTGGATCGTGCCTCATGTTGAATAAACACTTTTTAAACCCTCACAGTGACCACAATTGCCATATTTACAGTTTTGCTTACTCAGAAGCTTCAATTTTGACCAATTTCAGGCACAGAAATGACTTTAAACATATTTATTTTAGTTGAAAAAGTAATAATTCACATCCAACAGTAATTTACAGCAAAATGATTAATTGTTAAAATTTCATCAAAATTGACCATTTTGGAACGTTGGACAGCTCCGCGGTCATCGTTTTTCTTCAGAAAATTGATTTTTTGGACTGTACCAATTAAAATTCAAAATGTCAATTGGATCGTGCCTCATGTTGAAGAACCACTTTTTAAACCCTCACAGTGACCAAAATTGCCTTTTTTACAGAGTTTTTCTTACTCAGGAGCTTCAATTTTGACCAATTACAGGCACAGAAATGACTTTAAACACATTTATTTTAGTTGAAAAAGTAATAATTCACATCCAACAGTAATTTACAGCCAAAAGATTAAATGTTAAAATTTCATCAAAATTGACCATTTTGGGAACGTTCGACAGCTCCGCGGTCATCGTTTTTCTTCAGAAAATTGATTTTTTGGACTGTACCAAAAATTATCCAAAATCTCAATTGGATCGTGACTCAAATTGAATAACCATTATTTAAACCCTCACAGTGACCAAAATTGCCATTTTTATAGAGTTTTGCTTACTCAGAAGCTTCAGTTTTGACGAATTTCATGCTCAGAAATGACTTTAAACACATTTACTTTAGTTGAAAAAGTTATAATTCACATCCAACAGTAATTTGCTGTCAGAAGATTAAATGTTAAAATGTCATCAATATTGACCATTTTGGGAATGTTCGACAGCTCGCGGTCATCGTTTTTCTTCAGAAAATTTATTTTTTGGCCTGCACCAAAAATTATTAAAAATGTCAATTGGATCGTGCCTCATGTTGAATAACCACTTTTTAAACCCTCACAGTGACTAAAATTGCCATATTTACAGTTTTGCTTACTCAGAAGCTTCAATTTTGACCAATTTCAGGCACAGAAATGACTTTAAACACATTTATTTTAGTTGAAAAAGTAATAATTCACATCCAACAGTAATTTACAGCCAAAAGATTAAATGTTAAAATTTCATCAAAATTGACCATTTTGGAACGTTGGACAGCTCTGCGGTCATCGTTTTTCTTCAGAAAATTGATTTTTTGGACTGTACCAAAAATGATTCAAAATGTCAATTGGATCGTGCCTCATGTTGAATAACCACTTTTTACACCCTGACAATGACCAAAATTGCCATTTTTACAGAGTTTTGCTTACTCAGAAGCTTCAATTTTGACCAATTCAGGCACAGAAATGACTTTAAACACACTTATTTTGGTTGAAAAAGCAATAATTCACATCCAACAGTAATTTGCAGTCGAAAGATTTAATGTTAAAATTTCATCAAAATTGACCATTTTGGGAACTTTCGGTCATCGTTTTTCTTCAGAAAATATATGACTGTACCAATTAAGATTTAAAATGTCAATTAGATCGTGCCTCATGTTGAATAACCTCTTTTTAAACCCTCACAGTGACCAAAATTGCCATTTTTACAGAGTTTTGCTTACTCAGAAGCTTCAATTTTGACCAATTTCAGGCACAGAAATGACTTTAAACACATTTATTTTAGTTGAAAAAGTAATAATTCACATCCAACAGTAATTTACAGCCAAAAGATTAAATGTTAAAATTTCATCAAAATTGACCATTTTGGGAACGTTCGACAGCTCCGCAATCATAGTTTTTCTTTAGAAAATTGATTTTTTGGACTCTACCAAAAATTATCCAAAATGTCAAATGGATCGTGCCTCAAATTGAATAACCACTTTTTAAACCCTCACAATGACCGAAATTGCCATTTTTATAGAGTTTTGCTTACTCAGAGGCTTCAATTTTGATGAATTTCATACTCAGAAATGACTTTAAACACATTTACTTTAGTTTAAAAAGTTATAATTCACTTCCAACAGTAATTTGCAGTCAAAAGATTAAATGTTAAAATGTCATCAATATTGACCATTTTGGGAACGTACGACAGCTCCGCGGTCATCGTTTTTCTTCAGAAAATTTATTTTTTGGCCGGCACCAAAAATTATTACAAATGTCAATTGGATCGTGCCTCATGTTGAATAAACACTTTTTAAACCCTCACAGTGACCACAATTGCCATATTTACAGTTTTGCTTACTCAGAAGCTTCAATTTTGACCAATTTCAGGCACAGAAATGACTTTAAACATATTTATTTTAGTTGAAAAAGTAATAATTCACATCCAACAGTAATTTACAGCAAAATGATTAAATGTTAAAATTTCATCAAAATTGACCATTTTGGAACGTTGGACAGCTCCGCGGTCATCGTTTTTCTTCAGAAAATTGATTTTTTGGACTGTACCAATTAAAATTCAAAATGTCAATTGGATCGTGCCTCATGTTGAAGAACCACTTTTTAAACCCTCACAGTGACCAAAATTGCCATATTTACAGTTTTTCTTACTCAGGAGCTTCAATTTTGACCAATTACAGGCACAGAAATGACTTTAAACACATTTATTTTAGTTGAAAAAGTAATAATTCACATCCAACAGTAATTTACAGCCAAAAGATTAAATGTTAAAATTTCATCAAAATTGACCATTTTGGGAACGTTCGACAGCTCCGCGGTCATCGTTTTTCTTCAGAAAATTTATTTTTTGGCCTGCACCAAAAATTATTAAAAATGTCAATTGGATCGTGCCTCATGTTGAATAACCACTTTTTAAACCCTCACAGTGACCAAAATGGAAAGGGGCGACCACTCGGTCCCCCCGCACGTATGGCAGAGTACCACGATCCCCCCGGGAAGCCATCTTGGGCGGGTGGCGTGTCCCGGCTTGTATGCCCGAAGCGGCGTAGCCGGGGCGCGCTTTTTCCCGCCCTAGAGTGGGCGGGCCTAGACACGGACGCGGCTGGCCACGCCCTCGGGGCAGGCAGGGGCGGGTTTACGCCCGCCCTGAAGACGGATAAAAGGGGACGCAAGACCCGAAGACATCCTCTTGTTCCTGTGCTCTGAAGCTGCACCTCCTCGCTGCACGTGAGCTCGAGACGGAACGAAGAGCCAATTTTGAGCGTTGTAATCTTTCTTTTGTCTTACCTCTGTCGGAAAAATGCCCAAGAAAGGCGGGAAGAGAATGACGACCGAACAGATGGTTCGGGTCCTCATGAAGGAGATGACCGAGCTAAAGAAACGGGTGGCGGAGAGAGACGGGGAAGGGGGGCCGGAACGTCCGTCGGCTGGAGCAGCTCCAGGAGGGAGAGCCAAGAGGCCAAGGAGGGGACCAGCTGGGGGAGACGTCCCGGTTCCCTGTACCCCGCTCGAAGCGCCAACCCCAGTACCGGCGGAGGGGAATCCGATTCCCGTGGTGGTCACCCCGGTGTCCAATGAAGATATGCCGCCCGAGCTGGCAGCACAACTTGCAGCGTGGTTGGGCGAAAGTAGTGAGGGCGCCACGGCTGCCGAGGCGCAGGCGCTTATGAGGCAACTGCGCGAGAAACGTGAAGCAGCCAAGGTGTCCGCGCCGGTTGCAGTAGTTGACAAGCCACAAGGGACGATTGCGACCGCAGAGGCAGCGTCCGGTGCAGGTAAGCGGCCATTGCCGATTGCAAGGGATGAGTCAGCACCCTCTCGTAGAGAAAGGTTGGGTCAACATGTGCCTTTGGCAATTAAGGAAAAGATTTGGGCAGGGGAATATGTGAACATCTTCTCGTTGCTTGTTGATCATTATGAAGTGGAGCATGTTAAGGGTCAGAAAGACCTCATGCATCAGAGTGTTTGGCGCGCAAAAATGGCCGCCTTTAAAGTGAATGAGAATATTGGCAATTGGGGCAATGCATGGGGAATCTTTACGTCGATATTGGGGGAACGTAGGCCCGAGTTGCTTTCCGAATTGCCGACCTATCAGTCGCGAATCATGGGGTACTCGACATCATACCAGGGTAACCATTGGTTTTGCTACGATAATCTTTTTCGAAAGGCTAAAGAGCATAATAAAAGCTTGACCTGGGATTGTTATGATTCTTTGACATGGGATAAAATGAAGGAGACAGGTATGTTGAAAATGCCATTGGTAGGAAGTAATGTTGGCGAATCCTCCCGCCAATATGGGGGGACGCCCTTTCGTTCAGGTACGGGTACCGACGATCAGTCGAGACCTGCCGGCAATACTGGAAAAAGGGGGTTGTGCTTTAATTTCAACAGAGGTAAATGTACTAGACCCCAGGGATCGTGTAAATTTAAACATGAATGTAGTGGGTGCGGGTCGCCCCATCCTGAGTCCACGTGCAGAGCCAAAACGGGTGATAACGGGGGGAGAGGAGGCGCCAAACAGGTCTAACATTGTCCGAGGGGCGCCTTTACCTACCCCGATTGATACCTTGGCGATGATTCCCTGGCTCAGTGAATACCCGGATCGTACTTCTGCTGGGGTGCTGCGAAACGGATTTTCGTATGGTTTCCGCATCCCGGTAGGGGACTTTCAGGGTGTGGAGAAGTGTAAAAATCAACTTTCGGTCCTGCAGCATACGACCGTGGTACAGGATAAGATCCGAAAAGAGGTTACTCGAGGTCGGGTCGCCGGCCCGTTTAGTGTACCCCCGGTGCATGATTTTGTTTGTTCTCCTTTAGGGGTGGTCCCCAAGAAGGACCCGGGGGAGTTCCGATTGATTCATAATTTATCAGCTCCACGTGGTCTTTCTGTTAACGATGCAATAGATCCGGAAGTATGTTCGGTGCGGTACGCATCCTTCGATGAGGCCGTAGCCATTTTGAATCGCCTGGGGCCCGGGGCGCTGATGGCGAAGTCAGATATCGAGTCAGCGTTCCGATTGCTCCCGGTACACCCAGACGACCAGCGTCTCCTGGGTTTCATGTTTCAGGGTTGTTATTACATGGATAAGTGTATGCCGATGGGGTGCTCGATATCTTGTGCCTATTTCGAGAAATTCAGTAGTTTTTTACAATGGGTCTTCACAAAGAAGACGGGTTTCCACCATGTAATGCATTACCTTGATGATTTTCTGTTCCTTGGGGCAGCCGGGGATCTCGAATGTGGCCGGGCCTTGGCCGAATTTTGTATGTTAATGAAGCAGTTTGGTGTGCCATTGGCACCAGGTAAGACGGTGGGTCCTACGACTTGCCTTGAGTTTCTGGGGATCGAGTTAGACTCCAGTGAGGGTTGTTTTCGTTTGCCAGCTGACAAAGTGTTAAAATTCAGGGCAGCCCTCCGAGTGTGTATAAATGGATCTAAAGTTACGCTGCATCAATTACAGCAGTTGGTGGGACAGTTGAATTTTGCCCTGAGGGTAATACCAATGGCCCGCCCCTTCTCCCGTTCAATTGCCCAAGCTATGGTCGGCCTAAAGGAGGGCCATCATCGCACGAGACTATCGGCTGAGGTCCGCCAGGACATGCGCATTTGGTTAGCATTCCTGGCGGACTTTAATGGTCGAGTCGTCTGGAACGAACCAGCCGTGTCCTCGGAAGAGCTGGGGCTATGGACCGATTCAGCAGGTAGCATAGGTTTTGGCGCCATCTTCGGCATGAAATGGTCGGCACAAAGGTGGCCGACATGGTGGCATGAGAATGGTCTGACAAGTAATATTGCTTTCCTTGAACTTTTCCCCATTTTGGTGGCCCTGAGAACCTGGCCCGAAGGGTTCAAAGATCACTCTGTGATTTTTTGGTCTGACAATATGACCGTGGTCGAGTGCATCAATAGCCAGGCTGCACGATGTAAAATGATTTTAAGACTGCTCAAAGAAATTGTTTTACTGTGTATGCAACTGAATGTGCTATTCAGAGCAAAACATGTCCCGGGGGTAATGAATCAGGCGGCTGATGCACTGTCTCGTTTTCATATACAGGCTTTCTCGGGTTTCCTTCCCACAGCGGACCCAGAGCCGGCACCCTTTCCCGGAGCTCTCTGGTCTCTCGGTGCCCCGAACTTCGTCACCTCGTGGGAGAGAGTCTAGCACCAAGGACGAGGAAGGCATATGAAGGGGCGTTTCGGTCCTATTTAGCCTTTTTGGGGCCCGATAGAGAGGGGCTGTGGGGCCACGAGGAATGGGTAGTGAATTTTCTGATGTCCTTACGTAGGGCTGGGAAATCGGTGGCTACGGCCCAGAGGCATCGTGCTGCCATTTCCTTTGTTGCCAGGGCTCATGGTATCCAGGACCCGACAGCGTCTTTCGTTGTACAGAAAGCGCTGCGTGGGTGGCAACGCCTTGAAGGTCGCAGAGTAGATGAGAGGCGCCCGATAGGTTTGGACAGGTTGGCCCAGTTGTTGGCCACACTCCCTTCCACATGTTCCTCTCAGTTTGAGACAGTGTTGTTCCGAGCCGCTTTTACGCTGGCATTCCATGGGGCGATGCGGGTAAGCGAACTGGTGGCAAGGAACAAACAGGATGTGACAGGGGGTTTGTGCCAGGAACATGTTCAGATCAGAGGTGAGACAATGACGGTCTCCTTTGTCAGGTCCAAGACCGATCAAGGTGGGATGGGTGACTGCATAATCATACGCAGGATTCCCGGGTCCTCCATGTGTCCGGTAAAGTGTTTAGAAGAATACCTAGCACGAAGGGTGGCATCATGGGGGGGACCTTGTTGAGACACGCAGACGCCACCCCACTGACGAAATTTCAGTTTCAGCGGGTGCTTGCGATGTCAATTGCCGCTGCGGGCTTGAACCCGGGCGAGTTTGGGACCCATTCCTTTCGGATAGGGGCTGCTACAGAAGCTACAGCTAGGGGTCTTAATGTTGAACAAGTGAAACGAGTGGGGCGTTGGTCCTCCAATTGTTATAAGAGGTATGTGCGGTTACACATGTTGTGAAGCTGTAATGATGTACTCACGCCTCTTGTTTTTGTTTGATTTTCAGTTGCGCAAGCCTACGAGGCGGGGCGGACTATGCAGTCGACCCAACACTGGGCCAGCGGTCAGACATCACCGGCTGTGAAAAAGGAGGTGTGGGTCGTGGGCCACTCACATGTGAGGCGTGCCGCGGACGTATTCAAAGCAGGTGACATGATTCACGTAGCTGGGGAATACGGGTACAGGGTGTCCTTCTACGGAAGAGGCGGTCTCTGTATTGACCAGTTTCAAACATTTTTCGAGGGTTTGTTAGGGCGGACGAGGTCACCGCCGTCTATAGTCATAGTACATCTAGGGGGCAATGATTTGGTCACCACCGGTAGACGACTTCTCCTGGAGGCAATGCTTTCCACTGTAAGTTGGTTGGCGAGGAGAGTTCCGGGGTGCATAATTGCGTGGTCCCATATGATCCCACGAAAGGTGTGGCGAGGGGCTATTTCTATTCATGCTTTGAATCATTCTGTTAGAAAGCTTAATAACAAAGTGAGTAGGTTGTTCCGTTCCAGGACATTGCATTCTATTTCGCATGGCTGTATTAGTGATGACAGTATGTATTTGGGGGATGGTGTGCATTTGTCTCGGGTGGGGAATGAGTTACTCATCGGAGACTTCTTAGCATGGTTAAAAACGTTAAAACATGACCTTTAGGTAGGAGCTTTGTGGGGGGTCCGGATAGCCGGTCAACTATCCGGCCTGTGGCGGTAAGGTCATGATCGGGGAGCACTAATTGGAAGATCCCTATGAGTGGGCGTCACCCAACACGGATGAGAGCGCTCGGGGGAGGTGGCCATTGGCCCCTCAACGGGGAGGCGGTCCCTTCTAAGGATGGGTCGCCGAAAGAAAAGGAAAGGCGGTCAAGGCCCCTTCCTGGGTAGGAGGGGTTACAGCCCCCTCCTGGGGAATTTCCCGGGGCCAGTGACGTCTGCGACGGCAGATGTGGTAAGTTGTGTGGGGTTTGGGGGGAGGTCTACGCTACCTTCTAGATAACCTCACACGAGTCCTCGAACGACCTTTAAATGGCGTCGAGTTTATTGGTGCCCCCGTCAAGTCAAGGGAAATTGGTAGTTGCACTGGAGGTACGCCTCAGTCCTGTCGCCCCTCCCAAGTGGGGGGGGTATTTCTGGTTAGGGATCTTGACACCGGTTACGACCTTGCCGTTGGCCCTTAAACGTTAGGATGTACAATTTCAAAAATTTCAAGTCAATGTTTTGTAGGATGTTAGTTCGGCTAGGAGAACCTCTGTATTAGAGAATCTGTTAAGGTTAGCCAAACATCGCAATGTGGTAATGAAATTGTACATTAATATAATGTTTTAATTTTGTTTTAATAAATACGGCCGGGAGGGTCACTCCCTCCCTCTTCCAAAAACTTCAAGAACTGTTTCCGGTTTCCCTCCTTTGGGGATTGTGTTGAGAGGGGGTGGCGGGTATCTCAGCCATATGGAAAGGGGCGACCACTCGGTCCCCCCGCACGTATGGCAGAGTACCACGATCCCCCCGGGAAGCCATCTTGGGCGGGTGGCGTGTCCCGGCTGGTATGCCCGAAGCGGCGTAGCCGGGGCGCGCTTTTTCCCGCCCTAGAGTGGGCGGGCCTAGACACGGACGCGGCTGGCCACGCCCTCGGGGCAGGCAGGGGCGGGTTTACGCCCGCCCTGAAGACGGATAAAAGGGGACGCAAGACCCGAAGACATCCTCTTGTTCCTGTGCTCTGAAGCTGCACCTCCTCGCTGCACGTGAGCTCGAGACGGAACGAAGAGCCAATTTTGACCCACCCACCAGCCCCTGAAGACAGCAAGTGGTTTTAATAATGTCGGAATAAAAATTTGATGGATAACTCTGATTTTCGTTTACAGGTTATGGTGATTATCGTGATGACTTTGAGTATGCAATAAAGTCTGGTCGATTTGTGTTATGTTTTGCAAATAAAGTATTTCTGCTTTTGTGTTTATCAGTAAGCATGCTTTTAATAAAGTGGTTGTTGCTACTGTCTTTTCATAGGTAGTCATTTAGTAATTTAGTTAGCATTGTCGTATTTATTTTGGTCGGGCGGTAAGGTCATGATCGGTGAGCACTAATTGGAAGATCCCTATGAGTGGGCGTCACCCAACACGGATGGGAGCGCTCGGGGGAGGTGGCCATTGGCCCCTCAACGGGGAGGCGGTCCCTTCTAAGGATGGGTCGCCGAAAGAAAAGGAAAGGCGGTCAAGGCCCCTTCCTGGGTAGGAGGGGTTACAGCCCCCTCCTGGGGAATTTCCCGGGGCCAGTGACGTCTGCGACGGCAGATGTGGTAAGTTGTGTGGGGTTTGGGGGGAGGTCTACGCTACCTTCTAGATAACCTCACACGAGTCCTCGAACGACCTTTAAATGGCGTCGAGTTTATTGGTGCCCCCGTCAAGTCAAGGGAAATTGGTAGTTGCACTGGAGGTACGCCTCAGTCCTGTCGCCCCTCCCAAGTGGGGGGGGTATTTCTGGTTAGGGATCTTGACACCGGTTACGACCTTGCCGTTGGCCCTTAAACGTTAGGATGTACAATTTCAAAAATTTCAAGTCAATGTTTTGTAGGATGTTAGTTCGGCTAGGAGAACCTCTGTATTAGAGAATCTGTTAAGGTTAGCCAAACATCGCAATGTGGTAATGAAATTGTACATTAATATAATGTTTTAATTTTGTTTTAATAAATACGGCCGGGAGGGTCACTCCCTCCCTCTTCCAAAAACTTCAAGAACTGTTTCCGGTTTCCCTCCTTTGGGGATTGTGTTGAGAGGGGGTGGCGGGTATCTCAGCCATATTGCCATATTTACAGTTTTGCTTACTCAGAAGCTTCAATTTTGACCAATTTCAGGCACAGAAATGACTTTAAACACATTTATTTTAGTTGAAAAAGTAATAATTCACATCCAACAGTAATTTACAGCCAAAAGATTAAATGTTAAAATTTCATCAAAATTGACCATTTTGGAACGTTGGACAGCTCCGCGGTCATCGTTTTTCTTCAGAAAATTGATTTTTTGGACTGTACCAAAAATGATTCAAAATGTCAATTGGATCGTGCCTCATGTTGAATAACCACTTTTTACACCCTGACAATGACCAAAATTGCCATTTTTACAGAGTTTTGCTTACTCAGAAGCTTCAATTTTGACCAATTCAGGCACAGAAATGACTTTAAACACACTTATTTTGGTTGAAAAAGCAATAATTCACATCCAACAGTAATTTGCAGTCGAAAGATTTAATGTTAAAATTTCATCAAAATTGACCATTTTGGGAACTTTCGGTCATCGTTTTTCTTCAGAAAATATATTTTTTGGACTGTACCAATTAAGATTTAAAATGTCAATTAGATCGTGCCTCATGTTGAATAACCTCTTTTTAAACCCTCACAGTGACCAAAATTGCCATTTTTACAGAGTTTTGCTTACTCAGAAGCTTCAATTTTGACCAATTTCAGGCACAGAAATGACTTTAAACACATTTATTTTAGTTAAAAAAGTAATAATTCACATCCAACAGTAATTTACAGCCAAAAGATTAAATGTTAAAATTTCATCAAAATTGACCATTTTGGGAACGTTCGACAGCTCCGCAATCATAGTTTTTCTTTAGAAAATTGATTTTTTGGACTCTACCAAAAATTATCCAAAATGTCAAATGGATCGTGCCTCAAATTGAATAACCACTTTTTAAACCCTCACAATGACCGAAATTGCCATTTTTATAGAGTTTTGCTTACTCAGAGGCTTCAATTTTGATGAATTTCATACTCAGAAATGACTTTAAACACATTTACTTTAGTTTAAAAAGTTATAATTCACTTCCAACAGTAATTTGCAGTCAAAAGATTAAATGTTAAAATTTCATCAATATTGACCATTTTGGGAACGTACGACAGCTCCGCGGTCATCGTTTTTCTTCAGAAAATTTATTTTTTGGCCGGCACCAAAAATTATTACAAATGTCAATTGGATTGTGCCTCATGTTGAATAAACACTTTTTAAACCCTCACAGTGACCACAATTGCCATATTTACAGTTTTGCTTACTCAGAAGCTTCAATTTTGACCAATTTCAGGCACAGAAATGACTTTAAACATATTTATTTTAGTTGAAAAAGTAATAATTCACATCCAACAGTAATTTACAGCAAAATGATTAAATGTTAAAATTTCATCAAAATTGACCATTTTGGAACGTTGGACAGCTCCGCGGTCATCGTTTTTCTTCAGAAAATTGATTTTTTGGACTGTACCAATTAAAATTCAAAATGTCAATTGGATCGTGCCTCATGTTGAAGAACCACTTTTTAAACCCTCACAGTGACCAAAATTGCCTTTTTTACAGAGTTTTTCTTACTCAGGAGCTTCAATTTTGACCAATTACAGGCACAGAAATGACTTTAAACACATTTATTTTAGTTGAAAAAGTAATAATTCACATCCAACAGTAATTTACAGCCAAAAGATTAAATGTTAAAATTTCATCAAAATTGACCATTTTGGGAACGTTCGACAGCTCCGCGGTCATCGTTTTTCTTCAGAAAATTGATTTTTTGGACTGTACCAAAAATTATCCAAAATCTCAATTGGATCGTGACTCAAATTGAATAACCATTATTTAAACCCTCACAGTGACCAAAATTGCCATTTTTATAGAGTTTTGCTTACTCAGAAGCTTCAGTTTTGACGAATTTCATGCTCAGAAATGACTTTAAACACATTTACTTTAGTTGAAAAAGTTATAATTCACATCCAACAGTAATTTGCTGTCAGAAGATTAAATGTTAAAATGTCATCAATATTGACCATTTTGGGAACGTTCGACTGCGGTCATCGTTTTTCTTCAGAAAATTTATTTTTTGGCCTGCACCAAAAATTATTAAAAATGTCAATTGGATCGTGCCTCATGTTGAATAACCACTTTTTAAACCCTCACAGTGACCAAAATTGCCATATTTACAGTTTTGCTTACTCAGAAGCTTCAATTTTGACCAATTTCAGGCACAGAAATGACTTTAAACACATTTATTTTAGTTGAAAAAGTAATAATTCACATCCAACAGTAATTTACAGCCAAAAGATTAAATGTTAAAATTTCATCAAAATTGACCATTTTGGAACGTTGGACAGCTACGCGGTCATCGTTTTTCTTCAGAAAATTGATTTTTTGGACTGTACCAAAAATGATTCAAAATGTCAATTGGATCGTGCCTCATGTTGAATAACCACTTTTTACACCCTGACAATGACCAAAATTGCCATTTTTACAGAGTTTTGCTTACTCAGAAGCTTCAATTTTGACCAATTCAGGCACAGAAATGACTTTAAACACACTTATTTTGGTTGAAAAAGCAATAATTCACATCCAACAGTAATTTGCAGTCGAAAGATTTAATGTTAAAATTTCATCAAAATTGACCATTTTGGGAACTTTCGGTCATCGTTTTTCTTCAGAAAATATATTTTTTGGACTGTACCAATTAAGATTTAAAATGTCAATTAGATCGTGCCTCATGTTGAATAACCTCTTTTTAAACCCTCACAGTGACCAAAATTGCCATTTTTACAGAGTTTTGCTTACTCAGAAGCTTCAATTTTGACCAATTTCAGGCACAGAAATGACTTTAAACACATTTATTTTAGTTGAAAAAGTAATAATTCACATCCAACAGTAATTTACAGCCAAAAGATTAAATGTTAAAATTTCATCAAAATTGACCATTTTGGGAACGTTCGACAGCTCCGCAATCATAGTTTTTCTTTAGAAAATTGATTTTTTGGACTCTACCAAAAATTATCCAAAATGTCAAATGGATCGTGCCTCAAATTGAATAACCACTTTTTAAACCCTCACAATGACCAAAATTGCCATTTTTATAGAGTTTTGCTTACTCAGAGGCTTCAATTTTGATGAATTTCATACTCAGAAATGACTTTAAACACATTTACTTTAGTTGAAAAAGTTATAATTCACATCCAACAGTAATTTGCAGTCAAAAGATTAAATGTTAAAATTTCATCAATATTGACCATTTTGGGAACGTACGACAGCTCCGCGGTCATTGTTTTTCTTCAGAAAAATTATTTTTTGGCCGGCACCAAAAATTATTAAAAATGTCAATTGGATCGTGCCTCATGTTGAATAAACACTTTTTAAACCCTCACAGTGACCACAATTGCCATATTTACAGTTTTGCTTACTCAGAAGCTTCAATTTTGACCAATTTCAGGCACAGAAATGACTTTAAACATATTTATTTTAGTTGAAAAAGTAAAAATTCACATCCAACAGTAATTTACAGCCAAAAGATTAAATGTTAAAATTTCATTAAAATTGACCATTTTGGAACGTTGGACAGCTCCGCGGTCATCGTTTTTCTTCAGAAAATTGATTTTTCGGACTGTACCAATTAAAATTCAAAATGTCAATTGGATCGTGCCTCATGTTGAAGAACCACTTTTTAAACCCTCACAGTGACCAAAATTGCCTTTTTTACAGAGTTTTTATTACTCAGGAGCTTCAATTTTGACCAATTACAGGCACAGAAATTACTTTAAACACATTTATTTTAGTTGAAAAAGTAATAATTCACATCCAACAGTAATTTACAGCCAAAAGATTAAATGTTAAAATTTCATCAAAATTGACCATTTTGGGAACATTCGACAGCTCCGCGGTCATCGTTTTTCTTCAGAAAATTGATTTTTTGGACTGTACCAAAAATTATCCAAAATCTCAATTGGATCGTGCCTCAAATTGAATATCCATTATTTAAACCCTCACAGTGACCAAAATTGCCTTTTTTACAGAGTTTTTCTTACTCAGGAGCTTCAATTATGACCAATTACAGGCACAGAAATGACTTTAAACACATTTATTTTAGTTGAAAAAGTAATAATTCACATCCAACAGTAATTTACAGCCAAAAGATTAAATGTTAAAATTTCATCAAAATTGACCATTTTGGGAACGTTCGACAGCTCCGCAATCATAGTTTTTCTTTAGAAAATTGATTTTTTGGACTCTACCAAAAATTATTCAAAATGTCAAATGGATCGGGCCTCAAATTGGATAACCACTTTTTAAACCCTCACAGTGACCAAAATTGCCATTTTATAGAGTTTTGCTTACTCAGAAGCTTCAATTTTGATGAATTTCATGCACAGAAATGACTTTAAACACATTTACTTTAGTTGAAAAAGTTATAATTCACAACCAACAGTAATTTGCAGTCAATTTCATCAATATTGACCATTTTGGGAACGTATGACAGCTCCGCGGTCATCGTTTTTTTCAGAAAATTTATTTTTTGGCCGGCACCAAAAATTGTTAAAAATGTCAATTGGATCGTGCTTCATGTTGAATAAACACTTTTTAAACCTTCACAGTGACCACAATTGCCATATTTACAGTTTTGCTTACTCAGAAGCTTCAATTTTGACCAATTTCAGGCACAGAAATGACTTTAAACATATTTATTTTAGTTGAAAAAGTAATAATTCACATCCAACAGTAATTTACAGCCAAAAGATTAAATGTTAAAATTTCATCAAAATTGACCATTTTGGAACGTTGGACAGCTCCGCGGTCATCGTTTTTCTTCAGAAAATTGATTTTTTGGACTGTACCAATTAAAATTCAAAATGTCAATTGGATCGTGCCTCATGTTGAAGAACCACTTTTTAAACCCTCACAGTGACCAAAATTGCCTTTTTTACAGAGTTTTTCTTACTCAGGAGCTTCAATTTTGACCAATTACAGGCACAGAAATGACTTTAAACACATTTATTTTAGTTGAAAAAGTAATAATTCACATCCAACAGTAATTTACAGCCAAAAGATTAAATGTTAAAATTTCATCAAAATTGACCATTTTGGGAACGTTCGACAGCTCCGCGGTCATCGTTTTTCTTCAGAAAATTGATTTTTTGGACTGTACCAAAAATTATCCAAAATCTCAATTGGATCGTGACTCAAATTGAATAACCATTATTTAAACCCTCACAGTGACCAAAATTGCCATTTTTATAGAGTTTTGCTTACTCAGAAGCTTCCGTTTTGACGAATTTCATGCTCAGAAATGACTTTAAACACATTTACTTTAGTTGAAAAAGTTATAATTCACATCCAACAGTAATTTGCTGTCAGAAGATTAAATGTTAAAATTTCATCAATATTGACCATTTTGGGAACGTTCGACAGCTCCGCGGTCATCGTTTTTCTTCAGAAAATTTATTTTTTGGCCTGCACCAAAAATTATTAAAAATGTCAATTGGATCGTGCCTCATGTTGAATAACCACTTTTTAAACCCTCACAGTGACCAAAATTGCCATATTTACAGTTTTGCTTACTCAGAAGCTTCAATTTTGACCAATTTCAGGCACAGAAATGACTTTAAACACATTTATTTTAGTTGAAAAAGTAATAATTCACATCCAACAGTAATTTACAGCCAAAAGATTAAATGTTAAAATTTCATCAAAATTGACCATTTTGGAACGTTGGACAGCTCCGCGGTCATCGTTTTTCTTCAGAAAATTGATTTTTTGGACTGTACCAAAAATGATTCAAAATGTCAATTGGATCGTGCCTCATGTTGAATAACCACTTTTTACACCCTGACAATGACCAAAATTGCCATTTTTACAGAGTTTTGCTTACTCAGAAGCTTCAATTTTGACCAATTCAGGCACAGAAATGACTTTAAACACACTTATTTTGGTTGAAAAAGCAATAATTCACATCCAACAGTAATTTGCAGTCGAAAGATTTAATGTTAAAATTTCATCAAAATTGACCATTTTGGGAACTTTCGGTCATCGTTTTTCTTCAGAAAATATATTTTTTGGACTGTACCAATTAAGATTTAAAATGTCAATTAGATCGTGCCTCATGTTGAATAACCTCTTTTTAAACCCTCACAGTGACCAAAATTGCCATTTTTACAGAGTTTTGCTTACTCAGAAGCTTCAATTTTGACAAATTTCAGGCACAGAAATGACTTTAAACACATTTATTTTAGTTGAAAAAGTAATAATTCACATCCAACAGTAATTTACAGCCAAAAGATTAAATGTTAAAATTTCATCAAAATTGACCATTTTGGGAACGTTCGACAGCTCCGCAATCATAGTTTTTCTTTAGAAAATTGATTTTTTGGACTCTACCAAAAATTATTCAAAATGTCAAATGGATCGTGCCTCAAATTGAATAACCACTTTTTAAACCCTCACAGTGACCAAAATTGCCATTTTATAGAGTTTTGCTTACTCAGAAGCTTCAATTTTGATGAATTTCATGCACAGAAATGACTTTAAACACATTTACTTTAGTTGAAAAAGTTATAATTCACAACCAACAGTAATTTGCAGTCAATTTCATCAATATTGACCATTTTGGGAACGTATGACAGCTCCGCGGTCATCGTTTTTTTCAGAAAATTTATTTTTTGGCCGGCACCAAAAATTGTTAAAAATGTCAATTGGATCGTGCTTCATGTTGAATAAACACTTTTTAAACCTTCACAGTGACCACAATTGCCATATTTACAGTTTTGCTTACTCAGAAGCTTCAATTTTGACCAATTTCAGGCACAGAAATGACTTTAAACATATTTATTTTAGTTGAAAAAGTAATAATTCACATCCAACAGTAATTTACAGCCAAAAGATTAAATGTTAAAATTTCATCAAAATTGACCATTTTGGAACGTTGGACAGCTCCGCGGTCATCGTTTTTCTTCAGAAAATTGATTTTTTGGACTGTACCAAAAATTATCCAAAATCTCAATTGGATCGGGACTCAAATTGAATAACCATTATTTAAACCCTCACAGTGACCAAAATTGCCATTTTTATAGAGTTTTGCTTACTCAGAAGCTTCAGTTTTGACGAATTTCATGCTCAGAAATGACTTTAAACACATTTACTTTAGTTGAAAAAGTTATAATTCACATCCAACAGTAATTTGCTGTCAGAAGATTAAATGTTAAAATTTCATCAATATTGACCATTTTGGGAACGTTCGACAGCTCCGCGGTCATCGTTTTTCTTCAGAAATTTTATTTTTTGGCCTGCACCAAAAATTATTAAAAATGTCAATTGGATCGTGCCTCATGTTGAATAACCACTTTTTAAACCCTCACAGTGACCAAAATTGCCATATTTACAGTTTTGCTTACTCAGAAGCTTCAATTTTGACCAATTTCAGGCACAGAAATGACTTTAAACACATTTATTTTAGTTGAAAAAGTAATAATTCACATCCAACAGTAATTTACAGCCAAAAGATTAAATGTTAAAATTTCATCAAAATTGACCATTTTGGAACGTTGGACAGCTCCGCGGTCATCGTTTTTCTTCAGAAAATATATTTTTTGGACTGTACCAATTAAGATTTAAAATGTCAATTAGATCGTGCCTCATGTTGAATAACCTCTTTTTAAACCCTCACAGTGACCAAAATTGCCATTTTTACAGAGTTTTGCTTACTCAGAAGCTTCAATTTTGACAAATTTCAGGCACAGAAATGACTTTAAACACATTTATTTTAGTTGAAAAAGTAATAATTCACATCCAACAGTAATTTACAGCCAAAAGATTAAATGTTAAAATTTCATCAAAATTGACCATTTTGGGAACGTTCGACAGCTCCGCAATCATAGTTTTTCTTTAGAAAATTGATTTTTTGGACTCTACCAAAAATTATTCAAAATGTCAAATGGATCGTGCCTCAAATTGAATAACCACTTTTTAAACCCTCACAATGACCAAAATTGCCATTTTTATAGAGTTTTGCTTACTCAGAGGCTTCAATTTTGATGAATTTCATACTCAGAAATGACTTTAAACACATTTACTTTAGTTGAAAAAGTTATAATTCACAACCAACAGTAATTTGCAGTCAATTTCATCAATATTGACCATTTTGGGAACGTATGACAGCTCCGCGGTCATCGTTTTTTTCAGAAAATTTATTGTTTGGCCGGCACCAAAAATTATTAAAAATGTCAATTGGATCGTGCCTCATGTTGAATAAACACTTTTTAAACCCTCACAGTGACCACAATTGCCATATTTACAGTTTTGCTTACTCAGAAGCTTCAATTTTGACCAAATTCAGACACAGAAATGACTTTAAACATATTTATTTTAGTTGAAAAAGTAATAATTCACATCCAACAGTAATTTACAGCCAAAAGATTAAATGTTAAAATTTCATCAAAATTGACCATTTTGGAACGTTGGACAGCTCCGCGGTCATCGTTTTTCTTCAGAAAATTGATTTTTGGGACTGTACCAATTAAAATTCAAAATGTCAATTGGATCGTGCCTCATGTTGAAGAGCCACTTTTTAAACCCTCACAGTGACCAAAATTGCCTTTTTTACAGAGTTTTGCTTACTCAGAAGCTTCAATTTTGACCAATTCAGGCACAGAAATGACTTTAAACACACTTATTTTGGTTGAAAAAGCAATAATTCACATCCAACAGTAATTTGCAGTCGAAAGATTTAATGTTAAAATTTCATCAAAATTGACCATTTTGGGAACTTTCGGTCATCGTTTTTCTTCAGAAAATTGATTTTTTGGACTGTACCAAAAATGATTCAAAATGTCAATTGGATCGTGCCTCATGTTGAATAACCACTTTTTACACCCTGACAATGACCAAAATTGCCATTTTTACAGTTTTGCTTACTCAGAAGCTTCAATTTTGACCAATTTCAGGCACAGAAATGACGTTAAACACATTTATTTTAGTTGAAAAAGTAATAATTCACATCCAACAGTAATTTACAGCCAAAAGATTAAATGTTAAAATTTCATCAAAATTGACCATTTTGGAACGTTGGACAGCTCCGCGGTCATCGTTTTTCTTCAGAAAATTGATTTTTTGGACTGTACCAAAAATGATTCAAAATGTCAATTGGATCGTGCCTCATGTTGAATAACCACTTTTTACACCCTGACAATGACCAATATTGCCATTTTTACAGAGTTTTGCTTACTCAGAAGCTTCAATTTTGACCAATTCAGGCACAGAAATGACGTTAAACACATTTATTTTAGTTGAAAAAGTAATAATTCACATCCAACAGTAATTTACAGCCAAAAGATTAAATGTTAAAATTTCATCAAAATTGACCATTTTGTGAACGTTCGACAGCTCCGCAATCATAGTTTTTCTTTAGAAAATTGATTTTTTGGACTCTACCAAAAATTATTCAAAATGTCAAATGGATCGTGCCTCAAATTGAATAACCACTTTTTAAACCCTCACAGTGACCAAAATTGCCATTTTATAGAGTTTTGCTTACTCAGAAGCTTCAATTTTGATGAATTTCATGCACAGAAATGACTTTAAACACATTTACTTTAGTTGAAAAAGTTATAATTCACAACCAACAGTAATTTGCAGTCAATTTCATCAATATTGACCATTTTGGGAACGTATGACAGCTCCGCGGTCATCGTTTTTTTTCAGAAAATTTATTTTTTGGCCGGCACCAAAAATTGTTAAAAATGTCAATTGGATCGTGCTTCATGTTGAATAAACACTTTTTAAACCTTCACAGTGACCACAATTGCCATATTTACAGTTTTGCTTACTCAGAAGCTTCAATTTTGACCAATTTCAGGCACAGAAATGACTTTAAACATATTTATTTTAGTTGAAAAAGTAATAATTCACATCCAACAGTAATTTACAGCCAAAAGATTAAATGTTAAAATTTCATCAAAATTGACCATTTTGGAACGTTGGACAGCTCCGCGGTCATCGTTTTTCTTCAGAAAATTGATTTTTTGGACTGTACCAAAAATTATCCAAAATCTCAATTGGATCGTGACTCAAATTGAATAACCATTATTTAAACCCTCACAGTGACCAAAATTGCCATTTTTATAGAGTTTTGCTTACTCAGAAGCTTCAGTTTTGACGAATTTCATGCTCAGAAATGACTTTAAACACATTTACTTTAGTTGAAAAAGTTATAATTCACATCCAACAGTAATTTGCTGTCAGAAGATTAAATGTTAAAATTTCATCAATATTGACCATTTTGGGAACGTTCGACAGCTCCGCGGTCATCGTTTTTCTTCAGAAAATTTATTTTTTGGCCTGCACCAAAAATTATTAAAAATGTCAATTGGATCATGCCTCATGTTGAATAACCACTTTTTAAACCCTCACAGTGACCAAAATTGCCATATTTACAGTTTTGCTTACTCAGAAGCTTCAATTTTGACCAATTTCAGGCACAGAAATGACTTTAAACACATTTATTTTAGTTGAAAAAGTAATAATTCACATCCAACAGTAATTTACAGCCAAAAGATTAAATGTTAAAATTTCATCAAAATTGACCATTTTGGAACGTTGGACAGCTCCGCGGTCATCGTTTTTCTTCAGAAAATTGATTTTTTGGACTGTACCAAAAATGATTCAAAATGTCAATTGGATCGTGCCTCATGTTGAATAACCACTTTTTACACCCTGACAATGACCAAAATTGCCATTTTTACAGAGTTTTGCTTACTCAGAAGCTTCAATTTTGACCAATTTAGGCACAGAAATGACTTTAAACACACTTATTTTGGTTGAAAAAGCAATAATTCACATCCAACAGTAATTTGCAGTCGAAAGATTTAATGTTAAAATTTCATCAAAATTGACCATTTTGGGAACTTTCGGTCATCGTTTTTCTTCAGAAAATATATTTTTTGGACTGTACCAATTAAGATTTAAAATGTCAATTAGATCGTGCCTCATGTTGAATAACCTCTTTTTAAACCCTCACAGTGACCAAAATTGCCATTTTTACAGAGTTTTGCTTACTCAGAAGCTTCAATTTTGACAAATTTCAGGCACAGAAATGACTTTAAACACATTTATTTTAGTTGAAAAAGTAGAAATTCAGATCCAACAGTAATTTACAGCCAAAAGATTAAATGTTAAAATTTCATCAAAATTGACCATTTTGGGAACGTTCGACAGCTCCGCAATCATAGTTTTTCTTTAGAAAATTGATTTTTTGGACTCTACCAAAAATTATTCAAAATGTCAAATGGATCGTGCCTCAAATTGAATAACCACTTTTTAAACCCTCACAATGACCAACATTGCCATTTTTATAGAGTTTTGCTTACTCAGAGGCTTCAATTTTGATGAATTTCATACTCAGAAATGACTTTAAACACATTTACTTTAGTTGAAAAAGTTATAATTCACAACCAACAGTAATTTGCAGTCAATTTCATCAATATTGACCATTTTGGGAACGTATGACAGCTCCGCGGTCATCGTTTTTTTCAGAAAATTTATTTTTTGGCCGGCACCAAAAATTATTAAAAATGTCAATTGGATCGTGCCACATGTTGAATAAACACTTTTTAAACCCTCACAGTGACCACAATTGCCATATTTACAGTTTTGCTTACTCAGAAGCTTCAATTTTGACCAAATTCAGACACAGAAATGACTTTAAACATATTTATTTTAGTTGAAAAAGTAATAATTCACATCCAACAGTAATTTACAGCCAAAAGATTAAATGTTAAAATTTCATCAAAATTGACCATTTTGGAACGTTGGACAGCTCCGCGGTCATCGTTTTTCTTCAGAAAATTGATTTTTGGGACTGTACCAATTAAAATTCAAAATGTCAATTGGATCGTGCCTCATGTTGAAGAACCACTTTTTAAACCCTCACAGTGACCAAAATTGCCTTTTTTACAGAGTTTTGCTTACTCAGAAGCTTCAATTTTGACCAATTCAGGCACAGAAATGACTTTAAACACACTTATTTTGGTTGAAAAAGCAATAATTCACATCCAACAGTAATTTGCAGTCGAAAGATTTAATGTTAAAATTTCATCAAAATTGACCATTTTGGGAACTTTCGGTCATCGTTTTTCTTCAGAAAATTGATTTTTTGGACTGTACCAAAAATGATTCAAAATGTCAATTGGATCGTGCCTCATGTTGAATAACCACTTTTTACACCCTGACAATGACCAAAATTGCCATTTTTACAGAGTTTTGCTTACTCAGAAGCTTCAATTTTGACCAATTCAGGCACAGAAATGACTTTAAACACACTTATTTTGGTTGAAAAAGCAATAATTCACATCCAACAGTAATTTTCAGTCGAAAGATTTAATGTTAAAATTTCATCAAAATTGACCATTTTGGGAACGTTCGACAGCTCCGCAATCATAGTTTTTCTTTAGAAAATTGATTTTTTGGACTCTACCAAAAATTATCCAAAATGTCAAATGGATCGTGCTTCAAATTGAATAACCACTTTTTAAACCCTCACAATGACGGAAATTGCCATTTTTATAGAGTTTTGCTTACTCAGAGGCTTCAATTTTGATGAATTTCATACTCAGAAATGACTTTAAACACATTTACTTTAGTTTAAAAAGTTATAATTCACTTCCAACAGTAATTTGCAGTCAAAAGATTAAATGTTAAAATTTCATCAATATTGACCATTTTGGGAACGTACGACAGCTCCGCGGTCATCGTTTTTCTTCAGAAAATTTATTTTTTGGCCGGCACCAAAAATTATTACAAATGTCAATTGGATCGTGCCTCATGTTGAATAAACACTTTTTAAACCCTCACAGTGACCACAATTGCCATATTTACAGTTTTGCTTACTCAGAAGCTTCAATTTTGACCAATTTCAGGCACAGAAATGACTTTAAACATATTTATTTTAGTTGAAAAAGTAATAATTCACATCCAACAGTAATTTACAGCCAAATGATTAAATGTTAAAATTTCATCAAAATTGACCATTTTGGAACGTTGGACAGCTCCGCGGTCATCGTTTTTCTTCAGAAAATTGATTTTTTGGACTGTACCAATTAAAATTCAAAATGTCAATTGGATCGTGCCTCATGTTGAAGAACCACTTTTTAAACCCTCACAGTGACCAAAATTGCCTTTTTTACAGAGTTTTTCTTACTCAGGAGCTTCAATTTTGACCAATTACAGGCACAGAAATGACTTTAAACACATTTATTTTAGTTGAAAAAGTAATAATTCACATCCAACAGTAATTTACAGCCAAAAGATTAAATGTTAAAATTTCATCAAAATTGACCATTTTGGGAACGTTCGACAGCTCCGCGGTCATCGTTTTTCTTCAGAAAATTGATTTTTTGGACTGTACCAAAAATTATCCAAAATCTCAATTGGATCATGACTCAAATTGAATAACCATTATTTAAACCCTCACAGTGACCAAAATTGCCATTTTTATAGAGTTTTGCTTACTCAGAAGCTTCAGTTTTGACGAATTTCATGCTCAGAAATGACTTTAAACACATTTACTTTAGTTGAAAAAGTTATAATTCACATCCAACAGTAATTTGCTGTCAGAAGATTAAATGTTAAAATGTCATCAATATTGACCATTTTGGGAACGTTCGACAGCTCCGCGGTCATCGTTTTTCTTCAGAAAATTTATTTTTTGGCCTGCACCAAAAATTATTAAAAATGTCAATTGGATCGTGCCTCATGTTGAATAACCACTTTTTAAACCCTCACAGTGACCAAAATTGCCATATTTACAGTTTTGCTTACTCAGAAGCTTCAATTTTGACCAATTTCAGGCACAGAAAGGACTTTAAACACATTTATTTTAGTTGAAAAAGTAATAATTCACATCCAACAGTAATTTACAGCCAAAAGATTCAATGTTAAAATTTCATCAAAATTGACCATTTTGGAATGTTGGACAGCTCCGCGGTCATCGTTTTTCTTCAGAAAATTGATTTTTTGGACTGTACCAAAAATGATTCAAAATGTCAATTGGATCGTGCCTCATGTTGAATAACCACTTTTTACACCCTGACAATGACCAAAATTGCCATTTTTACAGAGTTTTGCTTACTCAGAAGCTTCAATTTTGACCAATTCAGGCACAGAAATGACTTTAAACACACTTATTTTGGTTGAAAAAGCAATAATTCACATCCAACAGTAATTTTCAGTCGAAAGATTTAATGTTAAAATTTCATCAAAATTGACCATTTTGGGAACGTTCGACAGCTCCGCAATCATAGTTTTTCTTTAGAAAATTGATTTTTTGGACTCTACCAAAAATTATCCAAAATGTCAAATGGATCGTGCTTCAAATTGAATAACCACTTTTTAAACCCTCACAATGACGGAAATTGCCATTTTTATAGAGTTTTGCTTACTCAGAGGCTTCAATTTTGATGAATTTCATACTCAGAAATGACTTTAAACACATTTACTTTAGTTTAAAAAGTTATAATTCACTTCCAACAGTAATTTGCAGTCAAAAGATTAAATGTTAAAATTTCATCAATATTGACCATTTTGGGAACGTACGACAGCTCCGCGGTCATCGTTTTTCTTCAGAAAATTTATTTTTTGGCCGGCACCAAAAATTATTACAAATGTCAATTGGATCGTGCCTCATGTTGAATAAACACTTTTTAAACCCTCACAGTGACCACAATTGCCATATTTACAGTTTTGCTTACTCAGAAGCTTCAATTTTGACCAATTTCAGGCACAGAAATGACTTTAAACATATTTATTTTAGTTGAAAAAGTAATAATTCACATCCAACAGTAATTTACAGCCAAATGATTAAATGTTAAAATTTCATCAAAATTGACCATTTTGGAACGTTGGACAGCTCCGCGGTCATCGTTTTTCTTCAGAAAATTGATTTTTTGGACTGTACCAATTAAAATTCAAAATGTCAATTGGATCGTGCCTCATGTTGAAGAACCACTTTTTAAACCCTCACAGTGACCAAAATTGCCTTTTTTACAGAGTTTTTCTTACTCAGGAGCTTCAATTTTGACCAATTACAGGCACAGAAATGACTTTAAACACATTTATTTTAGTTGAAAAAGTAATAATTCACATCCAACAGTAATTTACAGCCAAAAGATTAAATGTTAAAATTTCATCAAAATTGACCATTTTGGGAACGTTCGACAGCTCCGCGGTCATCGTTTTTCTTCAGAAAATTGATTTTTTGGACTGTACCAAAAATTATCCAAAATCTCAATTGGATCGTGACTCAAATTGAATAACCATTATTTAAACCCTCACAGTGACCAAAATTGCCATTTTTATAGAGTTTTGCTTACTCAGAAGCTTCAGTTTTGACGAATTTCATGCTCAGAAATGACTTTAAACACATTTACTTTAGTTGAAAAAGTTATAATTCACATCCAACAGTAATTTGCTGTCAGAAGATTAAATGTTAAAATGTCATCAATATTGACCATTTTGGGAACGTTCGACAGCTCCGCGGTCATCGTTTTTCTTCAGAAAATTTATTTTTTGGCCTGCACCAAAAATTATTAAAAATGTCAATTGGATCGTGCCTCATGTTGAATAACCACTTTTTAAACCCTCACAGTGACCAAAATTGCCATATTTACAGTTTTGCTTACTCAGAAGCTTCAATTTTGACCAATTTCAGGCACAGAAATGACTTTAAACACATTTATTTTAGTTGAAAAAGTAATAATTCACATCCAACAGTAATTTACAGCCAAAAGATTCAACGTTAAAATTTCATCAAAATTGACCATTTTGGAATGTTGGACAGCTCCGCGGTCATCGTTTTTCTTCAGAAAATTGATTTTTTGGACTGTACCAAAAATGATTCAAAATGTCAATTGGATCGAGCCTCATGTTGAAGAACCACTTTTTAAACCCTCACAGTGACCAAAATTGCCTTTTTTACAGAGTTTTTCTTACTCAGGAGCTTCAATTTTGACCAATTACAGGCACAGAAATGACTTTAAACACATTTATTTTAGTTGAAAAAGTAATAATTCACATCCAACAGTAATTTACAGCCAAAAGATTAAATGTTAAAATTTCATCAAAATTGACCATTTTGGGAACGTTCGACAGCTCCGCGGTCATTGTTTTTCTTCAGAAAATTTATTTTTTAGCCTGCACCAAAAATTATTAAAAATGTCAATTGGATCGTGCCTCATGTTGAATAACCACTTTTTAAACCCTCACAGTGACCAAAATTGCCATATTTACAGTTTTGCTTACTCAGAAGCTTAAATTTTGACCAATTTCAGGCACAGAAATGACTTTAAACACATTTATTTTAGTTGAAAAAGTAATAATTCACATCCAACAGTAATTTACAGCCAAAAGATTAAATGTTAAAATTTCATCAAAATTGACCATTTTGGAACGTTGGACAGCTCCGCGGTCATCGTTTTTCTTCAGAAAATTGATTTTTTGGACTGTACCAAAAATGATTCAAAATGTCAATTGGATCGTGCCTCATGTTGAATACCCACTTTTTACACCCTGACAATGACCAAAATTGCCATTTTTACAGAGTTTTGCTTACTCAGAAGCTTCAATTTTGACCAATTCAGGCACAGAAATGACTTTAAACACACTTATTTTGGTTGAAAAAGCAATAATTCACATCCAACAGTAATTTGCAGTCGAAAGATTTAATGTTAAAATTTCATCAACATTGGCCATTTTGGGAACTTTCGGTCATCGTTTTTCTTCAGAAAATATATTTTTTGGACTGTACCAATTAAGATTTAAAATGTCAATTAGATCGTGCCTCATGTTGAATAACCTCTTTTTAAACCCTCACAGTGACCAAAATTGCCATTTTTACAGAGTTTTGCTTACTCAGAAGCTTCAATTTTGACCAATTTCAGGCACAGAAATGACTTTAAACACATTTATTTTAGTTGAAAAAGTAATAATTCACATCCAACAGTAATTTACAGCCAAAAGATTAAATGTTAAAATTTCATCAAAATTGACCATTTTGGGAACGTTCGACAGCTCCGCAATCATAGTTTTTCTTTAGAAAATTGATTTTTTGGACTCTACCAAAAATTATCCAAAATGTCAAATGGATCGTGCCTCAAATTGAATAACCACTTTTTAAACCCTCACAATGACCGAAATTGCCATTTTTATAGAGTTTTGCTTACTCAGAGGCTTCAATTTTGATGAATTTCATACTCAGAAATGACTTTAAACACATTTACTTTAGTTTAAAAAGTTATAATTCACTTCCAACAGTAATATGCAGTCAAAAGATTAAATGTTAAAATTTCATCAATATTGACCATTTTGGGAACGTACGACAGCTCCGCGGTCATCGTTTTTCTTCAGAAAATTTATTTTTTGGCCGGCACCAAAAATTATTACAAATGTCAATTGGATCGTGCCTCATGTTGAATAAACACTTTTTAAACCCTCACAGTGACCACAATTGCCAAATTTACAGTTTTGCTTACTCAGAAGCTTCAATTTTGACCAATTTCAGGCACAGAAATGACTTTAAACATATTTATTTTAGTTGAAAAAGTAATAATTCACATCCAACAGTAATTTACAGCCAAATGATTAAATGTTAAAATTTCATCAAAATTGACCATTTTGGAACGTTGGACAGCTCCGCGGTCATCGTTTTTCTTCAGAAAATTGATTTTTTGGACTGTACCAATTAAAATTCAAAATGTCAATTGGATCGTGCCTCATGTTGAAGAACCACTTTTTAAACCCTCACAGTGACCAAAATTGCCTTTTTTACAGAGTTTTTCTTACTCAGGAGCTTCAATTTTGACCAATTACAGGCACAGAAATGACTTTAAACACATTTATTTTAGTTGAAAAAGTAATAATTCACATCCAACAGTAATTTACAGCCAAAAGATTAAATGTTAAAATTTCATCAAAATTGACCATTTTGGGAACGTTCGACAGCTCCGCGGTCATCGTTTTTCTTCAGAAAATTTATTTTTTGGACTGTACCAGAAATTATCTAAAATCTCAATTGGATCGTGACTCAAATTGAATAACCATTATTTAAACCCTCACAGTGACCAAAATTGCCATTTTTATAGAGTTTTGCTTACTCAGAAGCTTCAGTTTTGACGAATTTCATGCTCAGAAATGACTTTAAACACATTTACTTTAGTTGAAAAAGTTATAATTCACATCCAACAGTAATTTGCTGTCAGAAGATTAAATGTTAAAATTTCATCAATATTGACCATTTTGGGAACGTTCGACAGCTCCGCGGTCATCGTTTTTCTTCAGAAAATTTATTTTTTGGCCTGCACCAAAAATTATTAAAAATGTCAATTGGATCGTGCCTCATGTTGAATAACCACTTTTTAAACCCTCACAGTGACCAAAATTGCCATATTTACAGTTTTGCTTACTCAGAAGCTTCAATTTTGACCAATTTCAGGCACAGAAATGACTTTAAACACATTTATTTTAGTTGAAAAAGTAATAATTCACATCCAACAGTAATTTACAGCCAAAAGATTAAATGTTAAAATTTCATCAAAATTGACCATTTTGGAACGTTGGACAGCTCCGCGGTCATCGTTTTTCTTCAGAAAATTGATTTTTTGGACTGTACCAAAAATGATTCAAAATGTCAATTGGATCGTGCCTCATGTTGAATAACCACTTTTTACACCCTGACAATGACCAAAATTGCCATTTTTACAGAGTTTTGCTTACTCAGAAGCTTCAATTTTGACCAATTCAGGCACAGAAATGACTTTAAACACACTTATTTTGGTTGAAAAAGCAATAATTCACATCCAACAGTAATTTGCAGTCGAAAGATTTAATGTTAAAATTTCATCAAAATTGACCATGTTGGGAACTTTCGGTCATCGTTTTTCTTCAGAAAATATATTTTTTGGACTGTACCAATTAAGATTTAAAATGTCAATTAGATCGTGCCTCATGTTGAATAACCTCTTTTTAAACCCTCACAGTGACCAAAATTGCCATTTTTACAGAGTTTTGCTTACTCAGAAGCTTCAATTTGGACCAATTTCAGGCACAGAAATGACTTTAAACACATTTATTTTAGTTGAAAAAGTAATAATTCACATCCAACAGTAATTTACAGCCAAAAGATTAAATGTTAAAATTTCATCAAAATTGACCATTTTGGGAACGTTCGACAGCTCCGCAATCATAGTTTTTCTTTAGAAAATTGATTTTTTGGACTCTACCAAAAATTATCCAAAATGTCAAATGGATCGTGCCTCAAATTGAATAACCACTTTTTAAACCCTCACAATGACCGAAATTGCCATTTTTATAGAGTTTTGCTTACTCAGAGGCTTCAATTTTGATGAATTTCATACTCAGAAATGACTTTAAACACATTTACTTTAGTTTAAAAAGTTATAATTCACTTCCAACAGTAATTTGCAGTCAAAAGATTAAATGTTAAAATTTCATCAATATTGACCATTTTGGGAACGTACGACAGCTCCGCGGTCATCGTTTTTCTTCAGAAAATTTATTTTTTGGCCGGCACCAAAAATTATTACAAATGTCAATTGGATCGTGCCTCATGTTGAATAAACACTTTTTAAACCCTCACAGTGACCACAATTGCCATATTTACAGTTTTGCTTACTCAGAAGCTTCAATTTTGACCAATTTCAGGCACAGAAATGACTTTAAACATATTTATTTTAGTTGAAAAAGTAATAATTCACATCCAACAGTAATTTACAGCAAAATGATTAAATGTTAAAATTTCATCAAAATTGACCATTTTGGAACGTTGGACAGCTCCGCGGTCATCGTTTTTCTTCAGAAAATTGATTTTTTGGACTGTACCAATTAAAATTCAAAATGTCAATTGGATCGTGCCTCATGTTGAAGAACCACTTTTTAAACCCTCACAGTGACCAAAATTGCCTTTTTTACAGAGTTTTTCTTACTCAGGAGCTTCAATTTTGACCAATTACAGGCACAGAAATGACTTTAAACACATTTATTTTAGTTGAAAAAGTAATAATTCACATCCAACAGTAATTTACAGCCAAAAGATTAAATGTTAAAATTTCATCAAAATTGACCATTTTGGGAACGTTCGACAGCTCCGCGGTCATCGTTTTTCTTCAGAAAATTGATTTTTTGGACTGTACCAAAAATTATCCAAAATCTCAATTGGATCGTGACTCAAATTGAATAACCATTATTTAAACCCTCACAGTGACCAAAATTGCCATTTTTATAGAGTTTTGCTTACTCAGAAGCTTCAGTTTTGACGAATTTCATGCTCAGAAATGACTTTAAACACATTTACTTTAGTTGAAAAAGTTATAATTCACATCCAACAGTAATTTGCTGTCAGAAGATTAAATGTTAAAATGTCATCAATATTGACCATTTTGGGAACGTTCGACAGCTCCGCGGTCATCGTTTTTCTTCAGAAAATTTATTTTTTGGCCTGCACCAAAAATTATTAAAAATGTCAATTGGATCGTGCCTCATGTTGAATAACCACTTTTTAAACCCTCACAGTGACCAAAATTGCCATATTTACAGTTTTGCTTACTCAGAAGCTTCAATTTTGACCAATTTCAGGCACAGAAATGACTTTAAACACATTTATTTTAGTTGAAAAAGTAATAATTCACATCCAACAGTAATTTACAGCCAAAAGATTAAATGTTAAAATTTCATCAAAATTGACCATTTTGGAACGTTGGACAGCTCCGCGGTCATCGTTTTTCTTCAGAAAATTGATTTTTTGGACTGTACCAAAAATGATTCAAAATGTCAATTGGATCGTGCCTCATGTTGAATAACCACTTTTTACACCCTGACAATGACCAAAATTGCCATTTTTACAGAGTTTTGCTTACTCAGAAGCTTCAATTTTGACCAATTCAGGCACAGAAATGACTTTAAACACACTTATTTTGGTTGAAAAAGCAATAATTCACATCCAACAGTAATTTGCAGTCGAAAGATTTAATGTTAAAATTTCATCAAAATTGACCATTTTGGGAACTTTCGGTCATCGTTTTTCTTCAGAAAATATATTTTTTGGACTGTACCAATTAAGATTTAAAATGTCAATTAGATCGTGCCTCATGTTGAATAACCTCTTTTTAAACCCTCACAGTGACCAAAATTGCCATTTTTACAGAGTTTTGCTTACTCAGAAGCTTCAATTTTGACCAATTTCAGGCACAGAAATGACTTTAAACACATTTATTTTAGTTGAAAAAGTAATAATTCACATCCAACAGTAATTTACAGCCAAAAGATTAAATGTTAAAATTTCATCAAAATTGACCATTTTGGGAACGTTCGACAGCTCCGCAATCATAGTTTTTCTTTAGAAAATTGATTTTTTGGACTCTACCAAAAATTATCCAAAATGTCAAATGGATCGTGCCTCAAATTGAATAACCACTTTTTAAACCCTCACAATGACCGAAATCGCCATTTTTATAGAGTTTTGCTTACTCAGAGGCTTCAATTTTGATGAATTTCATACTCAGAAATGACTTTAAACACATTTACTTTAGTTGAAAAAGTTATAATTCACAACCAACAGTAATTTGCAGTCAATTTCATCAATATTGACCATTTTGGGAACGTATGACAGCTCCGCGGTCATCGTTTTTTTCAGAAAATTTATTTTTTGGCCGGCACCAAAAATTATTAAAAATGTCAATTGGATCGTGCCACATGTTGAATAAACACTTTTTAAACCCTCACAGTGACCACAATTGCCATATTTACAGTTTTGCTTACTCAGAAGCTTCAATTTTGACCAAATTCAGACACAGAAATGACTTTAAACATATTTATTTTAGTTGAAAAAGTAATAATTCACATCCAACAGTAATTTACAGCCAAAAGATTAAATGTTAAAATTTCATCAAAATTGACCATTTTGGAACGTTGGACAGCTCCGCGGTCATCGTTTTTCTTCAGAAAATTGATTTTTGGGACTGTACCAATTAAAATTCAAAATGTCAATTGGATCGTGCCTCATGTTGAAGAACCACTTTTTAAACCCTCACAGTGACCAAAATTGCCTTTTTTACAGAGTTTTGCTTACTCAGAAGCTTCAATTTTGACCAATTCAGGCACAGAAATGACTTTAAACACACTTATTTTGGTTGAAAAAGCAATAATTCACATCCAACAGTAATTTGCAGTCGAAAGATTTAATGTTAAAATTTCATCAAAATTGACCATTTTGGGAACTTTCGGTCATCGTTTATCTTCAGAAAATTGATTTTTTGGACTGTACCAAAAATGATTCAAAATGTCAATTGGATCGTGCCTCATGTTGAATAACCACTTTTTACACCCTGACAATGACCAAAATTGCCATTTTTACAGAGTTTTGCTTACTCAGAAGCTTCAATTTTGACCAATTCAGGCACAGAAATGACTTTAAACACACTTATTTTGGTTGAAAAAGCAATAATTCACATCCAACAGTAATTTTCAGTCGAAAGATTTAATGTTAAAATTTCATCAAAATTGACCATTTTGGGAACGTTCGACAGCTCCGCAATCATAGTTTTTCTTTAGAAAATTGATTTTTTGGACTCTACCAAAAATTATCCAAAATGTCAAATGGATCGTGCTTCAAATTGAATAACCACTTTTTAAACCCTCACAATGACGGAAATTGCCATTTTTATAGAGTTTTGCTTACTCAGAGGCTTCAATTTTGATGAATTTCATACTCAGAAATGACTTTAAACACATTTACTTTAGTTTAAAAAGTTATAATTCACTTCCAACAGTAATTTGCAGTCAAAAGATTAAATGTTAAAATTTCATCAATATTGACCATTTTGGGAACGTACGACAGCTCCGCGGTCATCGTTTTTCTTCAGAAAATTTATTTTTTGGCCGGCACCAAAAATTATTACAAATGTCAATTGGATCGTGCCTCATGTTGAATAAACACTTTTTAAACCCTCACAGTGACCACAATTGCCATATTTACAGTTTTGCTTACTCAGAAGCTTCAATTTTGACCAATTTCAGGCACAGAAATGACTTTAAACATATTTATTTTAGTTGAAAAAGTAATAATTCACATCCAACAGTAATTTACAGCCAAATGATTAAATGTTAAAATTTCATCAAAATTGACCATTTTGGAACGTTGGACAGCTCCGCGGTCATCGTTTTTCTTCAGAAAATTGATTTTTTGGACTGTACCAATTAAAATTCAAAATGTCAATTGGATCGTGCCTCATGTTGAAGAACCACTTTTTAAACCCTCACAGTGACCAAAATTGCCTTTTTTACAGAGTTTTTCTTACTCAGGAGCTTCAATTTTGACCAATTACAGGCACAGAAATGACTTTAAACACATTTATTTTAGTTGAAAAAGTAATAATTCACATCCAACAGTAATTTACAGCCAAAAGATTAAATGTTAAAATTTCATCAAAATTGACCATTTTGGGAACGTTCGACAGCTCCGCGGTCATCGTTTTTCTTCAGAAAATTGATTTTTTGGACTGTACCAAAAATTATCCAAAATCTCAATTGGATCATGACTCAAATTGAATAACCATTATTTAAACCCTCACAGTGACCAAAATTGCCATTTTTATAGAGTTTTGCTTACTCAGAAGCTTCAGTTTTGACGAATTTCATGCTCAGAAATGACTTTAAACACATTTACTTTAGTTGAAAAAGTTATAATTCACATCCAACAGTAATTTGCTGTCAGAAGATTAAATGTTAAAATGTCATCAATATTGACCATTTTGGGAACGTTCGACAGCTCCGCGGTCATCGTTTTTCTTCAGAAAATTTATTTTTTGGCCTGCACCAAAAATTATTAAAAATGTCAATTGGATCGTGCCTCATGTTGAATAACCACTTTTTAAACCCTCACAGTGACCAAAATTGCCATATTTACAGTTTTGCTTACTCAGAAGCTTCAATTTTGACCAATTTCAGGCACAGAAAGGACTTTAAACACATTTATTTTAGTTGAAAAAGTAATAATTCACATCCAACAGTAATTTACAGCCAAAAGATTCAATGTTAAAATTTCATCAAAATTGACCATTTTGGAATGTTGGACAGCTCCGCGGTCATCGTTTTTCTTCAGAAAATTGATTTTTTGGACTGTACCAAAAATGATTCAAAATGTCAATTGGATCGTGCCTCATGTTGAATAACCACTTTTTACACCCTGACAATGACCAAAATTGCCATTTTTACAGAGTTTTGCTTACTCAGAAGCTTCAATTTTGACCAATTCAGGCACAGAAATGACTTTAAACACACTTATTTTGGTTGAAAAAGCAATAATTCACATCCAACAGTAATTTTCAGTCGAAAGATTTAATGTTAAAATTTCATCAAAATTGACCATTTTGGGAACGTTCGACAGCTCCGCAATCATAGTTTTTCTTTAGAAAATTGATTTTTTGGACTCTACCAAAAATTATCCAAAATGTCAAATGGATCGTGCTTCAAATTGAATAACCACTTTTTAAACCCTCACAATGACGGAAATTGCCATTTTTATAGAGTTTTGCTTACTCAGAGGCTTCAATTTTGATGAATTTCATACTCAGAAATGACTTTAAACACATTTACTTTAGTTTAAAAAGTTATAATTCACTTCCAACAGTAATTTGCAGTCAAAAGATTAAATGTTAAAATTTCATCAATATTGACCATTTTGGGAACGTACGACAGCTCCGCGGTCATCGTTTTTCTTCAGAAAATTTATTTTTTGGCCGGCACCAAAAATTATTACAAATGTCAATTGGATCGTGCCTCATGTTGAATAAACACTTTTTAAACCCTC
Source organism: Lissotriton vulgaris (assembly GCF_964263255.1). Taxonomy (NCBI): domain Eukaryota; kingdom Metazoa; phylum Chordata; class Amphibia; order Caudata; family Salamandridae; genus Lissotriton; species Lissotriton vulgaris. The sequence goes on from NC_141693.1 coordinate 667,180,515, forward strand.
ACAGTGACCACAATTGCCATATTTACAGTTTTGCTTACTCAGAAGCTTCAATTTTGACCAATTTCAGGCACAGAAATGACTTTAAACATATTTATTTTAGTTGAAAAAGTAATAATTCACATCCAACAGTAATTTACAGCCAAATGATTAAATGTTAAAATTTCATCAAAATTGACCATTTTGGAACGTTGGACAGCTCCGCGGTCATCGTTTTTCTTCAGAAAATTGATTTTTTGGACTGTACCAATTAAAATTCAAAATGTCAATTGGATCGTGCCTCATGTTGAAGAACCACTTTTTAAACCCTCACAGTGACCAAAATTGCCTTTTTTACAGAGTTTTTCTTACTCAGGAGCTTCAATTTTGACCAATTACAGGCACAGAAATGACTTTAAACACATTTATTTTAGTTGAAAAAGTAATAATTCACATCCAACAGTAATTTACAGCCAAAAGATTAAATGTTAAAATTTCATCAAAATTGACCATTTTGGGAACGTTCGACAGCTCCGCGGTCATCGTTTTTCTTCAGAAAATTGATTTTTTGGACTGTACCAAAAATTATCCAAAATCTCAATTGGATCGTGACTCAAATTGAATAACCATTATTTAAACCCTCACAGTGACCAAAATTGCCATTTTTATAGAGTTTTGCTTACTCAGAAGCTTCAGTTTTGACGAATTTCATGCTCAGAAATGACTTTAAACACATTTACTTTAGTTGAAAAAGTTATAATTCACATCCAACAGTAATTTGCTGTCAGAAGATTAAATGTTAAAATGTCATCAATATTGACCATTTTGGGAACGTTCGACAGCTCCGCGGTCATCGTTTTTCTTCAGAAAATTTATTTTTTGGCCTGCACCAAAAATTATTAAAAATGTCAATTGGATCGTGCCTCATGTTGAATAACCACTTTTTAAACCCTCACAGTGACCAAAATTGCCATATTTACAGTTTTGCTTACTCAGAAGCTTCAATTTTGACCAATTTCAGGCACAGAAATGACTTTAAACACATTTATTTTAGTTGAAAAAGTAATAATTCACATCCAACAGTAATTTACAGCCAAAAGATTCAACGTTAAAATTTCATCAAAATTGACCATTTTGGAATGTTGGACAGCTCCGCGGTCATCGTTTTTCTTCAGAAAATTGATTTTTTGGACTGTACCAAAAATGATTCAAAATGTCAATTGGATCGAGCCTCATGTTGAAGAACCACTTTTTAAACCCTCACAGTGACCAAAATTGCCTTTTTTACAGAGTTTTTCTTACTCAGGAGCTTCAATTTTGACCAATTACAGGCACAGAAATGACTTTAAACACATTTATTTTAGTTGAAAAAGTAATAATTCACATCCAACAGTAATTTACAGCCAAAAGATTAAATGTTAAAATTTCATCAAAATTGACCATTTTGGGAACGTTCGACAGCTCCGCGGTCATTGTTTTTCTTCAGAAAATTTATTTTTTAGCCTGCACCAAAAATTATTAAAAATGTCAATTGGATCGTGCCTCATGTTGAATAACCACTTTTTAAACCCTCACAGTGACCAAAATTGCCATATTTACAGTTTTGCTTACTCAGAAGCTTAAATTTTGACCAATTTCAGGCACAGAAATGACTTTAAACACATTTATTTTAGTTGAAAAAGTAATAATTCACATCCAACAGTAATTTACAGCCAAAAGATTAAATGTTAAAATTTCATCAAAATTGACCATTTTGGAACGTTGGACAGCTCCGCGGTCATCGTTTTTCTTCAGAAAATTGATTTTTTGGACTGTACCAAAAATGATTCAAAATGTCAATTGGATCGTGCCTCATGTTGAATACCCACTTTTTACACCCTGACAATGACCAAAATTGCCATTTTTACAGAGTTTTGCTTACTCAGAAGCTTCAATTTTGACCAATTCAGGCACAGAAATGACTTTAAACACACTTATTTTGGTTGAAAAAGCAATAATTCACATCCAACAGTAATTTGCAGTCGAAAGATTTAATGTTAAAATTTCATCAACATTGGCCATTTTGGGAACTTTCGGTCATCGTTTTTCTTCAGAAAATATATTTTTTGGACTGTACCAATTAAGATTTAAAATGTCAATTAGATCGTGCCTCATGTTGAATAACCTCTTTTTAAACCCTCACAGTGACCAAAATTGCCATTTTTACAGAGTTTTGCTTACTCAGAAGCTTCAATTTTGACCAATTTCAGGCACAGAAATGACTTTAAACACATTTATTTTAGTTGAAAAAGTAATAATTCACATCCAACAGTAATTTACAGCCAAAAGATTAAATGTTAAAATTTCATCAAAATTGACCATTTTGGGAACGTTCGACAGCTCCGCAATCATAGTTTTTCTTTAGAAAATTGATTTTTTGGACTCTACCAAAAATTATCCAAAATGTCAAATGGATCGTGCCTCAAATTGAATAACCACTTTTTAAACCCTCACAATGACCGAAATTGCCATTTTTATAGAGTTTTGCTTACTCAGAGGCTTCAATTTTGATGAATTTCATACTCAGAAATGACTTTAAACACATTTACTTTAGTTTAAAAAGTTATAATTCACTTCCAACAGTAATATGCAGTCAAAAGATTAAATGTTAAAATTTCATCAATATTGACCATTTTGGGAACGTACGACAGCTCCGCGGTCATCGTTTTTCTTCAGAAAATTTATTTTTTGGCCGGCACCAAAAATTATTACAAATGTCAATTGGATCGTGCCTCATGTTGAATAAACACTTTTTAAACCCTCACAGTGACCACAATTGCCAAATTTACAGTTTTGCTTACTCAGAAGCTTCAATTTTGACCAATTTCAGGCACAGAAATGACTTTAAACATATTTATTTTAGTTGAAAAAGTAATAATTCACATCCAACAGTAATTTACAGCCAAATGATTAAATGTTAAAATTTCATCAAAATTGACCATTTTGGAACGTTGGACAGCTCCGCGGTCATCGTTTTTCTTCAGAAAATTGATTTTTTGGACTGTACCAATTAAAATTCAAAATGTCAATTGGATCGTGCCTCATGTTGAAGAACCACTTTTTAAACCCTCACAGTGACCAAAATTGCCTTTTTTACAGAGTTTTTCTTACTCAGGAGCTTCAATTTTGACCAATTACAGGCACAGAAATGACTTTAAACACATTTATTTTAGTTGAAAAAGTAATAATTCACATCCAACAGTAATTTACAGCCAAAAGATTAAATGTTAAAATTTCATCAAAATTGACCATTTTGGGAACGTTCGACAGCTCCGCGGTCATCGTTTTTCTTCAGAAAATTTATTTTTTGGACTGTACCAGAAATTATCTAAAATCTCAATTGGATCGTGACTCAAATTGAATAACCATTATTTAAACCCTCACAGTGACCAAAATTGCCATTTTTATAGAGTTTTGCTTACTCAGAAGCTTCAGTTTTGACGAATTTCATGCTCAGAAATGACTTTAAACACATTTACTTTAGTTGAAAAAGTTATAATTCACATCCAACAGTAATTTGCTGTCAGAAGATTAAATGTTAAAATTTCATCAATATTGACCATTTTGGGAACGTTCGACAGCTCCGCGGTCATCGTTTTTCTTCAGAAAATTTATTTTTTGGCCTGCACCAAAAATTATTAAAAATGTCAATTGGATCGTGCCTCATGTTGAATAACCACTTTTTAAACCCTCACAGTGACCAAAATTGCCATATTTACAGTTTTGCTTACTCAGAAGCTTCAATTTTGACCAATTTCAGGCACAGAAATGACTTTAAACACATTTATTTTAGTTGAAAAAGTAATAATTCACATCCAACAGTAATTTACAGCCAAAAGATTAAATGTTAAAATTTCATCAAAATTGACCATTTTGGAACGTTGGACAGCTCCGCGGTCATCGTTTTTCTTCAGAAAATTGATTTTTTGGACTGTACCAAAAATGATTCAAAATGTCAATTGGATCGTGCCTCATGTTGAATAACCACTTTTTACACCCTGACAATGACCAAAATTGCCATTTTTACAGAGTTTTGCTTACTCAGAAGCTTCAATTTTGACCAATTCAGGCACAGAAATGACTTTAAACACACTTATTTTGGTTGAAAAAGCAATAATTCACATCCAACAGTAATTTGCAGTCGAAAGATTTAATGTTAAAATTTCATCAAAATTGACCATGTTGGGAACTTTCGGTCATCGTTTTTCTTCAGAAAATATATTTTTTGGACTGTACCAATTAAGATTTAAAATGTCAATTAGATCGTGCCTCATGTTGAATAACCTCTTTTTAAACCCTCACAGTGACCAAAATTGCCATTTTTACAGAGTTTTGCTTACTCAGAAGCTTCAATTTGGACCAATTTCAGGCACAGAAATGACTTTAAACACATTTATTTTAGTTGAAAAAGTAATAATTCACATCCAACAGTAATTTACAGCCAAAAGATTAAATGTTAAAATTTCATCAAAATTGACCATTTTGGGAACGTTCGACAGCTCCGCAATCATAGTTTTTCTTTAGAAAATTGATTTTTTGGACTCTACCAAAAATTATCCAAAATGTCAAATGGATCGTGCCTCAAATTGAATAACCACTTTTTAAACCCTCACAATGACCGAAATTGCCATTTTTATAGAGTTTTGCTTACTCAGAGGCTTCAATTTTGATGAATTTCATACTCAGAAATGACTTTAAACACATTTACTTTAGTTTAAAAAGTTATAATTCACTTCCAACAGTAATTTGCAGTCAAAAGATTAAATGTTAAAATTTCATCAATATTGACCATTTTGGGAACGTACGACAGCTCCGCGGTCATCGTTTTTCTTCAGAAAATTTATTTTTTGGCCGGCACCAAAAATTATTACAAATGTCAATTGGATCGTGCCTCATGTTGAATAAACACTTTTTAAACCCTCACAGTGACCACAATTGCCATATTTACAGTTTTGCTTACTCAGAAGCTTCAATTTTGACCAATTTCAGGCACAGAAATGACTTTAAACATATTTATTTTAGTTGAAAAAGTAATAATTCACATCCAACAGTAATTTACAGCAAAATGATTAAATGTTAAAATTTCATCAAAATTGACCATTTTGGAACGTTGGACAGCTCCGCGGTCATCGTTTTTCTTCAGAAAATTGATTTTTTGGACTGTACCAATTAAAATTCAAAATGTCAATTGGATCGTGCCTCATGTTGAAGAACCACTTTTTAAACCCTCACAGTGACCAAAATTGCCTTTTTTACAGAGTTTTTCTTACTCAGGAGCTTCAATTTTGACCAATTACAGGCACAGAAATGACTTTAAACACATTTATTTTAGTTGAAAAAGTAATAATTCACATCCAACAGTAATTTACAGCCAAAAGATTAAATGTTAAAATTTCATCAAAATTGACCATTTTGGGAACGTTCGACAGCTCCGCGGTCATCGTTTTTCTTCAGAAAATTGATTTTTTGGACTGTACCAAAAATTATCCAAAATCTCAATTGGATCGTGACTCAAATTGAATAACCATTATTTAAACCCTCACAGTGACCAAAATTGCCATTTTTATAGAGTTTTGCTTACTCAGAAGCTTCAGTTTTGACGAATTTCATGCTCAGAAATGACTTTAAACACATTTACTTTAGTTGAAAAAGTTATAATTCACATCCAACAGTAATTTGCTGTCAGAAGATTAAATGTTAAAATGTCATCAATATTGACCATTTTGGGAACGTTCGACAGCTCCGCGGTCATCGTTTTTCTTCAGAAAATTTATTTTTTGGCCTGCACCAAAAATTATTAAAAATGTCAATTGGATCGTGCCTCATGTTGAATAACCACTTTTTAAACCCTCACAGTGACCAAAATTGCCATATTTACAGTTTTGCTTACTCAGAAGCTTCAATTTTGACCAATTTCAGGCACAGAAATGACTTTAAACACATTTATTTTAGTTGAAAAAGTAATAATTCACATCCAACAGTAATTTACAGCCAAAAGATTAAATGTTAAAATTTCATCAAAATTGACCATTTTGGAACGTTGGACAGCTCCGCGGTCATCGTTTTTCTTCAGAAAATTGATTTTTTGGACTGTACCAAAAATGATTCAAAATGTCAATTGGATCGTGCCTCATGTTGAATAACCACTTTTTACACCCTGACAATGACCAAAATTGCCATTTTTACAGAGTTTTGCTTACTCAGAAGCTTCAATTTTGACCAATTCAGGCACAGAAATGACTTTAAACACACTTATTTTGGTTGAAAAAGCAATAATTCACATCCAACAGTAATTTGCAGTCGAAAGATTTAATGTTAAAATTTCATCAAAATTGACCATTTTGGGAACTTTCGGTCATCGTTTTTCTTCAGAAAATATATTTTTTGGACTGTACCAATTAAGATTTAAAATGTCAATTAGATCGTGCCTCATGTTGAATAACCTCTTTTTAAACCCTCACAGTGACCAAAATTGCCATTTTTACAGAGTTTTGCTTACTCAGAAGCTTCAATTTTGACCAATTTCAGGCACAGAAATGACTTTAAACACATTTATTTTAGTTGAAAAAGTAATAATTCACATCCAACAGTAATTTACAGCCAAAAGATTAAATGTTAAAATTTCATCAAAATTGACCATTTTGGGAACGTTCGACAGCTCCGCAATCATAGTTTTTCTTTAGAAAATTGATTTTTTGGACTCTACCAAAAATTATCCAAAATGTCAAATGGATCGTGCCTCAAATTGAATAACCACTTTTTAAACCCTCACAATGACCGAAATCGCCATTTTTATAGAGTTTTGCTTACTCAGAGGCTTCAATTTTGATGAATTTCATACTCAGAAATGACTTTAAACACATTTACTTTAGTTTAAAAAGTTATAATTCACTTCCAACAGTAATTTGCAGTCAAAAGATTAAATGTTAAAATTTCATCAATATTGACCATTTTGGGAACGTATGACAGCTCCGCGGTCATCGTTTTTTTTCAGAAAATTTATTTTTTGGCCGGCACCAAAAATTGTTAAAAATGTCAATTGGATCGTGCTTCATGTTGAATAAACACTTTTTAAACCTTCACAGTGACCACAATTGCCATATTTACAGTTTTGCTTACTCAGAAGCTTCAATTTTGACCAATTTCAGGCACAGAAATGACTTTAAACATATTTATTTTAGTTGAAAAAGTAATAATTCACATCCAACAGTAATTTACAGCCAAAAGATTAAATGTTAAAATTTCATCAAAATTGACCATTTTGGAACGTTGGACAGCTCCGCGGTCATCGTTTTTCTTCAGAAAATTGATTTTTTGGACTGTACCAAAAATTATCCAAAATCTCAATTGGATCGTGACTCAAATTGAATAACCATTATTTAAACCCTCACAGTGACCAAAATTGCCATTTTTATAGAGTTTTGCTTACTCAGAAGCTTCAGTTTTGACGAATTTCATGCTCAGAAATGACTTTAAACACATTTACTTTAGTTGAAAAAGTTATAATTCACATCCAACAGTAATTTGCTGTCAGAAGATTAAATGTTAAAATTTCATCAATATTGACCATTTTGGGAACGTTCGACAGCTCCGCGGTCATCGTTTTTCTTCAGAAAATTTATTTTTTGGCCTGCACCAAAAATTATTAAAAATGTCAATTGGATCGTGCCTCATGTTGAATAACCACTTTTTAAACCCTCACAGTGACCAAAATTGCCATATTTACAGTTTTGCTTACTCAGAAGCTTCAATTTTGACCAATTTCAGGCACAGAAATGACTTTAAACACATTTATTTTAGTTGAAAAAGTAATAATTCACATCCAACAGTAATTTACAGCCAAAAGATTAAATGTTAAAATTTCATCAAAATTGACCATTTTGGAACGTTGGACAGCTCCGCGGTCATCGTTTTTCTTCAGAAAATTGATTTTTTGGACTGTACCAAAAATGATTCAAAATGTCAATTGGATCGTGCCTCATGTTGAATAACCACTTTTTACACCCTGACAATGACCAAAATTGCCATTTTTACAGAGTTTTGCTTACTCAGAAGCTTCAATTTTGACCAATTTAGGCACAGAAATGACTTTAAACACACTTATTTTGGTTGAAAAAGCAATAATTCACATCCAACAGTAATTTGCAGTCGAAAGATTTAATGTTAAAATTTCATCAAAATTGACCATTTTGGGAACTTTCGGTCATCGTTTTTCTTCAGAAAATATATTTTTTGGACTGTACCAATTAAGATTTAAAATGTCAATTAGATCGTGCCTCATGTTGAATAACCTCTTTTTAATCCCTCACAGTGACCAAAATTGCCATTTTTACAGAGTTTTGCTTACTCAGAAGCTTCAATTTTGACAAATTTCAGGCACAGAAATGACTTTAAACACATTTATTTTAGTTGAAAAAGTAGAAATTCAGATCCAACAGTAATTTACAGCCAAAAGATTAAATGTTAAAATTTCATCAAAATTGACCATTTTGGGAACGTTCGACAGCTCCGCAATCATAGTTTTTCTTTAGAAAATTGATTTTTTGGACTCTACCAAAAATTATTCAAAATGTCAAATGGATCGTGCCTCAAATTGAATAACCACTTTTTAAACCCTCACAATGACCAAAATTGCCATTTTTATAGAGTTTTGCTTACTCAGAGGCTTCAATTTTGATGAATTTCATACTCAGAAATGACTTTAAACACATTTACTTTAGTTGAAAAAGTTATAATTCACAACCAACAGTAATTTGCAGTCAATTTCATCAATATTGACCATTTTGGGAACGTATGACAGCTCCGCGGTCATCGTTTTTTTCAGAAAATTTATTTTTTGGCCGGCACCAAAAATTATTAAAAATGTCAATTGGATCGTGCCACATGTTGAATAAACACTTTTTAAACCCTCACAGTGACCACAATTGCCATATTTACAGTTTTGCTTACTCAGAAGCTTCAATTTTGACCAAATTCAGACACAGAAATGACTTTAAACATATTTATTTTAGTTGAAAAAGTAATAATTCACATCCAACAGTAATTTACAGCCAAAAGATTAAATGTTAAAATTTCATCAAAATTGACCATTTTGGAACGTTGGACAGCTCCGCGGTCATCGTTTTTCTTAAGAAAATTGATTTTTGGGACTGTTCCAATTAAAATTCAAAATGTCAATTGGATCGTGCCTCATGTTGAAGAACCACTTTTTAAACCCTCACAGTGACCAAAATTGCCTTTTTTACAGAGTTTTGCTTACTCAGAAGCTTCAATTTTGACCAATTCAGGCACAGAAATGACTTTAAACACACTTATTTTGGTTGAAAAAGCAATAATTCACATCCAACAGTAATTTGCAGTCGAAAGATTTAATGTTAAAATTTCATCAAAATTGACCATTTTGGGAACTTTCGGTCATCGTTTTTCTTCAGAAAATTGATTTTTTGGACTGTACCAAAAATGATTCAAAATGTCAATTGGATCGTGCCTCATGTTGAATAACCACTTTTTACACCCTGACAATGACCAAAATTGCCATTTTTACAGAGTTTTGCTTACTCAGAAGCTTCAATTTTGACCAATTCAGGCACAGAAATGACTTTAAACACACTTATTTTGGTTGAAAAAGCAATAATTCACATCCAACAGTAATTTTCAGTCGAAAGATTTAATGTTAAAATTTCATCAAAATTGACCATTTTGGGAACGTTCGACAGCTCCGCAATCATAGTTTTTCTTTAGAAAATTGATTTTTTGGACTCTACCAAAAATTATCCAAAATGTCAAATGGATCGTGCTTCAAATTGAATAACCACTTTTTAAACCCTCACAATGACGGAAATTGCCATTTTTATAGAGTTTTGCTTACTCAGAGGCTTCAATTTTGATGAATTTCATACTCAGAAATGACTTTAAACACATTTACTTTAGTTTAAAAAGTTATAATTCACTTCCAACAGTAATTTGCAGTCAAAAGATTAAATGTTAAAATTTCATCAATATTGACCATTTTGGGAACGTACGACAGCTCCGCGGTCATCGTTTTTCTTCAGAAAATTTATTTTTTGGCCGGCACCAAAAATTATTACAAATGTCAATTGGATCGTGCCTCATGTTGAATAAACACTTTTTAAACCCTCACAGTGACCACAATTGCCATATTTACAGTTTTGCTTACTCAGAAGCTTCAATTTTGACCAATTTCAGGCACAGAAATGACTTTAAACATATTTATTTTAGTTGAAAAAGTAATAATTCACATCCAACAGTAATTTACAGCCAAATGATTAAATGTTAAAATTTCATCAAAATTGACCATTTTGGAACGTTGGACAGCTCCGCGGTCATCGTTTTTCTTCAGAAAATTGATTTTTTGGACTGCACCAATTAAAATTCAAAATGTCAATTGGATCGTGCCTCATGTTGAAGAACCACTTTTTAAACCCTGATAGTGACCAAAAATGCCATTTTTACAGAGTTTTGCTTACTCAGAAGCTTCAATTTTGACCAATTTAGGCACAGAAATGACTTTAAACACACTTATTTTGGTTGAAAAAGCAATAATTCACATCCAACAGTAATTTGCAGTCGAAAGATTTAATGTTAAAATTTCATCAAAATTGACCATTTTGGGAACTTTCGGTCATCGTTTTTCTTCAGAAAATATATTTTTTGGACTGTACCAATTAAGATTTAAAATGTCAATTAGATCGTGCCTCATGTTGAATAACCTCTTTTTAATCCCTCACAGTGACCAAAATTGCCATTTTTACAGAGTTTTGCTTACTCAGAAGCTTCAATTTTGACAAATTTCAGGCACAGAAATGACTTTAAACACATTTATTTTAGTTGAAAAAGTAGAAATTCAGATCCAACAGTAATTTACAGCCAAAAGATTAAATGTTAAAATTTCATCAAAATTGACCATTTTGGGAACGTTCGACAGCTCCGCAATCATAGTTTTTCTTTAGAAAATTGATTTTTTGGACTCTACCAAAAATTATTCAAAATGTCAAATGGATCGTGCCTCAAATTGAATAACCACTTTTTAAACCCTCACAATGACCAAAATTGCCATTTTTATAGAGTTTTGCTTACTCAGAGGCTTCAATTTTGATGAATTTCATACTCAGAAATGACTTTAAACACATTTACTTTAGTTGAAAAAGTTATAATTCACAACCAACAGTAATTTGCAGTCAATTTCATCAATATTGACCATTTTGGGAACGTATGACAGCTCCGCGGTCATCGTTTTTTTCAGAAAATTTATTTTTTGGCCGGCACCAAAAATTATTAAAAATGTCAATTGGATCGTGCCACATGTTGAATAAACACTTTTTAAACCCTCACAGTGACCACAATTGCCATATTTACAGTTTTGCTTACTCAGAAGCTTCAATTTTGACCAAATTCAGACACAGAAATGACTTTAAACATATTTATTTTAGTTGAAAAAGTAATAATTCACATCCAACAGTAATTTACAGCCAAAAGATTAAATGTTAAAATTTCATCAAAATTGACCATTTTGGAACGTTGGACAGCTCCGCGGTCATCGTTTTTCTTAAGAAAATTGATTTTTGGGACTGTTCCAATTAAAATTCAAAATGTCAATTGGATCGTGCCTCATGTTGAAGAACCACTTTTTAAACCCTCACAGTGACCAAAATTGCCTTTTTTACAGAGTTTTGCTTACTCAGAAGCTTCAATTTTGACCAATTCAGGCACAGAAATGACTTTAAACACACTTATTTTGGTTGAAAAAGCAATAATTCACATCCAACAGTAATTTGCAGTCGAAAGATTTAATGTTAAAATTTCATCAAAATTGACCATTTTGGGAACTTTCGGTCATCGTTTTTCTTCAGAAAATTGATTTTTTGGACTGTACCAAAAATGATTCAAAATGTCAATTGGATCGTGCCTCATGTTGAATAACCACTTTTTACACCCTGACAATGACCAAAATTGCCATTTTTACAGAGTTTTGCTTACTCAGAAGCTTCAATTTTGACCAATTCAGGCACAGAAATGACTTTAAACACACTTATTTTGGTTGAAAAAGCAATAATTCACATCCAACAGTAATTTTCAGTCGAAAGATTTAATGTTAAAATTTCATCAAAATTGACCATTTTGGGAACGTTCGACAGCTCCGCAATCATAGTTTTTCTTTAGAAAATTGATTTTTTGGACTCTACCAAAAATTATCCAAAATGTCAAATGGATCGTGCTTCAAATTGAATAACCACTTTTTAAACCCTCACAATGACGGAAATTGCCATTTTTATAGAGTTTTGCTTACTCAGAGGCTTCAATTTTGATGAATTTCATACTCAGAAATGACTTTAAACACATTTACTTTAGTTTAAAAAGTTATAATTCACTTCCAACAGTAATTTGCAGTCAAAAGATTAAATGTTAAAATTTCATCAATATTGACCATTTTGGGAACGTACGACAGCTCCGCGGTCATCGTTTTTCTTCAGAAAATTTATTTTTTGGCCGGCACCAAAAATTATTACAAATGTCAATTGGATCGTGCCTCATGTTGAATAAACACTTTTTAAACCCTCACAGTGACCACAATTGCCATATTTACAGTTTTGCTTACTCAGAAGCTTCAATTTTGACCAATTTCAGGCACAGAAATGACTTTAAACATATTTATTTTAGTTGAAAAAGTAATAATTCACATCCAACAGTAATTTACAGCCAAATGATTAAATGTTAAAATTTCATCAAAATTGACCATTTTGGAACGTTGGACAGCTCCGCGGTCATCGTTTTTCTTCAGAAAATTGATTTTTTGGACTGCACCAATTAAAATTCAAAATGTCAATTGGATCGTGCCTCATGTTGAAGAACCACTTTTTAAACCCTCACAGTGACCAAAATTGCCTTTTTTACAGAGTTTTTCTTACTCAGGAGCTTCAATTTTGACCAATTACAGGCACAGAAATGACTTTAAACACATTTATTTTAGTTGAAAAAGTAATAATTCACATCCAACAAAATTTACAGCCAAAAGATTAAATGTTAAAATTTCATCAAAATTGACCATTTTGGGAACGTTCGACAGCTCCGCGGTCATCGTTTTTCTTCAGAAAATTGATTTTTTGGACTGTACCAAAAATTATCCAAAATCTCAATTGGATCGTGACTCAAATTGAATAACCATTATTTAAACCCTCACAGTGACCAAAATTGCCATTTTTATAGAGTTTTGCTTACTCAGAAGCTTCAGTTTTGACGAATTTCATGCTCAGAAATGACTTTAAACACATTTACTTTAGTTGAAAAAGTTATAATTCACATCCAACAGTAATTTGCTGTCAGAAGATTAAATGTTAAAATGTCATCAATATTGACCATTTTGGGAACGTTCGACAGCTCCGCGGTCATCGTTTTTCTTCAGAAAATTTATTTTTTGGCCTGCACCAAAAATTATTAAAAATGTCAATTGGATCGTGCCTCATGTTGAATAGCCACTTTTTAAACCCTCACAGTGACCAAAATTGCCATATTTACAGTTTTGCTTACTCAGAAGCTTCAATTTTGACCAATTTCAGGCACAGAAATGACTTTAAACACATTTATTTTAGTTGAAAAAGTAATAATTCACATCCAACAGTAATTTACAGCCAAAAGATTCAATGTTAAAATTTCATCAAAATTGACCATTTTGGAATGTTGGACAGCTCCGCGGTCATCGTTTTTCTTCAGAAAATTGATTTTTTGGACTGTACCAAAAATGATTCAAAATGTCAATTGGATCGAGCCTCATGTTGAAGAACCACTTTTTAAACCCTCACAGTGACCAAAATTGCCTTTTTTACAGAGTTTTTCTTACTCAGGAGCTTCAATTTTGACCAATTACAGGCACAGAAATGACTTTAAACACATTTATTTTAGTTGAAAAAGTAATAATTCACATCCAACAGTAATTTACAGCCAAAAGATTAAATGTTAAAATTTCATCAAAATTGACCATTTTGGGAACGTTCGACAGCTCCGCGGTCATTGTTTTTCTTCAGAAAATTTATTTTTTAGCCTGCACCAAAAATTATTAAAAATGTCAATTGGATCGTGCCTCATGTTGAATAACCACTTTTTAAACCCTCACAGTGACCAAAATTGCCATATTTACAGTTTTGCTTACTCAGAAGCTTAAATTTTGACCAATTTCAGGCACAGAAATGACTTTAAACACATTTATTTTAGTTGAAAAAGTAATAATTCACATCCAACAGTAATTTACAGCCAAAAGATTAAATGTTAAAATTTCATCAAAATTGACCATTTTGGAACGTTGGACAGCTCCGCGGTCATCGTTTTTCTTCAGAAAATTGATTTTTTGGACTGTACCAAAAATGATTCAAAATGTCAATTGGATCGTGCCTCATGTTGAATACCCACTTTTTACACCCTGACAATGACCAAAATTGCCATTTTTACAGAGTTTTGCTTACTCAGAAGCTTCAATTTTGACCAATTCAGGCACAGAAATGACTTTAAACACACTTATTTTGGTTGAAAAAGCAATAATTCACATCCAACAGTAATTTGCAGTCGAAAGATTTAATGTTAAAATTTCATCAACATTGGCCATTTTGGGAACTTTCGGTCATCGTTTTTCTTCAGAAAATATATTTTTTGGACTGTACCAATTAAGATTTAAAATGTCAATTAGATCGTGCCTCATGTTGAATAACCTCTTTTTAAACCCTCACAGTGACCAAAATTGCCATTTTTACAGAGTTTTGCTTACTCAGAAGCTTCAATTTTGACCAATTTCAGGCACAGAAATGACTTTAAACACATTTATTTTAGTTGAAAAAGTAATAATTCACATCCAACAGTAATTTACAGCCAAAAGATTAAATGTTAAAATTTCATCAAAATTGACCATTTTGGGAACGTTCGACAGCTCCGCAATCATAGTTTTTCTTTAGAAAATTGATTTTTTGGACTCTACCAAAAATTATCCAAAATGTCAAATGGATCGTGCCTCAAATTGAATAACCACTTTTTAAACCCTCACAATGACCGAAATTGCCATTTTTATAGAGTTTTGCTTACTCAGAGGCTTCAATTTTGATGAATTTCATACTCAGAAATGACTTTAAACACATTTACTTTAGTTTAAAAA
Source organism: Lissotriton vulgaris (assembly GCF_964263255.1). NCBI lineage: Eukaryota > Metazoa > Chordata > Amphibia > Caudata > Salamandridae > Lissotriton > Lissotriton vulgaris. The sequence goes on from NC_141693.1 coordinate 667,195,684, forward strand.
GTTATAATTCACTTCCAACAGTAATTTGCAGTCAAAAGATTAAATGTTAAAATTTCATCAATATTGACCATTTTGGGAACGTACGACAGCTCCGCGGTCATCGTTTTTCTTCAGAAAATTTATTTTTTGGCCGGCACCAAAAATTATTACAAATGTCAATTGGATCGTGCCTCATGTTGAATAAACACTTTTTAAACCCTCACAGTGACCACAATTGCCAAATTTACAGTTTTGCTTACTCAGAAGCTTCAATTTTGACCAATTTCAGGCACAGAAATGACTTTAAACATATTTATTTTAGTTGAAAAAGTAATAATTCACATCCAACAGTAATTTACAGCCAAATGATTAAATGTTAAAATTTCATCAAAATTGACCATTTTGGAACGTTGGACAGCTCCGCGGTCATCGTTTTTCTTCAGAAAATTGATTTTTTGGACTGTACCAATTAAAATTCAAAATGTCAATTGGATCGTGCCTCATGTTGAAGAACCACTTTTTAAACCCTCACAGTGACCAAAATTGCCTTTTTTACAGAGTTTTTCTTACTCAGGAGCTTCAATTTTGACCAATTACAGGCACAGAAATGACTTTAAACACATTTATTTTAGTTGAAAAAGTAATAATTCACATCCAACAGTAATTTACAGCCAAATGATTAAATGTTAAAATTTCATCAAAATTGACCATTTTGGGAACGTTCGACAGCTCCGCGGTCATCGTTTTTCTTCAGAAAATTTATTTTTTGGACTGTACCAGAAATTATCTAAAATCTCAATTGGATCGTGACTCAAATTGAATAACCATTATTTAAACCCTCACAGTGACCAAAATTGCCATTTTTATAGAGTTTTGCTTACTCAGAAGCTTCAGTTTTGACGAATTTCATGCTCAGAAATGAGTTTAAACACATTTACTTTAGTTGAAAAAGTTATAATTCACATCCAACAGTAATTTGCTGTCAGAAGATTAAATGTTAAAATTTCATCAATATTGACCATTTTGGGAACGTTCGACAGCTCCGCGGTCATCGTTTTTCTTCAGAAAATTTATTTTTTGGCCTGCACCAAAAATTATTAAAAATGTCAATTGGATCGTGCCTCATGTTGAATAACCACTTTTTAAACCCTCACAGTGACCAAAATTGCCATATTTACAGTTTTGCTTACTCAGAAGCTTCAATTTTGACCAATTTCAGGCACAGAAATGACTTTAAACACATTTATTTTAGTTGAAAAAGTAATAATTCACATCCAACAGTAATTTACAGCCAAAAGATTAAATGTTAAAATTTCATCCAAATTGACCATTTTGGAACGTTGGACAGCTCCGCGGTCATCGATTTTCTTCAGAAAATTGATTTTTTGGACTGTACCAAAAATGATTCAAAATGTCAATTGGATCGTGCCTCATGTTGAATAACCACTTTTTACACCCTGACAATGACCAAAATTGCCATTTTTACAGAGTTTTGCTTACTCAGAAGCTTCAATTTTGACCAATTCAGGCACAGAAATGACTTTAAACACACTTATTTTGGTTGAAAAAGCAATAATTCACATCCAACAGTAATTTGCAGTCGAAAGATTTAATGTTAAAATTTCATCAAAATTGACCATTTTGGGAACTTTCGGTCATCGTTTTTCTTCAGAAAATATATTTTTTGGACTGTACCAATTAAGATTTAAAATGTCAATTAGATCGTGCCTCATGTTGAATAACCTCTTTTTAAACCCTCACAGTGACCAAAATTGCCATTTTTACAGAGTTTTGCTTACTCAGAAGCTTCAATTTGGACCAATTTCAGGCACAGAAATGACTTTAAACACATTTATTTTAGTTGAAAAAGTAATAATTCACATCCAACAGTAATTTACAGCCAAAAGATTAAATGTTAAAATTTCATCAAAATTGACCATTTTGGGAACGTTCGACAGCTCCGCAATCATAGTTTTTCTTTAGAAAATTGATTTTTTGGACTCTACCAAAAATTATCCAAAATGTCAAATGGATCGTGCCTCAAATTGAATAACCACTTTTTAAACCCTCACAATGACCGAAATTGCCATTTTTATAGAGTTTTGCTTACTCAGAGGCTTCAATTTTGATGAATTTCATACTCAGAAATGACTTTAAACACATTTACTTTAGTTTAAAAAGTTATAATTCACTTCCAACAGTAATTTGCAGTCAAAAGATTAAATGTTAAAATTTCATCAATATTGACCATTTTGGGAACATACGACAGCTCCGCGGTCATCGTTTTTCTTCAGAAAATTTATTTTTTGGCCGGCACCAAAAATTATTACAAATGTCAATTGGATCGTGCCTCATGTTGAATAAACACTTTTTAAACCCTCACAGTGACCACAATTGCCATATTTACAGTTTTGCTTACTCAGAAGCTTCAATTTTGACCAATTTCAGGCACAGAAATGACTTTAAACATATTTATTTTAGTTGAAAAAGTAATAATTCACATCCAACAGTAATTTACAGCAAAATGATTAAATGTTAAAATTTCATCAAAATTGACCATTTTGGAACGTTGGACAGCTCCGCGGTCATCGTTTTTCTTCAGAAAATTGATTTTTTGGACTGTACCAATTAAAATTCAAAATGTCAATTGGATCGTGCCTCATGTTGAAGAACCACTTTTTAAACCCTCACAGTGACCAAAATTGCCTTTTTTACAGAGTTTTTCTTACTCAGGAGCTTCAATTTTGACCAATTACAGGCACAGAAATGACTTTAAACACATTTATTTTAGTTGAAAAAGTAATAATTCACATCCAACAGTAATTTACAGCCAAAAGATTAAATGTTAAAATTTCATCAAAATTGACCATTTTGGGAACGTTCGACAGCTCCGCGGTCATCGTTTTTCTTCAGAAAATTGATTTTTTGGACTGTACCAAAAATTATCCAAAATCTCAATTGGATCGTGACTCAAATTGAATAACCATTATTTAAACCCTCACAGTGACCAAAATTGCCATTTTTATAGAGTTTTGCTTACTCAGAAGCTTCAGTTTTGACGAATTTCATGCTCAGAAATGACTTTAAACACATTTACTTTAGTTGAAAAAGTTATAATTCACATCCAACAGTAATTTGCTGTCAGAAGAATAAATGTTAAAATGTCATCAATATTGACCATTTTGGGAACGTTCGACAGCTCCGCGGTCATCGTTTTCCTTCAGAAAATTTATTTTTTGGCCTGCACCAAAAATTATTAAAAATGTCAATTGGATCGTGCCTCATGTTGAATAACCACTTTTTAAACCCTTACAGTGACCAAAATTGCCATATTTACAGTTTTGCTTACTCAGAAGCTTCAATTTTGACCAATTTCAGGCACAGAAATGACTTTAAACACATTTATTTTAGTTGAAAAAGTAATAATTCACATCCAACAGTAATTTACAGCCAAAAGATTAAATGTTAAAATTTCATCAAAATTGACCATTTTGGAACGTTGGACAGCTCCGCGGTCATCGTTTTTCTTCAGAAAATTGATTTTTTGGACTGTACCAAAAATGATTCAAAATGTCAATTGGATCGTGCCTCATGTTGAATAACCACTTTTTACACCCTGACAATGACCAAAATTGCCATTTTTACAGAGTTTTGCTTACTCAGAAGCTTCAATTTTGACCAATTCAGGCACAGAAATGACTTTAAACACACTTATTTTGGTTGAAAAAGCAATAATTCACATCCAACAGTAATTTGCAGTCGAAAGATTTAATGTTAAAATTTCATCAAAATTGACCATTTTGGGAACTTTCGGTCATCGTTTTTCTTCAGAAAATATATTTTTTGGACTGTACCAATTAAGATTTAAAATGTCAATTAGATCGTGCCTCATGTTGAAGAACCACTTTTTAAACCCTCACAGTGACCAAAATTGCCTTTTTTACAGAGTTTTTCTTACTCAGGAGCTTCAATTTTGACCAATTACAGGCACAGAAATGACTTTAAACACATTTATTTTAGTTGAAAAAGTAATAATTCACATCCAACAGTAATTTACAGCCAAAAGATTAAATGTTAAAATTTCATCAAAATTGACCATTTTGGGAACGTTCGACAGCTCCGCGGTCATTGTTTTTCTTCAGAAAATTTATTTTTTAGCCTGCACCAAAAATTATTAAAAATGTCAATTGGATCGTGCCTCATGTTGAATAACCACTTTTTAAACCCTCACAGTGACCAAAATTGCCATATTTACAGTTTTGCTTACTCAGAAGCTTAAATTTTGACCAATTTCAGGCACAGAAATGACTTTAAACACATTTATTTTAGTTGAAAAAGTAATAATTCACATCCAACAGTAATTTACAGCCAAAAGATTAAATGTTAAAATTTCATCAAAATTGACCATTTTGGAACGTTGGACAGCTCCGCGGTCATCGTTTTTCTTCAGAAAATTGATTTTTTGGACTGTACCAAAAATGATTCAAAATGTCAATTGGATCGTGCCTCATGTTGAATACCCACTTTTTACACCCTGACAATGACCAAAATTGCCATTTTTACAGAGTTTTGCTTACTCAGAAGCTTCAATTTTGACCAATTTAGGCACAGAAATGACTTTAAACACACTTATTTTGGTTGAAAAAGCAATAATTCACATCCAACAGTAATTTGCAGTCGAAAGATTTAATGTTAAAATTTCATCAAAATTGACCATTTTGGGAACTTTCGGTCATCGTTTTTCTTCAGAAAATATATTTTTTGGACTGTACCAATTAAGATTTGAAATGTCAATTAGATCGTGCCTCATGTTGAATAACCTCTTTTTAATCCCTCACAGTGACCAAAATTGCCATTTTTACAGAGTTTTGCTTACTCAGAAGCTTCAATTTTGACAAATTTCAGGCACAGAAATGACTTTAAACACATTTATTTTAGTTGAAAAAGTAGAAATTCAGATCCAACAGTAATTTACAGCCAAAAGATTAAATGTTAAAATTTCATCAAAATTGACCATTTTGGGAACGTTCGACAGCTCCGCAATCATAGTTTTTCTTTAGAAAATTGATTTTTTGGACTCTACCAAAAATTATTCAAAATGTCAAATGGATCGTGCCTCAAATTGAATAACCACTTTTTAAACCCTCACAATGACCAAAATTGCCATTTTTATAGAGTTTTGCTTACTCAGAGGCTTCAATTTTGATGAATTTCATACTCAGAAATGACTTTAAACACATTTACTTTAGTTGAAAAAGTTATAATTCACAACCAACAGTAATTTGCAGTCAATTTCATCAATATTGACCATTTTGGGAACGTATGACAGCTCCGCGGTCATCGTTTTTTTCAGAAAATTTATTTTTTGGCCGGCACCAAAAATTATTAAAAATGTCAATTGGATCGTGCCACATGTTGAATAAACACTTTTTAAACCCTCACAGTGACCACAATTGCCATATTTACAGTTTTGCTTACTCAGAAGCTTCAATTTTGACCAAATTCAGACACAGAAATGACTTTAAACATATTTATTTTAGTTGAAAAAGTAATAATTCACATCCAACAGTAATTTACAGCCAAAAGATTAAATGTTAAAATTTCATCAAAATTGACCATTTTGGAACGTTGGACAGCTCCGCGGTCATCGTTTTTCTTAAGAAAATTGATTTTTGGGACTGTTCCAATTAAAATTCAAAATGTCAATTGGATCGTGCCTCATGTTGAAGAACCACTTTTTAAACCCTCACAGTGACCAAAATTGCCTTTTTTACAGAGTTTTGCTTACTCAGAAGCTTCAATTTTGACCAATTCAGGCACAGAAATGACTTTAAACACACTTATTTTGGTTGAAAAAGCAATAATTCACATCCAACAGTAATTTGCAGTCGAAAGATTTAATGTTAAAATTTCATCAAAATTGACCATTTTGGGAACTTTCGGTCATCGTTTTTCTTCAGAAAATTGATTTTTTGGACTGTACCAAAAATGATTCAAAATGTCAATTGGATCGTGCCTCATGTTGAATAACCACTTTTTACACCCTGACAATGACCAAAATTGCCATTTTTACAGAGTTTTGCTTACTCAGAAGCTTCAATTTTGACCAATTCAGGCACAGAAATGACTTTAAACACACTTATTTTGGTTGAAAAAGCAATAATTCACATCCAACAGTAATTTTCAGTCGAAAGATTTAATGTTAAAATTTCATCAAAATTGACCATTTTGGGAACGTTCGACAGCTCCGCAATCATAGTTTTTCTTTAGAAAATTGATTTTTTGGACTCTACCAAAAATTATCCAAAATGTCAAATGGATCGTGCTTCAAATTGAATAACCACTTTTTAAACCCTCACAATGACGGAAATTGCCATTTTTATAGAGTTTTGCTTACTCAGAGGCTTCAATTTTGATGAATTTCATACTCAGAAATGACTTTAAACACATTTACTTTAGTTTAAAAAGTTATAATTCACTTCCAACAGTAATTTGCAGTCAAAAGATTAAATGTTAAAATTTCATCAATATTGACCATTTTGGGAACGTACGACAGCTCCGCGGTCATCGTTTTTCTTCAGAAAATTTATTTTTTGGCCGGCACCAAAAATTATTACAAATGTCAATTGGATCGTGCCTCATGTTGAATAAACACTTTTTAAACCCTCACAGTGACCACAATTGCCATATTTACAGTTTTGCTTACTCAGAAGCTTCAATTTTGACCAATTTCAGGCACAGAAATGACTTTAAACATATTTATTTTAGTTGAAAAAGTAATAATTCACATCCAACAGTAATTTACAGCCAAATGATTAAATGTTAAAATTTCATCAAAATTGACCATTTTGGAACGTTGGACAGCTCCGCGGTCATCGTTTTTCTTCAGAAAATTGATTTTTTGGACTGCACCAATTAAAATTCAAAATGTCAATTGGATCGTGCCTCATGTTGAAGAACCACTTTTTAAACCCTCACAGTGACCAAAATTGCCTTTTTTACAGAGTTTTTCTTACTCAGGAGCTTCAATTTTGACCAATTACAGGCACAGAAATGACTTTAAACACATTTATTTTAGTTGAAAAAGTAATAATTCACATCCAACAAAATTTACAGCCAATAGATTAAATGTTAAAATTTCATCAAAATTGACCATTTTGGGAACGTTCGACAGCTCCGCGGTCATCGTTTTTCTTCAGAAAATTGATTTTTTGGACTGTACCAAAAATTATCCAAAATCTCAATTGGATCGTGACTCAAATTGAATAACCATTATTTAAACCCTCACAGTGACCAAAATTGCCATTTTTATAGAGTTTTGCTTACTCAGAAGCTTCAGTTTTGACGAATTTCATGCTCAGAAATGACTTTAAACACATTTACTTTAGTTGAAAAAGTTATAATTCACATCCAACAGTAATTTGCTGTCAGAAGATTAAATGTTAAAATGTCATCAATATTGACCATTTTGGGAACGTTCGACAGCTCCGCGGTCATCGTTTTTCTTCAGAAAATTTATTTTTTGGCCTGCACCAAAAATTATTAAAAATGTCAATTGGATCGTGCCTCATGTTGAATAGCCACTTTTTAAACCCTCACAGTGACCAAAATTGCCATATTTACAGTTTTGCTTACTCAGAAGCTTCAATTTTGACCAATTTCAGGCACAGAAATGACTTTAAACACATTTATTTTAGTTGAAAAAGTAATAATTCACATCCAACAGTAATTTACAGCCAAAAGATTCAATGTTAAAATTTCATCAAAATTGACCATTTTGGAATGTTGGACAGCTCCGCGGTCATCGTTTTTCTTCAGAAAATTGATTTTTTGGACTGTACCAAAAATGATTCAAAATGTCAATTGGATCGAGCCTCATGTTGAAGAACCACTTTTTAAACCCTCACAGTGACCAAAATTGCCTTTTTTACAGAGTTTTTCTTACTCAGGAGCTTCAATTTTGACCAATTACAGGCACAGAAATGACTTTAAACACATTTATTTTAGTTGAAAAAGTAATAATTCACATCCAACAGTAATTTACAGCCAAAAGATTAAATGTTAAAATTTCATCAAAATTGACCATTTTGGGAACGTTCGACAGCTCCGCGGTCATTGTTTTTCTTCAGAAAATTTATTTTTTAGCCTGCACCAAAAATTATTAAAAATGTCAATTGGATCGTGCCTCATGTTGAATAACCACTTTTTAAACCCTCACAGTGACCAAAATTGCCATATTTACAGTTTTGCTTACTCAGAAGCTTAAATTTTGACCAATTTCAGGCACAGAAATGACTTTAAACACATTTATTTTAGTTGAAAAAGTAATAATTCACATCCAACAGTAATTTACAGCCAAAAGATTAAATGTTAAAATTTCATCAAAATTGACCATTTTGGAACGTTGGACAGCTCCGCGGTCATCGTTTTTCTTCAGAAAATTGATTTTTTGGACTGTACCAAAAATGATTCAAAATGTCAATTGGATCGTGCCTCATGTTGAATACCCACTTTTTACACCCTGACAATGACCAAAATTGCCATTTTTACAGAGTTTTGCTTACTCAGAAGCTTCAATTTTGACCAATTCAGGCACAGAAATGACTTTAAACACACTTATTTTGGTTGAAAAAGCAATAATTCACATCCAACAGTAATTTGCAGTCGAAAGATTTAATGTTAAAATTTCATCAACATTGGCCATTTTGGGAACTTTCGGTCATCGTTTTTCTTCAGAAAATATATTTTTTGGACTGTACCAATTAAGATTTAAAATGTCAATTAGATCGTGCCTCATGTTGAATAACCTCTTTTTAAACCCTCACAGTGACCAAAATTGCCATTTTTACAGAGTTTTGCTTACTCAGAAGCTTCAATTTTGACCAATTTCAGGCACAGAAATGACTTTAAACACATTTATTTTAGTTGAAAAAGTAATAATTCACATCCAACAGTAATTTACAGCCAAAAGATTAAATGTTAAAATTTCATCAAAATTGACCATTTTGGGAACGTTCGACAGCTCCGCAATCATAGTTTTTCTTTAGAAAATTGATTTTTTGGACTCTACCAAAAATTATCCAAAATGTCAAATGGATCGTGCCTCAAATTGAATAACCACTTTTTAAACCCTCACAATGACCGAAATTGCCATTTTTATAGAGTTTTGCTTACTCAGAGGCTTCAATTTTGATGAATTTCATACTCAGAAATGACTTTAAACACATTTACTTTAGTTTAAAAAGTTATAATTCACTTCCAACAGTAATTTGCAGTCAAAAGATTAAATGTTAAAATTTCATCAATATTGACCATTTTGGGAACGTACGACAGCTCCGCGGTCATCGTTTTTCTTCAGAAAATTTATTTTTTGGCCGGCACCAAAAATTATTACAAATGTCAATTGGATCGTGCCTCATGTTGAATAAACACTTTTTAAACCCTCACAGTGACCACAATTGCCAAATTTACAGTTTTGCTTACTCAGAAGCTTCAATTTTGACCAATTTCAGGCACAGAAATGACTTTAAACATATTTATTTTAGTTGAAAAAGTAATAATTCACATCCAACAGTAATTTACAGCCAAATGATTAAATGTTAAAATTTCATCAAAATTGACCATTTTGGAACGTTGGACAGCTCCGCGGTCATCGTTTTTCTTCAGAAAATTGATTTTTTGGACTGTACCAATTAAAATTCAAAATGTCAATTGGATCGTGCCTCATGTTGAAGAACCACTTTTTAAACCCTCACAGTGACCAAAATTGCCTTTTTTACAGAGTTTTTCTTACTCAGGAGCTTCAATTTTGACCAATTACAGGCACAGAAATGACTTTAAACACATTTATTTTAGTTGAAAAAGTAATAATTCACATCCAACAGTAATTTACAGCCAAATGATTAAATGTTAAAATTTCATCAAAATTGACCATTTTGGGAACGTTCGACAGCTCCGCGGTCATCGTTTTTCTTCAGAAAATTTATTTTTTGGACTGTACCAGAAATTATCTAAAATCTCAATTGGATCGTGACTCAAATTGAATAACCATTATTTAAACCCTCACAGTGACCAAAATTGCCATTTTTATAGAGTTTTGCTTACTCAGAAGCTTCAGTTTTGACGAATTTCATGCTCAGAAATGAGTTTAAACACATTTACTTTAGTTGAAAAAGTTATAATTCACATCCAACAGTAATTTGCTGTCAGAAGATTAAATGTTAAAATTTCATCAATATTGACCATTTTGGGAACGTTCGACAGCTCCGCGGTCATCGTTTTTCTTCAGAAAATTTATTTTTTGGCCTGCACCAAAAATTATTAAAAATGTCAATTGGATCGTGCCTCATGTTGAATAACCACTTTTTAAACCCTCACAGTGACCAAAATTGCCATATTTACAGTTTTGCTTACTCAGAAGCTTCAATTTTGACCAATTTCAGGCACAGAAATGACTTTAAACACATTTATTTTAGTTGAAAAAGTAATAATTCACATCCAACAGTAATTTACAGCCAAAAGATTAAATGTTAAAATTTCATCCAAATTGACCATTTTGGAACGTTGGACAGCTCCGCGGTCATCGATTTTCTTCAGAAAATTGATTTTTTGGACTGTACCAAAAATGATTCAAAATGTCAATTGGATCGTGCCTCATGTTGAATAACCACTTTTTACACCCTGACAATGACCAAAATTGCCATTTTTACAGAGTTTTGCTTACTCAGAAGCTTCAATTTTGACCAATTCAGGCACAGAAATGACTTTAAACACACTTATTTTGGTTGAAAAAGCAATAATTCACATCCAACAGTAATTTGCAGTCGAAAGATTTAATGTTAAAATTTCATCAAAATTGACCATTTTGGGAACTTTCGGTCATCGTTTTTCTTCAGAAAATATATTTTTTGGACTGTACCAATTAAGATTTAAAATGTCAATTAGATCGTGCCTCATGTTGAATAACCTCTTTTTAAACCCTCACAGTGACCAAAATTGCCATTTTTACAGAGTTTTGCTTACTCAGAAGCTTCAATTTGGACCAATTTCAGGCACAGAAATGACTTTAAACACATTTATTTTAGTTGAAAAAGTAATAATTCACATCCAACAGTAATTTACAGCCAAAAGATTAAATGTTAAAATTTCATCAAAATTGACCATTTTGGGAACGTTCGACAGCTCCGCAATCATAGTTTTTCTTTAGAAAATTGATTTTTTGGACTCTACCAAAAATTATCCAAAATGTCAAATGGATCGTGCCTCAAATTGAATAACCACTTTTTAAACCCTCACAATGACCGAAATTGCCATTTTTATAGAGTTTTGCTTACTCAGAGGCTTCAATTTTGATGAATTTCATACTCAGAAATGACTTTAAACACATTTACTTTAGTTTAAAAAGTTATAATTCACTTCCAACAGTAATTTGCAGTCAAAAGATTAAATGTTAAAATTTCATCAATATTGACCATTTTGGGAACATACGACAGCTCCGCGGTCATCGTTTTTCTTCAGAAAATTTATTTTTTGGCCGGCACCAAAAATTATTACAAATGTCAATTGGATCGTGCCTCATGTTGAATAAACACTTTTTAAACCCTCACAGTGACCACAATTGCCATATTTACAGTTTTGCTTACTCAGAAGCTTCAATTTTGACCAATTTCAGGCACAGAAATGACTTTAAACATATTTATTTTAGTTGAAAAAGTAATAATTCACATCCAACAGTAATTTACAGCAAAATGATTAAATGTTAAAATTTCATCAAAATTGACCATTTTGGAACGTTGGACAGCTCCGCGGTCATCGTTTTTCTTCAGAAAATTGATTTTTTGGACTGTACCAATTAAAATTCAAAATGTCAATTGGATCGTGCCTCATGTTGAAGAACCACTTTTTAAACCCTCACAGTGACCAAAATTGCCTTTTTTACAGAGTTTTTCTTACTCAGGAGCTTCAATTTTGACCAATTACAGGCACAGAAATGACTTTAAACACATTTATTTTAGTTGAAAAAGTAATAATTCACATCCAACAGTAATTTACAGCCAAAAGATTAAATGTTAAAATTTCATCAAAATTGACCATTTTGGGAACGTTCGACAGCTCCGCGGTCATCGTTTTTCTTCAGAAAATTGATTTTTTGGACTGTACCAAAAATTATCCAAAATCTCAATTGGATCGTGACTCAAATTGAATAACCATTATTTAAACCCTCACAGTGACCAAAATTGCCATTTTTATAGAGTTTTGCTTACTCAGAAGCTTCAGTTTTGACGAATTTCATGCTCAGAAATGACTTTAAACACATTTACTTTAGTTGAAAAAGTTATAATTCACATCCAACAGTAATTTGCTGTCAGAAGAATAAATGTTAAAATGTCATCAATATTGACCATTTTGGGAACGTTCGACAGCTCCGCGGTCATCGTTTTCCTTCAGAAAATTTATTTTTTGGCCTGCACCAAAAATTATTAAAAATGTCAATTGGATCGTGCCTCATGTTGAATAACCACTTTTTAAACCCTTACAGTGACCAAAATTGCCATATTTACAGTTTTGCTTACTCAGAAGCTTCAATTTTGACCAATTTCAGGCACAGAAATGACTTTAAACACATTTATTTTAGTTGAAAAAGTAATAATTCACATCCAACAGTAATTTACAGCCAAAAGATTAAATGTTAAAATTTCATCAAAATTGACCATTTTGGAACGTTGGACAGCTCCGCGGTCATCGTTTTTCTTCAGAAAATTGATTTTTTGGACTGTACCAAAAATGATTCAAAATGTCAATTGGATCGTGCCTCATGTTGAATAACCACTTTTTACACCCTGACAATGACCAAAATTGCCATTTTTACAGAGTTTTGCTTACTCAGAAGCTTCAATTTTGACCAATTCAGGCACAGAAATGACTTTAAACACACTTATTTTGGTTGAAAAAGCAATAATTCACATCCAACAGTAATTTGCAGTCGAAAGATTTAATGTTAAAATTTCATCAAAATTGACCATTTTGGGAACTTTCGGTCATCGTTTTTCTTCAGAAAATATATTTTTTGGACTGTACCAATTAAGATTTAAAATGTCAATTAGATCGTGCCTCATGTTGAAGAACCACTTTTTAAACCCTCACAGTGACCAAAATTGCCTTTTTTACAGAGTTTTTCTTACTCAGGAGCTTCAATTTTGACCAATTACAGGCACAGAAATGACTTTAAACACATTTATTTTAGTTGAAAAAGTAATAATTCACATCCAACAGTAATTTACAGCCAAAAGATTAAATGTTAAAATTTCATCAAAATTGACCATTTTGGGAACGTTCGACAGCTCCGCGGTCATTGTTTTTCTTCAGAAAATTTATTTTTTAGCCTGCACCAAAAATTATTAAAAATGTCAATTGGATCGTGCCTCATGTTGAATAACCACTTTTTAAACCCTCACAGTGACCAAAATTGCCATATTTACAGTTTTGCTTACTCAGAAGCTTAAATTTTGACCAATTTCAGGCACAGAAATGACTTTAAACACATTTATTTTAGTTGAAAAATTAATAATTCACATCCAACAGTAATTTACAGCCAAAAGATTAAATGTTAAAATTTCATCAAAATTGACCATTTTGGAACGTTGGACAGCTCCGCGGTCATCGTTTTTCTTCAGAAAATTGATTTTTTGGACTGTACCAAAAATGATTCAAAATGTCAATTGGATCGTGCCTCATGTTGAATACCCACTTTTTACACCCTGACAATGACCAAAATTGCCATTTTTACAGAGTTTTGCTTACTCAGAAGCTTCAATTTTGACCAATTCAGGCACAGAAATGACTTTAAACACACTTATTTTGGTTGAAAAAGCAATAATTCACATCCAACAGTAATTTGCAGTCGAAAGATTTAATGTTAAAATTTCATCAACATTGGCCATTTTGGGAACTTTCGGTCATCGTTTTTCTTCAGAAAATATATTTTTTGGACTGTACCAATTAAGATTTAAAATGTCAATTAGATCGTGCCTCATGTTGAATAACCTCTTTTTAAACCCTCACAGTGACCAAAATTGCCATTTTTACAGAGTTTTGCTTACTCAGAAGCTTCAATTTTGACCAATTTCAGGCACAGAAATGACTTTAAACACATTTATTTTAGTTGAAAAAGTAATAATTCACATCCAACAGTAATTTACAGCCAAAAGATTAAATGTTAAAATTTCATCAAAATTGACCATTTTGGGAACGTTCGACAGCTCCGCAATCATAGTTTTTCTTTAGAAAATTGATTTTTTGGACTCTACCAAAAATTATCCAAAATGTCAAATGGATCGTGCCTCAAATTGAATAACCACTTTTTAAACCCTCACAATGACCGAAATTGCCATTTTTATAGAGTTTTGCTTACTCAGAGGCTTCAATTTTGATGAATTTCATACTCAGAAATGACTTTAAACACATTTACTTTAGTTTAAAAAGTTATAATTCACTTCCAACAGTAATTTGCAGTCAAAAGATTAAATGTTAAAATTTCATCAATATTGACCATTTTGGGAACGTACGACAGCTCCGCGGTCATCGTTTTTCTTCAGAAAATTTATTTTTTGGCCGGCACCAAAAATTATTACAAATGTCAATTGGATCGTGCCTCATGTTGAATAAACACTTTTTAAACCCTCACAGTGACCACAATTGCCAAATTTACAGTTTTGCTTACTCAGAAGCTTCAATTTTGACCAATTTCAGGCACAGAAATGACTTTAAACATATTTATTTTAGTTGAAAAAGTAATAATTCACATCCAACAGTAATTTACAGCCAAATGATTAAATGTTAAAATTTCATCAAAATTGACCATTTTGGAACGTTGGACAGCTCCGCGGTCATCGTTTTTCTTCAGAAAATTGATTTTTTGGACTGTACCAATTAAAATTCAAAATGTCAATTGGATCGTGCCTCATGTTGAAGAACCACTTTTTAAACCCTCACAGTGACCAAAATTGCCTTTTTTACAGAGTTTTTCTTACTCAGGAGCTTCAATTTTGACCAATTACAGGCACAGAAATGACTTTAAACACATTTATTTTAGTTGAAAAAGTAATAATTCACATCCAACAGTAATTTACAGCCAAATGATTAAATGTTAAAATTTCATCAAAATTGACCATTTTGGGAACGTTCGACAGCTCCGCGGTCATCGTTTTTCTTCAGAAAATTTATTTTTTGGACTGTACCAGAAATTATCTAAAATCTCAATTGGATCGTGACTCAAATTGAATAACCATTATTTAAACCCTCACAGTGACCAAAATTGCCATTTTTATAGAGTTTTGCTTACTCAGAAGCTTCAGTTTTGACGAATTTCATGCTCAGAAATGAGTTTAAACACATTTACTTTAGTTGAAAAAGTTATAATTCACATCCAACAGTAATTTGCTGTCAGAAGATTAAATGTTAAAATTTCATCAATATTGACCATTTTGGGAACGTTCGACAGCTCCGCGGTCATCGTTTTTCTTCAGAAAATTTATTTTTTGGCCTGCACCAAAAATTATTAAAAATGTCAATTGGATCGTGCCTCATGTTGAATAACCACTTTTTAAACCCTCACAGTGACCAAAATTGCCATATTTACAGTTTTGCTTACTCAGAAGCTTCAATTTTGACCAATTTCAGGCACAGAAATGACTTTAAACACATTTATTTTAGTTGAAAAAGTAATAATTCACATCCAACAGTAATTTACAGCCAAAAGATTAAATGTTAAAATTTCATCCAAATTGACCATTTTGGAACGTTGGACAGCTCCGCGGTCATCGATTTTCTTCAGAAAATTGATTTTTTGGACTGTACCAAAAATGATTCAAAATGTCAATTGGATCGTGCCTCATGTTGAATAACCACTTTTTACACCCTGACAATGACCAAAATTGCCATTTTTACAGAGTTTTGCTTACTCAGAAGCTTCAATTTTGACCAATTCAGGCACAGAAATGACTTTAAACACACTTATTTTGGTTGAAAAAGCAATAATTCACATCCAACAGTAATTTGCAGTCGAAAGATTTAATGTTAAAATTTCATCAAAATTGACCATTTTGGGAACTTTCGGTCATCGTTTTTCTTCAGAAAATATATTTTTTGGACTGTACCAATTAAGATTTAAAATGTCAATTAGATCGTGCCTCATGTTGAATAACCTCTTTTTAAACCCTCACAGTGACCAAAATTGCCATTTTTACAGAGTTTTGCTTACTCAGAAGCTTCAATTTGGACCAATTTCAGGCACAGAAATGACTTTAAACACATTTATTTTAGTTGAAAAAGTAATAATTCACATCCAACAGTAATTTACAGCCAAAAGATTAAATGTTAAAATTTCATCAAAATTGACCATTTTGGGAACGTTCGACAGCTCCGCAATCATAGTTTTTCTTTAGAAAATTGATTTTTTGGACTCTACCAAAAATTATCCAAAATGTCAAATGGATCGTGCCTCAAATTGAATAACCACTTTTTAAACCCTCACAATGACCGAAATTGCCATTTTTATAGAGTTTTGCTTACTCAGAGGCTTCAATTTTGATGAATTTCATACTCAGAAATGACTTTAAACACATTTACTTTAGTTTAAAAAGTTATAATTCACTTCCAACAGTAATTTGCAGTCAAAAGATTAAATGTTAAAATTTCATCAATATTGACCATTTTGGGAACATACGACAGCTCCGCGGTCATCGTTTTTCTTCAGAAAATTTATTTTTTGGCCGGCACCAAAAATTATTACAAATGTCAATTGGATCGTGCCTCATGTTGAATAAACACTTTTTAAACCCTCACAGTGACCACAATTGCCATATTTACAGTTTTGCTTACTCAGAAGCTTCAATTTTGACCAATTTCAGGCACAGAAATGACTTTAAACATATTTATTTTAGTTGAAAAAGTAATAATTCACATCCAACAGTAATTTACAGCAAAATGATTAAATGTTAAAATTTCATCAAAATTGACCATTTTGGAACGTTGGACAGCTCCGCGGTCATCGTTTTTCTTCAGAAAATTGATTTTTTGGACTGTACCAATTAAAATTCAAAATGTCAATTGGATCGTGCCTCATGTTGAAGAACCACTTTTTAAACCCTCACAGTGACCAAAATTGCCTTTTTTACAGAGTTTTTCTTACTCAGGAGCTTCAATTTTGACCAATTACAGGCACAGAAATGACTTTAAACACATTTATTTTAGTTGAAAAAGTAATAATTCACATCCAACAGTAATTTACAGCCAAAAGATTAAATGTTAAAATTTCATCAAAATTGACCATTTTGGGAACGTTCGACAGCTCCGCGGTCATCGTTTTTCTTCAGAAAATTGATTTTTTGGACTGTACCAAAAATTATCCAAAATCTCAATTGGATCGTGACTCAAATTGAATAACCATTATTTAAACCCTCACAGTGACCAAAATTGCCATTTTTATAGAGTTTTGCTTACTCAGAAGCTTCAGTTTTGACGAATTTCATGCTCAGAAATGACTTTAAACACATTTACTTTAGTTGAAAAAGTTATAATTCACATCCAACAGTAATTTGCTGTCAGAAGAATAAATGTTAAAATGTCATCAATATTGACCATTTTGGGAACGTTCGACAGCTCCGCGGTCATCGTTTTCCTTCAGAAAATTTATTTTTTGGCCTGCACCAAAAATTATTAAAAATGTCAATTGGATCGTGCCTCATGTTGAATAACCACTTTTTAAACCCTTACAGTGACCAAAATTGCCATATTTACAGTTTTGCTTACTCAGAAGCTTCAATTTTGACCAATTTCAGGCACAGAAATGACTTTAAACACATTTATTTTAGTTGAAAAAGTAATAATTCACATCCAACAGTAATTTACAGCCAAAAGATTAAATGTTAAAATTTCATCAAAATTGACCATTTTGGAACGTTGGACAGCTCCGCGGTCATCGTTTTTCTTCAGAAAATTGATTTTTTGGACTGTACCAAAAATGATTCAAAATGTCAATTGGATCGTGCCTCATGTTGAATAACCACTTTTTACACCCTGACAATGACCAAAATTGCCATTTTTACAGAGTTTTGCTTACTCAGAAGCTTCAATTTTGACCAATTCAGGCACAGAAATGACTTTAAACACACTTATTTTGGTTGAAAAAGCAATAATTCACATCCAACAGTAATTTGCAGTCGAAAGATTTAATGTTAAAATTTCATCAAAATTGACCATTTTGGGAACTTTCGGTCATCGTTTTTCTTCAGAAAATATATTTTTTGGACTGTACCAATTAAGATTTAAAATGTCAATTAGATCGTGCCTCATGTTGAATAACCTCTTTTTAAACCCTCACAGTGACCAAAATTGCCATTTTTACAGAGTTTTGCTTACTCAGAAGCTTCAATTTTGACCAATTTCAGGCACAGAAATGACTTTAAACACATTTATTTTAGTTGAAAAAGTAATAATTCACATCCAACAGTAATTTACAGCAAAAAGATTAAATGTTAAAATTTCATCAAAATTGACCATTTTGGGAACGTTCGACAGCTCCGCAATCATAGTTTTTCTTTAGAAAATTGATTTTTTGGACTCTACCAAAAATTATCCAAAATGTCAAATGGATCGTGCCTCAAATTGAATAACCACTTTTTAAACCCTCACAATGACCGAAATTGCCATTTTTATAGAGTTTTGCTTACTCAGAGGCTTCAATTTTGATGAATTTCATACTCAGAAATGACTTTAAACACATTTACTTTAGTTTAAAAAGTTATAATTCACTTCCAACAGTAATTTGCAGTCAAAAGATTAAATGTTAAAATTTCATCAATATTGACCATTTTGGGAACATACGACAGCTCCGCGGTCATCGTTTTTCTTCAGAAAATTTATTTTTTGGCCGGCACCAAAAATTATTACAAATGTCAATTGGATCGTGCCTCATGTTGAATAAACACTTTTTAAACCCTCACAGTGACCACAATTGCCATATTTACAGTTTTGCTTACTCAGAAGCTTCAATTTTGACCAATTTCAGGCACAGAAATGACTTTAAACATATTTATTTTAGTTGAAAAAGTAATAATTCACATCCAACAGTAATTTACAGCAAAATGATTAAATGTTAAAATTTCATCAAAATTGACCATTTTGGAACGTTGGACAGCTCCGCGGTCATCGTTTTTCTTCAGAAAATTGATTTTTTGGACTGTACCAATTAAAATTCAAAATGTCAATAGGATCGTGCCTCATGTTGAAGAACCACTTTTTAAACCCTCACAGTGACCAAAATTGCCTTTTTTACAGAGTTTTTCTTACTCAGGAGCTTCAATTTTGACCAATTACAGGCACAGAAATGACTTTAAACACATTTATTTTAGTTGAAAAAGTAATAATTCACATCCAACAGTAATTTACAGCCAAAAGATTAAATGTTAAAATTTCATCAAAATTGACCATTTTGGGAACGTTCGACAGCTCCGCGGTCATCGTTTTTCTTCAGAAAATTGATTTTTTGGACTGTACCAAAAATTATCCAAAATCTCAATTGGATCGTGACTCAAATTGAATAACCATTATTTAAACCCTCACAGTGACCAAAATTGCCATTTTTATAGAGTTTTGCTTACTCAGAAGCTTCAGTTTTGACGAATTTCATGCTCAGAAATGACTTTAAACACATTTACTTTAGTTGAAAAAGTTATAATTCACATCCAACAGTAATTTGCTGTCAGAAGATTAAATCTTAAAATGTCATCAATATTGACCATTTTGGGAACGTTCGACAGCTCCGCGGTCATCGTTTTTCTTCAGAAAATTTATTTTTTGGCCTGCACCAAAAATTATTAAAAATGTCAATTGGATCGTGCCTCATGTTGAATAACCACTTTTTAAACCCTCACAGTGACCAAAATTGCCATATTTACAGTTTTGCTTACTCAGAAGCTTCAATTTTGACCAATTTCAGGCACAGAAATGACTTTAAACACATTTATTTTAGTTGAAAAAGTAATAATTCACATCCAACAGTAATTTACAGCCAAAAGATTAAATGTTAAAATTTCATCAAAATTGACCATTTTGGAACGTTGGACAGCTCCGCGGTCATCGTTTTTCTTCAGAAAATTGATTTTTTGGACTGTACCAAAAATGATTCAAAATGTCAATTGGATCGTGCCTCATGTTGAATAACCACTTTTTACACCCTGACAATGACCAAAATTGCCATTTTTACAGAGTTTTGCTTACTCAGAAGCTTCAATTTTGACCAATTCAGGCACAGAAATGACTTTAAACACACTTATTTTGGTTGAAAAAGCAATAATTCACATCCAACAGTAATTTGCAGTCGAAAGATTTAATGTTAAAATTTCATCAAAATTGACCATTTTGGGAACTTTCGGTCATCGTTTTTCTTCAGAAAATATATTTTTTGGACTGTACCAATTAAGATTTAAAATGTCAATTAGATCGTGCCTCATGTTGAATAACCTCTTTTTAAACCCTCACAGTGACCAAAATTGCCATTTTTACAGAGTTTTGCTTACTCAGAAGCTTCAATTTTGACCAATTTCAGGCACAGAAATGACTTTAAACACATTTATTTTAGTTGAAAAAGTAATAATTCACATCCAACAGTAATTTACAGCAAAAAGATTAAATGTTAAAATTTCATCAAAATTGACCATTTTGGGAACGTTCGACAGCTCCGCAATCATAGTTTTTCTTTAGAAAATTGATTTTTTGGACTCTACCAAAAATTATCCAAAATGTCAAATGGATCGTGCCTCAAATTGAATAACCACTTTTTAAACCCTCACAATGACCGAAATTGCCATTTTTATAGAGTTTTGCTTACTCAGAGGCTTCAATTTTGATGAATTTCATACTCAGAAATGACTTTAAACACATTTACTTTAGTTGAAAAAGTTATAATTCACATCCAACAGTAATTTGCAGTCAAAAGATTAAATGTTAAAATTTCATCAATATTGACCATTTTGGGAACGTACGACAGCTCCGCGGTCATCGTTTTTCTTCAGAAAATTTATTTTTTGGCCGGCACCAAAAATTATTACAAATGTCAATTGGATCGTGCCTCATGTTGAATAAATACTTTTTAAACCCTCACAGTGACCACAATTGCCATATTTACAGTTTTGCTTACTCAGAAGCTTCAATTTTGACCAATTTCAGGCACAGAAATGACTTTAAACATATTTATTTTAGTTGAAAAAGTAATAATTCACATCCAACAGTAATTTACAGCAAAATGATTAAATGTTAAAATTTCATCAAAATTGACCATTTTGGAACGTTGGACAGCTCCGCGGTCATCGTTTTTCTTCAGAAAATTGATTTTTTGGACTGTACCAATTAAAATTCAAAATGTCAATTGGATCGTGCCTCATGTTGAAGAACCACTTTTTAAACCCTCACAGTGACCAAAATTGCCTTTTTTACAGAGTTTTTCTTACTCAGGAGCTTCAATTTTGACCAATTACAGGCACAGAAATGACTTTAAACACATTTATTTTAGTTGAAAAAGTAATAATTCACATCCAACAGTAATTTACAGCCAAAAGATTAAATGTTAAAATTTCATCAAAATTGACCATTTTGGGAACGTTCGACAGCTCCGCGGTCATCGTTTTTCTTCAGAAAATTGATTTTTTGGACTGTACCAAAAATTATCCAAAATCTCAATTGGATCGTGACTCAAATTGAATAACCATTATTTAAACCCTCACAGTGACCAAAATTGCCATTTTTATAGAGTTTTGCTTACTCAGAAGCTTCAGTTTTGACGAATTTCATGCTCAGAAATGACTTTAAACACATTTACTTTAGTTGAAAAAGTTATAATTCACATCCAACAGTAATTTGCTGTCAGAAGATTAAATGTTAAAATGTCATCAATATTGACCATTTTGGGAACGTTCGACAGCTCCGCGGTCATCGTTTTTCTTCAGAAAATTTATTTTTTGGCCTGCACCAAAAATTATTAAAAATGTCAATTGGATCGTGCCTCATGTTGAATAACCACTTTTTAAACCCTCACAGTGACCAAAATTGCCATATTTACAGTTTTGCTTACTCAGAAGCTTCAATTTTGACCAATTTCAGGCACAGAAATGACTTTAAACACATTTATTTTAGTTGAAAAAGTAATAATTCACATCCAACAGTAATTTACAGCCAAAAGATTAAATGTTAAAATTTCATCAAAATTGACCATTTTGGAACGTTGGACAGCTCCGCGGTCATCGTTTTTCTTCAGAAAATTGATTTTTTGGACTGTACCAAAAATGATTCAAAATGTCAATTGGATCGTGCCTCATGTTGAATAACCACTTTTTACACCCTGACAATGACCAAAATTGCCATTTTTACAGAGTTTTGCTTACTCAGAAGCTTCAATTTTGACCAATTCAGGCACAGAAATGACTTTAAACACACTTATTTTGGTTGAAAAAGCAATAATTCACATCCAACAGTAATTTGCAGTCGAAAGATTTAATGTTAAAATTTCATCAAAATTGACCATTTTGGGAACTTTCGGTCATCGTTTTTCTTCAGAAAATATATTTTTTGGACTGTACCAATTAAGATTTAAAATGTCAATTAGATCGTGCCTCATGTTGAATAACCTCTTTTTAAACCCTCACAGTGACCAAAATTGCCATTTTTACAGAGTTTTGCTTACTCAGAAGCTTCAATTTTGACCAATTTCAGGCACAGAAATGACTTTAAACACATTTATTTTAGTTGAAAAAGTAATAATTCACATCCAACAGTAATTTACAGCCAAAAGATTAAATGTTAAAATTTCATCAAAATTGACCATTTTGGGAACGTTCGACAGCTCCGCAATCATAGTTTTTCTTTAGAAAATTGATTTTTTGGACTCTACCAAAAATTATCCAAAATGTCAAATGGATCGTGCCTCAAATTGAATAACCACTTTTTAAACCCTCACAATGACCGAAATTGCCATTTTTATAGAGTTTTGCTTACTCAGAGGCTTCAATTTTGATGAATTTCATACTCAGAAATGACTTTAAACACATTTACTTTAGTTTAAAAAGTTATAATTCACTTCCAACAGTAATTTGCAGTCAAAAGATTAAATGTTAAAATTTCATCAATATTGACCATTTTGGGAACGTACGACAGCTCCGCGGTCATCGTTTTTCTTCAGAAAATTTATTTTTTGGCCGGCACCAAAAATTATTACAAATGTCAATTGGATCGTGCCTCATGTTGAATAAACACTTTTTAAACCCTCACAGTGACCACAATTGCCATATTTACAGTTTTGCTTACTCAGAAGCTTCAATTTTGACCAATTTCAGGCACAGAAATGACTTTAAACATATTTATTTTAGTTGAAAAAGTAATAATTCACATCCAACAGTAATTTACAGCAAAATGATTAAATGTTAAAATTTCATCAAAATTGACCATTTTGGAACGTTGGACAGCTCCGCGGTCATCGTTTTTCTTCAGAAAATTGATTTTTTGGACTGTACCAATTAAAATTCAAAATGTCAATTGGATCGTGCCTCATGTTGAAGAACCACTTTTTAAACCCTCACAGTGACCAAACTTGCCTTTTTTACAGAGTTTTTCTTACTCAGGAGCTTCAATTTTGACCAATTACAGGCACAGAAATGACTTTAAACACATTTATTTTAGTTGAAAAAGTAATAATTCACATCCAACAGTAATTTACAGCCAAAAGATTAAATGTTAAAATTTCATCAAAATTGACCATTTTGGGAACGTTCGACAGCTCCGCGGTCATCGTTTTTCTTCAGAAAATTGATTTTTTGGACTGTACCAAAAATTATCCAAAATCTCAATTGGATCGTGACTCAAATTGAATAACCATTATTTAAACCCTCACAGTGACCAAAATTGCCATTTTTATAGAGTTTTGCTTACTCAGAAGCTTCAGTTTTGACGAATTTCATGCTCAGAAATGACTTTAAACACATTTACTTTAGTTGAAAAAGTTATAATTCACATCCAACAGTAATTTGCTGTCAGAAGATTAAATGTTAAAATGTCATCAATATTGACCATTTTGGGAACGTTCGACAGCTCCGCGGTCATCGTTTTTCTTCAGAAAATTTATTTTTTGGCCTGCACCAAAAATTATTAAAAATGTCAATTGGATCGTGCCTCATGTTGAATAACCACTTTTTAAACCCTCACAGTGACCAAAATTGCCATATTTACAGTTTTGCTTACTCAGAAGCTTCAATTTTGACCAATTTCAGGCACAGAAATGACTTTAAACACATTTATTTTAGTTGAAAAAGTAATAATTCACATCCAACAGTAATTTACAGCCAAAAGATTAAATGTTAAAATTTCATCAAAATTGACCATTTTGGAACGTTGGACAGCTCCGCGGTCATCGTTTTTCTTCAGAAAATTGATTTTTTGGACTGTACCAAAAATGATTCAAAATGTCAATTGGATCGTGCCTCATGTTGAATAACCACTTTTTACACCCTGACAATGACCAAAATTGCCATTTTTACAGAGTTTTGCTTACTCAGAAGCTTCAATTTTGACCAATTCAGGCACAGAAATGACTTTAAACACACTTATTTTGGTTGAAAAAGCAATAATTCACATCCAACAGTAATTTGCAGTCGAAAGATTTAATGTTAAAATTTCATCAAAATTGACCATTTTGGGAACTTTCGGTCATCGTTTTTCTTCAGAAAATATATTTTTTGGACTGTACCAATTAAGATTTAAAATGTCAATTAGATCGTGCCTCATGTTGAATAACCTCTTTTTAAACCCTCACAGTGACCAAAATTGCCATTTTTACAGAGTTTTGCTTACTCAGAAGCTTCAATTTTGACCAATTTCAGGCACAGAAATGACTTTAAACACATTTATTTTAGTTGAAAAAGTAATAATTCACATCTAACAGTAATTTACAGCAAAAAGATTAAATGTTAAAATTTCATCAAAATTGACCATTTTGGGAACGTTCGACAGCTCCGCAATCATAGTTTTTCTTTAGAAAATTGATTTTTTGGACTCTACCAAAAATTATCCAAAATGTCAAATGGATCGTGCCTCAAATTGAATAACCACTTTTTAAACCCTCACAATGACCGAAATTGCCATTTTTATAGAGTTTTGCTTACTCAGAGGCTTCAATTTTGATGAATTTCATACTCAGAAATGACTTTAAACACATTTACTTTAGTTGAAAAAGTTATAATTCACATCCAACAGTAATTTGCAGTCAAAAGATTAAATGTTAAAATTTCATCAATATTGACCATTTTGGGAACGTACGACAGCTCCGCGGTCATCGTTTTTCTTCAGAAAATTTATTTTTTGGCCGGCACCAAAAATTATTACAAATGTCAATTGGATCGTGCCTCATGTTGAATAAACACTTTTTAAACCCTCACAGTGACCACAATTGCCATATTTACAGTTTTGCTTACTCAGAAGCTTCAATTTTGACCAATTTCAGGCACAGAAATGACTTTAAACATATTTATTTTAGTTGAAAAAGTAATAATTCACATCCAACAGTAATTTACAGCAAAATGATTAAATGTTAAAATTTCATCAAAATTGACCATTTTGGAACGTTGGACAGCTCCGCGGTCATCGTTTTTCTTCAGAAAATTGATTTTTTGGACTGTACCAATTAAAATTCAAAATGTCAATTGGATCGTGCCTCATGTTGAAGAACCACTTTTTAAACCCTCACAGTGACCAAAATTGCCTTTTTTACAGAGTTTTTCTTACTCAGGAGCTTCAATTTTGACCAATTACAGGCACAGAAATGACTTTAAACACATTTATTTTAGTTGAAAAAGTAATAATTCACATCCAACAGTAATTTACAGCCAAAAGATTAAATGTTAAAATTTCATCAAAATTGACCATTTTGGGAACGTTCGACAGCTCCGCGGTCATCGTTTTTCTTCAGAAAATTGATTTTTTGGACTGTACCAAAAATTATCCAAAATCTCAATTGGATCGTGACTCAAATTGAATAACCATTATTTAAACCCTCACAGTGACCAAAATTGCCATTTTTATAGAGTTTTGCTTACTCAGAAGCTTCAGTTTTGACGAATTTCATGCTCAGAAATGACTTTAAACACATTTACTTTAGTTGAAAAAGTTATAATTCACATCCAACAGTAATTTGCTGTCAGAAGATTAAATGTTAAAATGTCATCAATATTGACCATTTTGGGAACGTTCGACAGCTCCGCGGTCATCGTTTTTCTTCAGAAAATTTATTTTTTGGCCTGCACCAAAAATTATTAAAAATGTCAATTGGATCGTGCCTCATGTTGAATAACCACTTTTTAAACCCTCACAGTGACCAAAATTGCCATATTTACAGTTTTGCTTACTCAGAAGCTTCAATTTTGACCAATTTCAGGCACAGAAATGACTTTAAACACATTTATTTTAGTTGAAAAAGTAATAATTCACATCCAACAGTAATTTACAGCCAAAAGATTAAATGTTAAAATTTCATCAAAATTGACCATTTTGGAACGTTGGACAGCTCCGCGGTCATCGTTTTTCTTCAGAAAATTGATTTTTTGGACTGTACCAAAAATGATTCAAAATGTCAATTGGATCGTGCCTCATGTTGAATAACCACTTTTTACACCCTGACAATGACCAAAATTGCCATTTTTACAGAGTTTTGCTTACTCAGAAGCTTCAATTTTGACCAATTCAGGCACAGAAATGACTTTAAACACACTTATTTTGGTTGAAAAAGCAATAATTCACATCCAACAGTAATTTGCAGTCGAAAGATTTAATGTTAAAATTTCATCAAAATTGACCATTTTGGGAACTTTCGGTCATCGTTTTTCTTCAGAAAATATATTTTTTGGACTGTACCAATTAAGATTTAAAATGTCAATTAGATCGTGCCTCATGTTGAATAACCTCTTTTTAAACCCTCACAGTGACCAAAATTGCCATTTTTACAGAGTTTTGCTTACTCAGAAGCTTCAATTTTGACCAATTTCAGGCACAGAAATGACTTTAAACACATTTATTTTAGTTGAAAAAGTAATAATTCACATCCAACAGTAATTTACAGCAAAAAGATTAAATGTTAAAATTTCATCAAAATTGACCATTTTGGGAACGTTCGACAGCTCCGCAATCATAGTTTTTCTTTAGAAAATTGATTTTTTGGACTCTACCAAAAATTATCCAAAATGTCAAATGGATCGTGCCTCAAATTGAATAACCACTTTTTAAACCCTCACAATGACCAAAATTGCCATTTTTATAGAGTTTTGCTTACTCAGAGGCTTCAATTTTGATGAATTTCATACTCAGAAATGACTTTAAACACATTTACTTTAGTTGAAAAAGTTATAATTCACATCCAACAGTAATTTGCAGTCAAAAGATTAAATGTTAAAATTTCATCAATATTGACCATTTTGGGAACGTACGACAGCTCCGCGGTCATCGTTTTTCTTCAGAAAATTTATTTTTTGGCCGGCACCAAAAATTATTACAAATGTCAATTGGATCGTGCCTCATGTTGAATAAACACTTTTTAAACCCTCACAGTGACCACAATTGCCATATTTACAGTTTTGCTTACTCAGAAGCTTCAATTTTGACCAATTTCAGGCACAGAAATGACTTTAAACATATTTATTTTAGTTGAAAAAGTAATAATTCACATCCAACAGTAATTTACAGCAAAATGATTAAATGTTAAAATTTCATCAAAATTGACCATTTTGGAACGTTGGACAGCTCCGCGGTCATCGTTTTTCTTCAGAAAATTGATTTTTTGGACTGTACCAATTAAAATTCAAAATGTCAATTGGATCGTGCCTCATGTTGAAGAACCACTTTTTAAACCCTCACAGTGACCAAAATTGCCTTTTTTACAGAGTTTTTCTTACTCAGGAGCTTCAATTTTGACCAATTACAGGCACAGAAATGACTTTAAACACATTTATTTTAGTTGAAAAAGTAATAATTCACATCCAACAGTAATTTACAGCCAAAAGATTAAATGTTAAAATTTCATCAAAATTGACCATTTTGGGAACGTTCGACAGCTCCGCGGTCATCGTTTTTCTTCAGAAAATTGATTTTTTGGACTGTACCAAAAATTATCCAAAATCTCAATTGGATCGTGACTCAAATTGAATAACCATTATTTAAACCCTCACAGTGACCAAAATTGCCATTTTTATAGAGTTTTGCTTACTCAGAAGCTTCAGTTTTGACGAATTTCATGCTCAGAAATGACTTTAAACACATTTACTTTAGTTGAAAAAGTTATAATTCACATCCAACAGTAATTTGCTGTCAGAAGATTAAATGTTAAAATGTCATCAATATTGACCATTTTGGGAACGTTCGACAGCTCCGCGGTCATCGTTTTTCTTCAGAAAATTTATTTTTTGGCCTGCACCAAAAATTATTAAAAATGTCAATTGGATCGTGCCTCATGTTGAATAACCACTTTTTAAACCCTCACAGTGACCAAAATTGCCATATTTACAGTTTTGCTTACTCAGAAGCTTCAATTTTGACCAATTTCAGGCACAGAAATGACTTTAAACACATTTATTTTAGTTGAAAAAGTAATAATTCACATCCAACAGTAATTTACAGCCAAAAGATTAAATGTTAAAATTTCATCAAAATTGACCATTTTGGAACGTTGGACAGCTCCGCGGTCATCGTTTTTCTTCAGAAAATTGATTTTTTGGACTGTACCAAAAATGATTCAAAATGTCAATTGGATCGTGCCTCATGTTGAATAACCACTTTTTACACCCTGACAATGACCAAAATTGCCATTTTTACAGAGTTTTGCTTACTCAGAAGCTTCAATTTTGACCAATTCAGGCACAGAAATGACTTTAAACACACTTATTTTGGTTGAAAAAGCAATAATTCACATCCAACAGTAATTTACAGTCGAAAGATTTAATGTTAAAATTTCATCAAAATTGACCATTTTGGGAACTTTCGGTCATCGTTTTTCTTCAGAAAATATATTTTTTGGACTGTACCAATTAAGATTTAAAATGTCAATTAGATCGTGCCTCATGTTGAATAACCTCTTTTTAAACCCTCACAGTGACCAAAATTGCCATTTTTACAGAGTTTTGCTTACTCAGAAGCTTCAATTTTGACCAATTTCAGGCACAGAAATGACTTTAAACACATTTATTTTAGTTGAAAAAGTAATAATTCACATCCAACAGTAATTTACAGCAAAAAGATTAAATGTTAAAATTTCATCAAAATTGACCATTTTGGGAACGTTCGACAGCTCCGCAATCATAGTTTTTCTTTAGAAAATTGATTTTTTGGACTCTACCAAAAATTATCCAAAATGTCAAATGGATTGTGCCTCAAATTGAATAACCACTTTTTAAACCCTCACAATGACCAAAATTGCCATTTTTATAGAGTTTTGCTTACTCAGAGGCTTCAATTTTGATGAATTTCATACTCAGAAATGACTTTAAACACATTTACTTTAGTTGAAAAAGTTATAATTCACATCCAACAGTAATTTGCAGTCAAAAGATTAAATGTTAAAATTTCATCAATATTGACCATTTTGGGAACGTACGACAGCTCCGCGGTCATCGTTTTTCTTCAGAAAATTTATTTTTTGGCCGGCACCAAAAATTATTACAAATGTCAATTGGATCGTGCCTCATGTTGAATAAACACTTTTTAAACCCTCACAGTGACCACAATTGCCATATTTACAGTTTTGCTTACTCAGAAGCTTCAATTTTGACCAATTTCAGGCACAGAAATGACTTTAAACATATTTATTTTATTTGAAAAAGTAATAATTCACATCCAACAGTAATTTACAGCAAAATGATTAAATGTTAAAATTTCATCAAAATTGACCATTTTGGAACGTTGGACAGCTCCGCGGTCATCGTTTTTCTTCAGAAAATTGATTTTTTGGACTGTACCAATTAAAATTCAAAATGTCAATTGGATCGTGCCTCATGTTGAAGAACCACTTTTTAAACCCTCACAGTGACCAAAATTGCCTTTTTTACAGAGTTTTTCTTACTCAGGAGCTTCAATTTTGACCAATTACAGGCACAGAAATGACTTTAAACACATTTATTTTAGTTGAAAAAGTAATAATTCACATCCAACAGTAATTTACAGCCAAAAGATTAAATGTTAAAATTTCATCAAAATTGACCATTTTGGGAACGTTCGACAGCTCCGCGGTCATCGTTTTTCTTCAGAAAATTGATTTTTTGGACTGTACCAAAAATTATCCAAAATCTCAATTGGATCGTGACTCAAATTGAATAACCATTATTTAAACCCTCACAGTGACCAAAATTGCCATTTTTATAGAGTTTTGCTTACTCAGAAGCTTCAGTTTTGACGAATTTCATGCTCAGAAATGACTTTAAACACATTTACTTTAGTTGAAAAAGTTATAATTCACATCCAACAGTAATTTGCTGTCAGAAGATTAAATGTTAAAATGTCATCAATATTGACCATTTTGGGAACGTTCGACAGCTCCGCGGTCATCGTTTTTCTTCAGAAAATTTATTTTTTGGCCTGAACCAAAAATTATTAAAAATGTCAATTGGATCGTGCCTCATGTTGAATAACCACTTTTTAAACCCTCACAGTGACCAAAATTGCCATATTTACAGTTTTGCTTACTCAGAAGCTTCAATTTTGACCAATTTCAGGCACAGAAATGACTTTAAACACATTTATTTTAGTTGAAAAAGTAATAATTCACATCCAACAGTAATTTACAGCCAAAAGATTAAATGTTAAAATTTCATCAAAATTGACCATTTTGGAACGTTGGACAGCTCCGCGGTCATCGTTTTTCTTCAGAAAATTGATTTTTTGGACTGTACCAAAAATGATTCAAAATGTCAATTGGATCGTGCCTCATGTTGAATAACCACTTTTTACACCCTGACAATGACCAAAATTGCCATTTTTACAGAGTTTTGCTTACTCAGAAGCTTCAATTTTGACCAATTCAGGCACAGAAATGACTTTAAACACACTTATTTTGGTTGAAAAAGCAATAATTCACATCCAACAGTAATTTGCAGTCGAAAGATTTAATGTTAAAATTTCATCAAAATTGACCATTTTGGGAACTTTCGGTCATCGTTTTTCTTCAGAAAATATATTTTTTGGACTGTACCAATTAAGATTTAAAATGTCAATTAGATCGTGCCTCATGTTGAATAACCTCTTTTTAAACCCTCACAGTGACCAAAATTGCCATTTTTACAGAGTTTTGCTTACTCAGAAGCTTCAATTTTGACCAATTTCAGGCACAGAAATGACTTTAAACACATTTATTTTAGTTGAAAAAGTAATAATTCACATCCAACAGTAATTTACAGCCAAAAGATTAAATGTTAAAATTTCATCAAAATTGACCATTTTGGGAACGTTCGACAGCTCCGCAATCATAGTTTTTCTTTAGAAAATTGATTTTTTGGACTCTACCAAAAATTATCCAAAATGTCAAATGGATCGTGCCTCAAATTGAATAACCACTTTTTAAACCCTCACAATGACCGAAATTGCCATTTTTATAGAGTTTTGCTTACTCAGAGGCTTCAATTTTGATGAATTTCATACTCAGAAATGACTTTAAACACATTTACTTTAGTTTAAAAAGTTATAATTCACTTCCAACAGTAATTTGCAGTCAAAAGATTAAATGTTAAAATTTCATCAATATTGACCATTTTGGGAACGTACGACAGCTCCGCGGTCATCGTTTTTCTTCAGAAAATTTATTTTTTGGCCGGCACCAAAAATTATTACAAATGTCAATTGGATCGTGCCTCATGTTGAATAAACACTTTTTAAACCCTCACAGTGACCACAATTGCCATATTTACAGTTTAGCTTACTCAGAAGCTTCAATTTTGACCAATTTCAGGCACAGAAATGACTTTAAACATATTTATTTTAGTTGAAAAAGTAATAATTCACATCCAACAGTAATTTACAGCAAAATGATTAAATGTTAAAATTTCATCAAAATTGACCATTTTGGAACGTTGGACAGCTCCGCGGTCATCGTTTTTCTTCAGAAAATTGATTTTTTGGACTGTACCAATTAAAATTCAAAATGTCAATTGGATCGTGCCTCATGTTGAAGAACCACTTTTTAAACCCTCACAGTGACCAAAATTGCCTTTTTTACAGAGTTTTTCTTACTCAGGAGCTTCAATTTTGACCAATTACAGGCACAGAAATGACTTTAAACACATTTATTTTAGTTGAAAAAGTAATAATTCACATCCAACAGTAATTTACAGCCAAAAGATTAAATGTTAAAATTTCATCAAAATTGACCATTTTGGGAACGTTCGACAGCTCCGCGGTCATCGTTTTTCTTCAGAAAATTGATTTTTTGGACTGTACCAAAAATTATCCAAAATCTCAATTGGATCGTGACTCAAATTGAATAACCATTATTTAAACCCTCACAGTGACCAAAATTGCCATTTTTATAGAGTTTTGCTTACTCAGAAGCTTCAGTTTTGACGAATTTCATGCTCAGAAATGACTTTAAACACATTTACTTTAGTTGAAAAAGTTATAATTCACATCCAACAGTAATTTGCTGTCAGAAGATTAAATCTTAAAATGTCATCAATATTGACCATTTTGGGAACGTTCGACAGCTCCGCGGTCATCGTTTTTCTTCAGAAAATTTATTTTTTGGCCTGCACCAAAAATTATTAAAAATGTCAATTGGATCGTGCCTCATGTTGAATAACCACTTTTTAAACCCTCACAGTGACCAAAATTGCCATATTTACAGTTTTGCTTACTCAGAAGCTTCAATTTTGACCAATATCAGGCACAGAAATGACTTTAAACACATTTATTTTAGTTGAAAAAGTAATAATTCACATCCAACAGTAATTTACAGCCAAAAGATTAAATGTTAAGATTTCATCAAAATTGACCATTTTGGAACGTTGGACAGCTCCGCGGTCATCGTTTTTCTTCAGAAAATTGATTTTTTGGACTGTACCAAAAATGATTCAAAATGTCAATTGGATCGTGCCTCATGTTGAATAACCACTTTTTACACCCTGACAATGACCAAAATTGCCATTTTTACAGAGTTTTGCTTACTCAGAAGCTTCAATTTTGACCAATTCAGGCACAGAAATGACTTTAAACACACTTATTTTGGTTGAAAAAGCAATAATTCACATCCAACAGTAATTTGCAGTCGAAAGATTTAATGTTAAAATTTCATCAAAATTGACCATTTTGGGAACTTTCGGTCATCGTTTTTCTTCAGAAAATATATTTTTTGGACTGTACCAATTAAGATTTAAAATGTCAATTAGATCGTGCCTCATGTTGAATAACCTCTTTTTAAACCCTCACAGTGACCAAAATTGCCATTTTTACAGAGTTTTGCTTACTCAGAAGCTTCAATTTTGACCAATTTCAGGCACAGAAATGACTTTAAACACATTTATTTTAGTTGAAAAAGTAATAATTCACATCCAACAGTAATTTACAGCCAAAAGATTAAATGTTAAAATTTCATCAAAATTGACCATTTTGGGAACGTTCGACAGCTCCGCAATCATAGTTTTTCTTTAGAAAATTGATTTTTTGGACTCTACCAAAAATTATCCAAAATGTCAAATGGATCGTGCCTCAAATTGAATAACCACTTTTTAAACCCTCACAATGACCGAAATTGCCATTTTTATAGAGTTTTGCTTACTCAGAGGCTTCAATTTTGATGAATTTCATACTCAGAAATGACTTTAAACACATTTACTTTAGTTTAAAAAGTTATAATTCACTTCCAACAGTAATTTGCAGTCAAAAGATTAAATGTTAAAATTTCATCAATATTGACCATTTTGGGAACGTACGACAGCTCCGCGGTCATCGTTTTTCTTCAGAAAATTTATTTTTTGGCCGGCACCAAAAATTATTACAAATGTCAATTGGATCGTGCCTCATGTTGAATAAACACTTTTTAAACCCTCACAGTGACCACAATTGCCATATTTACAGTTTTGCTTACTCAGAAGCTTCAATTTTGACCAATTTCAGGCACAGAAATGACTTTAAACATATTTATTTTAGTTGAAAAAGTAATAATTCACATCCAACAGTAATTTACAGCAAAATGATTAAATGTTAAAATTTCATCAAAATTGACCATTTTGGAACGTTGGACAGCTCCGCGGTCATCGTTTTTCTTCAGAAAATTGATTTTTTGGACTGTACCAATTAAAATTCAAAATGTCAATTGGATCGTGCCTCAT
This sequence comes from Lissotriton vulgaris, assembly GCF_964263255.1. NCBI lineage: Eukaryota > Metazoa > Chordata > Amphibia > Caudata > Salamandridae > Lissotriton > Lissotriton vulgaris. Next base: position 667,230,057 of record NC_141693.1, read on the forward strand.
GTTGAAGAACCACTTTTTAAACCCTCACAGTGACCAAACTTGCCTTTTTTACAGAGTTTTTCTTACTCAGGAGCTTCAATTTTGACCAATTACAGGCACAGAAATGACTTTAAACACATTTATTTTAGTTGAAAAAGTAATAATTCACATCCAACAGTAATTTACAGCCAAAAGATTAAATGTTAAAATTTCATCAAAATTGACCATTTTGGGAACGTTCGACAGCTCCGCGGTCATCGTTTTTCTTCAGAAAATTGATTTTTTGGACTGTACCAAAAATTATCCAAAATCTTAATTGGATCGTGACTCAAATTGAATAACCATTATTTAAACCCTCACAGTGACCAAAATTGCCATTTTTATAGAGTTTTGCTTACTCAGAAGCTTCAGTTTTGACGAATTTCATGCTCAGAAATGACTTTAAACACATTTACTTTAGTTGAAAAAGTTATAATTCACATCCAACAGTAATTTGCTGTCAGAAGATTAAATGTTAAAATGTCATCAATATTGACCATTTTGGGACCGTTCGACAGCTCCGCGGTCATCGTTTTTCTTCAGAAAATTTATTTTTTGGCCTGCACCAAAAATTATTAAAAATGTCAATTGGATCGTGCCTCATGTTGAATAACCACTTTTTAAACCCTCACAGTGACCAAAATTGCCATATTTACAGTTTTGCTTACTCAGAAGCTTCAATTTTGACCAATTTCAGGCACAGAAATGACTTTAAACACATTTATTTTAGTTGAAAAAGTAATAATTCACATCCAACAGTAATTTACAGCCAAAAGATTAAATGTTAAAATTTCATCAAAATTGACCATTTTGGAACGTTGGACAGCTCCGCGGTCATCGTTTTTCTTCAGAAAATTGATTTTTTGGACTGTACCAAAAATGATTCAAAATGTCAATTGGATCGTGCCTCATGTTGAATAACCACTTTTTACACCCTGACAATGACCAAAATTGCCATTTTTACAGAGTTTTGCTTACTCAGAAGCTTCAATTTTGACCAATTCAGGCACAGAAATGACTTTAAACACACTTATTTTGGTTGAAAAAGCAATAATTCACATCCAACAGTAATTTGCAGTCGAAAGATTTAATGTTAAAATTTCATCAAAATTGACCATTTTGGGAACTTTCGGTCATCGTATTTCTTCAGAAAATATATTTTTTGGACTGTACCAATTAAGATTTAAAATGTCAATTAGATCGTGCCTCATGTTGAATAACCTCTTTTTAAACCCTCACAGTGACCAAAATTGCCATTTTTACAGAGTTTTGCTTACTCAGAAGCTTCAATTTTGACCAATTTCAGGCACAGAAATGACTTTAAACACATTTATTTTAGTTGAAAAAGTAATAATTCACATCCAACAGTAATTTACAGCAAAAAGATTAAATGTTAAAATTTCATCAAAATTGACCATTTTGGGAACGTTCGACAGCTCCGCAATCATAGTTTTTCTTTAGAAAATTGATTTTTTGGACTCTACCAAAAATTATCCAAAATGTCAAATGGATCGTGCCTCAAATTGAATAACCACTTTTTAAACCCTCACAATGACCAAAATTGCCATTTTTATAGAGTTTTGCTTACTCAGAGGCTTCAATTTTGATGAATTTCATACTCAGAAATGACTTTAAACACATTTACTTTAGTTGAAAAAGTTATAATTCACATCCAACAGTAATTTGCAGTCAAAAGATTAAATGTTAAAATTTCATCAATATTGACCATTTTGGGAACGTACGACAGCTCCGCGGTCATCGTTTTTCTTCAGAAAATTTATTTTTTGGCCGGCACCAAAAATTATTACAAATGTCAATTGGATCGTGCCTCATGTTGAATAAACACTTTTTAAACCCTCACAGTGACCACAATTGCCATATTTACAGTTTTGCTTACTCAGAAGCTTCAATTTTGACCAATTGCAGGCACAGAAATGACTTTAAACATATTTATTTTAGTTGAAAAAGTAATAATTCACATCCAACAGTAATTTACAGCAAAATGATTAAATGTTAAAATTTCATCAAAATTGACCATTTTGGAACGTTGGACAGCTCCGCGGTCATCGTTTTTCTTCAGAAAATTGATTTTTTGGACTGTACCAATTAAAATTCAAAATGTCAATTGGATCGTGCCTCATGTTGAAGAACCACTTTTTAAACCCTCACAGTGACCAAAATTGCCTTTTTTACAGAGTTTTTCTTACTCAGGAGCTTCAATTTTGACCAATTACAGGCACAGAAATGACTTTAAACACATTTATTTTAGTTGAAAAAGTAATAATTCACATCCAACAGTAATTTACAGCCAAAAGATTAAATGTTAAAATTTCATCAAAATTGACCATTTTGGGAACGTTCGACAGCTCCGCGGTCATCGTTTTTCTTCAGAAAATTGATTTTTTGGACTGTACCAAAAATTATCCAAAATCTCAATTGGATCGTGACTCAAATTGAATAACCATTATTTAAACCCTCACAGTGACCAAAATTGCCATTTTTATAGAGTTTGCTTACTCAGAAGCTTCAGTTTTGACGAATTTCATGCTCAGAAATGACTTTAAACACATTTACTTTAGTTGAAAAAGTTATAATTCACATCCAACAGTAATTTGCTGTCAGAAGATTAAATGTTAAAATTTCATCAATATTGACCATTTTGGGAACGTTCGGTCATCGTTTTTCTTCAGAAAATATATTTTTTGGACTGTACCAATTAAGATTTAAAATGTCAATTAGATCGTGCCTCATGTTGAATAACCTCTTTTTAAACCCTCACAGTGACCAAAATTGCCATTTTTACAGAGTTTTGCTTACTCAGAAGCTTCAATTTTGACAAATTTCAGGCACAGAAATGACTTTAAACACATTTATTTTAGTTGAAAAAGTAATAATTCACATCCAACAGTAATTTACAGCCAAAAGATTAAATGTTAAAATTTCATCAAAATTGACCATTTTGGGAACGTTCGACAGCTCCGCAATCATAGTTTTTCTTTAGAAAATTGATTTTTTGGACTCTACCAAAAATTATTCAAAATGTCAAATGGATCGTGCCTCAAATTGAATAACCACTTTTTAAACCCTCACAGTGACCAAAATTGCCATTTTATAGAGTTTTGCTTACTCAGAAGCTTCAATTTTGATGAATTTCATGCACAGAAATGACTTTAAACACATTTACTTTAGTTGAAAAAGTTATAATTCACAACCAACAGTAATTTGCAGTCAATTTCATCAATATTGACCATTTTGGGAACGTATGACAGCTCCGCGGTCATCGTTTTTTTCAGAAAATTTATTTTTTGGCCGGCACCAAAAATTGTTAAAAATGTCAATTGGATCGTGCTTCATGTTGAATAAACACTTTTTAAACCTTCACAGTGACCACAATTGCCATATTTACAGTTTTGCTTACTCAGAAGCTTCAATTTTGACCAATTTCAGGCACAGAAATGACTTTAAACACATTTATTTTAGTTGAAAAAGTAATAATTCACATCCAACAGTAATTTACAGCCAAAAGATTAAATGTTAAAATTTCATCAAAATTGACCATTTTGGGAACGTTCGACAGCTCCGCGGTCATCGTTTTTCTTCAGAAAATTGATTTTTTGGACTGTACCAAAAATTATCCAAAATCTCAATTGGATCGTGACTCAAATTGAATAACCATTATTTAAACCCTCACAGTGACCAAAATTGCCATTTTTATAGAGTTTTGCTTACTCAGAAGCTTCAGTTTTGACGAATTTCATGCTCAGAAATGACTTTAAACACATTTACTTTAGTTGAAAAAGTTATAATTCACATCCAACAGTAATTTGCTGTCAGAAGATTAAATGTTAAAATTTCATCAATATTGACCATTTTGGGAACGTTCGACAGCTCCGCGGTCATCGTTTTTCTTCAGAAAATTTATTTTTTGGCCTGCACCAAAAATTATTAAAAATGTCAATTGGATCGTGCCTCATGTTGAATAACCACTTTTTAAACCCTCACAGTGACCAAAATTGCCATATTTACAGTTTTGCTTACTCAGAAGCTTCAATTTTGACCAATTTCAGGCACAGAAATGACTTTAAACACATTTATTTTAGTTGAAAAAGTAATAATTCACATCCAACAGTAATTTACAGCCAAAAGATTAAATGTTAAAATTTCATCAAAATTGACCATTTTGGAACGTTGGACAGCTCCGCGGTCATCGTTTTTCTTCAGAAAATTGATTTTTTTGGACTGTACCAAAAATGATTCAAAATGTCAATTGGATCGTGCCTCATGTTGAATAACCACTTTTTACACCCTGACAATGACCAAAATTGCAATTTTTACAGAGTTTTGCTTACTCAGAAGCTTCAATTTTGACCAATTCAGGCACAGAAATGACTTTAAACACACTTATTTTGGTTGAAAAAGCAACAATTCACATCCAACAGTAATTTGCAGTCGAAAGATTTAATGTTAAAATTTCATCAAAATTGACCATTTTGGGAACTTTCGGTCATCGTTTTTCTTCAGAAAATATATTTTTTGGACTGTACCAATTAAGATTTAAAATGTCAATTAGATCGTGCCTCATGTTGAATAACCTCTTTTTAAACCCTCACAGTGACCAAAATTGCCATTTTTACAGAGTTTTGCTTACTCAGAAGCTTCAATTTTGACAAATTTCAGGCACAGAAATGACTTTAAACACATTTATTTTAGTTGAAAAAGTAATAATTCACATCCAACAGTAATTTACAGCCAAAAGATTAAATGTTAAAATTTCATCAAAATTGACCATTTTGGGAACGTTCGACAGCTCCGCAATCATAGTTTTTCTTTAGAAAATTGATTTTTTGGACTCTACCAAAAATTATTCAAAATGTCAAATGGATCGTGCCTCAAATTGAATAACCACTTTTTAAACCCTCACAATGACCAAAATTGCCATTTTTATAGAGTTTTGCTTACTCAGAGGCTTCAATTTTGATGAATTTCATACTCAGAAATGACTTTAAACACATTTACTTTAGTTGAAAAAGTTATAATTCACAACCAACAGTAATTTGCAGTCAATTTCATCAATATTGACCATTTTGGGAACGTATGACAGCTCCGCGGTCATCGTTTTTTTCAGAAAATTTATTTTTTGCCCGGCACCAAAAATTATTAAAAATGTCAATTGGATTGTGCCTCATGTTGAATAAACACTTTTTAAACCCTCACAGTGACCACAATTGCCATATTTACAGTTTTGCTTACTCAGAAGCTTCAATTTTGACCAAATTCAGACACAGAAATGACTTTAAACATATTTATTTTAGTTGAAAAAGTAATAATTCACATCCAACAGTAATTTACAGCCAAAAGATTAAATGTTAAAATTTCATCAAAATTGACCATTTTAGAACGTTGGACAGCTCCGCGGTCATCGTTTTTCTTCAGAAAATTGATTTTTGGGACTGTACCAATTAAAATTCAAAATGTCAATTGGATCGTGCCTCATGTTGAAGAACCACTTTTTAAACCCTCACAGTGACCAAAATTGCCTTTTTTACAGAGTTTTGCTTACTCAGAAGCTTCAATTTTGACCAATTCAGGCACAGAAATGACTTTAAACACACTTATTTTGGTTGAAAAAGCAATAATTCACATCCAACAGTAATTTGCAGTCGAAAGATTTAATGTTAAAATTTCATCAAAATTGACCATTTTGGGAACTTTCGGTCATCGTTTTTCTTCAGAAAATTGATTTTTTGGACTGTACCAAAAATGATTCAAAATGTCAATTGGATCGTGCCTCATGTTGAATAACCACTTTTTACACCCTGACAATGACCAAAATTGCCATTTTTACAGAGTTTTGCTTACTCAGAAGCTTCAATTTTGACCAATTCAGGCACAGAAATGACTTTAAACACACTTATTTTGGTTGAAAAAGCAATAATTCACATCCAACAGTAATTTTCAGTCGAAAGATTTAATGTTAAAATTTCATCAAAATTGACCATTTTGGGAACGTTCGACAGCTCCGCAATCATAGTTTTTCTTTAGAAAATTGATTTTTTGGACTCTACCAAAAATTATCCAAAATGTCAAATGGATCGTGCCTCAAATTGAATAACCACTTTTTAAACCCTCACAATGACCGAAATTGCCATTTTTATAGAGTTTTGCTTACTCAGAGCCTTCAATTTTGATGAATTTCATACTCAGAAATGACTTTAAACACATTTACTTTAGTTTAAAAAGTTATAATTCACTTCCAACAGTAATTTGCAGTCAAAAGATTAAATGTTAAAATTTCATCAATATTGACCATTTTGGGAACGTACGACAGCTCCGCGGTCATCGTTTTTCTTCAGAAAATTTATTTTTTGGCCGGCACCAAAAATTATTACAAATGTCAATTGGATCGTGCCTCATGTTGAATAAACACTTTTTAAACCCTCACAGTGACCACAATTGCCATATTTACAGTTTTGCTTACTCAGAAGCTTCAATTTTGACCAATTTCAGGCACAGAAATGACTTTAAACATATTTATTTTAGTTGAAAAAGTAATAATTCACATCCAACAGTAATTTACAGCCAAATGATTAAATGTTAAAATTTCATCAAAATTGACCGTTTTTGGAACGTTGGACAGCTCCGCGGTCATCGTTTTTCTTCAGAAAATTGATTTTTTGGACTGTACCAATTAAAATTCAAAATGTCAATTGGATCGTGCCTCATGTTGAAGAACCACTTTTTAAACCCTCACAGTGACCAAAATTGCCTTTTTTACAGAGTTTTTCTTACTCAGGAGCTTCAATTTTGACCAATTACAGGCACAGAAATGACTTTAAACACATTTATTTTAGTTGAAAAAGTAATAATTCACATCCAACAGTAATTTACAGCCAAAAGATTAAATGTTAAAATTTCATCAAAATTGACCATTTTGGGAACGTTCGACAGCTCCGCAATCATAGTTTTTCTTTAGAAAATTGATTTTTTGGACTCTACCAAAAATTATTCAAAATGTCAAATGGATCGTGCCTCAAATTGAATAACCACTTTTTAAACCCTCACAATGACCAAAATTGCCATTTTTATAGAGTTTTGCTTACTCAGAGGCTTCAATTTTGATGAATTTCATACTCAGAAATGACTTTAAACACATTTACTTTAGTTGAAAAAGTTATAATTCACAACCAACAGTAATTTGCAGTCAATTTCATCAATATTGACCATTTTGGGAACGTATGACAGCTCCGCGGTCATCGTTTTTTTCAGAAAATTTATTTTTTGCCCAGCACCAAAAATTATTAAAAATGTCAATTGGATTGTGCCTCATGTTGAATAAACACTTTTTAAACCCTCACAGTGACCACAATTGCCATATTTACAGTTTTGCTTACTCAGAAGCTTCAATTTTGACCAAATTCAGACACAGAAATGACTTTAAACATATTTATTTTCGTTGAAAAAGTAATAATTCACATCCAACAGTAATTTACAGCCAAAAGATTAAATGTTAAAATTTCATCAAAATTGACCATTTTAGAACGTTGGACAGCTCCGCGGTCATCGTTTTTCTTCAGAAAATTGATTTTTGGGACTGTACCAATTAAAATTCAAAATGTCAATTGGATCGTGCCTCATGTTGAAGAACCACTTTTTAAACCCTCACAGTGACCAAAATTGCCTTTTTTACAGAGTTTTGCTTACTCAGAAGCTTCAATTTTGACCAATTCAGGGACAGAAATGACTTTAAACACACTTATTTTGGTTGAAAAAGCAATAATTCACATCCAACAGTAATTTGCAGTCGAAAGATTTAATGTTAAAATTTCATCAAAATTGACCATTTTGGGAACTTTCGGTCATCGTTTTTCTTCAGAAAATTGATTTTTTGGACTGTACCAAAAATGATTCAAAATGTCAATTGGATCGTGCCTCATGTTGAATAACCACTTTTTACACCCTGACAATGACCAAAATTGCCATTTTTACAGAGTTTTGCTTACTCAGAAGCTTCAATTTTGACCAATTCAGGCACAGAAATGACTTTAAACACACTTATTTTGGTTGAAAAAGCAATAATTCACATCCAACAGTAATTTTCAGTCGAAAGATTTAATGTTAAAATTTCATCAAAATTGACCATTTTGGGAACGTTCGACAGCTCCGCAATCATAGTTTTTCTTTAGAAAATTGATTTTTTGGACTCTACCAAAAATTATCCAAAATGTCAAATGGATCGTGCCTCAAATTGAATAACCACTTTTTAAACCCTCACAATGACCGAAATTGCCATTTTTATAGAGTTTTGCTTACTCAGAGGCTTCAATTTTGATGAATTTCATACTCAGAAATGACTTTAAACACATTTACTTTAGTTTAAAAAGTTATAATTCACTTCCAACAGTAATTTGCAGTCAAAAGATTAAATGTTAAAATTTCATCAATATTGACCATTTTGGGAACGTACGACAGCTCCGCGGTCATCGTTTTTCTTCAGAAAATTTATTTTTTGGCCGGCACCAAAAATTATTACAAATGTCAATTGGATCGTGCCTCATGTTGAATAAACACTTTTTAAACCCTCACAGTGACCACAATTGCCATATTTACAGTTTTGCTTACTCAGAAGCTTCAATTTTGACCAATTTCAGGCACAGAAATGACTTTAAACATATTTATTTTAGTTGAAAAAGTAATAATTCACATCCAACAGTAATTTACAGCCAAATGATTAAATGTTAAAATTTCATCAAAATTGACCATTTTGGAACGTTGGACAGCTCCGCGGTCATCGTTTTTCTTCAGAAAATTGATTTTTTGGACTGTACCAATTAAAATTCAAAATGTCAATTGGATCGTGCCTCATGTTGAAGAACCACTTTTTAAACCCTCACAGTGACCAAAATTGCCTTTTTTTACAGAGTTTTTCTTACTCAGGAGCTTCAATTTTGACCAATTACAGGCACAGAAATGACTTTAAACACATTTATTTTAGTTGAAAAAGTAATAATTCACATCCAACAGTAATTTACAGCCAAAAGATTAAATGTTAAAATTTCATCAAAATTGACCATTTTGGGAACGTTCGACAGCTCCGCAATCATAGTTTTTCTTTAGAAAATTGATTTTTTGGACTCTACCAAAAATTATCCAAAATGTCAAATGAATCGTGCCTCAAATTGAATAACCACTTTTTAAACCCTCACAATGACCAAAATTGCCATTTTTATAGAGTTTTGCTTACTCAGAGGCTTCAATTTTGATGAATTTCATACTCAGAAATGACTTTAAACACATTTACTTTAGTTGAAAAAGTTATAATTCACATCCAACAGTAATTTGCAGTCAAAAGATTAAATGTTAAAATTTCATCAATATTGACCATTTTGGGAACGTACGACAGCTCCGCGGTCATCGTTTTTCTTCAGAAAATTTATTTTTTGGCCGGCACCAAAAATTATTAAAAATGTCAATTGGATCGTGCCTCATGTTGAATAAACACTTTTTAAACCCTCACAGTGACCACAATTGCCATATTTACAGTTTTGCTTACTCAGAAGCTTCAATTTTGACCAATTTCAGGCACAGAAATGACTTTAAACATATTTATTTTAGTTGAAAAAGTAAAAATTCACATCCAACAGTAATTTACAGCCAAAAGATTAAATGTTAAAATTTCATTAAAATTGACCATTTTGGAACGTTGGACAGCTCCGCGGTCATCGTTTTTCTTCAGAAAATTGATTTTTCGGACTGTACCAATTAAAATTCAAAATGTCAATTGGATCGTGCCTCATGTTGAAGAACCACTTTTTAAACCCTCACAGTGACCAAAATTGCCTTTTTTACAGAGTTTTTATTACTCAGGAGCTTCAATTTTGACCAATTACAGGCACAGAAATTACTTTAAACACATTTATTTTAGTTGAAAAAGTAATAATTCACATCCAACAGTAATTTACAGCCAAAAGATTAAATGTTAAAATTTCATCAAAATTGACCATTTTGGGAACATTCGACAGCTCCGCGGTCATCGTTTTTCTTCAGGAAATTGATTTTTTGGCCGGCACCAAAAATTGTTAAAAATGTCAATTGGATCGTGCTTCATGTTGAATAAACACTTTTTAAACCTTCACAGTGACCACAATTGCCATATTTACAGTTTTGCTTACTCAGAAGCTTCAATTTTGACCAATTTCAGGCACAGAAATGACTTTAAATACATTTATTTTAGTTGAAAAAGTAATAATTCACATCCAACAGTAATTTACAGCCAAAAGATTAAATGTTAAAATTTCATCAAAATTGACCATTTTGGGAACGTTCGACAGCTCCGCGGTCATCGTTTTTCTTCAGAAAATTGATTTTTTGGACTGTACCAAAAATTATCCAAAATCTCAATTGGATCGTGACTCAAATTGAATAACCATTATTTAAACCCTCACAGTGACCAAAATTGCCATTTTTATAGAGTTTTGCTTACTCAGAAGCTTCAGTTTTGACGAATTTCATGCTCAGAAATGACTTTAAACACATTTACTTTAGTTGAAAAAGTTATAATTCACATCCAACAGTAATTTGCTGTCAGAAGATTAAATGTTAAAATTTCATCAATATTGACCATTTTGGGAACGTTCGACAGCTCCGCGGTCATCGTTTTTCTTCAGAAAATTTATTTTTTGGCCTGCACCAAAAATTATTAAAAATGTCAATTGGATCGTGCCTCATGTTGAATAACCACTTTTTAAACCCTCACAGTGACCAAAATTGCCATATTTACAGTTTTGCTTACTCAGAAGCTTCAATTTTGACCAATTTCAGGCACAGAAATGACTTTAAACACATTTATTTTAGTTGAAAAAGTAATAATTCACATCCAACAGTAATTTACAGCCAAAAGATTAAATGTTAAAATTTCATCAAAATTGACCATTTTGGAACGTTGGACAGCTCCGCGGTCATCGTTTTTCTTCAGAAAATTGATTTTTTGGACTGTACCAAAAATGATTCAAAATGTCAATTGGATCGTGCCTCATGTTGCATAACCACTTTTTACACCCTGACAATGACCAAAATTGCCATTTTTACAGAGTTTTGCTTACTCAGAAGCTTCAATTTTGACCAATTCAGGCACAGAAATGACTTTAAACACACTTATTTTGGTTGAAAAAGCAATAATTCACATCCAACAGTAATTTGCAGTCGAAAGATTTAATGTTAAAATTTCATCAAAATTGACCATTTTGGGAACTTTCGGTCATCGTTTTTCTTCAGAAAATATATTTTTTGGACTGTACCAATTAAGATTTAAAATGTCAATTAGATCGTGCCTCATGTTGAATAACCTCTTTTTAAACCCTCACAGTGACCAAAATTGCCATTTTTACAGAGTTTTGCTTACTCAGAAGCTTCAATTTTGACAAATTTCAGGCACAGAAATGACTTTAAACACATTTATTTTAGTTGAAAAAGTAATAATTCACATCCAACAGTAATTTACAGCCAAAAGATTAAATGTTAAAATTTCATCAAAATTGACCATTTTGGGAACGTTCGACAGCTCCGCAATCATAGTTTTTCTTTAGAAAATTGATTTTTTGGACTCTACCAAAAATTATTCAAAATGTCAAATGGATCGTGCCTCAAATTGAATAACCACTTTTTAAACCCTCACAGTGACCAAAATTGCCATTTTATAGAGTTTTGCTTACTCAGAAGCTTCAATTTTGATGAATTTCATGCACAGAAATGACTTTAAACACATTTACTTTAGTTGAAAAAGTTATAATTCACAACCAACAGTAATTTGCAGTCAATTTCATCAATATTGACCATTTTGGGAACGTATGACAGCTCCGCGGTCATCGTTTTATTCAGAAAATTTATTTTTTGGCCGGCACCAAAAATTGTTAAAAATGTCAATTGGATCGTGCTTCATGTTGAATAAACACTTTTTAAACCTTCACAGTGACCACAATTGCCATATTTACAGTTTTGCTTACTCAGAAGCTTCAATTTTGACCAATTTCAGGCACAGAAATGACTTTAAACATATTTATTTTAGTTGAAAAAGTAATAATTCACATCCAACAGTAATTTACAGCCAAAAGATTAAATGTTAAAATTTCATCAAAATTGACCATTTTGGAACGTTGGACAGCTCCGCGGTCATCGTTTTTCTTCAGAAAATTGATTTTTTGGACTGTACCAAAAATTATCCAAAATCTCAATTGGATCGTGACTCAAATTGAATAACCATTATTTAAACCCTCACAGTGACCAAAATTGCCATTTTTATAGAGTTTTGCTTACTCAGAAGCTTCAGTTTTGACGAATTTCATGCTCAGAAATGACTTTAAACACATTTACTTTAGTTGAAAAAGTTATAATTCACATCCAACAGTAATTTGCTGTCAGAAGATTAAATGTTAAAATTTCATCAATATTGACCATTTTGGGAACGTTCGACAGCTCCGCGGTCATCGTTTTTCTTCAGAAAATTGATTTTTTGGCCTGCACCAAAAATTATTAAAAATGTCAATTGGATCGTGCCTCATGTTGAATAACCACTTTTTAAACCCTCACAGTGACCAAAATTGCCATATTTACAGTTTTGCTTACTCAGAAGCTTCAATTTTGACCAATTTCAGGCACAGAAATGACTTTAAACACATTCATTTTAGTTGAAAAAGTAATAATTCACATCCAACAGTAATTTACAGCCAAAAGATTAAATGTTAAAATTTCATCAAAATTGACCATTTTGGGAACTTTCGGTCATCGTTTTTCTTCAGAAAATATATTTTTTGGACTGTACCAATTAAGATTTAAAATGTCAATTAGATCGTGCCTCATGTTGAATAACCTCTTTTTAAACCCTCACAGTGACCAAAATTGCCATTTTTACAGAGTTTTGCTTACTCAGAAGCTTCAATTTTGACAAATTTCAGGCACAGAAATGACTTTAAACACATTTATTTTAGTTGAAAAAGTAATAATTCACATCCAACAGTAATTTACAGCCAAAAGATTAAATGTTAAAATTTCATCAAAATTGACCATTTTGGGAACGTTCGACAGCTCCGCAATCATACTTTTTCTTTAGAAAATTGATTTTTTGGACTCTACCAAAAATTATAAAAAAATGTCAATTGGATCGTGCCTCATGTTGAATAACCACTTTTTAAACCCTCGTAGTGACCAAAATTGCCATTTTTACAGAGTTTTGCTTACTCACAAGCTTCAATTTTGACCAATTTCAGGCACAGAAATGACTTTAAACACATTTATTTTAGTTGAAAAAGTAATAATTCACATCCAACAGTAATTTACAGCCAAAAGATTAAATGTTAAAATTTCATCAAAATTGACCATTTTGGGAAGGGTCGACAGGTCCGCGGTCACCGTTTTTCATCAGAAAATTGATTTTTTGTACAGTACCACAAATTTATCAAAATGTCAATTGGATCGTGCCATATGTTGAATAACCACTTTTTAAACCCTCACAGTGACCAAAATTGCCATTTTTACAAAGTTTTGCTTACTCTGAAGCTTTATTTTTGACTGAATTCAGGCAGAGAAATGGCTTTAAACATACTTATTTTAGTTGAATTAGTAATAATTCAGATCCAACAGCAATTTACAGTCAAAAGATTAAATGTTAAAATTTCATCAAAATTGACCATTTTGGGAACGTTCGACAATCATTGTTTTTCTTCAGAAAATTGATTTTTTGGACTGTACCAAAAATGATTCAAAATGTCAATTGGATCGTGCCTCATGTTGAATAACCACTTTTTAAACCCTGACAGTGACCAAAATTGCCATTTTTACAGAGTTTCCTTACTCAGAAGCTTCAATTTTGACCAATTCAGGCACAGAAATGACTTTAAACACACTTATTTTGGTTGAAAAAGCAATAATTCACATCCAACAGTAATTTGCAGTCGAAAGATTTAATGTTCAAATTTCATCAAAATTGACCATCTTGGGAACGTTCGACAGCTCCGCGGTCATCGTTTTTCTTCAGAAAATTGATTTTTTTGGACTGTACCAATTAAGATTCAAAATGTCAATTGGATCGTGCCTCATGTTGAATAACCACTTTTTAAACCCTCACAGTGACCAAAATTGCCATTTTTACAGAGTTTTGCTTACTCAGAAGCTTCAATTTTGACCAAGTTCAGGCACAGAAATGACTTTAAACACATTTATTTTAGTTGAAAAAGTAATAATTCACATCCAACAGTAATTTACAGCCAAAAGATTAAATGTTAAAATTTCATCAAAATTGACCATTTTGGGAACGTTCGACAGCTCCGCGGTCATCGTTTTTCTTCAGAAAATTGATTTTTTGGACTGTACCAAAAATTATCCAAAATGTCAATTGGATCGTGCCTCAAATTGAATAACCATTTTTTAAACCCTCACAGTGACCAAAATTGCCATTTGTATAGAGTTTTGCTTACTCAGAAGCTTCAATTTTGACAAATTTCATGCTCAGGAATGACTTTAAACACGTTTACTTTAGTTGAAAAAGTTATAATTCACATCCAACAGTAATTTGCAGTCAAAAGATTAAATGTTAAGATTTCATCAATATTGACCATTTTGGGAACGTACGACAGCTCCGCGGTCATCGTTTTTCTTCAGAAAATGTATTTTTTGGCCTGCACCAAAAATTATTAAAAATGTCAATTGGATGGTGCCTCATGTTGAATAACCACTTTTCAAACCCTCACAGTGACCAAAATTGCCATATTTACAGTTTTGCTTACTCAGAAGCTTCAATTTTGACCAATTTCAGGCACAGAAATGACTTTAAACACATTTATTTTAGTTGAAAAAGTAATAATTCACATCCAACAGTAATTTACAGCCAAAAGATTAAATGTTAAAATTTCATCAAAATTGACCATTTTGGGAACGTTGGACAGCACCGCGGTCATCGTTTTTCTTCAGAAAATTGATTTTTTGGACTGTACCAATTAAGATTCAAAATGTCAATTGGATCGTGCCTCATGTTGAATAACCATTTTTTAAACCCTCACAGTGACCAAAATTGCCATATTTACAGTTTTGCTTACTCAGAAGCTTCAATTTTGACCAATTTCAGGCACAGAAATGACTTTAAACACATTTATTTTTGTTGAAAAAGTAACAATTCACATCCAACAGTAATTTACAGCCAAAAGATTGAATGTTAAAATTTCATCAAAATTGACCATTTTGGGAACGTTCGACAGCTCCGCGGTCATCGTTTTTCTTCAGAAAATTGATTTTTTGGACTGTACCAAAAATTATCCAAAATCTCAATTGGATCGTGCCTCAAATTAAATAACCATTATTTAAACCCTCACAGTGACCAAAATTGCCATTTTTTTAGAGTTTTGCTTACTCAGAAGCTTCAGTTTTGACGAATTTCATGCTCAGAAATGACTTTAAACACATTTACTTTAGTTGAAAAAGTTATAATTCACATCCAACAGTAATTTGCTGTCAAAAGATTAAATGTTAAAATTTCATCAATATTGACCATTTTGGGAACGTTCGACAGCTCCGCGGTCATCGTTTTTCTTCAGAAAATTTATTTTTTGGCCTGCACCAAAAATTATTAAAAATGTCAATTGGATCGTGCCTCATGTTGAATAACCACTTTTTAAACCCTCACAGTGACCAAAATTGCCATATTTACAGTTTTGCTTACTCAGAAGCTTCAATTTTGACCAATTTCAGGCACAGAAATGACTTTAAACACATTTATTTTAGTTGAAAAAGTAATAATTCACATCCAACAGTAATTTACAGCCAAAAGATTAAATGTTAAAATTTCATCAAAATTGACCATTTTGGAACATTGGACAGCTCCGCGGTCATCGTTTTTCTTCAGAAAATTGATTTTTTGGACTGTACCAATTAAAATTCAAAATGTCAATTGGATCGTGCCTCATGTTGAAGAACCACTTTTTAAACCCTCACAGTGACCAAAATTTCCTTTTTTACAGAGTTTTGCTTACTCAGAAGCTTCAATTTTGACCAATTCAGGCACAGAAATGACTTTAAACACACTTATTTTGGTTGAAAAAGCAATAATTCACATCCAACAGTAATTTGCAGTCGAAAGATTTAATGTTAAAATTTCATCAAAATTGACCATTTTGGGAACTTTCGGTCATCGTTTTTCTTCAGAAAATATATTTTTTGGACTGTACCAATTAAGATTTAAAATGTCAATTAGATCGTGCCTCATGTTGAATAACCTCTTTTTAAACCCTCACAGTGACCAAAATTGCCATTTTTACAGAGTTTTGCTTACTCAGGAGCTTCAATTTTGACCAATTACAGGCACAGAAATGACTTTAAACACACTTATTTTGGTTGAAAAAGCAATAATTCACATCCAACAGTAATTTACAGCCAAAAGATTAAATGTTAAAATTTCATCAAAATTGACCATTTTGGGAACGTTCGACAGCTCCGCAATCATAGTTTTTCTTTAGAAAATTGATTTTTTGGACTCTACAAAAAATTATTCAAAATGTCAAATGGATCGTGCCTCAAATTGAATAACCACTTTTTAAACCCTCACAATGACCAAAATTGCCATTTTTATAGAGTTTTGCTTACTCAGAGGCTTCAATTTTGATGAATTTCATACTCAGAAATGACTTTAAACACATTTACTTTAGTTGAAAAAGTTATAATTCACAACCAACAGTAATTTGCAGTCAATCTCATCAATATTGACCATTTTGGGAACGTATGACAGCTCCGCGGTCATCGTTTTTTTCAGAAAATTTATTTTTTGGCCGGCACCAAAAATTATTAAAAATGTCAATTGGATCGTGCCTCATGTTGAATAAACACTTTTTAAACCCTCACAGTGACCACAATTGCCATATTTACAGTTTTGCTTACTCAGAAGCTTCAATTTTGACCAAATTCAGACACAGAAATGACTTTAAACATATTTATTTTAGTTGAAAAAGTAATTATTCACATCCAACAGTAATTTACAGCCAAAAGATTAAATGTTAAAATTTCATCAAAATTGACCATTTTGGAACGTTGGACAGCTCCGCGGTCATCGTTTTTCTTCAGAAAATTGATTTTTGGGACTGTACCAATTAAAATTCAAAATGTCAATTGGATCGTGCCTCATGTTGAAGAACCACTTTTTAAACCCTCACAGTGACCAAAATTGCCTTTTTTACAGAGTTTTGCTTACTCAGAAGCTTCAATTTTGACCAATTCAGGCACAGAAATGACTTTAAACACACTTATTTTGGTTGAAAAAGCAATAATTCACATCCAACAGTAATTTGCAGTCGAAAGATTTAATGTTAAAATTTCATCAAAATTGACCATTTTGGGAACTTTCGGTCATCGTTTTTCTTCAGAAAATTGATTTTTTGGACTGTACCAAAAATGATTCAAAATGTCAATTGGATCGTGCCTCATGTTGAATAACCACTTTTTACACCCTGACAATGACCAAAATTGCCATTTTTACAGAGTTTTGCTTACTCAGAAGCTTCAATTTTGACCAATTCAGGCACAGAAATGACTTTAAACACACTTATTTTGGTTGAAAAAGCAATAATTCACATCCAACAGTAATATGCAGTCGAAAGATTTAATGTTAAAATTTCATCAAAATTGACCATTTTGGGAACTTTCGGTCATCGTTTTTCTTCAGAAAATATATTTTTTGGACTGTACCAATTAAGATTTAAAATGTCAATTAGATCGTGCCTCATGTTGAATAACCCCTTTTTAAACCCTCACAGTGACCAAAATTGCCATTTTTACAGAGTTTTGCTTACTCAGAAGCTTCAATTTTGACCAATTTCAGGCACAGAAATGACTTTAAACACATTTATTTTAGTTGAAAAAGTAATAATTCACATCCAACAGTAATTTACAGCCAAAAGATTAAATGTTAAAATTTCATCAAAATTGACCATTTTGGGAACGTTCGACAGCTCCGCAATCATAGTTTTTCTTTAGAAAATTGATTTTTTGGACTCTACCAAAAATTATTCAAAATGTCAAATGGATCGTGCCTCAAATTGAATAACCACTTTTTAAACCCTCACAGTGACCAAAATTGCCATTTTATAGAGTTTTGCTTACTCAGAAGCTTCAATTTTGATGAATTTCATGCACAGAAATGACTTTAAACACATTTACTTTAGTTGAAAAAGTTATAATTCACAACCAACAGTAATTTGCAGTCAATTTCATCAATATTGACCATTTTGGGAACGTATGACAGCTGCGGTCATCGTTTTTTTTCAGAAAATTTATTTTTTGGCCGGCACCAAAAATTATTAAAAATGTCAATTGGATCGTGCCTCATGTTGAATGAACACTTTTTAAAGCCTCACAGTGACCACAATTGCCATATTTACAGTTTTGCTTACTCAGAAGCTTCAATTTTGACCAATTTCAGGCACAGAAATGACTTTAAACATATTTATTTTAGTTGAAAAAGTAATAATTCACATCCAACAGTAATTTACAGCCAAAAGATTAAATGTTAAAATTTCATCAAAATTGACCATTTTGGAACGTTGGACAGCTCCGCGGTCATCGTTTTTCTTCAGAAAATTGATTTTTTGGACTGTACCAATTAAAATTCAAAATGTCAATTGGATCGTGCCTCATGTTGAAGAACCACTTTTTAAACCCTCACAGTGACCAAAATTGCCTTTTTTATAGAGTTTTGCTTACTCAGAAGCTTCAGTTTTGACGAATTTCATGCTCAGAAATGACTTTAAACACATTTACTTTAGTTGAAAAAGTTATAATTCACATCCAACAGTAATTTGCTGTCAGAAGATTAAATGTTAAAATTTCATCAATATTGACCATTTTGGGAACGTTCGACAGCTCCGCGGTCATCGTTTTTCTTCAGAAAATTTATTTTTTGGCCTGCACCAAAAATTATTAAAAATGTCAATTGGATCGTGCCTCATGTTGAATAACCACTTTTTAAACCCTCACAGTGACCAAAATTGCCATATTTACAGTTTTGCTTACTCAGAAGCTTCAATTTTGACCAATTTCAGGCACAGAAATGACTTTAAACACATTTATTTTAGTTGAAAAAGTAATAATTCACATCCAACAGTAATTTACAGCCAAAAGATTAAATGTTAAAATTTCATCAAAATTGACCATTTTGGGAACTTTCGGTCATCGTTTTTCTTCAGAAAATATATTTTTTGGACTGTACCAATTAAGATTTAAAATGTCAATTAGATCGTGCCTCATGTTGAATAACCTCTTTTTAAACCCTCACAGTGACCAAAATTGCCATTTTTACAGAGTTTTGCTTACTCAGAAGCTTCAATTTTGACAAATTTCAGGCACAGAAATGACTTTAAACACATTTATTTTAGTTGAAAAAGTAATAATTCACATCCAACAGTAATTTACAGCCAAAAGATTAAATGTTAAAATTTCATCAAAATTGACCATTTTGGGAACGTTCGACAGCTCCGCAATCATACTTTTTCTTTAGAAAATTGATTTTTTGGACTCTACCAAAAATTATCCAAAATGTCAAATGGATCGTGCCTCAAATTGAATAACCACTTTTTAAACCCCCACAATGACCAAAATTGCCATTTTTATAGAGTTTTGCTTACTCAGAGGCTTCAATTTTGATGAATTTCATACTCAGAAATGACTTTAAACACATTTACTTTAGTTGAAAAAGTTATAATTCACATCCAACAGTAATTTGCAGTCAAAAGATTAAATGTTAAAATTTCATCAATATTGACCATTTTGGGAACGTACGACAGCTCCGCGGTCATCGTTTTTCTTCAGAAAATGTATTTTTTGGCCTGCACCAAAAATTATTAAAAATGTCAATTGGATCGTGCCTCATGTTGAATAACCACTTTTTAAACCCTCACAGTGACCAAAATTGCCATTTTTACAGAGTTTTGCTTACTCACAAGCTTCAATTTTGACCAATTTCAGGCACAGAAATGACTTTAAACACATTTATTTTAGTTGAAAAAGTAATAATTCACATCCAACAGTAATTTACAGCCAAAAGATTAAATGTTAAAATTTCATCAAAATTGACCATTTTGGGAAGGGTCGACAGGTCCGCGGTCACCGTTTTTCATCAGAAAATTGATTTTTTGTACAGTACCACAAATTTATCAAAATGTCAATTGGATCGTGCCATATGTTGAATAACCACTTTTTAAACCCTCACAGTGACCAAAATTGCCATTTTTACAAAGTTTTGCTTACTCTGAAGCTTTATTTTTGACTGAATTCAGGCAGAGAAATGGCTTTAAACATACTTATTTTAGTTGAATTAGTAATAATTCAGATCCAACAGCAATTTACAGTCAAAAGATTAAATGTTAAAATTTCATCAAAATTGACCATTTTGGGAACGTTCGACGATCATTGTTTTTCTTCAGAAAATTGATTTTTTGGACTGTACCAAAAATGATTCAAAATGTCAATTGGATCGTGCCTCATGTTGAATAACCACTTTTTAAACCCTGACAGTGACCAAAATTGCCATTTTTACAGAGTTTCCTTACTCAGAAGCTTCAATTTTGACCAATTCAGGCACAGAAATGACTTTAAACACACTTATTTTGGTTGAAAAAGCAATAATTCACATCCAACAGTAATTTGCAGTCGAAAGATTTAATGTTCAAATTTCATCAAAATTGACCATCTTGGGAACGTTCGACAGCTCCGCGGTCATCGTTTTTCTTCAGAAAATTGATTTTTTTGGACTGTACCAATTAAGATTCAAAATGTCAATTGGATCGTGCCTCATGTTGAATAACCACTTTTTAAACCCTCACAGTGACCAAAATTGCCATTTTTACAGAGTTTTGCTTACTCAGAAGCTTCAATTTTGACCAAGTTCAGGCACAGAAATGACTTTAAACACATTTATTTTAGTTGAAAAAGTAATAATTCACATCCAACAGTAATTTACAGCCAAAAGATTAAATGTTAAAATTTCATCAAAATTGACCATTTTGGGAACGTTCGACAGCTCCGCGGTCATCGTTTTTCTTCAGAAAATTGATTTTTTGGACTGTACCAAAAATTATCCAAAATGTCAATTGGATCGTGCCTCAAATTGAATAACCATTTTTTAAACCCTCACAGTGACCAAAATTGCCATTTGTATAGAGTTTTGCTTACTCAGAAGCTTCAATTTTGACAAATTTCATGCTCAGGAATGACTTTAAACACGTTTACTTTAGTTGAAAAAGTTATAATTCACATCCAACAGTAATTTGCAGTCAAAAGATTAAATGTTAAGATTTCATCAATATTGACCATTTTGGGAACGTACGACAGCTCCGCGGTCATCGTTTTTCTTCAGAAAATGTATTTTTTGGCCTGCACCAAAAATTATTAAAAATGTCAATTGGATGGTGCCTCATGTTGAATAACCACTTTTCAAACCCTCACAGTGACCAAAATTGCCATATTTACAGTTTTGCTTACTCAGAAGCTTCAATTTTGACCAATTTCAGGCACAGAAATGACTTTAAACACATTTATTTTAGTTGAAAAAGTAATAATTCACATCCAACAGTAATTTACAGCCAAAAGATTAAATGTTAAAATTTCATCAAAATTGACCATTTTGGGAACGTTGGACAGCACCGCGGTCATCGTTTTTCTTCAGAAAATTGATTTTTTGGACTGTACCAATTAAGATTCAAAATGTCAATTGGATCGTGCCTCATGTTGAATAACCATTTTTTAAACCCTCACAGTGACCAAAATTGCCATATTTACAGTTTTGCTTACTCAGAAGCTTCAATTTTGACCAATTTCAGGCACAGAAATGACTTTAAACACATTTATTTTTGTTGAAAAAGTAACAATTCACATCCAACAGTAATTTACAGCCAAAAGATTGAATGTTAAAATTTCATCAAAATTGACCATTTTGGGAACGTTCGACAGCTCCGCGGTCATCGTTTTTCTTCAGAAAATTGATTTTTTGGACTGTACCAAAAATTATCCAAAATCTCAATTGGATCGTGCCTCAAATTAAATAACCATTATTTAAACCCTCACAGTGACCAAAATTGCAATTTTTTTAGAGTTTTGCTTACTCAGAAGCTTCAGTTTTGACGAATTTCATGCTCAGAAATGACTTTAAACACATTTACTTTAGTTGAAAAAGTTATAATTCACATCCAGCAGTAATTTGCTGTCAAAAGATTAAATGTTAAAATTTCATCAATATTGACCATTTTGGGAACGTTCGACAGCTCCGCGGTCATCGTTTTTCTTCAGAAAATTTATTTTTTGGCCTGCACCAAAAATTATTAAAAATGTCAATTGGATCGTGCCTCGTGTTGAATAACCACTTTTTAAACCCTCACAGTGACCAAAATTGCCATATTTACAGTTTTGCTTACTCAGAAGCTTCAATTTTGACCAATTTCAGGCACAAAAATGACTTTAAACACATTTATTTTAGTTGAAAAAGTAATAATTCACATCCAACAGTAATTTACAGCCAAAAGATTAAATGTTAAAATTTCATCAAAATTGACCATTTTGGGAACGTTGGACAGCTCCGCGGTCAACGTTTTTCTTCACAAAATTGATTTTTTGGACTGTACCAATTAAGATTCAAAATGTCAATTGGATCGTGCCTCATGTTGAATAACCATTTTTTAAACCCTCACAGTGACCAAAATTGCCATTTTTACAGAGTTTTTCTTACTCAGAAGCTTCAATTTTGATCAATTACAGGCACAGAAATGACTTTAAACACATTTATTTTAGTTGAAAAAGTAATAATTCACATCCAACAGTAATTTACAGCCAAAAGATTAAATGTTAAAATTTCATCAAAATTGACCATTTTGGGAACGTTCGACAGCTCCGCGGTCATCGTTTTTCTTCAGAAAATTGATTTTTTGGACTGTACCAAAAATTATCCAAAATCTCAATTGGATCGTGCCTCAAATTGAATATCCATTATTTAAACCCTCACAGTGACCAAAATTGCCATTTTTATAGAGTTTTGCTTACTCAGAAGCTTCAGTTTTGACGAATTTCATGCTCAGAAATGACTTTAAACACATTTACTTTAGTTGAAAAAGTTATAATTCACATCCAACAGTAATTTGCTGTCAAAAGATTAAATGTTAAAATTTCATCAATTTTCACCATTTTGGGAACGTTCGACAGCTCCGCGGTCATCGTTTTTCTTCAGAAAATTTATTTTTTGGCCTGCACCAAAAATTATTAAAAATGTCAATTGGATCGTGCCTCATGTTGAATAAGCACTTTTTAAACCCTTACAGTGACCAAAATTGCCATATTTACAGTTTTGCTTACTCAGAAGCTTCAATTTTGACCAATTTCAGGCACAGAAATGACTTTAAACACATTTATTTTAGTTGAAAAAGTAATAATTCACATCCAACAGTAATTTACAGCCAAAAGATTAAATGTTAAAATTTCATCAAAATTGACCATTTTGGAACGTTGGACAGCTCCGCGGTCATCGTTTTTCTTCAGAAAATTGATTTTTTGGACTGTACCAAAAATTATCCAAAATGTCAATTGGATTGTGCCTCAAATTGAATAACCACTTTTTAAACCCTCACAATGACCAAAATTGCCATTTTTATAGAGTTTTGCTTACTCAGAGGCTTCAATTTTGATGAATTTCATACTCAGAAATGACTTTAAACACATTTATTTTAGTTGAAAAAGTAATAATTCACATCCAACAGTAATTTACAACCAAAAGATTAAATGTTAAAATTTCATCAAAATTGACCATTTTAGGAAGGTTCGACAGCTCCGCGGTCACCGTTTTTCATCAGAAAAACTATTTTTTTGGACAGTACCACAAATGTATCAAAATGTCAATTGGATCGTGCCTCATGTTGAATAACCATTTTTTAAACCCTCGTAGTGATCAAAATTGCCATTTTTACAGAGTTTTGCTTACTCAGAAGCTTCAATTTTGACCAATTTCATGCACAGAAATGACTTTAAACACATTTATTTTAGTTGAAAAAGTAATAATTCACATCCAACAGTAATTTACAGCCAAAAGATTAAATGTTAAAATTTCACCAAAATTGACCATTTTGGGAAGGTTCGACAGGTCCGCGGTCACCGTTTTTCATCAGAAAATTGATTTTTTGTACAGTATCACAAATTTATCAAAATGTCAATTGGATCGTGCCATATGTTGAATAACCACTTTTTAAACCCTCACAGTGACCAAAATTGCCATTTTTACAGAGTTTTGCTTACTCAGAAGCTTTAATTTTGACCAATTCAGGCACAGAAATGACTTTAAACACACTTATTTTGGTTGAAAAAGCAATAATTCACATCGAACAGTAATTTGCAGTCGAAAGATTTAATGTTAAAATTTCATCAAAATTGACCATCTTGGGAACGTTCGACAGCTCCGTGGTCATCGTTTTTCTTTAGAAAATTGATTTTTTGGACTGTACCAATTAAGATTCAAAATGTCAATTGGATCGTGCCTCATGTTGAATAACCACTTTTTAAACCCTCACAGTGACCAAAATTGCCATTTTTACAGAGTTTTGCTTACTCAGAAGCTTCAATTTTGACCAATTTCAGGCACAGAAATGACTTTAAACACATTTATTTTAGTTGAAAAAGTAATAATTCACATCCAACAGTAATTTACAGCCAAAAGATTAAATGTTAAAATTTCATCAAAATTGACCATTTTGGGAACGTTCGACAGCTCCGTGGTCATCGTTTTTCTTCAGAAAATTGATTTTTTGGACTGTACCAAAAATTATCCAAAATGTCAATTGGATCGTGCCTCAAATTGAATAACCATTTTTTAAACCCTCACAGTGACCAAAATTGCCATTTTTATAGAGTTTTGCTTACTCAGTAGCTTCAATTTTGACGAATTTCATGCTCAGAAATGACTTTAAACACATTTACTTTAGTTGAAAAAGTTATAATTCACATCCAACAGTAATTTGTAGTCAAAAGATTAAATGTTAAGATTTCATCAATATTGACCATTTTGGGAACGTACGACAGCTCCGCGGTCATCGTTTTTCTTCAGAAAATGTATTTTTTGGCCTGCACCAAAAATTATTAAAAATGTCAATTGGATCGTGGCTCATGTTGAATAACCACTTTTTAAACCCTCGCAGTGACCAAAATTGCCATATTTACAGTTTTGCTTACTCAGAAGCTTCAATTTTGACCAATTTCAGGCACAGAAATGACTTTAAACACATTTATTTTAGTTGAAAAAGTAATAATTCACATCCAACAGTAATTTACAGCCAAAAGATTAAATGTTAAAATTTCATCAAAATTGACCATTTTGGGAACGTTCGACAGCTCCGCGGTCATCGTTTTTCTTCAGAAAATTGATTTTTTGGACTGTACCAAAAATTATCCAAAATCTCAATTGGATCGTGCGTCAAATTGAATAACCATTATTTAAACCCTCACAGTGACCAAAATTGCCATTTTTATAGAGTTTTGCTTACTCAGAAGCTTCAGTTTTGACGAATTTCATGCTCAGAAATGACTTTAAACACATTTACTTTAGTTGAAAAAGTTATAATTCACATCCAACAGTAATTTGCTGTCAAAAGATTAAATGGTAAAATTTCATCAATATTCACCATTTTAGGAACGTTCGACAGCTCCGCGGTCATCGTTTTTCTTCAGAAAATTTATTTTTTGGCCTGCACCAAAAATTATTAAAAATGTCAATTGGATCGTGCCTCATGTTGAATAAGCACTTTTTAAACCCTTACAGTGACCAAAATTGCCATATTTACAGTTTTGCTTACTCAGAAGCTTCAATTTTGACCAATTTCAGGCACAGAAATGACTTTAAACACATTTATTTTAGTTGAAAAAGTAATAATTCACATCCAACAATAATTTGCAGGCGAAATATTAAATGTTAAAATTTCATCAAAATTGACCATTTTGGGAACATTCGAAAGCTCCGCAATCATCGTTTTTCTTCAGAAAATTGATTTTTTGGACTGTACCAAAAATTATCCAAAATGTCAATTGGATCGTGCCTCAAATTGAATAACCACTTTTTAAACCCTCACAATGACCAAAATTGCCATTTTTATAGAGTTTTGCTTACTCAGAGGCTTCAATTTTGATGAATTTCATACTCAGAAATGACTTTAAACACATTTATTTTAGTTGAAAAAGTTATAATTCACATCCAACAGTAATTTGCAGTCAAAAGATTAAATGTTAAAATTTCATCAATATTGACCATTTTGGGAACGTACGACAGCTCCGCGGTCATCGTTTTTCTTCAGAAAATTAATTTTTTGGCCTGCACCAAAAATTATTAAAAATGACAATTGGATCGTGCCTCATGTTGAATAACCACTTTTTAAACCCTCACAGTGACCAAAATTGCCATATTCAAAGTTTTGCTTACTCAGAAGCTTCAATGTTTACCAATTTCAGGCACAAAAATGACTTTAAACACATTTATTTTAGTTTAAAAAGTAATAATTCACATCCAACAGTAATTTACAGCCAAAAGATTAAATGTTAACATTTCATCAAAATTGACCATTTTGGGAACGTTGGACAGCTCCGCGGTCATCGTTTTTCTTCAGAAAATTGATTTTTTGGACTGTACCAATTAAGATTCAAAATGTCAATTGGACCGTGCCTCATGTTGAATAACCATTTTTTAACCCCTCACAATGACCGAAATTGCCATTTTTACAGAGTTTTTCTTACTCAGAAGCTTCAATTTGGACCAATTTCAGGCACAAAAATGACTTTAAACACATTTATTTTAGTTGAAAAAGTAATAATTCACATCCAACAGTAATTTACAGCCAAAAGATTAAATGTTAAAATTTCATCAAAATTGACCATTTTGGGAACGTTCGACAGCTCCGCGGTCATCGTTTTTCTTCAGAAAATTGATTTTTTGGACTGTACCAAAAATTATCCAAAATCTCAATTGGATCGTGCCTCAAATTGAATAACCATTATTTAAACCCTCACAGTGACCAAAATTGCCATTTTTATAGAGTTTTGCTTACTCAGAAGCTTCAGTTTTGACGAATTTCATGCTCAGAAATGACTTTAAACACATTTACTTTAGTTGAAAAAGTTATAATTCACATCCAACAGTAATTTGCTGTCAAAAGATTAAATGTTAAAATTTCATCAATATTCACCATTTTGGGAACGTTCGACAGCTCCGCGGTCATCGTTTTTCTTCAGAAAATTTATTTTTTGGCCTGCACCAAAAATTATTAAAAATGTCAATTGGATCATGCCTCATGTTGAATAAGCACTTTTTAAACCCTTACAGTGACCAAAATTGCCATATTTACAGTTTTGCTTACTCAGAAGCTTCAATTTTGACCAATTTCAGGCACAGAAATGACTTTAAACACATTTATTTTAGTTGAAAAAGTAATAATTCACATCCAACAATAATTTGCAGGCGAAATTTTAAATGTTAAAATTTCATCAAAATTGACCATTTTGGGAACATTCGAAAGCTCCGCAATCATCGTTTTTCTTCAGAAAATTGATTTTTTGGACTGTACCAAAAATTATCCAAAATGTCAATTGGATCGTGCCTCAAATTGAATAACCACTTTTTAAACCCTCACAATGACCAAAATTGCCATTTTTATAGAGTTTTGCTTACTCAGAGGCTTCAATTTTGATGAATTTCATACTCAGAAATGACTTTAAACACATTTACTTTAGTTGAAAAAGTTATAATTCACATCCAACAGTAATTTGCAGTCAAAAGATTAAATGTTAAAATTTCATCAATATTGACCATTTTGGGAACGTACGACAGCTCCGCGGTCATCGTTTTTCTTCAGAAAATTAATTTTTTGGCCTGCACCAAAAATTATTAAAAATGACAATTGGATCGTGCCTCATGTTGAATAACCACTTTTTAAACCCTCACAGTGACCAAAATTGCCTTATTCAAAGTTTTGCTTACTCAGAAGCTTCAATTTTTACCAATTTTAGGCACAAAAATGACTTTAAACACATTTATTTTAGTTTAAAAAGTAATAATTCACATCCAACAGTAATTTACAGCCAAAAGATTAAATGTTAACATTTCATCAAAATTGACCATTTTGGGAACGTTGGACAGCTCCGCGGTCATCGTTTTTCTTCAGAAAATTGATTTTTTGGACTGTACCAATTAAGATTCAAAATGTCAATTGGATCGTGCCTCATGTTGAATAACCATTTTTTAACCCCTCACAATGACCGAAATTGCCATTTTTACAGAGTTTTTCTTACTCAGAAGCTTCAATTTGGACCAATTTCAGGCACAAAAATGACTTTAAACACATTTATTTTAGTTGAAAAAGTAATAATTCACATCCAACAGTAATTTACAGCCAAAAGATTAAATGTTAAAATTTCATCAAAATTGACCATTTTGGGAACGTTGGACAGCTCCGCGGTCATCGTTTTTCTTCAGAAAATTGATTTTTTGGACTGTACCAATTAAGATTCAAAATATCAATTGGATCGTGCCTCATGTTGAATAACCACTTTTTAAACCCTGATAGTGACCAAAAATGCCATTTTTACAGAGTTTTGCTTACTCAGAAGCTTCAATTTTGACCAATCCAGGCACAGAAATGACTTTAAACACACTTATTTTGGTTGAAAAAGCAATAATTTACATCCAACAGCAATTTGCAGTCGAAAGATTTAATGTTAAAATTTCATCAAAATTGACCATTTTGGGAACGTTCGACAGCTCCGCGGTCATCGTTTTTCTTCAGAAAATTGATTTTTTGGACTGTACCAATTAAGATTCAAAATGTCAATTGGATCGTGCCTCATGTTGAATAACCACTTTTTAAACCCTCACAGTGACCAAAATTGCCATTTTTACAGAGTTTTGCTTACTCAGAAGCTTCAATTTTGACCAATTTCAGGCACAGAAATGACTTTAAACATATTTATTTTAGTTGAAAAAGTAATAATTCACATCCAACAGTAATTTACAGCCAAAATATTAAATGTTAAAATTTCACCAAAATTGACCATTTTGGGAAGGTTCGACAGGTCCGCGGTCACCGTTTTTCATCAGAAAATTGATTTTTTGTACAGTACCACAAATTTATCAAAATGTCAATTGGATCGTGCCATATGTTGAATAACCACTTTTTAAACCCTCACAGTGACCAAAATTGCCATTTTTACAAAGTTTTGCTTACTCTGAAGCTTTATTTTTGACCGAATTCAGGCACAGAAATGGCTTTAAACATACTTATTTTAGTTGAATTAGTAATAATTCAGATCCAACAGCAATTTACAGTCAAAAGATTAAATGTTAAAATTTCATCAAAATTGAACATTTTGGGAACGTTCGACGATCATTGTTTTTCTTCGGAAAATTGATTTTTTGGACTGTACCAAAAATGATTCAAAATGTCAATTGGATCGTGCCTCATGTTGAATAACCACTTTTTAAACCCTGACAGTGACCAAAATTGCCATTTTTACAGAGTTTTGCTTACTCAGAAGCTTCAATTTTGACCAATTCAGGCACAGAAATGACTTTAAACACACTTATTTTGGTTGAAAAAGCAATAATTCACATCCAACAGTAATTTGCAGTCGAAAGATTTAATGTTAAAATTTCATCAAAATTGACCATCTTGGGAACGCCCGACAGCTCCGCGGTCATCGTTTTTCTTCAGAAAATTGATTTTTTGGACTGTACCAATTAAGATTCAAAATGTCACATGGATCGTGCCGCATGTTGAATAACCACTTTTTAAACCCTCACAGTGACCAAAATTGCCATTTTTACAGAGTTTTGCTTACTCAGAAGCTTCAATTTTGACCAATTTCAGGCACAGAAATGACTTTAAACACATTTATTTTAGTTGAAAAAGTAATAATTCACATCCAACAGTAATTTACAGCCAAAAGATTAAATGTTAAAATTTCATCAAAATTGACCATTTTGGGAACGTTCGACAGCTCCGCAATCATAGTTTTTCTTTAGAAAATTGATTTTTTGGACTCTACCAAAAATTATTCAAAATGTCAAATGGATCGTGCCTCAAATTGAATAACCACTTTTTAAACCCTCACAGTGACCAAAATTGCCATTTTATAGAGTTTTGCTTACTCAGAAGCTTCAATTTTGATGAATTTCATGCACAGAAATGACTTTAAACACATTTACTTTAGTTGAAAAAGTTATAATTCACAACCAACAGTAATTTGCAGTCAATTTCATCAATATTGACCATTTTGGGAACGTATGACAGCTCCGCGGTCATCGTTTTTTTCAGAAAATTTATTTTTTGGCCGGCACCAAAAATTATTAAAAATGTCAATTGGATCGTGCCTCATGTTGAATAAACACTTTTTAAACCTTCACAGTGACCACAATTGCCATATTTACAGTTTTGCTTACTCAGAAGCTTCAATTTTGACCAATTTCAGGCACAGAAATGACTTTAAACATATTTATTTTAGTTGAAAAAGTAATAATTCACATCCAACAGTAATTTACAGCCAAAAGATTAAATGTTAAAATTTCATCAAAATTGACCATTTTGGAACGTTGGACAGCTCCGCGGTCATCGTTTTTCTTCAGAAAATTGATTTTTTGGACTGTACCAATTAAAATTCAAAATGTCAATTGGATCGTGCCTCATGTTGAAGAACCACTTTTTAAACCCTCACAGTGACCAAAATTGCCTTTTTTATAGAGTTTTGCTTACTCAGAAGCTTCAGTTTTGACGAATTTCATGCTCAGAAATGACTTTAAACACATTTACTTTAGTTGAAAAAGTTATAATTCACATCCAACAGTAATTTGCTGTCAGAAGATTAAATGTTAAAATTTCATCAATATTGACCATTTTGGGAACGTTCGACAGCTCCGCGGTCATCGTTTTTCTTCAGAAAATTTATTTTTTGGCCTGCACCAAAAATTATTAAAAATGTCAATTGGATCGTGCCTCATGTTGAATAACCACTTTTTAAACCCTCACAGTGACCAAAATTGCCATATTTACAGTTTTGCTTACTCAGAAGCTTCAATTTTGACCAATTTCAGGCACAGAAATGACTTTAAACACATTTATTTTAGTTGAAAAAGTAATAATTCACATCCAACAGTAATTTACAGCCAAAAGATTAAATGTTAAAATTTCATCAAAATTGACCATTTTGGGAACTTTCGGTCATCGTTTTTCTTCAGAAAATATATTTTTTGGACTGTACCAATTAAGATTTAAAATGTCAATTAGATCGTGCCTCATGTTGAATAACCTCTTTTTAAACCCTCACAGTGACCAAAATTGCCATTTTTACAGAGTTTTGCTTACTCAGAAGCTTCAATTTTGACAAATTTCAGGCACAGAAATGACTTTAAACACATTTATTTTAGTTGAAAAAGTAATAATTCACATCCAACAGTAATTTACAGCCAAAAGATTAAATGTTAAAATTTCATCAAAATTGACCATTTTGGGAACGTTCGACAGCTCCGCAATCATACTTTTTCTTTAGAAAATTGATTTTTTGGACTCTACCAAAAATTATCCAAAATGTCAAATGGATCGTGCCTCAAATTGAATAACCACTTTTTAAACCCCCACAATGACCAAAATTGCCATTTTTATAGAGTTTTGCTTACTCAGAGGCTTCAATTTTGATGAATTTCATACTCAGAAATGACTTTAAACACATTTACTTTAGTTGAAAAAGTTATAATTCACATCCAACAGTAATTTGCAGTCAAAAGATTAAATGTTAAAATTTCATCAATATTGACCATTTTGGGAACGTACGACAGCTCCGCGGTCATCGTTTTTCTTCAGAAAATGTATTTTTTGGCCTGCACCAAAAATTATTAAAAATGTCAATTGGATCGTGCCTCATGTTGAATAACCACTTTTTAAACCCTCGTAGTGACCTAAAATTGCCATTTTTACAGAGTTTTGCTTACTCACAAGCTTCAATTTTGACCAATTTCAGGCACAGAAATGACTTTAAACACATTTATTTTAGTTGAAAAAGTAATAATTCACATCCAACAGTAATTTACAGCCAAAAGATTAAATGTTAAAATTTCATCAAAAGTGACCATTTTGGGAAGGGTCGACAGGTCCGCGGTCACCGTTTTTCATCAGAAAATTGATTTTTTGTACAGTACCACAAATTTATCAAAATGTCAATTGGATCGTGCCATATGTTGAATAACCACTTTTTAAACCCTCACAGTGACCAAAATTGCCATTTTTACAAAGTTTTGCTTACTCTGAAGCTTTATTTTTGACTGAATTCAGGCAGAGAAATGGCTTTAAACATACTTATTTTAGTTGAATTAGTAATAATTCAGATCCAACAGCAATTTACAGTCAAAAGATTAAATGTTAAAATTTCATCAAAATTGACCATTTTGGGAACGTTCGACGATCATTGTTTTTCTTCAGAAAATTGATTTTTTGGACTGTACCAAAAATGATTCAAAATGTCAATTGGATCGTGCCTCATGTTGAATAACCACTTTTTAAACCCTGACAGTGACCAAAATTGCCATTTTTACAGAGTTTCCTTACTCAGAAGCTTCAATTTTGACCAATTCAGGCACAGAAATGACTTTAAACACACTTATTTTGGTTGAAAAAGCAATAATTCACATCCAACAGTAATTTGCAGTCGAAAGATTTAATGTTCAAATTTCATCAAAATTGACCATCTTGGGAACGTTCGACAGCTCCGCGGTCATCGTTTTTCTTCAGAAAATTGATTTTTTTGGACTGTACCAATTAAGATTCAAAATGTCAATTGGATCGTGCCTCATGTTGAATAACCACTTTTTAAACCCTCACAGTGACCAAAATTGCCATTTTTACAGAGTTTTGCTTACTCAGAAGCTTCAATTTTGACCAAGTTCAGGCACAGAAATGACTTTAAACACATTTATTTTAGTTGAAAAAGTAATAATTCACATCCAACAGTAATTTACAGCCAAAAGATTAAATGTTAAAATTTCATCAAAATTGACCATTTTGGGAACGTTCGACAGCTCCGCGGTCATCGTTTTTCTTCAGAAAATTGATTTTTTGGACTGTACCAAAAATTATCCAAAATGTCAATTGGATCGTGCCTCAAATTGAATAACCATTTTTTAAACCCTCACAGTGACCAAAATTGCCATTTGTATAGAGTTTTGCTTACTCAGAAGCTTCAATTTTGACAAATTTCATGCTCAGGAATGACTTTAAACACGTTTACTTTAGTTGAAAAAGTTATAATTCACATCCAACAGTAATTTGCAGTCAAAAGATTAAATGTTAAGATTTCATCAATATTGACCATTTTGGGAACGTACGACAGCTCCGCGGTCATCGTTTTTCTTCAGAAAATGTATTTTTTGGCCTGCACCAAAAATTATTAAAAATGTCAATTGGATGGTGCCTCATGTTGAATAACCACTTTTCAAACCCTCACAGTGACCAAAATTGCCATATTTACAGTTTTGCTTACTCAGAAGCTTCAATTTTGACCAATTTCAGGCACAGAAATGACTTTAAACACATTTATTTTAGTTGAAAAAGTAATAATTCACATCCAACAGTAATTTACAGCCAAAAGATTAAATGTTAAAATTTCATCAAAATTGACCATTTTGGGAACGTTGGACAGCACCGCGGTCATCGTTTTTCATCAGAAAATTGATTTTTTGGACTGTACCAATTAAGATTCAAAATGTCAATTGGATCGTGCCTCATGTTGAATAACCATTTTTTAAACCCTCACAGTGACCAAAATTGCCATATTTACAGTTTTGCTTACTCAGAAGCTTCAATTTTGACCAATTTCAGGCACAGAAATGACTTTAAACACATTTATTTTTGTTGAAAAAGTAACAATTCACATCCAACAGTAATTTACAGCCAAAAGATTGAATGTTAAAATTTCATCAAAATTGACCATTTTGGGAACGTTCGACAGCTCCGCGGTCATCGTTTTTCTTCAGAAAATTGATTTTTTGGACTGTACCAAAAATTATCCAAAATCTCAATTGGATCGTGCCTCAAATTAAATAACCATTATTTAAACCCTCACAGTGACCAAAATTGCCATTTTTTTAGAGTTTTGCTTACTCAGAAGCTTCAGTTTTGACGAATTTCATGCTCAGAAATGACTTTAAACACATTTACTTTAGTTGAAAAAGTTATAATTCACATCCAACAGTAATTTGCTGTCAAAAGATTAAATGTTAAAATTTCATCAATATTGACCATTTTGGGAACGTTCGACAGCTCCGCGGTCATCGTTTTTCTTCAGAAAATTTATTTTTTGGCCTGCACCAAAAATTATTAAAAATGTCAATTGGATCGTGCCTCGTGTTGAATAACCACTTTTTAAACCCTCACAGTGACCAAAATTGCCATATTTACAGTTTTGCTTACTCAGAAGCTTCAATTTTGACCAATTTCAGGCACAAAAATGACTTTAAACACATTTATTTTAGTTGAAAAAGTAATAATTCACATCCAACAGTAATTTACAGCCAAAAGATTAAATGTTAAAATTTCATCAAAATTGACCATTTTGGGAACGTTGGACAGCTCCGCGGTCAACGTTTTTCTTCACAAAATTGATTTTTTGGACTGTACCAATTAAGATTCAAAATGTCAATTGGATCGTGCCTCATGTTGAATAACCATTTTTTAAACCCTCACAGTGACCAAAATTGCCATTTTTACAGAGTTTTTCTTACTCAGAAGCTTCAATTTTGATCAATTACAGGCACAGAAATGACTTTAAACACATTTATTTTAGTTGAAAAAGTAATAATTCACATCCAACAGTAATTTACAGCCAAAAGATTAAATGTTAAAATTTCATCAAAATTGACCATTTTGGGAACGTTCGACAGCTCCGCGGTCATCGTTTTTCTTCAGAAAATGGATTTTTTGGACTGTACCAAAAATTATCCAAAATCTCAATTGGATCGTGCCTCAAATTGAATAACCATTATTTAAACCCTCACAGTGACCAAAATTGCCATTTTTATAGAGTTTTGCTTACTCAGAAGCTTCAGTTTTGACGAATTTCATGCTCAGAAATGACTTTAAACACATTTACTTTAGTTGAAAAAGTTATAATTCACATCCAACAGTAATTTGCTGTCAAAAGATTAAATGTTAAAATTTCATCAATATTCACCATTTTGGGAACGTTCGACAGCTCCGCGGTCATCGTTTTTCTTCAGAAAATTTATTTTTTGGCCTGCACCAAAAATTATTAAAAATGTCAATTGGATCGTGCCTCATGTTGAATAAGCACTTTTTAAACCCTTACAGTGACCAAAATTGCCATATTTACAGTTTTGCTTACTCAGAAGCTTCAATTTTGACCAATTTCAGGCACAGAAATGACTTTAAACACATTTATTTTAGTTGAAAAAGTAATAATTCACATCCAACAGTAATTTACAGCCAAAAGATTAAATGTTAAAATTTCATCAAAATTGACCATTTTGGAACGTTGGACAGCTCCGCGGTCATCGTTTTTCTTCAGAAAATTGATTTTTTGGACTGTACCAAAAATTATCCAAAATGTCAATTGGATCGTGCCTCAAATTGAATAACCACTTTTTAAACCCTCACAATGACCAAAATTGCCATTTTTATAGAGTTTTGCTTACTCAGAGGCTTCAATTTTGATGAATTTCATACTCAGAAATGACTTTAAACACATTTATTTTAGTTGAAAAAGTAATAATTCACATCCAACAGTAATTTACAACCAAAAGATTAAATGTTAAAATTTCATCAAAATTGACCATTTTAGGAAGGTTCGACAGCTCCGCGGTCACCGTTTTTCATCAGAAAAACTATTTTTTTGGACAGTACCACAAATGTATCAAAATGTCAATTGGATCGTGCCTCATGTTGAATAACCATTTTTTAAACCCTCGTAGTGACCAAAATTGCCATTTTTACAGAGTTTTGCTTACTCAGAAGCTTCAATTTTGACCAATTTCATGCACAGAAATGACTTTAAACACATTTATTTTAGTTGAAAAAGTAATAATTCACATCCAACAGTAATTTACAGCCAAAAGATTAAATGTTAAAATTTCACCAAAATTGACCATTTTGGGAAGGTTCGACAGGTCCGCGGTCACCGTTTTTCATCAGAAAATTGATTTTTTGTACAGTATCACAAATTTATCAAAATGTCAATTGGATCGTGCCATATGTTGAATAACCACTTTTTAAACCCTCACAGTGACCAAAATTGCCATTTTTACAGAGTTTTGCTTACTCAGAAGCTTTAATTTTGACCAATTCAGGCACAGAAATGACTTTAAACACACTTATTTTGGTTGAAAAAGCAATAATTCACATCCAACAGTAATTTGCAGTCGAAAGATTTAATGTTAAAATTTCATCAAAATTGACCATCTTGGGAACGTTCGACAGCTCCGTGGTCATCGTTTTTCTTTAGAAAATTGATTTTTTGGACTGTACCAATTAAGATTCAAAATGTCAATTGGATCGTGCCTCATGTTGAATAACCACTTTTTAAACCCTCACAGTGACCAAAATTGCCATTTTTACAGAGTTTTGCTTACTCAGAAGCTTCAATTTTGACCAATTTCAGGCACAGAAATGACTTTAAACACATTTATTTTAGTTGAAAAAGTAATAATTCACATCCAACAGTAATTTACAGCCAAAAGATTAAATGTTAAAATTTCATCAAAATTGACCATTTTGGGAACGTTCGACAGCTCCGTGGTCATCGTTTTTCTTCAGAAAATTGATTTTTTGGACTGTACCAAAAATTATCCAAAATGTCAATTGGATCGTGCCTCAAATTGAATAACCATTTTTTAAACCCTCACAGTGACCAAAATTGCCATTTTTATAGAGTTTTGCTTACTCAGTAGCTTCAATTTTGACGAATTTCATGCTCAGAAATGACTTTAAACACATTTACTTTAGTTGAAAAAGTTATAATTCACATCCAACAGTAATTTGTAGTCAAAAGATTAAATGTTAAGATTTCATCAATATTGACCATTTTGGGAACGTACGACAGCTCCGCGGTCATCGTTTTTCTTCAGAAAATGTATTTTTTGGCCTGCACCAAAAATTATTAAAAATGTCAATTGGATCGTGGCTCATGTTGAATAACCACTTTTTAAACCCTCGCAGTGACCAAAATTGCCATATTTACAGTTTTGCTTACTCAGAAGCTTCAATTTTGACCAATTTCAGGCACAGAAATGACTTTAAACACATTTATTTTAGTTGAAAAAGTAATAATTCACATCCAACAGTAATTTACAGCCAAAAGATTAAATGTTAAAATTTCATCAAAATTGACCATTTTGGGAACGTTCGACAGCTCCGCGGTCATCGTTTTTCTTCAGAAAATTGATTTTTTGGACTGTACCAAAAATTATCCAAAATCTCAATTGGATCGTGCCTCAAATTGAATAACCATTATTTAAACCCTCACAGTGACCAAAATTGCCATTTTTATAGAGTTTTGCTTACTCAGAAGCTTCAGTTTTGACGAATTTCATGCTCAGAAATGACTTTAAACACATTTACTTTAGTTGAAAAAGTTATAATTCACATCCAACAGTAATTTGCTGTCAAAAGATTAAATGTTAAAATTTCATCAATATTCACCATTTTGGGAACGTTCGACAGCTCCGCGGTCATCGTTTTTCTTCAGAAAATTTATTTTTTGGCCTGCACCAAAAATTATTAAAAATGTCAATTGGATCGTGCCTCATGTTGAATAAGCACTTTTTAAACCCTTACAGTGACCAAAATTGCCATATTTACAGTTTTGCTTACTCAGAAGCTTCAATTTTGACCAATTTCAGGCACAGAAATGACTTTAAACACATTTATTTTAGTTGAAAAAGTAATAATTCACATCCAACAATAATTTGCAGGCGAAATATTAAATGTTAAAATTTCATCAAAATTGACCATTTTGGGAACATTCGAAAGCTCCGCAATCATCGTTTTTCTTCAGAAAATTGATTTTTTGGACTGTACCAAAAATTATCCAAAATGTCAATTGGATCGTGCCTCAAATTGAATAACCACTTTTTAAACCCTCACAATGACCAAAATTGCCATTTTTATAGAGTTTTGCTTACTCAGAGGCTTCAATTTTGATGAATTTCATACTCAGAAATGACTTTAAACACATTTACTTTAGTTGAAAAAGTTATAATTCACATCCAACAGTAATTTGCAGTCAAAAGATTAAATGTTAAAATTTCATCAATATTGACCATTTTGGGAACGTACGACAGCTCCGCGGTCATCGTTTTTCTTCAGAAAATTAATTTTTTGGCCTGCACCAAAAATTATTAAAAATGACAATTGGATCGTGCCTCATGTTGAATAACCACTTTTTAAACCCTCACAGTGACCAAAATTGCCATATTCAAAGTTTTGCTTACTCAGAAGCTTCAATGTTTACCAATTTCAGGCACAAAAATGACTTTAAACACATTTATTTTAGTTTAAAAAGTAATAATTCACATCCAACAGTAATTTACAGCCAAAAGATTAAATGTTAACATTTCATCAAAATTGACCATTTTGGGAACGTTGGACAGCTCCGCGGTCATCGTTTTTCTTCAGAAAATTGATTTTTTGGACTGTACCAATTAAGATTCAAAATGTCAATTGGACCGTGCCTCATGTTGAATAACCATTTTTTAACCCCTCACAATGACCGAAATTGCCATTTTTACAGAGTTTTTCTTACTC
Source organism: Lissotriton vulgaris (assembly GCF_964263255.1). Classification (NCBI taxonomy): domain Eukaryota; kingdom Metazoa; phylum Chordata; class Amphibia; order Caudata; family Salamandridae; genus Lissotriton; species Lissotriton vulgaris. Next base: position 667,268,915 of record NC_141693.1, read on the forward strand.
AGAAGCTTCAATTTGGACCAATTTCAGGCACAAAAATGACTTTAAACACATTTATTTTAGTTGAAAAAGTAATAATTCACATCCAACAGTAATTTACAGCCAAAAGATTAAATGTTAAAATTTCATCAAAATTGACCATTTTGGGAACGTTGGACAGCTCCGCGGTCATCGTTTTTCTTCAGAAAATTGATTTTTTGGACTGTACCAATTAAGATTCAAAATATCAATTGGATCGTGCCTCATGTTGAATAACCACTTTTTAAACCCTCACAGTGACCAAAATTGCCATTTTTATAGAGTTTTGCTTACTCAGTAGCTTCAATTTTGACGAATTTCATGCTCAGAAATGACTTTAAACACATTTACTTTAGTTGAAAAAGTTATAATTCACATCCAACAGTAATTTGTAGTCAAAAGATTAAATGTTAAGATTTCATCAATATTGACCATTTTGGGAACGTACGACAGCTCCGCGGTCATCGTTTTTCTTCAGAAAATGTATTTTTTGGCCTGCACCAAAAATTATTAAAAATGTCAATTGGATCGTGGCTCATGTTGAATAACCACTTTTTAAACCCTCGCAGTGACCAAAATTGCCATATTTACAGTTTTGCTTACTCAGAAGCTTCAATTTTGACCAATTTCAGGCACAGAAATGACTTTAAACACATTTATTTTAGTTGAAAAAGTAATAATTCACATCCAACAGTAATTTACAGCCAAAAGATTAAATGTTAAAATTTCATCAAAATTGACCATTTTGGGAACGTTCGACAGCTCCGCGGTCATCGTTTTTCTTCAGAAAATTGATTTTTTGGACTGTACCAAAAATTATCCAAAATCTCAATTGGATCGTGCCTCAAATTGAATAACCATTATTTAAACCCTCACAGTGACCAAAATTGCCATTTTTATAGAGTTTTGCTTACTCAGAAGCTTCAGTTTTGACGAATTTCATGCTCAGAAATGACTTTAAACACATTTACTTTAGTTGAAAAAGTTATAATTCACATCCAACAGTAATTTGCTGTCAAAAGATTAAATGTTAAAATTTCATCAATATTCACCATTTTGGGAACGTTCGACAGCTCCGCGGTCATCGTTTTTCTTCAGAAAATTTATTTTTTGGCCTGCACCAAAAATTATTAAAAATGTCAATTGGATCGTGCCTCATGTTGAATAAGCACTTTTTAAACCCTTACAGTGACCAAAATTGCCATATTTACAGTTTTGCTTACTCAGAAGCTTCAATTTTGACCAATTTCAGGCACAGAAATGACTTTAAACACATTTATTTTAGTTGAAAAAGTAATAATTCACATCCAACAATAATTTGCAGTCAAAAGATTAAATGTTAAAATTTCATCAATATTGACCATTTTGGGAACGTACGACAGCTCCGCGGTCATCGTTTTTCTTCAGAAAATTAATTTTTTGGCCTGCACCAAAAATTATTAAAAATGACAATTGGATCGTGCCTCATGTTGAATAACCACTTTTTAAACCCTCACAGTGACCAAAATTGCCATATTCAAAGTTTTGCTTACTCAGAAGCTTCAATGTTTACCAATTTCAGGCACAAAAATGACTTTAAACACATTTATTTTAGTTTAAAAAGTAATAATTCACATCCAACAGTAATTTACAGCCAAAAGATTAAATGTTAACATTTCATCAAAATTGACCATTTTGGGAACGTTGGACAGCTCCGCGGTCATCGTTTTTCTTCAGAAAATTGATTTTTTGGACTGTACCAATTAAGATTCAAAATGTCAATTGGACCGTGCCTCATGTTGAATAACCATTTTTTAACCCCTCACAATGACCGAAATTGCCATTTTTACAGAGTTTTTCTTACTCAGAAGCTTCAATTTGGACCAATTTCAGGCACAAAAATGACTTTAAACACATTTATTTTAGTTGAAAAAGTAATAATTCACATCCAACAGTAATTTACAGCCAAAAGATTAAATGTTAAAATTTCATCAAAATTGACCATTTTGGGAACGTTGGACAGCTCCGCGGTCATCGTTTTTCTTCAGAAAATTGATTTTTTGGACTGTACCAATTAAGATTCAAAATATCAATTGGATCGTGCCTCATGTTGAATAACCACTTTTTAAACCCTGATAGTGACCAAAAATGCAATTTTTACAGAGTTTTGCTTACTCAGAAGCTTCAATTTTGACCAATCCAGGCACAGAAATGACTTTAAACACACTTATTTTGGTTGAAAAAGCAATAATTTACATCCAACAGTAATTTGCAGTCGAAAGATTTAATGTTAAAATTTCATCAAAATTGACCATTTTGGGAACGTTCGACAGCTCCGCGGTCATCGTTTTTCTTCAGAAAATTGATTTTTTGGCCTGCACCAAAAATTATTAAAAATGTCAATTGTATCGTGGCTCATGTTGAATAACCACTTTTTAAACCCTCGCAGTGACCAAAATTGCCATATTTACAGTTTTGCTTACTCAGAAGCTTCAATTTTGACCAATTTCAGGCACAGAAATGACTTTAAACACATTTATTTTAGTTGAAAAAGTAATAATTCACATCCAACAGTAATTTACAGCCAAAAGATTAAATGTTAAAATTTCATCAAAATTGACCATTTTGGGAACGTTCGACAGCTCCGCGGTCATCGTTTTTCTTCAGAAAATTGATTTTTTGGACTGTACCAAAAATTATCCAAAATCTCAATTGGATCGTGCCTCAAATTGAATAACCATTATTTAAACCCTCACAGTGACCAAAATTGCCATTTTTATAGAGTTTTGCTTACTCAGAAGCTTCAGTTTTGACGAATTTCATGCTCAGAAATGACTTTAAACACATTTACTTTAGTTGAAAAAGTTATAATTCACATCCAACAGTAATTTGCTGTCAAAAGATTAAATGTTAAAATTTCATCAATATTCACCATTTTGGGAACGTTCCACAGCTCCGCGGTCATCGTTTTTCTTCAGAAAATTTATTTTTTTGCCTGCACCAAAAATTATTAAAAATGTCAATTGGATCGTGCCTCATGTTGAATAAGCACTTTTTAAACCCTTACAGTGACCAAAATTGCCATATTTACAGTTTTGCTTACTCAGAAGCTTCAATTTTGACCAATTTCAGGCACAGAAATGACTTTAAACACATTTATTTTAGTTGAAAAAGTAATAATTCACATCCAACAATAATTTGCAGGCGAAATTTTAAATGTTAAAATTTCATCAAAATTGACCATTTTGGGAACATTCGAAAGCTCCGCAATCATCGTTTTTCTTCAGAAAATTGATTTTTTGGACTGTACCAAAAATTATCCAAAATGTCAATTGGATCGTGCCTCAAATTGAATAACCACTTTTTAAACCCTCACAATGACCAAAATTGCCATTTTTATAGAGTTTTGCTTACTCAGAGGCTTCAATTTTGATGAATTTCATACTCAGAAATGACTTTAAACACATTTACTTTAGTTGAAAAAGTTATAATTCACATCCAACAGTAATTTGCAGTCAAAAGATTAAATGTTAAAATTTCATCAATATTGACCATTTTGGGAACGTACGACAGCTCCGCGGTCATCGTTTTTCTTCAGAAAATTAATTTTTTGGCCTGCACCAAAAATTATTAAAAATGACAATTGGATCGTGCCTCATGTTGAATAACCACTTTTTAAACCCTCACAGTGACCAAAATTGCCTTATTCAAAGTTTTGCTTACTCAGAAGCTTCAATTTTTACCAATTTTAGGCACAAAAATGACTTTAAACACATTTATTTTAGTTTAAAAAGTAATAATTCACATCCAACAGTAATTTACAGCCAAAAGATTAAATGTTAACATTTCATCAAAATTGACCATTTTGGGAACGTTGGACAGCTCCGCGGTCATCGTTTTTCTTCAGAAAATTGATTTTTTGGACTGTACCAATTAAGATTCAAAATGTCAATTGGATCGTGCCTCATGTTGAATAACCATTTTTTAACCCCTCACAATGACCGAAATTGCCATTTTTACAGAGTTTTTCTTACTCAGAAGCTTCAATTTGGACCAATTTCAGGCACAAAAATGACTTTAAACACATTTATTTTAGTTGAAAAAGTAATAATTCACATCCAACAGTAATTTACAGCCAAAAGATTAAATGTTAAAATTTCATCAAAATTGACCATTTTGGGAACGTTGGACAGCTCCGCGGTCATCGTTTTTCTTCAGAAAATTGATTTTTTGGACTGTACCAATTAAGATTCAAAATATCAATTGGATCGTGCCTCATGTTGAATAACCACTTTTTAAACCCTGATAGTGACCAAAAATGCCATTTTTACAGAGTTTTGCTTACTCAGAAGCTTCAATTTTGACCAATCCAGGCACAGAAATGACTTTAAACACACTTATTTTGGTTGAAAAAGCAATAATTTACATCCAACAGCAATTTGCAGTCGAAAGATTTAATGTTAAAATTTCATCAAAATTGACCATTTTGGGAACGTTCGACAGCTCCGCGGTCATCGTTTTTCTTCAGAAAATTGATTTTTTGGACTGTACCAATTAAGATTCAAAATGTCAATTGGATCGTGCCTCATGTTGAATAACCACTTTTTAAACCCTCACAGTGACCAAAATTGCCATTTTTACAGAGTTTTGCTTACTCAGAAGCTTCAATTTTGACCAATTTCAGGCACAGAAATGACTTTAAACATATTTATTTTAGTTGAAAAAGTAATAATTCACATCCAACAGTAATTTACAGCCAAAATATTAAATGTTAAAATTTCACCAAAATTGACCATTTTGGGAAGGTTCGACAGGTCCGCGGTCACCGTTTTTCATCAGAAAATTGATTTTTTGTACAGTACCACAAATTTATCAAAATGTCAATTGGATCGTGCCATATGTTGAATAACCACTTTTTAAACCCTCACAGTGACCAAAATTGCCATTTTTACAAAGTTTTGCTTACTCTGAAGCTTTATTTTTGACCGAATTCAGGCACAGAAATGGCTTTAAACATACTTATTTTAGTTGAATTAGTAATAATTCAGATCCAACAGCAATTTACAGTCAAAAGATTAAATGTTAAAATTTCATCAAAATTGAACATTTTGGGAACGTTCGACGATCATTGTTTTTCTTCGGAAAATTGATTTTTTGGACTGTACCAAAAATGATTCAAAATGTCAATTGGATCGTGCCTCATGTTGAATAACCACTTTTTAAACCCTGACAGTGACCAAAATTGCCATTTTTACAGAGTTTTGCTTACTCAGAAGCTTCAATTTTGACCAATTCAGGCACAGAAATGACTTTAAACACACTTATTTTGGTTGAAAAAGCAATAATTCACATCCAACAGTAATTTGCAGTCGAAAGATTTAATGTTAAAATTTCATCAAAATTGACCATCTTGGGAACGCCCGACAGCTCCGCGGTCATCGTTTTTCTTCAGAAAATTGATTTTTTGGACTGTACCAATTAAGATTCAAAATGTCACATGGATCGTGCCGCATGTTGAATAACCACTTTTTAAACCCTCACAGTGACCAAAATTGCCATTTTTACAGAGTTTTGCTTACTCAGAAGCTTCAATTTTGACCAATTTCAGGCACAGAAATGACTTTAAACACATTTATTTTAGTTGAAAAAGTAATAATTCACATCCAACAGTAATTTACAGCCAAAAGATTAAATGTTAAAATTTCATCAAAATTGACCATTTTGGGAACGTTCGACAGCTCCGCAATCATAGTTTTTCTTTAGAAAATTGATTTTTTGGACTCTACCAAAAATTATTCAAAATGTCAAATGGATCGTGCCTCAAATTGAATAACCACTTTTTAAACCCTCACAGTGACCAAAATTGCCATTTTATAGAGTTTTGCTTACTCAGAAGCTTCAATTTTGATGAATTTCATGCACAGAAATGACTTTAAACACATTTACTTTAGTTGAAAAAGTTATAATTCACAACCAACAGTAATTTGCAGTCAATTTCATCAATATTGACCATTTTGGGAACGTATGACAGCTCCGCGGTCATCGTTTTTTTCAGAAAATTAATTTTTTGGCCGGCACCAAAAATTATTAAAAATGTCAATTGGATCGTGCCTCATGTTGAATAAACACTTTTTAAACCTTCACAGTGACCACAATTGCCATATTTACAGTTTTGCTTACTCAGAAGCTTCAATTTTGACCAATTTCAGGCACAGAAATGACTTTAAACATATTTATTTTAGTTGAAAAAGTAATAATTCACATCCAACAGTAATTTACAGCCAAAAGATTAAATGTTAAAATTTCATCAAAATTGACCATTTTGGGAACGTTCGACAGCTCCGCGGTCATCGTTTTTCTTCAGAAAATTGATTTTTTGGACTGTACCAAAAATTATCCAAAATCTCAATTGGATCGTGCCTCAAATTGAATAACCATTATTTAAACCCTCACAGTGACCAAAATTGCCATTTTTATAGAGTTTTGCTTACTCAGAAGCTTCAGTTTTGACGAATTTCATGCTCAGAAATGACTTTAAACACATTTACTTTAGTTGAAAAAGTTATAATTCACATCCAACAGTAATTTGCTGTCAGAAGATTAAATGTTAAAATTTCATCAATATTGACCATTTTGGGAACGTTCGACAGCTCCGCGGTCATCGTTTTTCTTCAGAAAATTTATTTTTTGGCCTGCACCAAAAATTATTAAAAATGTCAATTGGATCGTGCCTCATGTTGAATAACCACTTTTTAAACCCTCACAGTGACCAAAATTGCCATATTTACAGTTTTGCTTACTCAGAAGCTTCAATTTTGACCAATTTCAGGCACAGAAATGACTTTAAACACATTTATTTTAGTTGAAAAAGTAATAATTCACATCCAACAGTAATTTACAGCCAAAAGATTAAATGTTAAAATTTCATCAAAATTGACCATTTTGGAACGTTGGACAGCTCCGCGGTCATCGTTTTTCTTCAGAAAATTGATTTTTTGGACTGTACCAATTAAAATTCAAAATGTCAATTGGATCGTGCCTCATGTTGAAGAACCACTTTTTAAACCCTCACAGTGACCAAAATTTCCTTTTTTACAGAGTTTTGCTTACTCAGAAGCTTCAATTTTGACCAATTCAGGCACAGAAATGACTTTAAACACACTTATTTTGGTTGAAAAAGCAATAATTCACATCCAACAGTAATTTGCAGTCGAAAGATTTAATGTTAAAATTTCATCAAAATTGACCATTTTGGGAACTTTCGGTCATCGTTTTTCTTCAGAAAATATATTTTTTGGACTGTACCAATTAAGATTTAAAATGTCAATTAGATCGTGCCTCATGTTGAATAACCTCTTTTTAAACCCTCACAGTGACCAAAATTGCCATTTTTACAGAGTTTTGCTTACTCAGAAGCTTCAATTTTGACAAATTTCAGGCACAGAAATGACTTTAAACACATTTATTTTAGCTGAAAAAGTAATAATTCACATCCAACAGTAATTTACAGCCAAAAGATTAAATGTTAAAATTTCATCAAAATTGACCATTTTGGGAACGTTCGACAGCTCCGCAATCATAGTTTTTCTTTAGAAAATTGATGTTTTGGACTCTACCAAAAATTATTCAAAATGTCAAATGGATCGTGCCTCAAATTGAATAACCACTTTTTAAACCCTCACAATGACCAAAATTGCCATTTTTATAGAGTTTTGCTTACTCAGAGGCTTCAATTTTGATGAATTTCATACTCAGAAATGACTTTAAACACATTTACTTTGGTTGAAAAAGTTATAATTCACAACCAACAGTAATTTGCAGTCAATTTCATCAATATTGACCATTTTGGGAACGTATGACAGCTCCGCGGTCATCGTTTTTTTCAGAAAATTTATTTTTTGGCCGGCACCAAAAATTATTAAAAATGTCAATTGGATCGTGCCTCATGTTGAATAAACACTTTTTAAACCCTCACAGTGACCACAATTGCCATATTTACAGTTTTGCTTACTCAGAAGCTTCAATTTTGACCAATTTCAGGCACAGAAATGACTTTAAACATATTTATTTTAGTTGAAAAAGTAATAATTCACATCCAACAGTAATTTACAGCCAAAAGATTAAATGTTAAAATTTCATCAAAATTGACCATTTTGGAACGTTGGACAGCTCCGCGGTCATCGTTTTTCTTCAGAAAATTGATTTTTTGGACTGTACCAATTAAAATTCAATGTCAATTGGATCGTGCCTCATGTTGAAGAACCACTTTTTAAACCCTCACAGTGACCAAAATTGCCTTTTTTACAGAGTTTTGCTTACTCAGAAGCTTCAATTTTGACCAATTCAGGCACAGAAATGACTTTAAACACACTTATTTTGGTTGAAAAAGCAATAATTCACATCCAACAGTAATTTGCAGTCGAAAGATTTAATGTTAAAATTTCATCAAAATTGACCATTTTGGGAACTTTCGGTCATCGTTTTTCTTCAGAAAATATATTTTTTGGACTGTACCAATTAAGATTTAAAATGTCAATTAGATCGTGCCTCATGTTGAATAACCTCTTTTTAAACCCTCACAGTGACCAAAATTGCCATTTTTACAGAGTTTTGCTTACTCAGAAGCTTCAATTTTGACCAATTTCAGGCACAGAAATGACTTTAAACACATTTATTTTAGTTGAAAAAGTAATAATTCACATCCAACAGTAATTTACAGCCAAAAGATTAAATGTTAAAATTTCATCAAAATTGACCATTTTGGGAACGTTCGACAGCTCCGCAATCATAGTTTTTCTTTAGAAAATTGATTTTTTGGACTCTACCAAAAATTATTCAAATTGTCAAATGGATCGTGCCTCAAATTGAATAACCACTTTTTAAACCCTCACAGTGACCAAAATTGCCATTTTATAGAGTTTTGCTTACTCAGAAGCTTCAATTTTGATGAATTTCATGCACAGAAATGACTTTAAACACATTTACCTTAGTTGAAAAAGTTATAATTCACAACCAACAGTAATTTGCAGTCAATTTCATCAATATTGACCATTTTGGGAACGTATGACAGCTCCGCGGTCATCGTTTTTTTTCAGAAAATTTATTTTTTGGCCGGCACCAAAAATTATTAAAAATGACAATTGGATCGTGCCTCATGTTGAATGAACACTTTTTAAACCCTCACAGTGACCACAATTGCCTTTTTTACAGAGTTTTTCTTACTCAGGAGCTTCAATTTTGACCAATTACAGGCACAGAAATGACTTTAAACACATTTATTTTAGTTGAAAAAGTAATAATTCACATCCAACAGTAATTTACAGCCAAAAGATTAAATGTTAAAATTTCATCAAAATTGACCATTTTGGGAACGTTCGACAGCTCCGCGGTCATCGTTTTTCTTCAGGAAATTGATTTTTTGGACTGTACCAAAAATTATCCAAAATCTCAATTGGATCGTGCCTCAAATTGAATAACCATTATTTAAACCCTCACAGTGACCAACATTGCCTTTTTTACAGAGTTTTTCTTACTCAGGAGCTTCAATTTTGACCAATTACAGGTACAGAAATGACTTTAAACACATTTATTTTAGTTGAAAAAGTAATAATTCACATCCAACAGTAATTTACAGCCAAAAGATTAAATGTTAAAATTTCATCAAAATTGACCATTTTGGGAACGTTCGACAGCTCCGCAATCATAGTTTTTCTTTAGAAAATTGATTTTTTGGACTCTACCAAAAATTATTCAAAATGTCAAATGGATCGTGCCTCAAATTGAATAACCACTTTTTAAACCCTCACAGTGACCAAAATTGCCATTTTATAGAGTTTTGCTTACTCAGAAGCTTCAATTTTGATGAATTTCATGCACAGAAATGACTTTAAACACATTTACTTTAGTTGAAAAAGTTATAATTCACAACCAACAGTAATTTGCAGTCAATTTCATCAATATTGACCATTTTGGGAACGTATGACAGCTCCGCGGTCATCGTTTTTTTCAGAAAATTTATTTTTTGGCCGGCACCAAAAATTATTAAAAATGTCAATTGGATCGTGCCTCATGTTGAATAAACACTTTTTAAACCTTCACAGTGACCACAATTGCCATATTTACAGTTTTGCTTACTCAGAAGCTTCAATTTTGACCAATTTCAGGCACAGAAATGACTTTAAACATATTTATTTTAGTTGAAAAAGTAATAATTCACATCCAACAGTAATTTACAGCCAAAAGATTAAATGTTAAAATTTCATCAAAATTGACCATTTTGGAACGTTGGACAGCTCCGCGGTCATCGTTTTTCTTCAGAAAATTGATTTTTTGGACTGTACCAATTAAAATTCAAAATGTCAATTGGATCGTGCCTCATGTTGAAGAACCACTTTTTAAACCCTCACAGTGACCAAAATTGCCTTTTTTACAGAGTTTTTCTTACTCAGGAGCTTCAATTTTGACGAATTTCATGCTCAGAAATGACTTTAAACACATTTACTTTAGTTGAAAAAGTAATAATTCACATCCAACAGTAATTTACAGCCAAAAGATTTAATGTTAAAATTTCATCAAAATTGACCATTTTGGGAACTTTCGGTCATCGTTTTTCTTCAGAAAATATATTTTTTGGACTGTACCAATTAAGATTTAAAATGTCAATTAGATCGTGCCTCATGTTGAATAACCTCTTTTTAAACCCTCACAGTGACCAAAATTGCCATTTTTACAGAGTTTTGCTTACTCAGAAGCTTCAATTGTGACCAATTTCAGGCACAGAAATGACTTTAAACACATTTATTTTAGTTGAAAAAGTAATAATTCACATCCAACAGTAATTTACAGCCAAAAGATTAAATGTTAAAATTTCATCAAAATTGACCATTTTGGGAACGTTCGACAGCTCCGCAATCATAGTTTTTCTTTAGAAAATTGATTTTTTGGACTCTACCAAAAATTATTCAAATTGTCAAATGGATCGTGCCTCAAATTGAATAACCACTTTTTAAACCCTCACAGTGACCAAAATTGCCATTTTATAGAGTTTTGCTTACTCAGAAGCTTCAATTTTGATGAATTTCATGCACAGAAATGACTTTAAACACATTTACTTTAGTTGAAAAAGTTATAATTCACAACCAACAGTAATTTGCAGTCAATTTCATCAATATTGACCATTTTGGGAACGTATGACAGCTCCGCGGTCATCGTTTTTTTTCAGAAAATTTATTTTTTGGCCGGCACCAAAAATTATTAAAAATGTCAATTGGATCGTGCCTCATGTTGAATGAACACTTTTTAAACCCTCACAGTGACCACAATTGCCTTTTTTACAGAGTTTTTCTTACTCAGGAGCTTCAATTTTGACCAATTACAGGCACAGAAATGACTTTAAACACATTTATTTTAGTTGAAAAAGTAATAATTCACATCCAACAGTAATTTACAGCCAAAAGATTAAATGTTAAAATTTCATCAAAATTGACCATTTTGGAACGTTGGACAGCTCCGCGGTCATCGTTTTTCTTCAGAAAATTGATTTTTTGGACTGTACCAATTAAAATTCAATGTCAATTGGATCGTGCCTCATGTTGAAGAACCACTTTTTAAACCCTCACAGTGACCAAAATTGCCTTTTTTACAGAGTTTTGCTTACTCAGAAGCTTCAATTTTGACCAATTCAGGCACAGAAATGACTTTAAACACACTTATTTTGGTTGAAAAAGCAATAATTCACATCCAACAGTAATTTGCAGTCGAAAGATTTAATGTTAAAATTTCATCAAAATTGACCATTTTGGGAACTTTCGGTCATCGTTTTTCTTCAGAAAATATATTTTTTGGACTGTACCAATTAAGATTTAAAATGTCAATTAGATCGTGCCTCATGTTGAATAACCTCTTTTTAAACCCTCACAGTGACCAAAATTGCCATTTTTACAGAGTTTTGCTTACTCAGAAGCTTCAATTTTGACCAATTTCAGGCACAGAAATGACTTTAAACACATTTATTTTAGTTGAAAAAGTAATAATTCACATCCAACAGTAATTTACAGCCAAAAGATTAAATGTTAAAATTTCATCAAAATTGACCATTTTGGGAACGTTCGACAGCTCCGCAATCATAGTTTTTCTTTAGAAAATTGATTTTTTGGACTCTACCAAAAATTATTCAAATTGTCAAATGGATCGTGCCTCAAATTGAATAACCACTTTTTAAACCCTCACAGTGACCAAAATTGCCATTTTATAGAGTTTTGCTTACTCAGAAGCTTCAATTTTGATGAATTTCATGCACAGAAATGACTTTAAACACATTTACCTTAGTTGAAAAAGTTATAATTCACAACCAACAGTAATTTGCAGTCAATTTCATCAATATTGACCATTTTGGGAACGTATGACAGCTCCGCGGTCATCGTTTTTTTTCAGAAAATTTATTTTTTGGCCGGCACCAAAAATTATTAAAAATGACAATTGGATCGTGCCTCATGTTGAATGAACACTTTTTAAACCCTCACAGTGACCACAATTGCCTTTTTTACAGAGTTTTTCTTACTCAGGAGCTTCAATTTTGACCAATTACAGGCACAGAAATGACTTTAAACACATTTATTTTAGTTGAAAAAGTAATAATTCACATCCAACAGTAATTTACAGCCAAAAGATTAAATGTTAAAATTTCATCAAAATTGACCATTTTGGGAACGTTCGACAGCTCCGCGGTCATCGTTTTTCTTCAGGAAATTGATTTTTTGGACTGTACCAAAAATTATCCAAAATCTCAATTGGATCGTGCCTCAAATTGAATAACCATTATTTAAACCCTCACAGTGACCAACATTGCCTTTTTTACAGAGTTTTTCTTACTCAGGAGCTTCAATTTTGACCAATTACAGGTACAGAAATGACTTTAAACACATTTATTTTAGTTGAAAAAGTAATAATTCACATCCAACAGTAATTTACAGCCAAAAGATTAAATGTTAAAATTTCATCAAAATTGACCATTTTGGGAACGTTCGACAGCTCCGCAATCATAGTTTTTCTTTAGAAAATTGATTTTTTGGACTCTACCAAAAATTATTCAAAATGTCAAATGGATCGTGCCTCAAATTGAATAACCACTTTTTAAACCCTCACAGTGACCAAAATTGCCATTTTATAGAGTTTTGCTTACTCAGAAGCTTCAATTTTGATGAATTTCATGCACAGAAATGACTTTAAACACATTTACTTTAGTTGAAAAAGTTATAATTCACAACCAACAGTAATTTGCAGTCAATTTCATCAATATTGACCATTTTGGGAACGTATGACAGCTCCGCGGTCATCGTTTTTTTCAGAAAATTTATTTTTTGTCCGGCACCAAAAATTATTAAAAATGTCAATTGGATCGTGCCTCATGTTGAATAAACACTTTTTAAACCTTCACAGTGACCACAATTGCCATATTTACAGTTTTGCTTACTCAGAAGCTTCAATTTTGACCAATTTCAGGCACAGAAATGACTTTAAACATATTTATTTTAGTTGAAAAAGTAATAATTCACATCCAACAGTAATTTACAGCCAAAAGATTAAATGTTAAAATTTCATCAAAATTGACCATTTTGGAACGTTGGACAGCTCCGCGGTCATCGTTTTTCTTCAGAAAATTGATTTTTTGGACTGTACCAATTAAAATTCAAAATGTCAATTGGATCGTGCCTCATGTTGAAGAACCACTTTTTAAACCCTCACAGTGACCAAAATTGCCTTTTTTACAGAGTTTTTCTTACTCAGGAGCTTCAATTTTGACGAATTTCATGCTCAGAAATGACTTTAAACACATTTACTTTAGTTGAAAAAGTAATAATTCACATCCAACAGTAATTTACAGCCAAAAGATTTAATGTTAAAATTTCATCAAAATTGACCATTTTGGGAACTTTCGGTCATCGTTTTTCTTCAGAAAATATATTTTTGGGACTGTACCAATTAAGATTTAAAATGTCAATTAGATCGCGCCTCATGTTGAATAACCTCTTTTTAAACCCTCACAGTGACCAAAATTGCCATTTTTACAGAGTTTTGCTTACTCAGAAGCTTCAATTGTGACCAATTTCAGGCACAGAAATGACTTTAAACACATTTATTTTAGTTGAAAAAGTAATAATTCACATCCAACAGTAATTTACAGCCAAAAGATTAAATGTTAAAATTTCATCAAAATTGACCATTTTGGGAACGTTCGACAGCTCCGCAATCATAGTTTTTCTTTAGAAAATTGATTTTTTGGACTCTACCAAAAATTATTCAAATTGTCAAATGGATCGTGCCTCAAATTGAATAACCACTTTTTAAACCCTCACAGTGACCAAAATTGCCATTTTATAGAGTTTTGCTTACTCAGAAGCTTCAATTTTGATGAATTTCATGCACAGAAATGACTTTAAACACATTTACTTTAGTTGAAAAAGTTATAATTCACAACCAACAGTAATTTGCAGTCAATTTCATCAATATTGACCATTTTGGGAACGTATGACAGCTCCGCGGTCATCGTTTTTTTTCAGAAAATTTATTTTTTGGCCGGCACCAAAAATTATTAAAAATGTCAATTGGATCGTGCCTCATGTTGAATGAACACTTTTTAAACCCTCACAGTGACCACAATTGCCTTTTTTACAGAGTTTTTCTTACTCAGGAGCTTCAATTTTGACCAATTACAGGCACAGAAATGACTTTAAACACATTTATTTTAGTTGAAAAAGTAATAATTCACATCCAACAGTAATTTACAGCCAAAAGATTAAATGTTAAAATTTCATCAAAATTGACCATTTTGGGAACGTTCGACAGCTCCGCGGTCATCGTTTTTCTTCAGAAAATTGATTTTTTGGACTGTACCAAAAATTATCCAAAATCTCAATTGGATCGTGCCTCAAATTGAATAACCATTATTTAAACCCTCACAGTGACCAACATTGCCTTTTTTACAGAGTTTTTCTTACTCAGGAGCTTCAATTTTGACCAATTACAGGTACAGAAATGACTTTAAACACATTTATTTTAGTTGAAAAAGTAATAATTCACATCCAACAGTAATTTACAGCCAAAAGATTAATTGTTAAAATTTCATCAAAATTGACCATTTTGGGAACGTTCGACAGCTCCGCAATCATAGTTTTTCTTTAGAAAATTGATTTTTTGGACTCTACCAAAAATTATTCAAAATGTCAAATGGATCGTGCCTCAAATTGAATAACCACTTTTTAAACCCTCACAGTGACGAAAATTGCCATTTTATAGAGTTTTGCTTACTCAGAAGCTTCAATTTTGATGAATTTCATGCACAGAAATGACTTTAAACACATTTACTTTAGTTGAAAAAGTTATAATTCACAACCAACAGTAATTTGCAGTCAATTTCATCAATATTGACCATTTTGGGAACGTATGACAGCTCCGCGGTCATCGTTTTTTTCAGAAAATTTATTTTTTGGACTCTACCAAAAATTATCCAAAATGTCAAATGGATCGTGCCTCAAATTGAATAACCACTTTTTAAACCCCCACAATGACCAAAATTGCCATTTTTATAGAGTTTTGCTTACTCAGAGGCTTCAATTTTGATGAATTTCATACTCAGAAATGACTTTAAACACATTTACTTTAGTTGAAAAAGTTATAATTCACATCCAACAGTAATTTGCAGTCAAAAGATTAAATGTTAAAATTTCATCAATATTGACCATTTTGGGAACGTACGACAGCTCCGCGGTCATCGTTTTTCTTCAGAAAATTTATTTTTTGGCCTGCACCAAAAATTATTAAAAATGTCAATTGGATCGTGCCTCATGTTGAATAACCACTTTTTAAACCCTCGTAGTGACCAAAATTGCCATTTTTACAGAGTTTTGCTTACTCACAAGCTTCAATTTTGACCAATTTCAGGCACAGAAATGACTTTAAACACATTTATTTTAGTTGAAAAAGTAATAATTCACATCCAACAGTAATTTACAGCCAAAAGATTAAATGTTAAAATGTCATCAAAATTGACCATTTTGGGAAGGGTCGACAGGTCCGCGGTCACCGTTTTTCATCAGAAAATTGATTTTTTGTACAGTACCACAAATTTATCAAAATGTCAATTGGATCGTGCCATATGTTGAATAACCACTTTTTAAACCCTCACAGTGACCAAAATTGCCATTTTTACAAAGTTTTGCTTACTCTGAAGCTTTATTTTTGACTGAATTCAGGCAGAGAAATGGCTTTAAACATACTTATTTTAGTTGAATTAGTAATAATTCAGATCCAACAGCAATTTACAGTCAAAAGATTAAATGTTAAAATTTCATCAAAATTGACCATTTTGGGAACGTTCGACGATCATTGTTTTTCTTCAGAAAATTGATTTTTTGGACTGTACCAAAAATGATTCAAAATGTCAATTGGATCGTGCCTCATGTTGAATAACCACTTTTTAAACCCTGACAGTGACCAAAATTGCCATTTTTACAGAGTTTCCTTACTCAGAAGCTTCAATTTTGACCAATTCAGGCACAGAAATGACTTTAAACACACTTATTTTGGTTGAAAAAGCAATAATTCACATCCAACAGTAATTTGCAGTCGAAAGATTTAATGTTAAAATTTCATCAAAATTGACCATCTTGGGAACGTTCGACAGCTCCGCGGTCATCGTTTTTCTTCAGAAAATTGATTTTTTTGGACTGTACCAATTAAGATTCAAAATGTCAATTGGATCGTGCCTCATGTTGAATAACCACTTTTTAAACCCTCACAGTGACCAAAATTGCCATTTTTACAGAGTTTTGCTTACTCAGAAGCTTCAATTTTGACCAAGTTCAGGCACAGAAATGACTTTAAACACATTTATTTTAGTTGAAAAAGTAATAATTCACATCCAACAGTAATTTACAGCCAAAAGATTGAATGTTAAAATTTCATCAAAATTGACCATTTTGGGAACGTTCGACAGCTCCGCGGTCATCGTTTTTCTTCAGAAAATTGATTTTTTGGACTGTACCAAAAATTATCCAAAATGTCAATTGGATCGTGCCTCAAATTGAATAACCATTTTTTAAACCCTCACAGTGACCAAAATTGCCATTTGTATTGAGTTTTGCTTACTCAGAAGCTTCAATTTTGACAAATTTCATGCTCAGGAATGACTTTAAACACATTTACTTTAGTTGAAAAAGTTATAATTCACATCCAACAGTAATTTGCAGTCAAAAGATTAAATGTTAAGATTTCATCAATATTGACCATTTTGGGAACGTACGACAGCTCCGCGGTCATCGTTTTTCTTCAGAAAATGTATTTTTTGCCCTGCACCAAAAATTATTAAAAATGTCAATTGGATGGTGCCTCATGTTGAATAACCACTTTTCAAACCCTCACAGTGACCAAAATTGCCATATTTACAGTTTTGCTTACTCAGAAGCTTCAATTTTGACCAATTTCAGGCACAGAAATGACTTTAAACACATTTATTTTAGTTGAAAAAGTAATAATTCACATCCAACAGTAATTTACAGCCAAAAGATTAAATGTTAAAATTTCATCAAAATTGACCATTTTGGGAACGTTGGACAGCACCGCGGTCATCGTTTTTCTTCAGAAAATTGATTTTTTGGACTGTACCAATTAAGATTCAAAATGTCAATTGGATCGTGCCTCATGTTGAATACCCATTTTTTAAACCCTCACAGTGACCAAAATTGCCATTTTTACAGAGTTTTTCTTACTCAAAAGCTTCAATTTTGACCAATTTCAGGCACAGAAATGACTTTAAACACATTTTTTTTTGTTGAAAAAGTAACAATTCACATCCAACAGTAATTTACAGCCAAAAGATTGAATGTTAAAATTTCATCAAAATTGACCATTTTGGGAACGTTCGACAGCTCCGCGGTCATCGTTTTTCTTCAGAAAATTGATTTTTTGGACTGTACCAAAAATTATCCAAAATCTCAATTGGATCGTGCCTCAAATTAAATAACCATTATTTAAACCCTCACAGTGACCAAAATTGCCATTTTTTTTAGAGTTTTGCTTACTTAGAAGCTTCAGTTTTGACGAATTTCATGCTCAGAAATGACTTTAAACACATTTACTTTAGTTGAAAAAGTTATAATTCACATCCAACAGTAATTTGCTGTCAAAAGATTAAATGTTAAAATTTCATCAATATTGACCATTTTGGGAACGTTCGACAGCTCCGCGGTCATCGTTTTTCTTCAGAAAATTTATTTTTTGGCCTGCACCAAAAATTATTAAAAATGTCAATTGGATCGTGCCTCGTGTTGAATAACCACTTTTTAAACCCTCACAGTGACCAAAATTGCCATATTTACAGTTTTGCTTACTCAGAAGCTTCAATTTTGACCAATTTCAGGCACAAAAATGACTTTAAACACATTTATTTTAGTTGAAAAAGTAATAATTCACATCCAACAGTAATTTACAGCCAATAGATTAAATGTTAAAATTTCATCAAAATTGACCATTTTGGGAACGTTGGACAGCTCCGCGGTCAACGTTTTTCTTCACAAAATTGATTTTTTGGACTGTACCAATTAAGATTCAAAATGTCAATTGGATCGTGCCTCATGTTGAATAACCATTTTTTAAACCCTCACAGTGACCAAAATTGCCATTTTTACAGAGTTTTTCTTACTCAGAAGCTTCAATTTTGATCAATTACAGGCACAGAAATGACTTTAAACACATTTATTTTAGTTGAAAAAGTAATAATTCACATCCAACAGTAATTTACAGCCAAAAGATTAAATGTTAAAATTTCATCAAAATTGACCATTTTGGGAACGTTCGACAGCTCCGCGGTCATCGTTTTTCTTCAGAAAATTGATTTTTTGGACTGTACCAAAAATTATCCAAAATCTCAATTGGATCGTGCCTCAAATTGAATAACCATTATTTAAACCCTCACAGTGACCAAAATTGCCATTTTTATAGAGTTTTGCTTACTCAGAAGCTTCAGTTTTGACGAATTTCATGCTCAGAAATGACTTTAAACACATTTACTTTAGTTGAAAAAGTTATAATTCACATCCAACAGTAATTTGCTGTCAAAAGATTAAATGTTAAAATTTCATCAATATTCACCATTTTGGGAACGTTCGACAGCTCCGCGGTCATCGTTTTTCTTCAGAAAATTTATTTTTTGGCCTGCACCAAAAATTATTAAAAATGTCAATTGGATCGTGCCTCATGTTGAATAAGCACTTTTTAAACCCTTACAGTGACCAAAATTGCCATATTTACAGTTTTGCTTACTCAGAAGCTTCAATTTTGACCAATTTCAGGCACAGAAATGACTTTAAACACATTTATTTTAGTTGAAAAAGTAATAATTCACATCCAACAGTAATTTACAGCCAAAAGATTAAATGTTAAAATTTCATCAAAATTGACCATTTTGGAACGTTGGACAGCTCCGCGGTCACCGTTTTTCATCAGAAAAATGATTTTTTTGGACAGTACCACAAATGTATCAAAATGTCAATTGGATCGTGCCTCATGTTGAATAACCATTTTTTAAACCCTCGTAGTGACCAAAATTGCCATTTTTACAGAGTTTTGCTTACTCAGAAGCTTCAATTTTGACCAATTTCATGCACAGAAATGACTTTAAACACATTTATTTTAGTTGAAAAAGTAATAATTCACATCCAACAGTAATTTACAGCCAAAAGATTAAATGTTAAAATTTCACCAAAATTGACCATTTTGGGAAGGTTCGACAGGTCCGCGGTCACCGTTTTTCATCAGAAAATTGATTTTTTGTACAGTACCACAAATTTATCAAAATGTCAATTGGATCGTGCCATATGTTGAATAACCACTTTTTAAACCCTCACAGTGACCAAAATTGCCATTTTTACAGAGTTTTGCTTACTCCGAAGCTTTAATTTTGACCAATTCAGGCACAGAAATGACTTTAAACACACTTATTTTGGTTGAAAAAGCAATAATTCACATCCAACAGTAATTTGCAGTCGAAAGATTTAATGTTAAAATTTCATCAAAATTGACCATCTTGGGAACGTTCGACAGCTCCGCGGTCATCGTTTTTCTTCAGAAAATTGATTTTTTGGACTGTACCAATTAAGATTCAAAATGTCAATTGGATCGTGGCTCATGTTGAATAACCACTTTTTAAACCCTCGCAGTGACCAAAATTGCCATATTTACAGTTTTGCTTACTCAGAAGCTTCAATTTTGACCAATTTCAGGCACAGAAATGACTTTAAACACA